>NC_086120.1:20537546-21137546 GCF_963921235.1 Mobula hypostoma | reverse complement strand
AGTTAGAATGCATGGTAATTATGGGAAAGATTGAAGGGAAGAAAGCAAGAGGAAGACAAAGACAAATGATGATGGAGACAGCAGCCAGAGAATTGGAAATGAATACCAATGAATTGATCCACTTGACCCGAAACAGGAGTGTGTGGGCCATGGCAGTCAAAGCTCAAACTGGGCATGGCACCTGATGATGATGATGATGAGTCCACCCCCAATTAAATACATTCCCTGTACCATGTGCTCCTACCCTTGTCCAGGGCTATGCTAAAGGTCAGGGAGTTGTGGTCACTGTCTCTGAAATGCTCACCTACCAAACAATAGGTCATTTAACCCAGGTTATTGCCTAGTATCAGATCCAGTTTGGCCTCTCTTCTATTTGGCCTAATAACATTGTATCAGGAATCCTTCCTAGACACACCTAACAAATTCTACCCCATCTAAACCTCTTGCTCCCAAGAGGTGCCAAACAACCTAAAGAAGTTGAAACCACCCATGACAACAACTCTGCCATTTTTTCTCACCTTTTCAAAATCTGCTTATTGATCTGCTCCTGAGTGTCCACATTGCTCTTGGGAGGCCTGCAGAGTGATCGATGCCTTCCTGTTTCTGACTGCCATCCACACCAACTCAGTGAACAAACCTTCCATGACAACCTCCCTTCTGAAGTTGTGTTACTATCCTTGATCAGCAATACTACCCCCTTCCCACTATTTACCCCCTTCCCACTATTTACCTCCTTTCCTGTCCCCTTTGAAGCATCTAAACCCCAGAACCAACCAGCGGCCATACCTGCCCTTTTGACAGCCAAATCACTGTAACACCCACAATGCCACAGTTCCACATATTGATCCATGATCTAAGTTCATCACCCTTATACCTGAAACTTTTCAGGGGATCAGAGGTGGAGAGGGTCAGCAACTTTAAATTCCTCAGTGTTATCATTTCAGGCAAGTACAATTAAGTGCAACTATGAAGAAAGCATGAGAACGCCTCTACTTCCTTAGAAGTTTGTGAGGATTTGGAATGACATCTAAAATTTTAAAAAACTTTTATAGATGTGTGGTGGAGAGTATATTGACTGGCTGCCTCACAGCCTGGTATGGGAACACCAATGTCCTACCAAAAGTAGTAGATACAGCCCAGTCCATCATGGGTAAAGCCCTCCCAACCATTGAGCACATCCACATGAAACACTGTAGTAGGAAAGCAGCATCCATCATTAGGGACCCCTACCACCCAGGTTACGCTCTCTTCTCACTGCTACCATCAGGAAGAAGATATAGGAGGTTCAGGAACAGTTGCTGCCCCTCAACTTTGACTACATAGGTCTCCCTGACTTTCCACGTCATTCAAGAGGAGCTCACCACTGCCCTGGGATCCATTCTCACTGCTCCTCTGCTGCAATAAAGAAAGACAGAGAAGTTCCCAAGAAACTCCCATTGGTCTCCATCGTTTCTCATGGAAGCCACTTGAACAAAAGCCTCAGCAGCCCACATCAGAGCCGCTTCCACAAATTGCTTTGTTCCCAAAAATTGCACATATCACTTGAGGCTGCAATAAAATCAGGCACCTAGATAATATGTTACAGATGTAAATTGACTATTAAAAGAGTATCAGAGATGCAAAGTGCTGCTAATCCACTGAATCAAGCATTGAGTATGAACTGATCATGCCCTGTAATAAATATGGGCGTAAAAAGAAACCTAATAGGATACCATTAACAATAACCATTGGGGAAACAAAAACGTACATGGAGAAATTGATAATCACACATGGCTGTTAATTTCCAAAACTGCTGCTCTGAATTGCTAGAAGCTGACACCCTTTTTTGCCCCTCTTTTTTGGTCTCAGCCTGAAACGTCGACTGTACTCTTTTCCATAGATGCTGCCTGGCCTGCTGAGTTCCTCCAGCATTGTGTGTGTTACTTGGATTTCCAGCATCTGCAGTTTTTTGTGAAGCTGACTTCTTTCATGGGTAGAGTGGTGTTGATGGTGGTGATAATGAAAACATTGAGAGAAAGCAGTACAATGCAATTCTCTTCACTAGCCTGATAAACAGCTCCAACATAAGAGGCTCAACATTATCCAGGGTAAAACAGCTGACTTGATTGGATATCCTAGGACATCCCCTCATATATTCCTTATTTCTTCCACCACCACTGTACTGTGGCCAAAATACACATCCTCTACTCACTGTGGAGCAGTTCAAATCCCACCTTGAAAGTCTGGTGTTTTAATCTGAGGACTGCAGTTTCTTTTTCTCCATATATTGTCAGGTTTGTATTAGATTACCTGACAATCAAATGGGTTCAGACTGGTGAATTTGCATGAAGGCTAAATATAGTACACATCACACAAATCAGATCAAGGAGCAGTGTGAATGTTGGATGCACTGGAGATTTCGGAGGAACAAGGGAAACAACTCAAGAATGAAGGTGTTTTCAGATCCAAAACTATTAAAGCAATTGTTTCTGACAAAACCTTGTTGGTGAACCACTCAATGCCTCCATCTCAAAAAAAAGTATAATGGTTGTCATATAATTTGCATATTTCCAGATATTTTAAATATCAAAATAGGTAAGTTGTCCAGCTAACAGGTGTAATGCCCCAATTATTTCCTGTATGAGAAAAGATCAGCATTCAGATTGGGACAAAATTGTCAGCTTGTTTGTTTTAATGCCACCCTCTCCCCAAATCCTATATTCATTACCTGCATAATGATATTTAAACACCGTAGAATTATAAAGTTACAGCATATCTCTCAGTGTTGATCCTCCACTTGCATGGGCTCAAATCCATACAACTATCCCACACACAAAACCTTTATTCCCTTTGCCTTCCACTACCTAATCTTAAATGTCAACATTGTCCAGTCAACACCCCCACCCCACCCCACCCTTATAAGTGCATAGTCAGAATTATAAACAGGTTGTCATGAAATTTGTCGTTTAGTGGCAGCAGGACTGTGTAAGACACAAAAAATTAGAAACATAGAAAACCTACAGCACAATACAGACCCTTCGGCCCACGGAGTTGTGCGGAACATGTCTCTACCTTAGAAATTACTAGGCTGACCCATAGCCCTCTATTTTTCTAAGCTCCATGTACCTATCCAAAAGTCTCTTAAAAGACCCTATCGTATCTGTCTCCACCACTGCTGCTGGCAGCCCATTCCATGCACCCACCACTCTCTGTGTAAAAAACTTACCCCTGACATCTCCTCTGTACCTACTCCCCAGCACCTTAAACCTGTGCCCTCTTGTGGCAACCATTTCAGCCCTGGGAAAAAGCCTCTGACTATCCACTTGATATTCCTGTAAATTACTACAATTTAGGGAAAAAGAGAGTGCAAAAGAGGAATAGCAAGGTGGTGTTCATTGGTTTATAGAACGTTCAGAAATCTGATGGAACAGGGTTAGAAGCTGAGTATAGGTCTTCAGTCTCCTGTACCTCCTCCCCAGTAAGAGGACATATCTCGGATGCTGAGGGTCCTTAATGCCTGCTTGAGGCGATACCTTTTGCAAACACCTTTGATGGTGGGGAGGGTTGTGTCCGAGATGGAGCTGGCTGAATCGACAACCCTCTGCAGTTTCTTTCAATCTTGTGCTTGGCAGCCTCTATACCAGATAGTGATGCAACCAGTCAGAATGTTCTCCACAGTACATCTATAGAAATTTGCCAGAGTCTTTGGTGACATACCAAATCTCCTCAAACTCCTAATGAAGTAGAGCCCCTCGCATGCCTTCTTTAGGATTGCATCATGGACCCAGGATGGATCCCCTGAGATGTTGACACCCAGGAAATTGAAGCTACTCACTTCTTTCACCCCGACCCCTCGATGAGCATTGGTGTGTTCTCACGACTTCCCCTTCCTGAAGTCCTCAGTGAATTCTTACTGATGTTGAGTGCAAGTTTGTTTCTGCAGCACCTGTCAAACTGCTGATCCATCTCACTCCTGTATGACTCCATGTCACCATCTGAGATTCTGCCAACAGCAAAGGTGTCATCGGCAATGTACAGATGGCATTGGAGCTGTGCCTATCCACACAGTCATGACTGCAGAGCAAGTGGACTGAGCACACGTCCTTGAGGTGCACCTGTACTGATTGTCAGTGAGTAGGAGATGGTATCACCAATTCAAACTGACTGTGGTCTCCTGATGAGGAAATCAAGGATCCAGTTGCAGAGAGAGGTAGAGAGGCCCAGGTTTTGAAGCTTGTAGAGTAGTACTGAGGGGTTGAGGCTGTTGAATGCTGAGCTGTAATCAATAAGCAGCAGCCTGACACAAATACTGCTGTTCTCCAGGTAGTCCAAGGCTGAATGGAGACCCAGTGAATTGCATCTGCTGTAGACCTGTTTGTGCTGGTAGGCAAATTGCAGTAGGTTCAGGGCCTTGTTTAGGCAGGAGTTAATCCTGGCCATGACCAGAGCACTTCATCACAATAGATGTGATTGCAACTGGGAAATAGTAATTGAGGCCCCTCACCCTGCTCTTGGACACTAGTATGATTGACGCTCTTTTGAAGCAGGTGGGAACCTCAGACTACAGCAGTGAGTGACTGAAGGAAAATTGTAGCGGGTCCAGGTCCTTCCTCAAGCAGGTTAATTCTAGCCGTGATCAACCTGTCAAAGCACTTTATTACAGTAGATCTGAGTGCTACAGGGAAAATGTCATGGAGGCAGCACACCCTGCTCTTCCTTTTAAAGCAACTACAGTGGTGAGAGGTTGAGGAAGTCCTTGAACACTCCAGCCAGTTGGTCAGAACAGGTTTTCAGCATCCTCCCCCTCTTCCCCCACCCACTTAATTTGGCTTCTGCCCCCTTCCTCTCCAGTCCTAATAAAGAGTGTGAAACATCAACTGTTTTCCCTCTCCATAGATTCGGCCTGATTTACTGAGTTACTTTGTGTTGCTTAAGGCCACAATTATTGTCCCCAGGCCCCCAAAACAATGTATAGATTATTATTTCATTAACATAGAAACATAGAAAACCTACAGCACAATACAGGCCCTTCGGCCCACAAAGCTGTGCCGAACATGTCCTTACCTTAGAACTACCTAGGCTTACCCATAGCCCTCTATTTTTCTAAGCTCCAAAAATGTTATTGTTAAAGTCAGTAATTTTTATTTATTGGTTTTCTGACTGAGACATCTTTTCTTAATCTAATTACTCTGCCACCCTGAAGTTCTGCATTTTTGGATACTATACTTATAAAGGGACGTTCAATCCCAAATTCTATTGAAGAGGGCAAATCCACCCCATACAGTTTATTTAAAACTTTTAGGGCCACTTTCAAGGTCAGTGGCAAATCCAAGCTTTTGCTGCTGCTAAATTGGGAAATCTAGGTACTACAGCCAAATATGCAGTTGTACATAACACATCCCCCTGCATTTGCATTAATCATAACTAGATTCAGCAATCTCTCTTGAGCATTTAAAATCCCCAAGGAAAGAGTCCAAAACACATTTTAGAAATTCCATTTTCATTTCTCATTGACTCCTCTGCCAAGTGCATAGAGTTTATCAAAGTCCATGTTTTACTGCTTCAAGGCTCCTAGGTAATTATGACCAATTATTATACAGAGGTCAGCAACATATGAGATAGCAGAACACCTTGCAGGAAAAAGCTAGCATAAATGGAGAAATTCTAATTCTAATTCTAATCCATCTATTTGCTGTACCTGGAGGCCACCGATATCTTTTCAGAAGATTGTAAACACTGGAGCACTCCTTCAGTCTTGCAATTACTAAAAAACTACCAATACATGACTGTTCCCACATTGGTGTATTCCATCTCACTGGAGCATGGAACACAGGAGATGCGTACGTGTTATTTTGATGTTGGTCAATAATGTAGATTCCATGCATGTTCACTGGTTTGATTTCATTAGAACCCATGCAAAAATGGGAGATTTAGGAAAGAAAGCATATTGGATGATTTACTTCCACATGGACAACAAAATCTGAATTTCTTCTGTAGGTTAAATACCCCTATCACCAGAACATGCATCTTTCACTGATTTATTCTGCAAGGAAGTGTATTCTTTGCCACAACACCTTCAGTATCCAGCCAGATGATCCTGCCATGTCTGTTCCCCTAAACGCAGAATGTCTCCAACATTAAACAAAAGCACCATTAATATTTTACGTGCTGGAGTGCAAGAGCAGAACATAAATTATTGAACTGTTCATTAGCAATCATTCATCCAAGACATTATTGACAAGCCAATTCCTTGACTGAAAGTTGTTTTCCTAATTCACCTGGCTTCTCAAGTTCAAGTTAAATTTCCCCAAAGAAATTATTCAGGTTTCAGTCAGTAACCAGAGCCCAGAGAAGAGCATAGATACATCCATATTAATGATATCATATTGTTCACAAGTTCCAAATTGATGTCAAAGAAGACCACTTGATGAAATGTAAGTGAAGCAACTTTCTTTTTAAATATATACACATAGAAACAAGGAGATGGGTAACTTGTTCTTGATAGTGCTGGAAGAGAGCTTGCTAGTTTTCTTAAACAAGTACTGTGCCATTTTTAGCATTCATATTAATGAATGGACTAAAGGTAAGGCACTGCTTTAACAGTTTATCTGCATTAAGTTTGACTCCAATTCTGCTTTGGACAACTCAGAGACAAAAGCCCTCTATCACATGCAGTTAAGCTAGTCAGGAGTTAATAGACCCGAAGATTCGCTCACACATACCTCATGAGAGCATTGTACAGTCTACCAAAACGTGTACAATTAAAACTTGCTACTCCTTTCCTTTTACCCAGTTCCACACAGCTCAGGCTAAAGTTTAGGCACTTGTATTATCCAAGGATTTACAGAATAATGTTGGAGATTTAAATTAGCAATAATACAGTTCACAAGTATGTAACGCCCTGGGAAAGGGTACACTGCTAATGTAATGGTTTCCCTGTAGCTGCAGTGGGTTATGACTAGAGATAACGGGGGCTTTGGAATGTGCGCTGGCCAATGAGGGGAGGTGTTTTTCTTTCTTATGTGCCTGAGAGAAGGGATTTTGGTTCGGGAGAAGATGGAGAGAGAAGATGCCAGAATGGAGAAGTTGTAGACTGCAGCACTGAGCAGACATGGAATGGGGTCGGGAGTCAATGACATTCAGGAGAAATCAATGGAGAATGAACAGACGGGAAAACTGAGAACTCCAACATGCGCATTGGACTGTTTCATTAAAATGGGCCCTTTTTCTTTTTTTTTGTTTACTAACCCCTTTGTCAAATTAAGAATTATAAAGCTCAGTCGTTTAATTGCATATTGTGTACTGTTCGTTATTTCGTAGTACTGATTTGTAACAGGGGACACAGCACACAGCATCCAGCCAAACAAGATTTCTTAAGTTTTGCCCGGCCGGAGGCTGTCTCCCCCAAGGTTAACACCGCTGGCCCAACCTGAGGGTTACAAGTATTATTGGGCTTGTCAATGCTTAGCTTGATAGAGTAGAGTATCTGCGACAAAATACCTGAATAATTTTTATTTAAGTACCCAAGTTTATGTATTTCTGAATATCCCAACTCCTACAGAATTTATCAAGATATGGTAGGAGATGTCTAGGACCAGAGGGCAGAGCGTCAGAATAGAGCAAGGTTTCCCAACGTTTTTTATGCCATTGATCCCTACCATTAACCAAGGAGTCCACAGACCCCAGGTGGAACCCCTGCAATTGAGGAACGTCCATTTAGAACGGAGATTAGCATGAATCTTGTTTAGCCAGAGGGTAGTGAATTTGTGGAATCTGTTGCCACAGGTAGCTGTGGAGGCCAGGTCATTGGGTGTATTTAAGGCAGGCATTGATAGGTTCTTGACTAGTCAGGGTGTGAAAGGTT
Source organism: Mobula hypostoma (assembly GCF_963921235.1). Classification (NCBI taxonomy): domain Eukaryota; kingdom Metazoa; phylum Chordata; class Chondrichthyes; order Myliobatiformes; family Myliobatidae; genus Mobula; species Mobula hypostoma. The sequence continues at coordinate 21,129,703 of NC_086120.1, read as the reverse complement.
ACGGGGAGACGGCAGGAATATTTGGTTGAGGAGGAAATGGATCAGGCATGATGAAATGACAGAGTAGACCCAATGGGCCGAATGGCCTAATTCTGCTCCTGTGTCTTATGGTCTAAAATCACTGAGGAACAATAATTCAACTCGTTTTGGTTATCAGCAGCTCAATCAACCCTAGATCAAAGACCCCTTTGATCCTTCAACTGACCAAAATAAAACCTCTGAAACTTCTCAAGTCAGGTCATTTTCTACTGCATCAAAGGATAGGTCCCCATTCACAGCAAAATAAAACCCTTAACACAAAATGTGAAGCTCTAGTATTAGGGTAATCAAGGTTTCTTAAACTAGGAAGCCGGACTGGCAAATAGGAATACAAGTATTTGTCTAGTGGATATTATTCTCGACAGATGCAGAACTCCATCAATTTATTAAGCAGAAAACCTGAGTTCCTGAAGACAAATATCTCCAAATCTTAAAATAGTAGTTTTTTTGTATAGTAGCTAAAAGTTAATCCCCAAAATACCAGCCAGTAAGGGTGGGGGGGGGGGGGGTTAATTTCATCTCAGTAGAAAGTAAATACAAAGGATCCCCATTAACTCCCAGAAATACAATGCAAATTAATGCCGAAACATTTGCCTTGTTCTGCCCTCCCCCCCCCCCGAACTCCTCTCATTTCTAGCTCTCCTGATGTGATTCCATTGATTTTATATTCCGGAATTATATCCCAGTCTCCTTCCTTCTACCCCCATTTCTCCCTCCCCCTCCACCTCCACCTCCCCCGACCTCTCAGACTACATTCTCAATTGCAAACGTCGCGGTAATAGATCCGCTCACCGACCTGTTGCTGGAGAGTCGACGCTGAAACTGATTTACGCAGCTGACAAACTGACATCAAACTGGATGAAAGTTAAGCAAGTAAAAAAGAAAGTTCGCTGAATGGAGCGCCGTCTTATGTGTTTTTTTTTGTGTGTGTGGGGGAAGCTCTCTTGTTTCATCGGAGACTGATCCGAACTAAAGCTGCCACCTAGTGCAAAGCCCACGCCTCCCAAAGGTTCAAATTCACGGAACCCTCCAAGAGGAGGTGGAGACTGCCGATTGTACAAAGCGGAACGCGGCTGCACTCCGGAGCTGTCAGATACATCGCATTGACTGTGGGCAGGAGCGTTCTGAATCGTAGTTGGGCAGCACAAACACCATTTCAGACGGATACAGGTAGTTTATTTCTGTAACGCTCTGAGTACACCTGTAGCCATTTTCAATTACCTTCAAATCTCCAAGGCAATGAACACGTAAACACACCCAGATCCTTTCCGTCTTTTTTGTCCATCTCCAACGAATCTTCCGCGTGGATTTTGCCCTGTCCGCCTGCTTGGCGTAGCCAGAGAGCACCAAATGCAGGATAGCTCTACTTTCCCAGACCACTCAGTATAAGACAAGTCAAGCTTGCTAAATGTCCAAGTTCCACCAATTCTACAAATGAGTCAGGTTGATATCACTCAGTTTCGATGCATGTACGGTATAAACAAGTAAGTGGAGCTCATGGTGAATGCAACTGGGTAATTAACAATGGCAAACAGGAAGACGGCAGAAAATTTAAAATAACACACAAAGTGCTGGGGGAACTCATCAGATTAGGCGTCATCTATGGAGAGGAACAAACAGTCAACATTTTGAGCTGAGACCCTTCCTCAGGACTAGAAAGGAAGCGGGGTGAGGGGTGGGAAGAAGCCAGAATAAGGAGGTGCCAGGAGGGGAAGGAGTACGCGCTGGCAGGTGATAGGTGAAGTCAGGGAAGCGGGAAGGTAGGTGGAAAAGCCCCTCCTTTCAAATTTAAAACAATACATTGCGCCAACTTTCACTGTAAAGGATAACGCAAATGAAGCAAACATATCAGACAGGCAAGCCTCAAATAGAAAAGAACATTTAAGTAGCCGTGATCATGAGGAGCAAAGTACAGGCAGTCCCTGGTAGTGTGAGGGTTCCTTACGTAAACCAGAGGACTGTCTGTAAGCTAGTGTTTCTATAACTTTTGCTATAACTAAAGGCATCCGTTAGTCTTGCGAGACCATGGATCTGCACCTGGAAAGTCTTCACTCTCCAGGGCGCAGGCCTGGGCAAAGTTGTATGGAAGACCAGCAGTTGCCCATGCTGCAAGTCTCCCCTCTCCACGACACCAATGTTGTCCAAGGGAAGGGCATTAGGACCCATACAGCTTGGCACCAGTGTCGTCACAGAGTGCCTTGCTCAAGGACACAACACACTGCCTTGGCTGGGGCTCGAACTCACGACCTTCAGGCCACTAGTCCAATGCCTTAACCACTTGGCCACATGCCCACACAATAACTACCCATTTCATATCACATAAACTTTATATAATCCCTTCATTTCATTGAATAATCACCCTACCACTATTCATAATTAAATTAATAGAATCTGTATTACATAGAGTCATGAATGAATACTGTGAAACATTTTGTTGTTATTATTAGCAGCTTGAAAATTGTTTTATAAATGTATGGGACAATGTGTGTAAAGTCAGATTTCCATAACCTGGGGAGCCCCTGTATTGGAAAAACAGCAGTAATGGGGATTAAAGACAGATAAGCTTGCCAGAACCTGATGAACTGCAACAGGATCATGTTGACAAATTTGCTGGGATTTTTCAAAGATAAAATAGGTAGTTAAGGGTAGGGGACCTATATAACTGCAGTGATGTGGATTTCCAGAAGGCATTTGATAATGTGCCACGTAAAAAATGTGCACAGTATTGGGGGAAGTTACAAGGATTCAGGACTGATTATCACATAGAATGCAGAGTTAAAATAAATTGTCTTTTTTAGACTGCAAGGATATAAGGTGTGTCATTATGTTGGCTCTTAATATATTATTTATATTAATGACATGGAGGAAAGCAAAATGCAAGGTAGTTGAATTTGCTAATAGCAGATAAAATGGGCAAGAGGACATACTTGACTCTGCAGCAAAATATAGGCAAATTGAAAGAAAAGGCAAAAACTTGTCAAACATAAGGAAGTGTGAGGTCATGCACATCAGCAGGAGGAAACAAAACTGACTGTTATTTAAATTGGGTGATGAGTGGAGTTCAGAGGATCCGGAAGTTCTTGCTCATCAAAAACAAAAAGTTAACATGCAGGTGTAGCAAGTAATCAAGAAGGCAAATAACATTGACCTTTTTTTGCTATGGGGTTAGAGTTTAAAAATAGAGAAGTATTGTTAGAATTGTAGGGGTTGTTGCCAAGGCTACAAGAGGAATACTGCATGCAGTTTTAATCCCTTACTTCAGAAAGGATATATTGGCATTGAAGTCAGTCCAGAAGCGATTCACACAGCTAATCACTTGGATGAGACATTCTCCTATTATGAGCAGCTAAAAATCTTAGGCCTGTTTTCTTTGAAGAGTGAGGCCTCTGCTTATTGAATCATGTAAAAGATATCTAAAGATTTAAAAAAAATTAAAAGGGAATAAGAGGGTAGATGAAAAAAGATCTAGTGCTTTCCCAGCATATTTGATGAATAAACTTTTCTTGAGCTTCCAGCCGGGTACAGGTATCGATTATAATTGACGTTTCGATGACAAACTCTGTCATCTTCCTCAGGGGTGATTCCATCATGAGCCATCGTCCCTGAAGAAGATGGCAGAGTTTGTCATCAAAACATTGGGTATAATTGACACCTGTACCCGGCTGGAATCATGAGAAGAATTTAAGAGGTTAGATGTTGAGATCCTTCCATTATTGAATAAGGGGACAATCATCTCAAACTGAAGCATGTAGGGATTTCCTCACAGACATTATGAATCTCTGGAATTTCCTAGCACAAAGGGTTGTTTTAGAGGTTAGACTGCTGAGAGCATTTAAAAAGGAAGTAGATAATCTTTTGAGGTTTAGGGGCATTGAGAAATCTGGGGTCCTCTGCAGAGAAGGAATTGAGGCCTGGGGCAGATTAGCCATGATTATATCCAATGGTAGGGCAGGCTTGAGATTCAAGATGGCCCTCTGCTTCTATTTTCTTCTGCCCATCATGAACAGTTATGACCAATCATGATGAAGGGTGTTGACCCAAACCATCAGAATTAAAATCAGTAAACACAAGGAGTTCTGCAGATGCTGGAAATTCAAGCAACACACATCAAAGTTGCTGGTGAACGCAGCAGGCCAGGCAGCATCTCTAGGAAGAGGTACGGTCGACGTTTCGGGCCGAGACCCTTCGTCAGGACTAACTGAAGGAAGAGCTAGTAAGAGATTTGAAAGGGGGAGGGGGAGATCAAAAAAGATAGGAGAAGACAGGAGGGGGAGGGATGGAGCCAAGAGCTGGACAGGTGATTGGCAAAAGGGATATGAGAGGATCATAGGACAGGAGGCCCAGGGAGAAGGAAAAGGGGGAGGGGGGGAACCCAGAGGATGGGCAAGGGGTCAGAGGGACAGAGGGAGAAAAAGGAGAGAGAGAGAGAGAGAAAGAATGGTGTATATAAATAAATAACGGATGGGGTACAAGGGGGAGGTGGGGCATTAGTGGAAGTTAGAGAAGTCAATGTTCATGCCATCAGATTGGAGGCTACCCAGACGGAATATAAGGTGTTGTTCCTCCAACCTGAGTGTGGCTTCATCTTTACAGTAGAGGAGGCCGTGGATAGACATATCAGAATGGGAATGGGATGTGGAATTAAAATGTGTGGCCACTGGGAGATCCTGCTTTCTCTGGCGGACAGAGCGTAGGTATTCAGCAGAATGATCTCCCGGTCTGTGTCGGGTCTGGCCAATGTATAGAAGGCCACGTCAGGAGCACCGGACGCAGTATTTCAGCAAAACGATCTCCCAGTCTGCGTTAGGTCTCTTCTGCAAAACGATCTCCCAGTCTGCGTCGGGCCTCCCGATGTGGCCTTCTATATATTGGCGAGACCCGACGCAGACTGGGAGATCATTTTGCTGAACATCTACCCTTTGTTTGCCAGAGGAAGCAGGATCTCCCAGTGACCACACATTTTAATTCCAGGTTGTTAGCCTCCCCACCATTGAAGACATCTTCAAACAGTGTTTCCTCAAAGAGATCATTAAGGACCACATTACCCAAGACACGTGCTCTCTCCTCATTACTACCATCAGGGAAGAAGTACAGGAGTGCGAATATTTCTGAATCGTCCATGTACTCATGAAATCTACCTCTCTATTTTGTTCTCTTTTTGCATTACTTATTTATTTTTATATGTTTCTTATTGTAACTTACAGTAATTCCTTATGCAGTGGTTCACAACCCTCTGTAGCTTTTTCTGATTGAGTGCAATGGGCGCCCCATACCACACCATGATGCAGTCAATTAGAATGCTCTCCACAGTAGTTCTGTAGAAATTTACTAGAATCTTTGGTGACATACTGAATGTCCTCAAACTCCTCATGAAATATAGCCACTGGCATGCCTTCTTTTTAAATGCTGGGCCCAGGATAAATCGACAGAGATGTTGACACCCAGGATCTTGAAGCAGTCCAACCTTTCCACTGCTGACTGACCCCTCGATGAGGACTGGAGAGTGTTCCCCCACCTTCCCCTTCCTGAAATCCACTGTCAATTCCTTGGTGGTTGTTGCAACACTAATCAGCCAGCTGATCTTTCTTGCCCCTGTATGCCCCCTCTTCACTGTCTGAGATTCTGCTGACCACCGTTGTATCACCAACGAACTTATGGGGATGGCATTTGAGCTGTGCTCAGCAACTGTTCGTTTCCCTCCAGAAGCAGAATCAGATCAGCAACATCAAAGTGCTCCAATGTGAATGTGTTGCTTTGTGGCAGCGGTGCAGTGCAAGGACATAAAGTCACCGTAAATTAGAAAACAGATCAAGTAGTGCAAAAAAACAGCATAACGAAGTTGTGTTCATGTGTCCATGGACAGTTCAGAAATCCATTGACAGAGGAGAAGAATCTGTCCCTAAATCATTGGGTCTTCAGTCCCAGTTCATTGGGTGCCTCCTCCCCACTAATGGTTACAAAAAAGAGAACGTGTTCTGGATGGTCGGGGTCCTTAATGATAGTCCCTGTAATGCTTTCTTGAGGCAGTGCCGCCTGAATCACTGAGGTCCTCCAACACTTTATCCGTGTTTACCTCCAAATTTCCAGCTTCTGCAAAATCTCTTGTGTTTCCATGAACAGTTATGATTAGGGTTAACAATCTGCTAGAGGAACTCAAGTGAGGGGAAGGAAAGGAACTGTCGACATTTTGAGTCAAAACCTTTCATCAGGTCCTGAATTCCTCCAGCAGATTGTTTGGAGCTCTAGATTTAGATTAGATTAGATTATGAGGACACACAGTCCTCTTTTATTGTCATTTAGTAATGCATGCATTAAGAAATGATACAATGTTTTTCCAGAATGATATCACAGAAACACATGACAAACCGACTTAAAAACTAACAAGAACCACATAATTATAACAAATAGTTACAACAGTGCAAAACAATACCGTAATTTGATAAGAACAGACCATGGCACGGTAAAAATCTCAAAGTCTCTCGGAAGTCCCATCATCTCACGCAGACGGTGAACCTCCAGTGCCACCAACTTGCCGATGCAGCATCCTGGAAGCATCCGACCACAGTCCGACTCCGAGTCCGTCCGAAAACTCCGAGCCTCCGACCAGCTCTTCAACACCGAGCACCGAGCACCATCTCTGCCGTGCGCTTCAACCCTGGACCCAGCAACAGGCAATAGGCAAAGCCGAGGATTTGGGGCCTTTGTCTCCGGAGATCCTTGATCGCACAGTAGCAGCGGCAGCGAAGCAGGCATTTCAGAAGTTACTCCGGGTGTTCCTCCGTACTCTCACAGCTGTCTCCATCAAATCCGGATTGTGCATGGCCCCCTAGTTACACATAATCGATATCATTCGGAACGGCCGCGCGCACTGCGTCGGGCCGCCATCTTCTCCTCCCGCCTCTATAGTCTGTATCTATAGTCTCAATGTTTAGAATTAGTTCCCTACTTAACCACACAGTGTTATCTAATTTGAGGACTTGGGTTGCTCCCTAAACCCCTAGGATTTCACCAACATCACATTCTTTCTAATTTGTGCTGCCTCTTCTCTGGTTGTAGTTTAGCCAGTGATGAATGGCAATGGCTCCTGGACAAGAGGGAATAAAGCATTGTATACAACAAGGCTAGTCAGTGGAGAGATGATCACGCTGCTCTAAAAACTCCTATAGGACCTCAAGAGTTGTGCCAAAGCCATAGGTTACCTCTCACAGAACACCGACTGGAGTGGAGACAGAGAGGGAGGCATATGTCCGTGCCCTAATCCAGTTAGGTGTGTGATCCCTACCATCTTGCTACAGCTCCTATCTAAGGGAACCGCAACATATGAACAGGCTGATGTCCTCCTGAATCAGATGGGTGCCAACTCTCAGCAAATTGCTACACTCATGGAAGCCAGTCAAAGACCCAATGATGCTAAGAGAAGCTCATTGTCCTCAGAAACGAAGAGGTACAACATGTGAGCATTTTGAGCTTTGAGAGGAACTGCAAAGTGCAGGTTACTGTTACTGTTCTGTGGGAGCAGAGCGATGCCACGTATGAGGGAATCAGGAGACCTGAAAGAGCAAGTGAGAGATTGTCATTTCCATGCAGGATGAGAGTCACGTGTTCCTCACAACCCTCTTCACCTGGAGCTGTCTCCAAGGAGAGGAATAGGGAGTAGGGACCAACTGCCTCTGTTCAGGGTCTGTCAATCAGCTCAGCTCTGTCCTGGAGGGTGAAGCAATGGGGCTGGGTTCTGGGCACTGTCCAATTGTTGTGGAGTTGTCTACCGCTTCCTTGGAAAGGTCACCAGAGTTCAGCCTCAGCACATTTTTGTCACTTTTGATGTGGGCACCATTGACTGTCTCCCGCCCCCCTACTTTATAGCATTCAATCATGACCGCCCCTTCCACTGGGCGTAGATGGTGATCCAAGCTGTGCGCTCAAGTGCAAGACACCCGGATCTGTCAGCCACATCAGTTGTGGGGCTTCTGAGAGACGGGGAGTGATCTTCTGGTAGCCAGACTGTAGCTGCACAGGACACTGTAATGAGTTACCTACACATGGCCGTGAAGCTCTGCGGTTTTAAATTTAAGACACATTATCCTGCATTATTCAAACATCTGTCTTTATTTCGAGATACGGCATGGTACCAGACCGTTCCAGCCCAGCGAGCCCGCACAGATCAATTACACCCATGTGACCAGTTAACATATGAGCCCATATGCCTTTGGAATGTGGCAGGAAACCCACTCGATCACAGGGATTGCGTACAATTCCCTTACGGACAGCAGTGGGAACTAAACCTTGGGTTGTCGGCACGGTAAAGTGTCACGCTAACCGTTACATTAGCATGCTGCTGCAACTTGTCTTGAAACACACACACACACACACACACACACACACACGATGCAGCAGCTATGGAAAAGAGTGTAATCGACATTTCAGGCCGAGACTCTTCGTCAGGACTGGGGAAAAAATATGAGGAGTCGGAGTAGGAAGGTGGGGGGAGGGGAGGAAGAAACACAAGGTGAAAGGTGAATCCGGGAGGTGGGGTCAAGGGGAGGAATAAAGAACTGGGAAGTTGATTGGTGAAAGAGATACAAGGCTGGAGAAGGGGGAATCTGACAGGAGAGGACAGAAGGCCATGGAAGAAAGAAAAGGGAGAGGAGCACCAGAGGGAGGTGATAAGGTGAGAGAGGGAAATGGGAATGAGGAATGGTGAAGGAGGGGTGGGGGACATTACTGGAAGTTTGAGAAATCAATATTCATGCCAACAGGTTGGAGGCTACCCAGACGGAATATAAGTTGTTGTTCCTCCAACCTATGTGTGGCCTCATCACGACAGTGGAGGAGGCCATGGACAGACAAGTTGGAATGGGAATGGGAAGTGGAATTAAAATGGGTGTCCACTGGGAGATCCTGCTTCTTCTGGTGGACGGAGCGTAGGCGCTCAGTGAAATGGTCTCCCAATTTACGTTGGGTCTCACCAATATACAGGCGGTCATACCGGGAGCACCAAATACAGTAAATGACTCCAATAGACTCACAGGTAAAGTGTTGCCTCACCTGGAAGGACTGAATGGTAGTGAGGGAGGAGGCGTAGCACTTGTTCTGCTTGCAAGGATAAGTGGCAGGAAGGAGATCAGTGGGGAGGAGCCAGTGGACAAGGGAATCGCTTAAAGGGTGATCCCTGCAGAATGCTGAAAGTGGGGGAGAGCGAAAGGTGTCCTTGGTGGTGGGATCCTGTCGGAGATGGTGGAAGTTACGGGGAATTATGTGCTGGATGTGGAGGCTGGTGTGGTGGTAGGTGAAGACAAGTGGAATTCTATCCCCGGTAGGATGGTGTGAGGATGGGGTTAGAGCAGATGTGCATGGAATGGAAGAGATGCGGTTGAGGTCAGTGTTGACGGTGGAGGAAGGGAAGCCCCTTTCTTTGAAGAAGAATGACACTTCCTTCGTTCATGAGGGCAGATGCGGTGAAGACGGAGGAATTGAGAGAAGAGAATGGCATTTTTACAAGTAACATGGTGGGAAGAGGTATAGTCCAGGAAGCTGTGAGAGTTAGTGGGTTTATAATAGACAGCAGTGATTAAGCTGAGAGAGATTAAGAAAGGGGAGGGAGATGTTGGAAATGGACCGGACCAGGTAAATTTGAGGGCAGGGTGGGTGTTGGAGGCAAAGTTGATGAAGTCAACGAGCTTCGCGTGGGTGCAGGAAGCAGTACCAATGCAGTCGTCGATGTAATGTAGAAAAAGTTGGAGAGTGACACCAGTTTGAGCTTGGAACATAGACTGTTCCACATAACCGATAAAAAAGCAGACATAGCTGGGACCCATGCGAGTGCCCAAGGCTACACCTTTTGTTTGATGGATGTGGGAGGAGGCGAAGGAGAAATTATTGAAAGTCTTTCTCCTACTCTGGTGTCTCCTGTCCTCTTCAACTCATTAATTTTGCCTACTTGTCTCAACATTTCTTCTAAATCCAGGTGTCAATTTTTGTCTGAGTACAGGCTTGTGATTTGCCTTGAGATATTTTGTTATTTTGGAGGCATTGCAGATTTTGTTAGCAGTTCTTACACAAGCCAGCAGACGGCAGGCTTGCCCACCTGAAAGGAGTCATCATTGCTTAGCATCTGGCAATACATAAGAATTAAAGATTAGCTTTATTTGCCGCACGTATATCAAAACGTCAAAACATACAGTTCAGTGAAATGCATCATTTGCATCAACGACTAACACTGTGAGGATTGTGCTGGAGGCAGCCCACGAGTGTCACCACTCTTCAGGCGCCAGCTACAAGCTCACAACTTATGAACCCTAACCCATATATCTTTGGAGTGTGGGAGGAAACCAAAATGCCATGTTCTACCTATGCAGTTACAGGGAGAACATTTAAACTCCTTACAGACAGCAGTGGGAATTGAACCCAGTTCGGTGATTGCTAGCGCTGTAAAGCACTGCGCTAACCATTACATTGCTACGGCTGCCCATTAGATAAAGTGGTTATGTGTTTATGGACAGAAACCATGACAACATGACATAAAATTAGAGTCTTTAGCTCTTCTACCTGTTGGGGTGGGGCCATGCTGGGCAGACAGGACATTACTGTGTCCCTGAACCTATTAGAGGCTTGTGTCCTCACTAGGGACAAGGCTCCTGTGTGTGTAGGGAGTTTGTGGAAGGGGAAGTTTGTTGAACGTTTGGCGAGAGAACTTTAGAATCAATTTATTCCAGCAACGTGACAGTTGCATAACATACAGAAATCAAAGCAGACAGACAGACAACCTAGAACAGAGGAGATCAGATTAAATAGTTGACAGCAGTGTACCTGCAAGTCTGGCATAATTTCTTCCAGTTGTCCTCCTTATTATAACTAAGGCTGGCAGTTGGAGAACCTTCTACAAATTAACAGAGACACAGTCTAGGGCTTTATGTCTACTGTTACACTAAGGTATTGTAGTATCTCAGACTTGAGTCAAAGCACTTCACCACAGAATAAGGAATTTGTTTTTTTTTGCCAGAACTTCTGCACCTCCAGTAATTTGATTACCAGGTCACTGTAAATGTAAAGATCTCTAGTTGAGGGTTATGGGGAGCTGGCAAGATATAAGGTCTATGGCTGATCAACCACAAATTGTATTTAATTGTGGGGTGGACTTGAGTAGGTCAGTAGCCCACTCCTGCTCCTATCTTCTTGTGTTCCTATGTAGTCGGCAGAGGAGACACCGGCTGCAAGACAGGTTGGTAATGGAAGTCAAGGATGTGGAGCCAGGGAAGAAGCAGAGCGATCAGGCGGGGTGTTGAACTCAAGAAAGAACTGGGTTCCGGGAGAACGTTGGGGAAAATGTGCGAGAAGGGCTGTGAGAAGCCCAGAATGAATATTGAGCAAGAGGTGGCAAAACCCATGTTGGAGCTGTGCAATCTCCAGTAAAAATCATGGGAAAAAGTATGCCAGTAAAAAAGATTTTCTTGAGCGTTAGTAGGCTAAGATTACTATGTGTGAGATAGGTGTTAATTCATTTTGCCAGAGAATTTGGACAACAGTAGGTGAACAAAGAGTGAAAGATTTATCAGGTACTTCAGCAACGGAACAGAAGAACAAAGACATCAGGCAGATGGTGCAGGGAGCAAGCATCAAAATGTGGAAATGCAGGATAAACTAGAAATTAGAGGGGCTTAGTGAGTGCATTGGGACCAACACAGGGTCATTTATGTAGCCAAAATGAAGGGAGAACAGGAAGAGTCCAATAATTTGAGTAGCTAGCCAATGGGCTGGGACAGCCACTTCCTGGAGCTCCCCTCTCTATTGGTAGCAATGTGGCAGAGACAATATTACCTCCTGGGGCAGAGAGGAAACTCAAGACATGTTAGATCATATGCTTGTTCCACTTCACCACTATCAGTCCTCAGGGACCAGCCATGGACAGGGAAAGCATCAATAATTAGAGGGCAGCAAGATTCTGTGAGAGCAGGAGGGGGCCAGGTTGTGATGGGAGGAAGAGAATGGGGAAAAGAGAGAAGAACGTGAGTGGAGGGAAGAGAATCGAGGGAATGGAAAGCTTGATTATAGGAAGGAACAGAGGAAAGTAAAACTGAATGAGGATGGAGTGAGGGTGGAGGTGTACAAGGGAGTGTATGTGGTCTATGTCTGTGTGTGAGTGTGATCAGAGTTATCTGCGTGAGCTTGGAGAGTGTTCCTGTGCTAAGGTGGTGCACCAGAGCCTGGTCTCCAATCCCCTTGGACCTCCTTACCGTTGGACCAAAGACCTTCAGAGCTGTAAAATCTGATAATAAAATCAAGCTTTGAGCCTTTGAACCTCACTCTGTCAAGTTCATTTAGTGGCTGATTGCCAGCAACAGCCCTCCAGTAGAAATATTTACACACCGGGATCCTCCACACTTCAGCACTGGATGGGAGCAAGCCTCCCTACCCCCTAAGGAGCTGCCTCTGACGAATGATCACTAAACAAACAGGATGCTGGACAAGGGATGTTATTCTGGCTGGAGGTCAGTGCTGGCTCGTCTGTTGTTGGTAATATACATAAAGAAATGGATGAAAATGTAGATTATTTGGTTAGTAACTCACTTTTTCACTCTCTTTTTGCAGTACTTATTTAATTTAAATATATCTCACTGTAATGTATTTGTATTTTTATAAATATCGCACTGTACTGCTGGCCGGCTGGTGGTGTAATGGTATCAATACTGGACTTCGAGGCAGATGGTTCTGAGTTCAAACCCAGCCGGGTCCCAACCTGGGCAGCAGTAACTGTGCAGAGGAAAGCCCTGGCAATCTACTTCCGTATCTGGCCATGAAAACCCTACGGACCCTCTAGTGCATGAGGTCACGAAGAGTCAGACTCGACTTAACGACTGAACAAAACTGTACTGCTGCTGTAAAATAACACATTTCACATTACACTGTATGTCAGTGATAATAAACCTGATTCTGAAATAGTCTACATTGCAGGAAGAGACACCCAGCCAAAATTTCAAGTTAGAGACACTTCTCTTCTAGGAACGCCTTACTTGTTGGTTTTCACCCTGATCCAAAAGATTAAGGTGCATGGGACCCACAGTGACCTGGTAAATCGGATTCAGAATTAGCTTGATGGAGGAGTGGAAGAGTGGTGGTCCATGACCAGTGTGTTACGCAAGGAACAGTGGTGGGTCATCTGTTGTTTGTAACACACACTCACACACACACACACACACACACACACACACACACACGCATATATATGTAAAAGTAACAGATGAATCTCTAGAACATTTAGTTAGTAAGTTTGCAAACGACACAAAAATGGGTAGTGCGTGGACAATAAAGAACGTTGTAAAGGATATAGCATGGCATAAATCAGTTAGAAACATGGGCAGAGAAATTGCAGTTAGAGTTTAATCTTGTGAAGTGTAAGGTTTGGGAGGTCAGATGTAAAGGGAATGTGTACAGTCAATGGTAGGGCCCTCCACAGTATTAATGTACAGTGGTGTCACGGGTCCGAGGTCAGAACTCTCTAAAAGCGGCAACACCAGTAGATACGGTGGTGAAGAAGGCATATGGCATGCTTATCTTCATCAGTTGGAGCTCTGAAATTAAGAGTCAGGAAGTCATGTTACAGCTCCATAAAACATTAGTTAGGTTGTCCTTCTGTAATTGTGTACAGTTCCAGTCACATATTACAGGAAGGATTTAGAGGCTTTGGAGAGGGTGCAGTGGGTATTAGTTATAGAGAGATGTCAGACAAACTTTGCAACACACATACACAAAATGCTGAAGGAACTCAGCAGGCCAGGCAGCATCTATGGAAAAGAGTACAGTCAACGTTTCAGGCCGAGACCCTTCGGCAGGACTGGAGAAAAAAATGCTGAGTAGATTTAAAAGGGGGGGGGAGGGAGAGAGAAACGCAAGGTGATAGGTGAAACTGGGAGGGGGAGGGGTGAAGTAAAGAGCTGGGAAGTTGATTGGTGAAAAAGATACAGGGCTGGAGAAGGGGAAATCTGACGGGAGAGGACAGAAGGCCATGGAAGAAAGAAAGGGGATGAGGAGCACCAGAGGGAGGCGATGGGCAGGCGAGGAGATAAGGTGAGAGAGGGAAAAGGGGTTGGGGAATGATGAAGGGGAAGTTCAACAAATGGACTCCACCATCATCAGACAAGCGTTGGATTGTTTCCTCCACAACAATGGAGGCTGAGGAGAGACCTGATGGAAGTTTATAAAATTATGAGTGGCATGGTTACGGTAGAAAGTCAAAATATTTTGTCCCACATTAGAGGGAAAACCTTCAGAATCAGAATCAGGTTTATTATCACCAGCATGTGACATGAAATTTGTTAACTTAGCAGCAGCAGTTCAATGCAATATATAATGTAGAAAAAAATAATAAATTAAATTAAAATAAATAAACAAATCAATTACAATATACGTAGTTTGAATAGATCAAAAATGTGCAAAAAACAGAAATACTGCATATGTTTTTTAAAAGTAAGGTAGCGTTCAAGGGTTCAATGTCCATTTAGGAATCGGATGGCAGAGGGGAAGAAGCTGTTCCTGAATCGCTGAGTGTGTGCCTTCAGGCTTCTGTATCTCCTACCTGAAGGTAACAGTAAGAAAAGGGCATGCCATGGGTCCTGGCGGTACTTAATAATGGACGCTGCCTTTCTGAGACACCACTTCCTGAAGGTGTCCTGGGTACTTTGTAGGCTAGTACCTAAGACGGAGCTGACTAGATTTACAGCCCTCTGCAACTTCTTTGAGGTAAAAGGAGATGTGCAGGGATAGGTTTCTTTATATGGAGGCTGGTAGGTGCCTGAAACACATTGGCAATGGAAGAAAAGACGATAGGAGCATTTAAAAGGTTTTTAGATAGGTCCGTACATGAATATGCGGGCAAAGAAGAGATTAGTTTCATTTGGCTTCATGCTTGGCACAGACATCAGAGATCAAAGGGCCTGTTCCTGCACTAATCAATATCAATACCCACCTTCTCATCTCTCAACAATTCTCTTCAATTTTGTTTCTGTATTGACTTACCCTTTCTGGGTCTTGTTCTCTTGCGGCCAACAGAATTTTTTCTTTCCCAAGCTATACAGGATAATGTCAATACCCCAGCCAGTTAATAGTCTATGTCCTAATCCTGTGCTGAATCATTGAATGGTTATCTGAAGTGAAATGAGACTAAATTGGCCTTGGCAGCAGGACACGTTCAAAGGTCTGAAAATGGACAGACTGTGTTAGGTTTGTTTTCCTCAGCAGTTTCCATGACAACCCTGGGAGACATTTTCAGCTCAGAATTGACAGTGAACAACTGCCAAGACCATTTACATCTGCAATTTTCACTATTTTTAAGCAGAGGAACATTTTATCAAAATGTTTCAACATGACAGCCAGATAAACTATTAATTTTACAAACTGCTTATTACTCTTTGATCTCTCTCTCTCCCTCTCTCTCTCTTTATCTCCTCCTTTTATTTTATGTGCTACCTCGCATTACATTACCTGATTCTGTGCCTGTTCCTCACTTAACATAGTGCTCTGTCTCTGTATGGCATTTTGGAATGTCGCGTACAGCCACTCCATTTCTCTGTTTCAACATCCAAAATGAATTTATTGTCAAAGTACATACAGTCAGTGGCCACTTTATTAGGTACATCTACTCATTAATGCAAATATCTAATCAGTCTCTCATGGCCCTGTAACTCAATGCATAAGAGCATGCAGACATGGTCAAGAGGTTCAGTTGTTATTCTGACCAAACATCAGAATGGGGAAGAAATGTGATCTAAGTGACTTTGATCATTGGAATGATTGTTGGTGCCAGATGGGGTGGTTTGAGTATCTCAGAAACTGCTGATCTCCTGGGATTTTCATGTACAACAGTCTCTAGAGTTTACAGAGAATGGTGCAAAAAAAAAACCCCAAAGAAACATCCAGTGAGTGGCAGTTCTGTAGGCAAAAACACTTTATTAATAAGAGAGGTCGGAGGAGAATGGCCAGAGTGGTTCAAGCTGACGGGAAGGTGGCTCAAATAACCATGCATTACAACAGCACTGTGCAGAAGAACATCTCTGAAGACACAACATATTGAATCTTCAAGTGGATGGGCGACAGCAGCTGAAGGCCTTGAACATACACTCAGTGATTAGGTACCTCCTATCGTAGATGTCACCATATACCACCCTGAGATTCATCTTCTTGCGGGCATTCACAGTACAATAGAATCAATGAAAAGCTACACATAATCTAAGGACGACGAGCAACCAATGTGCAAAAGCCAAACTGTGCAAGTACAAAACTCAAATAGCAATAATAAATAAGTAAATAAATAACACTGAGAGCATGAGTTGTGGAGTCCCTGAAAGTGAGACCATAAGTTGCGCTCAGTGATCAGCTCAGTGTTGCGATAAGTTACCTTATCCACGCTGGTACAGGAGTCTGATGACGGAAGGATAATAACTGCTCCTGAACCTGGTGATATGGTACCTCCTCTCTTGAGTGAGCAGTGAGAAGAGAGCGTGGCCTGGATGGTGGGGGTCCTTGATGGTGGATGGTGCTTTCTTTTGGCAGCGCTCCTTGTCGATGTGCTCAGCGATCTTGTAAATGTGGTCAGTAAAGGGAGGGCTTTTCCTGTGATGGACTGGGCTGTATCCACCACTTCTTGTAGACTTTTCCGTTCACGGGCGTTGGTGTCTCCACAACAGTCAGGATACTGTCTGAAGTTTGTCAAAGTTTTAGGTGACATGCTGAATCCACACAAAGTTCTAAGAAAATAGAGGCATAGCTGTGCAGTCCCAGGAAAGATCCTTATATCAGGACCAGTCAGTTCTGCAGTATTAGCTCAGTTTTTCGCTGTCTGACTAGCTGGGCATTAACTCAACATATGCAATTCACAGGCTTTGTACTCTCCAGTTTGTATTCTGTCATTGAAACTGTCCTTATTAACCTATAAACCAGATAACTTCATCAGCATCTTATCACCATGGCAACACTGGCTTCATCATACTAGAGATATTTCTTTTCCCCTATCAATCACTCCATCACCCTGTCTGCAATTTAAAACTTAAATCATTTTCTCTCTTTTCTGGTGCTGACAAAGGGTCTTTGATCTGAAACATTAACTGTTTCTCTTTCAATAGTTGCTACTGATTTGCTGGGTGTTTCCAACAAGCCAGCATTTCCTGTTCTTGGTTCAGATGTCTAGCATCCATGTTTCTTGATCCTTATTTCCTTATTTTTGTCCATTTTCTCTGTCTTCCATCTTACCCATTTTGTCTCCCACTGTATCTTACCCAGTCACACTGTCTTTAACTCCCAGATCTTCTCTCTCCCTCCGTTAATCCTTTGTCCCTGTATTTCTGCTGCCTTTTGCTCTCCCAATTTACCTATCTGTCCTATCTGTATCTACAGATTTCTCTGTAACCCTTATTTGTCTTTTTCACTCATTCTCTCTGATGCTTCTCTGAATCTGTCTCAGTCTCACCCTGAATCTGTCTCTTCATCTCTGCATCTTCTGTTTTCTCTGTTTCTCTCCCTCATCCTCTCTTCCTTTTTTGGGGATTTATTTCTCCCTCTCTGACATTTAATTTTCTCTCACCTTTTTCTTTTGTTCTGTCTTTCTGTCCCCCCCTCTCTCTCTCTCTCTCTCTCTGTCCCACATTTTTTCCTCTCCACCACTGATTCACTTTTTCCCCTTTGCTTTCTGTGTCCACCCTTCTCTCTCATGCATACATTTTTTCTTGAAATCTCTCCCACACCCACTCCCTTTGTCTTTCACCTTCTCCTTCTCTCTTCGCTTCGTTTTCTCTCCTTCTTTTGTTTTCTCCTTTGTGTGTGCGCGTGTATGTGTTTGTGTGTGAGTGTGTGTGTGTGTGTGTGTGTGAGTGTATGTGTGTGTGTGTGCGTGTGTGTGCGTGTGCGCGCGTGCACGTGTGCGCATGTATGTGTTTGTGTGTGTGCGCGCGTGTGCGTGTGCGCGCGTGCACGTGTGCGCGTGTTTGTGTTTGTGTGTGTGTGCGCGCGTGTGTGTGCATGTGCGTTTGTGCATATGTGTGTGTGTGTATGTTCATGTGTTAAAGCATGTGAGAAAGGAAGAGAATCTCCTCCACTGTGTGATCTCCAAACCCCTGTGCCTTAGAGTTTCTGATCCTCTTCACCCCTGGACCTCCTCCATCTGTTCACCCCAGTCCCGTTTCCACCCATTCCTGCTCCATTCCTGACTCTGGTCCAAACCCCATCTCCTGCAGGAGTTCCACTCAGCTCAGTGAGAGCAGCTTCAGACTTGCGGCCAGGCACTGAAGAACTCTTTTCTAAAATTATTTCAAAAATAAATTGTATTCCTAAAAATACATACAAAATATATACATGGCTTTGTTTTCATTCACTGAGTCATCAAAGTCAAAGTAACTTTACTGTCAAAGTACATATACATATGTTACTTTGAGATTCATTTTGATTGAGGTCAAGACTTGGTATGTACCCCTGGGAACAGCCCACAGGTCAGAGAGTCCTCAGTTACTCAGCTGCCTGGGTGGAACCTCAGCGAGAACCTTTGTGTCCTTTCACAGAATTCCTTTGCAAACACAGTCCACAAAGGGGTGGATACTGCCCAGATTTCTGTTTCACCCACATCACAAACCTGCTCTGTGTTCTGACCAGGAGATGGCAGCAGAGCCTTACTGGTTCATAGGCTGCACAAAACCTACTCAGGTGGCTGTTCAGGGAAGATTAATGGACACTTTGTTTGAGAACCTGTTACGTGGAGACGCAGTGGAGCAGGAGGTCATAGCCATCAAGTCTGCTCAGTGCTCTTTCATCATTGTGGCCTCATCAGCTTTAATGATGAGTTGACATACAGGGAGAAGGTAGAGAGGCTTGTCAAACGGGGTGAGAACAACAACCTGAGTCTCAACATGGACAAGACAGAAGAGGTGATTGTGGACTTCCGGGAAGCACAGGTTGATCACTCTTCATTGTACGTCAGTGGCTCCACCGTGGACTGAAGACCACAAAGTTCCTTGGTGTACACATAGCAGACGATTTAACCTGGACCCACAACACTTCCTCATGAGTCAAGAAGGCACAGCAGCACCTACATTTTCTGAGGAGATTGAGCATGCAAGGCTCCCTGCCCCCATTCTAACGACTTTCTACGGGAGTACCATTGAGCGTGTCCTGTCTGGCTGCGTCATTGTGTAGTACAGAAGCTGCAAGGCATCAGACCACAAGACCCTACAGAGGATTGTAAAAACCACTGAGAGGGTCATTGGGATCTCCTTCCCCCTATTTGTGACATTTTCTGGGAACGTTGTGCACAAAGAGTCCAAGGATCCCTACCACCTATCTCACCATCTCTTTGACCCACTAGCATCAGGAAGGAGGCACGGAAACATCAGAACCAGGGCTGCCAGACTGGGTAACAGCTTCTTCCCTCACGCTGTGAGACTAACAAATAGCCTGAAAAAGGATCTAGTGTTTCCCCAGCGTATGTGATGCATAAATTCTCCTCGGGCTGCCAGGATTTCGATTTTAACCAACGTTTTGATGACAAACTTGGCCGTCTTCATCAGGGGTGATGCCTGGGCATGTCTAGTCCAGTGGTATATATACACAGCTCCTGTTGTCTGTCCCTCCTGAGCGGTCGGTCCTCATCCAATCAGGTTTCTTCTGTCCCACCTTGTTTACAATTGTTTTCCAGTTCTTACTTAGAGCGAGACCTTCAACTTTTTTTGAATTTCTTATTCTTTAGTCTTACTTCAATGGTTTCCTTCACCATGTGGTCCCAAAAGCCATTGACATCCCAGTTGTTCGGTGCCGTTGAAGTCAATCCTGCGGTCATTGTGAATGCAATGTTCTGCCACAGCCGATTTCCCTGGGTAGCCCAATCAGGAGGGACAGATGACGGGAGTTGAGTACAAATACCAACGGACTAGACATGCCGAGGCATCACCCCTGATGAAGATGGGAGAGTTTGTCATCGAAAATCAACACCTGGACCGGGCTGGAAGCCCAAGAAGAGTCTATGCATAACTAATAGCCTGCTACCAATGAGGTATATATATATATATATATATATACACACACACAGTCAGATTACAAGAAACTTGAACTTGAACCTGAAATGAAATCTGGAAAATCAGGACCTGGATCTAATGGGGAGAGGGACATTAGGATGAAGGGGTGGTTGGACTGATCCATGTGAAGAGAGGGATGGGGGGTGGGCGCAAAATGTGTTGGAGGTGAGGGTGGATGAGATTGATGGTTGGAGGTTAGCTGTGTGAGGTTGGTGGTGAGGGATGACATTGGGGGTATGGGTCAGTGTGGTTGGGAGGTAGAAGTTGATGATTGGGAATGATGTCATTTGTCAGGAGGATGAAGTTGGTAGATGGGCTGAGAGGGAGAAGATGTCTCTCCTGAGGTAGGAGATGGATGTTTAGTAGCATTAGGTTGGTGGTCAGAGGTTGAAGATCCTGTTTGAGGATGTAAGGTTTGGTGAGCGGATGTGAACTTGGTTGTTGGGGGACTACAGTTGCTGAGCAATGACTTTGGTCAGTGGCAAGAGTTGAGCCTGGTGGTCGGGGTGTGGTTGTTGGTCCAGGGTAAAGTTTGGAGTCCAGGGTGTGTTTGAGGGTGAAGTTAGTGGTCTGAGTTTGGCTGGTGATCTAGAGTAAAGTTTGGAGTCCAGGGTGTATTTATGGGTGAGTTTGGGGTGTGGTTTATGGTCCAGGGAAAAGTTTGGAGTGCAGATTGTGTTTGAGGGTGACGTTGGTGGTCTAGGGGTGTGGTTGGTGTCAGGGATTGAGATTAGTGGTTGTGGGGTGAGTTTAGTGATCGTCAGCGAGGTTAATTACTCAATGACTATCGCCCAGTGGCACTGACATCCACAGTGATGAAGTGTTTTGAGAGGTTGCTAATGAAACATATCAGCTCCTGCCTGAGAGATGACTTGGATCTCTTCCACTTTGCCGACTGGAGCAACTGGTCCATAGCAGACGCCATCTCATTGGCTTTTCATTCAACCCTGGAAGATTTGGACAGCAAAGGTGCATACATCAGGATGCTCTTTATCGATTACAGCTCAGCATTTAATATCATCATCCCCTCAAAACTAACCAATAAGCTCCAAGGCATTAGCCTCAAAACCTCCTTGTGCAATTGGATTCTGGATTTTCTCACTTACAGACTCTAGTCAGTTCAGATTGGCAAAAAACGTCTCCTCCACTGTCTCCATCAGTACAGGTGCACCACAGGGCTGTGTGCTTAGCCCCCTGCTCTGCTCACTTTATAGCTACGACTGCGTGGCCAAGCACAGCTCCAACACCACACTCAAGTTTGCTGATGAAACCACTGTTGTCAGCTTGTGTGGTGAATCAGCATACAGGAGAGAGATTGAAAATTTGGCTGAGTGGTGTCATAACGTTTCACTCAATGTCAGCAAGACCAAGGAGACTTCAGGGAGGGAAGCCAGAGGTCCATAAGCTGGTCCTCACTGGGGGATCAGAGGTGGAGAGGGTCAGCAACTTTAAATTCCTGAGTGTCACGATTTCATAGGACCTGTCCTGGACCCAGCACGTAAATACAATTATGAAGAAAGCACAGCTGCACCTCTGCTTCCTTAGGAGTCTCTGGAGATGTGGCATGACACATATAGCTCTGACAAACTTCTATAGATGTGTAGTGGAAAGTGTATTGACTGGCTGCATCATGGCCTGGTATGGAAACACCATTGCCTTTGAATGGAAAATCTTACAGAAGCCAGTGGATTCAGCCCAATACATCACGGGCAAAGCTCTCCCAATTACTGAGCACATCTACATGAAACGCTGTCATAGGAAAGCAATATCCATCATCAGAGATCCCCACCACCCAGGGCATGCTCTCTTCTTGCTGCTGTCATCAGGAAGAAGGTACAAGAGCCTCAGGACTGACATTACCAGGGTCAGGGACAGTTATTGCCCCTCAACCATCAGGGCTCCTGAACAAAAGGGGATATCTGCACTCTTTGCCCATCCATTGAGATGTCCCCACAACCAATATATTACTTTAAGGATTCTCTTTCACATTCTCATTTTTTACTGCTATTTATTTATATTTGCATTTGCAGTTTGTGTCTCTTGCACACTGGTTGATCTTTCACTGATCCTGTTATTGTTAATATTCTATAGATTTGCAAGAAAATGAGTCTCAGGATTGTTTGTGGTGACGTACAGTATATACACTTAGATAATAAAATTTACTTTGAACTTTGGTAGTCAGAGGTGAGTTTAAATGTTGGGGAGAGATGTTGGTAGGTTAGTTAGTTGGGTGGCATTGGCTCAATGGTCAGAGGGGCCTGTTACTGTGTAATATCACAAAAAAAATTAAGCAAAGGGTTAATAAGCACTTTTTGAACAGTTTATGGCGAGGGTTTGCTATTAAGTTCAGCGTGGACTCAGAGTGTTATTTAATTACATAGTCCCTGGTGAGGCTCCAACTGGAATACTATTTGCAGCTCTGGTCTCCCAGCGAAGTGAAGGCTCACCAGATCGATTCCTGGAATGGTGAGTTGGTCATACAAGGACAGGTTAAGCAGATTGACCCAGAGCTCCCCAGAGTGAAGAGGAATTGGGAGGTGATGTCATTGAAGTACAAAGTTCTCACTGAGTGTGAGTGAGCAGTTGCAGGGATAAAGTTTCCTCTGGCTGAATCATAACCAGGGGAAACACAATAAGTAGTTTGCCATTTAGAATAGGGGCACAAAGCATTATTTTTACCCAGAGATTCACGGATTCTGTTTCCAAGACGGATCTGGAGGTTCTGTTGCTGAGGGTCACAGATTTTTGGATATTGAGAGAATCATGTCAGATGAGGTAGTGATCGGAACAGATCAGCCACGGTCTGACTGATCGGACAGCTTCCATACCTTACACAGCACTGGGACAGGGAGTCTAATTAAACACAGCACCGGGACAGGGAGTGTAATTAAACACAGCACCGGGACAGGGAGTGTAACTAAACACAGCACCGGGACAGGAAGTGTAATTAAACACAGCACCGGGACAGGGAGTGTAATTAAACACAGCACCGGGACAGGGAGTGTAATTAAACATAGCACTGGGACAGGGAGTGTAATGAAACACAGCACCAGGACAGGGAGTGTAGCTAAACACAGCACAAAGTCAGTGTAATTAAACACTGCACAGGCTCAGGGTGTGTAATTAAACACAGCAACAGGGACAAGGTGTGTAATTAAACACAGCACTGGAACAGGGCATGTAATTAAACACAGCACTGGTTCAGGGTGTGTAATTAAACACAGCACAGGGACAGGGAGTGTAATGAAAGACAGCACAGGGTTAGGGTATGCAATTAAACACAACACGGGGTCAAGGATGTGTAATGAAATGCTGCATGGGGTCAGGGTGTGTAATTAAACACAGCACTGGGTCAGGGTTCGTAATTAAACACAGCACCGGAACAGGGTGTGTAATTAAACACAGTTCAGGGACAGGGTGTGTAATTAAACACAGTGCTAGGACTGGGAGTATAATTAAACACAGCACCGGGACAGGGAGTGTAATTAAACACAGCACTGGGTAAGAGTGTGTAATTGAACACAGTACTCGGTCAGGGTGTGTAGCCAAACAGTGCATGGGGTCAAAGTATGTAATTAAACGCAGTGCAGGATCATGGTGTGCAATTAAATACATCAGTGGGACAGGGTGTGTAATTAAACACAGCACTTGGTGAGGATGTGTAATTTAAACACAGTACAGGGTCAGGAGGTGTAATTAAACACAGCACAGGGTCAGGGTGTGTATTTAAAAACAGAACGGGGTCAGGGTGTGTAGCTAAACACAGCATGAGATCCATTTGTGTATATAAACACAACATGACATCGAAGTATGTAATTAAACACAGCATGGTATCAGCAGGTGCAATTAAATACATCACCGGGTCAGAGTGTGTTATTACACACAACACAAGGTCAGTGTGTGCAATTAAACACAGCACCTGGTCAGGGAGTGTAGCAAAACACAGCACTGTGTCAGGGAGTTTGGCTAAACACAGCACAGAGTCAGGGCATGTAACTAAACACAGCACGGGGTCAAGGTGTGTACTTAAACACAGTACAGAGTCAGGGTATGTAATTAAACACAACACTGGGGTCAGGGTGTGTAATTAAACACAGCACCAAGTAATGTGTATGTATGAACACAACATGATGACGAAGTATGCAATTAAACACAGCACAGGGTCAGGGTGTGTAATTAAGCACAACACAAGGAGAGGGTGTGTAAATAAACATAATACAGGGAGACGGAGTGTAATTAAACACAGCAGAGGGTCAGAGTGTGTAACTAAACACAGCACTGGGGTCAGGGTGTGTAATTAAACACAGCACAAGGTCCATGTGTATATGTGAACACAATGTGATGTCAAAGTATGTAATTAAATCCAGCACAGGGTCAGGGTGTGTAATTAAACACATCACTGGGTCAGGGTGTGTAATTAAACACAGCACAAGGTCTGTGTGTGTATAAGAACACAATATGACATGAAAGTATGTAATTAAACACAGCACCGTGTCAGAGAGTGTGGCAAAACACATGACAGGGACAGAGAGCGCAGCTAAACACAGCACAGGGACAGGGAGTGTAGCTAAACACAGCACGGAGTCAGGATGTGTAATTAAACACAGCACCAGGGTCAAGGCGTGTAATTAAACACAGCACCAGGTCAGAGTATGTAAGTAAACACAGCACAGGGTCAGGGTGTGTAATTTTAGATTAGATTATGAGGACACGCAGTCCTCTTTTATTGTCATTTAGTAATGCATGCATTAAGAAATGATACAATATTCCTCTGTTTGATATCACAGAAACACAGGACAGACCAAGACTGAAAAACTAACAAAAACCACATAATTATAACATATAGTTACAACAGTGCAACAATATCATAACTTGATGAAGAACAGACAGTAAAAAAGTTCAAAGTCTCTCAAAAGTCCCACATCGCACGCAGATGGGAGAAGGAAGAAAACTCTCCCTGCCATGCCCGACCACAGTCTGACTCTCAGTCGTCCGAAAACTTTGAGCTCCGATCAGCCCTCTGACACCGAGTACCGAGCACCATCTCTATCCGAACGCTTCGACTGCAGCCTCGGTTTCCATCAGCAGGCAAAGCCGGGGATTTTGGGGCCTTCCCTCCGGAGATTCTCGATCGCACAGAAGCAGCGGCAGTGAACCGGGCATTTCAGAAGTTACTCCAGATGTTCCTCTGCTTCTCACGTCTGTCTCCAGCACAAGGTCTGTGTGTGTATAAGAACACAATATGACATGAAAGTATGCAAATAAACACAGCACAGGGTCAGGATGTGGAATTGAACACAGCACTGGGTCAGGGTGTGCAATTAAACGCAGCACAGGCTCAGAGTGTGTAATTAACCACACCAGGAGGTCAGAATGTGTGATGAATCAAGCTGAAGTTTAGAGTATGTAATTAAACCGAGCACAGGGCCAATGTATGTGATTACATAACAAAAGCTCAAAGTGTGCAATTACACACGGTAAGAGGTCAGCATTTGATTAAACATAGTACAAGGTTATTATGTGTGAGGGAACGCAGCACAGGACCAGCGTGTGGAATGAAGGTGGCTGAGTAGTGTGGAATCAGTGTGTGATTAAATCTGGCTCAGGTTCAGGACATGTAAGAAAACACAACTGCATCTGTGTATGAAATTAAACACAGCACTGGGCCAGCTTGCCATTAACCAGCACGGTCTGAGAGTGTGTAATTGAACGCAGCATGGGGCCCTGGAATGACTAACCATACAGGAATGTGTTGCAACGTGGAAGATATGTCCCAGGAGCTCTTGGTACTTTACCTGAGAGCACTGATCAATGTTTGTAGACAGGTTTTCAACTCTTGGGAGTATTAGAGCACAGCCCACACCAGTCCTTCATTCAACTCGACACAGGCAAGCACAAACATCAGCAGTAGCCATTGGATAATGATTAGGAGCAGCCATGTTTTGTAACATTGGTCTTGAAATTAATTTGTATAAACGCTTGTAAATTTACAACCCGGTCGACCAGTCTTGTCTGCATCATGCAACGCTGAAATTCTAGGTCGTTGCAGCCTCTCGTTCTGCAGATCTTCAATGTTTCAACTCTTCAAGTGCTCTTCCAGATCCCTCACAAATGTGAAGGTTGAAGCTAAAGGCTAGAGCTTGTTTCTGCCTGTGCCAGGCTGTCCAGCAGTGAGTCCCAGACCTCCACATCCCTTTGAGTGGAAATCCTTTTCCCACCTCCTATCTAAACCTTCCACCGACTAAAATCTCTTTCCTAGTTATTGATCTCTCTGCCAAGGGAAATAGGTCTTTCCTGTTCACTCTGTCTAGACTCCTACAATTTTATAACTGCAATTAAATATCCTCTTAGTGTTCTTTGTTCCAAAGAAAACAACCCCGATGAGTCATTCCTGTGGTAATAATTTCCTAACCCCAGCAACATCCTTGTAAATCTCTAATGTTAACATATTCTTCCTACAGTGCATGACCAGAACTCCACAGAGTCCTCCAGCTGTGTCCTAACTAGGGTTTTGCACATTTCTAACATGACCACCCTGTTCTTTTGTTCTATGGATTCATAGTGTGATCACCAAGTTCAAGTTTAACTGACATTCAACCATACCCATTTATACGGCTAAATGAAACAGCATTCCTTCGGGGCCGAAGCGCAAATACAGTGCAGTCACAAAAAAAAAAGAGAGGGAACAGAGGCATGGCAGGTGGGCTGGAATCTGTGCTAGGTAGGGGGCTGCTCTCCTTTCCATCAGAGCTGCGCTCCAGTCTTTTCTTTGAGGAAGACAAGCTGGATTGATTTTATCTGCTGAACCAATGTGAGATGAGGAACTGCTGTGTACTTATTCTAGCAGAAACATGGCTCCAGGACAACATCAGGTTCCAGAGTGGCATGTCCTGAAGACTGATGTTTTAAATTTCTCATTACTCCAGAGAGAAGTTCCCACCTGCTGATAAGGGTGACAATTCTACCAGTGCCCAAGAACAGAAGGACGAGCTGCCTTAACAACTATCGTCTGGTGCACTCACATCTACAGTGATAAAGTGCTTTGAGAGGTTGGTTATGATTAGAATCAAGTCCTACCTCAGCAAGGACCTGGACCCACTGCAATTTGTCTATCACTACAATAGGTCTACAGTGGACATGGTCCCAATAGCTCTTCACGCAGCCTTGGATCACCTGGACAATACAAATACCAATGTCAGGATGCTGTTCATTGACTACAGCTCAGCATTTAACACAATCATTCCTACAGTTCTGATCGAAAAGCTCCAGAACCTGGACCCCTATATGTCCCTCTGCAGCTGGATCCTCGACTTCCTAACTAGAAGACCACAATCTGTGCAGATCAGAAATAAGATCTCCACCTCGCTGACAATCAACACTGGCTCACCTCAAGAATGTGTGCTTAGCCCGCTGCTCTACTCTCTCTACACCCATGACTGAGTCGCTAGGCACGGCTGAAATGACATCCATGAATTTGCTGGCGATACACCACTGTTGGCAGAGTCTCAGATGGTGACGAGAGGGTGTACAGGAGCAAGGTATACCAGTTACTTGAATGGCGTCACAGCAACAACCTTGCACTCAACGTCAGCAAAACCAAAGAGCTGATTGTGGACTTCTAAAAGAGTTAAGACGGGGGAACACCCACCAGTTCTCACAGAGGAATCAGAAAAGGAGAGAGTGAGCAATTTCAAGTTCCTGGGTGTCAGTATCTCTGAGGATCTAACCTGGACCCAACATATCGATGCAGTTATAAAGAAGGCATGACAGTGATTATATTTCATTCGGAGTTTGAGGACATATGGTATGTCAATGAAAGCACTCACAAATTTACAGCACAGATGTACTGTGGAGAGCATTCTAACTGGCTGCATCACCATCTGGCATAGGGGATAGGGAAGCGACTACACAGGATCAAAGTGAGCTGCAGAGAGTTGTAAAATTAGTCAGCTCCATCATGGGTACTAGCCTCCATAGTATCCAGGGCGTCTTCAAGGAGTGGTGCCTCAAAAAGGCGGCGTCCATCATTTAGGACCTCCAGCACCCAGGACATGCCTGCTTCTGATTGTTACCATCAAGAAGGAGGTACAG
This sequence comes from Mobula hypostoma, assembly GCF_963921235.1. Lineage (NCBI taxonomy): Eukaryota > Metazoa > Chordata > Chondrichthyes > Myliobatiformes > Myliobatidae > Mobula > Mobula hypostoma. Next base: position 21,101,528 of record NC_086120.1, on the reverse strand, counting down.
AAGCCTGAAGGCACACACTCAGCAATTCAAGAACAGCTTCTTCCCCTCTACCACCGATTCCTAAATTGACATTGAATCCATGAACACTAACTCACTACTTTTTTTAATCTCTTTTTTGCATAACTTATTTAATTTAATTATATATATGTATTCATAATGTAATTCACAGTATCTTTTTCTCAATATTATCATGTAGTGCCTTTTACTGCTACATTAGGTATACATGGAGAGGTTGTAAATTGGATTAGACATTGGCTCAATGGAAGAAGGCAAAGAGTGGTAGTGGAGGATTGCTTCTCAGAGTGGAGGCCTGTAACTAGTGGTGTGCCACAGGGATCAGTGCTGGGTCCATCGTTATTTGTCATCTATATCAATGATCTGGATGATAATGTGGTAAACTGGATCAGCAAATTTGCTGATGATACAAAGATTGGAGGTGTAGTGAGGGTTTTCAAAGCTTGCAGAGGGATTTGGACCAGCTGGAAAAATGGGTTGAAAAATGGCAGATGGAGTTTAGTACAGACAAGTGTGAGGTATTGCACTTTAGAAGAACAAACCAAGGTAGAACACATAGGGTAAATGGTAAGGCACTGAGGAGTGCAGTAGAACAGAGGGATCTGGGAATACAGATACAAAATTCCCTAAAAGTGGCATCACAGGTAGATAGGCTCATAAAGAGAGCTTTTGGTACATTGGCCTTTATTAATCAAAGTACTGAGTATAAGGGCTGGAATGTTATGATGAGGTTGTATAAGGCATTGGTGAGGCTGAATCTGGAGTATTGTGTTCAGTTTTGGTCACCAAATTACAGGAAGGATATAAATAAGGTTGAAAGAGTGCAGAGAAGGTTTACAAGGATGTTGCTGGGACTTGAAAAACTCAGTTATAGGGAAAGGTTGAATAGGTTAGGACTTTATTCCCTGGAGCGTAGAAGAATGAGGGGAGATTTGATAGAGGTATATAAAATTATGATGGGTATAGATAGAGTGAATGCAAGCAGGCTTTTTCCACTGAGGCAAGGGGAGAAGAAAACCAGAGGACATGGGTTAAGGGTGATGGGGGAAATGTTTAAAGGGATCATTGCGGGGGCTTCTTCACACAGAGAGTGGTGGGAGTATGGAATGAGCTGCCAGATGAGGTGGTAAATGTGGGTTCTTTTTTAACATTTAAGAATAAATTGAATAGATACATGGATGGGAGGAGTATGGAGGGATATGGTCCATGTGCAGGTCAGTGGGACTAGGCAGAAAATGGTTCGGCACAGCCAAGAAGGGCCAAAAGGCCTGTTTCTGTGCTGTAGTTTTTCTATGGTTTCTATGGTTTCTAGTTCCGGGTTTTTACGGTATTGGGTTGCTAGCCCCATGCCCAACCCTTCTCCTTCTGCAGCCGGGCTTCAGACCGTCCATGGTGACGTTGCTCACAAGGCTGATCCATTGGTTTATTTCTGTAACCTTGAATTCTCTTTCCTCATTTCTCACTATTCTGTTAGCCTGGGTATCATCGACAGACTTTGTAGTCGTGGCCTCTACATTTCAGCCCAAGTCACCAAATCCAACAGGCAGAACACAGTGCCCAGTATAGCAAACCTCCAGCAAACAGAACAGATGTGGGGCAGACCTTGAGCCCTTCCTGTTCCCTCCCGTGTGTAGTAACCTCTGACTGTTTGAAATCCAGCCAGCTGCGTAGCAAGGAAGATCTGAGAACAGAGGTTTCAGAGGCGGTGTGCCCTAGGAGCCACTGAGAATATCAGCTGCTCAGCAGAACTGGATTTTTTTGTGAGAGGGGCTCCTGGGTGGCCTAAACATACAAAGGAGATGATAGCAGATTGCTATCACTGCCCTTGCAGCTCTGGACTGACCTGGCCACAAACTGTTCCCTCTTGATTCTATCACTGTGACAACTCTCCAATATAATAACCAGAAAGCACCCCTAACCAGAGGTAGAGGGCCATTCATTCTTGCACTGTTGCCGATAACTTTAATCTGTCATTGTGAGGCCTGTACTTTAGTTGATGGCTGACGTAGATCCTTTGGGGGTACAGGATGGAAATTTAAGCCTGTGGGCCACATGCCAAGTTAGAATTAGCTACGAATTGCACCAACTATGTTGTTTGCTTAGGCTGATTTCCAAACTTTAAAAAAAAATCACAAAGCCCCTTTTAGAATTAAAAGGATTTGGACTAACAAATCTTTCTCTGTAACATGACCTCCTGGCTGTTCATTATTTTTCTGGTTGTTTCAAGATGAGGTACGTAATGTCTCTGTGTTGCAAAGGTCCCACCCGTCAATGTGCCAATCTTTTCACTCATGTCTCGTTGTGCATGCATTTGTTTGAAACTCAGAGTGTACCTGGGAACGTTCTTAGAGTGTGTATGTGTGTGTGCATGTGTCTGCATTTATGAAGGTATTCATGTCTGTTTTGTGTGTGTGTATATGTGTACATAAATTTGTGTGTGAGTCCTTGGTGTGCATGTGTCTGTGAAGGTGTTCATGTCTGGCGTGCGTGCACGTGTGTGTGTGTGTGTGTGTGTGTGTGTGTGTGTGTGTGCATACAACTGTCTTTGCCCCGCTTGTTCTGAAGTATTAAGTAAAGATGATCTATAATTTGATATTTTTGCATGTGGGAATGCAATTTCATTGTAAACAACATCACTTACACGTGAGAAGCGATTTGCAGCCTGATGGCCCACGGATAGTGAGACTATGCAGTTCAAACTGCAACACCTGCAGGAGTGAGACCAGGATAGGAGAAGGTCGTTATTTTACCACTGCTGGAGACTATGACGTGTGGACCTTCAATCGGTGTGTGTGGGATGGAGTCAGGGACAGATCTGACATGACACACAATCAAACCTACTTAACGGCCAGTGGGTAATGTATGAAACCCGTGGGTCACAGAAACCTGTGTCGTTCCGAGAGATAGGGCTGGGCTACTGGTATAAATCCTAAATCAAAACTGAAGAGCCAATCAGATTCTTCGTACAAAGCTGAATCTAGCCAGCGGCAAGTTTCTCGGTGTGAAGGAAATGAAGTGTAGAACAGAAAACATTAAGTTCTGCTTCATTCTTTCAAGGGTAATATTTATATGCTGGAGCTAAGTGGATTACTTGGGAAATGACTGTGGCAAAATGCACAGCCCTGCGTATAGCAGGCTGGTAGAGCTGCTGCTTCACTGTCGTAGTCTCCAAGTTCAGTCCTGAGCTTGACTACTGACTGTGTGGAGTTTGCCCATTCTCCCTGTGACTGATCTGAGTTCTCTCCAGGATCTCCTGTTTCCTGCAACATCTCAGAAACCTGCAGACTGGAAGGGTAATTGGCCACATTGCAAATTGCCCCTAGAGTATAGGTGATGGTAGTATCTGGAAGGATGGGGCTAATGGGAATTAGGAGAGAATTGGAAAAAGGGTTGAGCTTAGATTAAGGTCTGATGGTGAGCGTGGACCATCTGTTTCCACTGGTAGGTGAGACTAGAACTAGGGGACATAGCCTCAAGGGGGTGGGGGGGAGATTTAGGACAGAGATGAGGAGAAACTCCTTTTCCCAGAGAGTGGTGAATCTGTGGAATTCTCTGCCCAATGAAGCAGTGGAGGCTACGTCAGTAAATATATTTAAGACAAGGTTGGATAGATTTTTGCATAGTAGGGGAGTTAAAGGTTATGGGGAAAAGGCAGGTAGGTGGAGATGAGTCCATGGCCAGATCAGCCATGATCTTGTGGAATGGCAGAGCAGGCTCGACGGGCCAGATGGCCGACTCCCGCTCCTATTTCTTATGTTCTTATGGAGCAGGTAGGCTGAAGGGCCTGAGTCCAAGCTGTATGACTCTATAACTCTGGCCATGGCCAAGGAGCATGAGAGTCAAGCATTTATTATCTAGTTAGCTGTACCAGGTGGTATTGGCAGAGATGCTTTCATCTGCATATGGCCCTTGAATATTGTCTATTAAGATGGAAATAACATTTATTTTCTCTGTTGACCAACCCTGCTCAAATATATCATGTACTCATGTCAAAGTAGTGCCATTATACCAACAGCACAAGGAATACCACTGCCAAGTTCTATACACACAATCGTAATCATATTCAGGTTTATTGTCACTAACATGTCTTGAAATTTGTTGCTCTGTGGTGGCGGTGCAGTGCAAAACTCAAAAATTGCTATAAGTTACAATAAATAAATAAACAAACAAACAAACAGTCTAAAGCGGGAATGGTGAGGTAGTGTTCATGGGTTCATGGACCGCTCAGAAATCTGATGGCAGAGGGGAAGAAGCTGTTCCTGAAATGTTGAGTGTGGGACTTCGGGCTCCTGTACCTCCCCCAAGATGGTAGTAATGAGAAGAGGACTTGTGCCAGAAGCTGAGGATCCTTAATGATGGATGGTGCCTTCTTGAGAACCAGCTTTTGAAAACACAAAATAATCTGTAGATGCTGTGCTCAAACCAACACTTTCAGTACGCTGGATGAACTCAGCAGGTCAGGCAGCATCAGTTAGAAACGATGAGTCGACGTTTCGGGCCGGGACCCTTCGTCAGGACTGAAGAATGAAAGATGGGGAGGATTTGAAGAATGCTTGTAGCTTCAGTTGAAAGACCAGTAATTTGAAAGACAAAGGGGTGGGGGAGGGGAAGCATTGACGTCATAGCCCTGAAAACAATGGGTGGTAGAAGAAGGAGGCGGAACCATGAGGGAGCTGGGGGAGGGAGTAGACTGAAATAGGGATAGAGGAAGAGAGGGGGAGGGAATTACCAGAAGTTGGAGAATTCTATGTTCATACCAAGGGGCTGGAGACTACCTAGACGGTATATGAGGTGTTGGTCCTCCAACTTGAGTTTAGCCTCATCATGGCAGTAGAGGAGGCCATGTATGGACATATCTGAATGGGAATGGGAAGCAGAGTTGAAGTGGGTGGCTACTGGGAGATCCTGTCTGTTGTGGCAGACGGAGTGGAGGTGCTTGATGAAGCGGTCCCCCAATCTGCGTCAGCTTTCACCGATGTAGAGGAGGCTGTACCGGGAGCACCAGATACAATAGATAACCCCAACAGACTCACAAGTGAAGTGTCAGTCACTCTCATAACTACCTCGACTATACCTCTTCCCACCCCACCACATACAAAAATGCCATTCCCTATTCCCAGTTCCTCCGTCTCCGCCGCATCTGCTCCGAGGCTGAGGCTTTCCATTCTAGGACGTCTCAAATGTCCTCTTTCTTTAAGGATCGTGGTTTCCCTTCTACCGTCATAAATGATGCCCTCACCCGCATCTCCTCCATTTCCCACACTTCGGCTCTCACCCCATCCTCCCGCAACCATAACAGGGACAGAGTTCCCCTTGTCCTTACCTACCACCTCACCAGCCTCTGGATCCAGCACATTATCCTCCACAACTTCCACCACATTCAACAGGACCCCACCACTAAGCACATCTTACCCTCTCCACCGCTCTCTGCTTTCCGCAGGGACTGGTCCCTCTGCGACTCACTTATCCGCACGTCCATCCCCACGGATCTCCCACCCGGCACTTATTCCCGTAAGCGTAAGTGCTACACCTGTCCCTACACCTCATCTCTTGCAACCATTTAAGGCCCCAAACAGTCCTTCCAGGTGAGACAACACTTCACTTGTGAGTCTGTTGGGGTTATCTATTGCATCCGGTGCTCCTGGTGCGGCCTCCTCTACATCGGTGAAACCCGATGCAGATTGGGGGATCGCTTCGTCGAGCAGCTCCGCTCCGTCCGCCAAAACAGACAGGATCTCCCGGTAGCCACCCACTTCAACTCTGCTTCCCATTCCCATTCAGATATGTCCATACATGGCCTCCTCTACTGCCATGATGAGGCTAAACCCGGGTTGGAGGAGCAACACCTCATATACCGTCTAGGTAGTCTCCAGCCCCTTGGTATGAATATAGAATTCTCCAACTTCCGGTAATTCCTTCCCCCCCCCACCTTCCTCTATCCCTATTTCACTCTACCCCCTCCCCCAGCTCCCTCATGGTTCCGCCTCCTTCTTCTACTACCCATTGTTTTCAGGGCTATGACGTCAATGCTTCCCCTCCCCCACCCCTTTGTCTTTCAAATTACTGGTCTTTCAACTGAAGCTACAAACATTCTTCAAATCCTTCCCATCTTTCATTCTACAGTCCTGACGAAGGTTTCCAGCCTGAAACGTCGACTCATCGTTTCTAACTGATGCTGCCCAACCTGCTGAGTTCATCCAGCGTACTGAAAACCAGCTTTTGAAGATGTCCTTGACAGCGGGGAAGGTTGTGCCCGATGAGTCCACATCTCTCTGGAGTCTCTTTCAATCCTGACCACTGGAACCTGCGTACCGGGCATCGATGAAAACAGCCAGGATGCTCTCCGGCTGCAGAAATCTGCAAGAGTCTTCGGTGATGTACTGATTCTCCTCAAATTCCAAATGAAAGAGGGCCATGGATTGCCTTCTTCCTGATTGCTTCAATGTGTTGGGCCCAGGATAGGTCCTCTGAGATGTAGATGCCCAGGAACATGAAGCTGCTCACCCTTTCCACTGCTGACCCCTGGACGAGGACTGGCATGTGTTCTCCCAACTTCCCCTCCCTGAAGTCCACAATCAATCCTTTGGTCTTACCGACACCACCCAACCTGCCGATCCATCTCACTCCCGTATGCTTCCTCGTCACTGTCTGAGATTCTGTCAGCAACTCCTCACACGGGGTCCAGGTGAATGGATACTTTCTGTGGTGGTGCACTCGTTACAAGACACCTTGATTCTCCAAATGATCAATTGATCACATATGTTACCTGGGGAAACTTTATCATTAACCAATGGCCCATTTAACAGGAATTCACGGTAATTCTTTATACTGTATAATTGTTGAATCTTGTTTTTTGTTCCATGTAATGGCAAGACCTCACAGTAATTTCCTAATGTTTGTAAATGTATATGGCGACTAAATTTGACCCTTGATCCTTGATTGTTGGCACTACTGTACAGCTCAATGTATAGAAATGCCAAGAGGACAGCACTGCTTGACTGCTAGGCAAGCGCCCACTCTGGGAGTTCATGGTCAAATCAATAGACAGGCAGGATGGATCCTCTATGAAACCTAGAATGGAGAAATGTGAGCTGATCCGAACATGAGAAAATCTGCAGATGCTGGAAATCCAAGCAACACACACAAAACGCTGCAGGAACTCAGCAGGCCAGGCAGCATCTATGGAAAAGAGTAAACAGTCAATGTTTTGGGCTGAGACCTCTCATCAGGATCATGTGAGATGATCATTTTCCCCCAGAAGAATAAGGATTAATTAGGAAGAATAAATGAGCAGACAGAAAAAGGAGGGGCATTAATAAGATTGAATTTTACAATAAAAAGGCCCTACGTATTATCAATTGAAATGTAAACCAACATAAATCATATATGCCTTTTTTTGGTCAACCGATATTTGAAAGGACTTCAGGGTTTTGGGAAGGTGCAGTGGAGATACCTGCGATGAAGGGGTTCTGTTGTGAAGGAAATGTGAATGAAACAGGCTCCTTTCAGGGTTGGGATGTGTGCACATGGGATTCCAGACTCCACAACCACCGTTCAGAGAACATCTAAGAATATATAATGTGAGGCTATGGACCCTTGTCCTGTAATGTTAATTACAGGCAACTCAGGAAGTCAGCATTTTAGTCCCCATCACACAGCCCTCTTTGAATGAGATCTGATTCGTGTTCCTAAATTTATGAGGGGTTCTTACAAAGTATAACTATACCTGGTGAGCAAGTAACCAGAGGGCACAAATTTAAATGTGAAATAATCAAAAGAAAAACTTAACATTTTATTTTTTGTTTTTGAGCTCCTGAACTTATAACATCTGAAAATTGGTGATGCCGCATCAATAATGATCAACAAAGCACAGGTGGATAAATACTTGTAAAAGGGGGATAAAATGAAGCGGTTTAGAAACCTGGTTGACTACTAGTTATCTTCTTAGTTCAGGAGGAATTGGGGTATTGACATATATTGGTCTAGACAGTGATGTCCATGGGCGATGAACAGATGAACAAAATAGAGCCAAAAAGTAGGACCATGTAAATAAATTGTTAATAGAGCTGGCACAGACACAAAAGTCAAATGGCTTTCTGAAGCTTAAAATTCTACACTTCTAAGGATTTACTGCAAAGCACCAAAGAACAGAAGAGAATAATATCTAAAAGAACTCATGATTAGCTTGTGTGGAGGGGGGGGGGGTAGTATGCTCTCCTCTCCGGAAGGGGTCAGTATGGTTTAACTCCTCACATTGATGATGTGCATTATGAGTTTGTAATATGTTAGATAATGACCACCTGTGGCTTTGCTCACAGTAAATAAAAAAGAAAACTTGTAGCTCCTCTGTTGTTTTGTTTTGCTTTGCAGCTTTTTTTATTGTTCACTACAGATCCTACCTCCGGTCCGTATGAGAATAGGAAAGAGTAGAGAGCTTCCCATGCACCTGGTCCCCGATATTGGAGGTGATACGTTTCTGAGGTACTACTCCAGCATTGTCTGTTTGCCTTCTGGTCCTCTGTGGGTGTGATTTGTGTGCTGGAGGCGAGGAGGGGCATCGAGCATGAATCCGGCAAATTTTCCAGCAAACAAAGGCAAACTTTACCCTCCGGCCTGTGAACTTTGGCAATTGGGAAAGGAAAGCTGCAGTGCCACAAAGGAGAACAATCTGTTTCCATACCTGTGAGACGGAGGTCTGAACCTGTAGAGTGAACACATGTGCATTGGTGGAGCAAAGCCGTGCGTGACTCGAGAGCAAACATGTGTACTATACATCCGAGGCATGAACATGTGTATGATTGTGGAACAAACGTGTGCATCTGTAAATGAATATGTGTGTAACTGTAAAGCAGATACATGAGCTCAGTTATAGTGACACTATGCAGACAGCACCAAAGAATAACTAGACCATGGCTAGACGATCAGCTGTATTTTCAACTGGGTTGAGTTTTATATGCTTTTTGAACAGATGGAATCAGTGAATATGTAGTCTGTTGCTTTGAATACTTGGCTACAAAGGCAGTGAGTTAAAGATGTGTGGCAGGAAGCAGTGACTTATCTTCAATCAGTGCAGCACTGAGTTCTGGATTAAATGCACTGGCTGCTGCAAATGTCTCTTGCTGACCACAGATAGCAAAACGATGAAAACCAGGATGAACACAGATGTTGATAAGAATTCACTTTCAACCTGTTTAGCAATGCAGAAAAAAAATCTAACCCAAGAGTAATTCTACTTTCTTGTAAGTTTCCATTGGAAGGACAGAAAAAATGTAGCAATAAGTCAATCATTTGCTGTCTCTCTGAGGTGCCTCACGTTCTCTGTGTATTTTTCTCGCATGTTTCTGTTTTTTTTTCTCTGTAGCTCATCCTTCTTTGGTTTCTGACTCTCTCTGCCTCGTCCTTTCTATTTTTGCCCGTGTGATTGTGTAAGATTGCATATATATCTCTGCAGCCTTCTCTTCTCTCCCTGCCTCTGGCTCAGATTCGTGTTTCTTCCCTATCTGCCTATCTGTTTCTTTCCTGCCATTTGCCCTTGCTCTCTCTCCCTGAATGTGTGTTTATTATATTAAGTCTTTTGAATTTAAAGTCTTTCATAATTTCCCACTTCATGACATAAATATCTTCATGAGTTCCATAAATGTTTCCTTTAATTAATTCTTTATAAATGATTTGCTCCTTTGAAGAGATTCACTCTTCTTGGCTACGGTTCTCAATCTCATTTTTCATCTAAGCTGTCTACTAAACATGTATCTTAACCCAATCAGAATGATGGTGAACAGGAGGACATTCCTGCCTCACTGATGTTCCTCGTTTTACTGAGGGAATTCAGGCAGAATCAGGGAGGGACCAACCTGAAATACAAAAGTAATAACCTGAAGGTTGTGTATTTAACATTTCAGTTATCTTTGAGTAATACTGTAAACATATTACTTGAATAAACATTCTGTGTTGTTTAAATAATTCATTACGGGTTATATGTAAAAGAACGTGAATGGCATATGTCATTAAGCCACTGTATCATGGGGCACATCTTGCGAAAAGTAAAACTAAGAATATACACAAGTTGGCCTGGCTCTGCATTTTTCTTTCAATTAGTTTTTTTACGTTTTGGAGTTACAAGACATAACACTAGTGACTGTGAAATGTAGTCTGAGATGGAGGGAGGTAAGGATGGTGCTAAACCTGCTGGTGCAATCCGGTGGGGGGCAGCAGTGTGACCTGAGGAAGCTACGGAACAAAGATCTGTACAGCACAATACAGGTGCTTTGGCCCACAATGTTGTGCTGATTCGTTAACCTACTCCAAGATCAATCTAACCTTTACCTCTCACATAACCTTCCAATTTTCTCCCATCCATGTGCTTATCTAAGAGTCGCTTAAATGTCCCTAATGTATCTGCCTCTACCCCACCCCTGGCAGAGTTTTCCATCCACTTCCCACTCTCTGTTAGGAAAACCTATCTCTGACTTCCCCACTAGACTTTCCTCCAATCCTCATGTATTATCCATTGCTGCCCTAGGAAACAGGTGTTCGCTGTTCACTCTATTTTATCATTTTATACATCTCTATCAAGTCGTCCCTCATCTGCTTTCACTCCAAAGAGAAAAGCCCTCATTTGCTCAATGTTTCCTTATAAGACATGCTTTCTAATCCAGAGAGCATCCAGCTACGGCTTCTCTGCACTCTCTCTGAAATTTCCACATCCTTCCTATAATGAGGTGACCAGAACAGAACACAGTACTCAAGTGGGGTCAAAACAGTGCTTTATAGATCTGCAACATTGCCTTGTGGTTCTTGAACTCTTTCCCTTGACTAATGAAGGCCAACACACCACGAGCTTTCTTAACAACCCTACAACTTGCATGACCACAGGTCTTTGAGGGATCTATGGACTCGAAACCCAGGATCCCTTTGTTCCTCCATTCTGGATAAGACTCCTGCGTTGGACTCTACCTTCAAGTTCAACATTCCAAAGGGTTTCATGTCATACTTTTCTAGATTGAACTCGATCTGCCACTTTTCAGCCCAGCTGTGTATCCTGTTAACGTCCTGTAATAACCTGTGACAGCCTTCTACGCTATTCACAACACCACCACCCTTATAGGTGAAGATTTATTGGACTCCTTCCAAGGACCCCAATATTGCCACCAAATCGTTGACCCTTGCTGAGTACGTTCTTCTCCCTTTCTGTATCTTTATGGATATTTACCCTTCCTACCTTCTAAATACCAACCTCATCCATGGAACTCTGGAGCTGGAATATTCATGTCAGATCTCTCACTGCCACCTATCAGCTCCATCATCATTTTTCACAACTTGCAATACAGGAGAGTGGAAACCTAGGGGTTAAAATGGTACAGAGGGCCAGGTGGTGTGTGTGTTTTTGTTTGTATGCATGTGTTTGGCGAAGGGAGGGGAGATAAGATCTAATGCTTTCTTTGTAAGCTGCCATTCCTAACTGAATCTTAATTAAGATGACTGGTTACTCTGTTGAGGGGAATCACAGCCTGATTCAAGTTGCATTGAAAGACCGTTGGGGGACTTTTTTATAGGAAGATTCATTGGATTCTGTCTTCTTGCAAATCCTTGATGTCCTTTGTTCCTCCAATGGCAATTGTACATTCATATAGCTGGATGCTAAGATCAGAAATTCACCAACTAAGTATCTCTGTCTCCCAACCCTCCTTTTCAGGTAATTCTTATCTCTACCTTTTGACAAAGCCTTGGTCCATTGTACTTGTATCTCCAGGTGCCTTGGAATTTGCTCTTGTGTAGAGCCGCATGCATGTTTCACTACATTAATACCGTTGTTGTCGTTGAAGGGTCCAGGAACATTGTTGTTTTAGGCCTCCGCAAACGCAAAATAGCAAAGCCAATTCCTGTCCAGTACAGTTTCCTATCATATTGATGTATGCATTTGTTGGCAACGACTCTTAGTTTAGCCACAGATGTTTGATACAATTGGAATTACTTTCCATAGCCAGTTATTTTCCTTGGTTTCACATTTCCAGATACTAGGGGCTGAGAGTCATCCATCTGAGAGGCATTCCCTTCTCACTGGCAACTTTTAGGAAAAACAATTTATTACAATGTTTGAAGCAATTTCTAGATAGGAAGTTGTTCTTTCCAGATGAGGTAACAAACTGCTGGAGGAATTCAGCTGGTCGACCTAATATGGCCACAACAAGCACTCCACCCCACAACTCCTCTTTATAACAACTATTCTTCTGTTTCTTGGCAGAGTGCGAATGGGCTTTGCTCCAACAACACCTATGAAAACAACAAAGGCAAATTAAAATAGTGCTAGACATGGTGCTGAGGTCAAAGATTAGCAGTTGGAGCTGGAGAGCAGGCTGAAAATCCAGGAAGGTCCACTTCTGCTCTTATTTCTTAGTTTTATATATGTTAGCCAGATCATGTTGCTCTCATTGCTGTAGCCAGACTCCTGAAGTAGACACTGTATTATAGGAGGAAGCTACTGGGCAGAGATAAAGATGCAAGGATGTGCTAAAAGCTTCCTTGAAGAAGCAGAGCATCCCACTGACTCCTGAAACTTCTGGTCAATGACCAGCTCAAAGTGGATGAGCAGGGAGAACTTTGAGTCCATGATTCAGGAGCACACAGAAGCCCTGTTGAAGCAATGCATTACCCTACAAGCTACCCAGACCATGAAACACCTCGTGGCTTCTCCACTCTCCCTGCATCGACCACATCAGCCACCTCAGAGCTCACAAAACTGTAACGGAAGCAAGTCATCTTCAATACCAAGGGCAGATGAAGAATAGGCATTGCCCTGGTCTGAGGTACTTTTGTATTTCAAAAATAAACTTTATCCATAACAAAAGGAAAAATAGTGCAACACTCTTTACGTTCTTCGTGTCACTTGGTCAATACCATTCAGTAACGTTAATAGGTCTTTTTACACAGCATCATTGCCTTTCATGTAGCCTCCCTTTCATTGTTTGAGAAGCTTGCCCACCAAACTCATCTCCGCAGCGTCCGGTCGCAGAGGAACTGTGGTTCTTTCTGCAAAGCTTTTACATTTGTCATACTGGGCATCAGTGCATCGCTAGCACATATTCCTGCAGCTTGGAATGCTGCAGTTGGCAGTATTCCCTCACAGACATCTTGCTCACCTGAAGTATTTTTGTGAAGCTGTAAGGCTGCTGGTAACAAATGAAGTCAAATCCTTAGAGAGAAGTGACATAGCATCAGAAGATGTCGAATCCTCATGAGTAGAGGGTACGAAAGACCCTGATGAGCTGCATGCAGGCCTCCAAACAACAGCCAGGACATGGGCTACAATTTACAATGGGAGAGAGAAAAGGCCTGTCAAAAGGGCAATGCTACAAAAGTCATGGGGGATTTCAACATGTGGGTAGATTGTGAAAATCATGAAGGTGTTGGATCCAAAGAGAGAGAATTTGTAGAATGTCTACAAGACCCCTTTTTAGAGCAGCTTGTGGTTAAACTCACTAGAGTATCAGCTATTCTGGATTAGGTGTTGTGTAATGAACTGAATTTCATTAGGGAGCTTAAGGTGAGAGAACCCTTAGGAGACAGTGATCATAATACGATAAAATTCACCCTGCAATTTGAGAGATAGAATCTAAAGTCGGATGTATTAGTATTACAGTGGAGTAAAGGGAATTACGGAGACATGAAAGAGAAGCTGGCCAGTTGATTGGAAGAGGACACTGGTAGGGATGATGGCAGAGTAGTGAAAAAGAGGGCACATAATAGTGTAAAAATTAGTGGGAAGGTGGGAAAAGATAAAATATGAAGGTAAGCTAGCCAACAAAATCAAAGGGGATACTAAATGTTTCTCAGATATATAAAGAGCAAAAAAGAGGCAAGAGTGGTTATTGGACTGCTGGAAAATGATACTGGAGATGTAGTAATGGGGGATAAGAAAATGACAGATGAACTGAATAAGTATTTTGCATCAGTCTTCGCTATGGAAGACACTAGCAGTCTGTCAGAAGTTCAAGAGGATCAGGGGGCAGAATTGAGTGCATTTCCCTATACTAGTGAGAAGTGTTTGGAAAACTAAAAGGTCTGAAGGTAGATAAGTCATCTAGACCAGATGGATTATATCTCAAGGTTCAGAAAATGATAGCTGAATAGATTGTGGTGGCATTAGTAATGAGCTTTCAAGAATCAATAGATTCTGATATGGTCCGGAGGACTTTTAAAATGCAAATGTCACTCCACTTTTCAAGAAGAGAGGGAGGCAGTAGAAAGGCAATGGTAGGCCAGTTGGGAAGAAATTGGAGTCACTTGTCAAGGATGTGGTTTCGGGGTACTTGGTCGTACATGATAAAATAGGCTAAAGTCAGCATGATTTCCTTAAGGAAAAATCTTACCTGACAATCTATTGGAATTCTTTGAAGAAATAATGAGCAGGATAGTCAAAGGAGAATCGATGGATGTACATGGATTTTCAAAAGGTCTTTGACATGAAGCTGCTTAACAAGGTAAGAGACCATAGTATTTCAGGAAAGATAGTAGCATACGTAGAACATTGGCTGATTGGCAGGAGGCAAAGAGTGGGAATGAAGGGAGCCTTTTCTGATTGACTGCCGGTAGCTAATGGTGTTTTGCAGGGGTCAGTGTTGGGATTGTTTCTTTTTATGTTACATGTCAAAGGTTTGGATGACAGAATTGATGGCTTTGTGGCCAAATTTGTGGATGATATGAAGAAAGGTAGAAGGGCAGGTATTGTTGAGGAAGCAGAGAGGCTACAGAAGGACATAGATTAATAGAATGGACAAGGAAGTGGCAGATGGAATACAGTGTCAGGAAGTGTGTGGTCATGCACTTTGGTAGAAGGAGTAAAAGCATAGGCTCTTTTCTAAATGGGGAGAAGATTCAAAAATACGAGGTGCAAAGAGACTGTGGACTCCTCACTCAGGGTTCCTTAAAGGTTAATTTGCAGGTTAAGTCCGTGGTGAGGAAGGCAAATGCAATGTTAGCATTCATTTCGAGAGGACTAAAATATAAAAGCAAGGATGTAATGCTGAGGCTTCATAAAGCACTGGTGAGGCTTCACTTGGAGTATTGCGAGCAGTTTTGGGTCATTCATTTAAAGAAGGATGTGCTGACATTGGAGAGGGTTCAGAGGAGGTTCACAAGAATGATTCCAGGAATGATAGGCTAATTGAATGAGAAACAATTAATGACTATGTGCCTTTAATCATTAGAATTTAGAAGAATGGGGGGGAGGGTATCTCCTTGAAACATATCAAATGTTGAAAGGCCTAGATAGAGTGGATGTGGAGAGGATGTTTCCTATGGTGGAGGTGGGGAGGGGGGGTGGTTCTAGGACTTGAGAATAGAAAGACATTCATTTAGAATGGAGGTGAAGAGGAATGTATTTAGCCAGAGGGTGGTGAATGTGTAGAATTCATCGCCACAGGTGGCTGTGGAGGCCAAGTCATTGGGTGTATTTAAGACTGAAGGTGATAGGTTCTTGATAAGTCAGGACATAGAAGGTTACTGGGAGAAGGCAGGAGAATGGGGTTGAGGGAAATGGATCAACCATGATGAACTGGTGGAGCAGAGTTGATGGGCTGATGGGTCTAATTCTGCTCCTATGTCTTATGGTCTCAGTGTCTAAAATTTAAACTCTAAGTGAAGAACCCTTTTGACACACTGTTGGAACAAGGAGATCGAGGCTTGCTTATTGTGGTCTTCTTTAAAGGCACTGGCAATCCTCTAATGACCAATTGTTGTACACTCAGAAGAAAACAAGCCATTACTGCGAACCCGAAATCAGATTAGAGCAAAAGTGAATTATTCAAACAGTGTAGTTTCCATCACACGATCTCCTGCTGAGTCGCTGTAGCAGTGGTGCACAGCAGGAGGGCTCAGCATTACTGACTCCGGCCTCCCAAGAAGGACTGAATTAGTGTCCATTGATCTTTCAAAGAAGAAACCAATTCTTTGTGTGAGATATTGGCAACAAAACCACATAATATTGTTGGAAAACCACAGCTTTCTGTTTCCTCTGTTGGTTAGCGGGTCACAACCTTTTGGTATGTTTGATAACGGCCTTTGGCTGATTTGCCAGCTGTGTTGCTTCTGAGGTCGTAGTGGGGATGTTACAAAATGCAGCAGAGGCCGAGGATTTCAGATCTGGGGAAGCTTTCTGCAAGCTTCATTCACTCAAGAGTACAGAAGGGTTTGAGCAATCTCTCAGTTCACAGATACGAGTTTGGTGGGATGAAAAGGGGTCTGGGAGAAACAGAGGAGTTAAACTGAGACATTTCCACCTCTCATAAATTTCTTCTCACCGTTCTGCTGGAAGAATTCAATCTGGGCTGAATGGAACAGGTCGGCTTCAAACCAGAAAAATTGCAAAGAAGTTTATTAGTACACAGAAATACAGTGGGCGGGCTGATTTCCCAGTGGTCTGTACTCAGCAATGCTTTCACACACAATCCCATTATGTTTGGTCCAAGATGTGAGACATTACATATCCTTTGTGTTGGTCTTTACTGCAACAGCCAGATTGTTTCTTTCCATGTGAGTAACTTAGTCATACACCAAGCACTTCCTCCCACTGAATCCATGCCATCCATCTGTACCCAGTATACTCATCCTCACACTAATCCCATTTTATTCTCCTCTATACTCCCTTAGCTCCTCTCCCTCAGCAGATTCTGACACTCTCCTGCACAACTTGGAGTGGCCAACTAACCAACTGACCCTGATGTCTTTGGGATGTGGGAGGAAAATGGAGCACATGGTATGAGTCTCTGGAATTCTCTACCCCAGAAGGTTGTGACAGATCGATCACTGGGAGTATTTGAAACGGAGGTCGACACATTGCTGAAAGATCAGGGAATTAGATGCAAAGAGGAACTAGCATAGAGGAAGAATTGATCCCTGGGAAAGATCAGCCATGAATGGATTGAACCTCAGGTCAGGATTGAGGATCCAAGGGGCATACTCCTACTCCTGCTCTCCGATTTCCTTGGGCTATTATGTTCAGCTGCAGGAAGCAGGAAGGACGTGCACCCTCCACGTAGACAGCAGCAGAGATCAGGGCTGAACCTGGGTCACTGGCGCTGGAAGGCAGAAAGAGCACTGCGCTGGCCCTCTCATTCCACCTTCCCCTAAGTGATGCAAGCGCAAAGTTCATCTGCAGACTGATGATAGATTGGCCTCTGCAGATGGTCAGCATTAGAGTGATAATCTGAGGAGCGTATGCATGCTATTTAAGAAACACAGGAGAAACATGTGTCTGTGATCCCAGGAAGAATAAACTGCTGGTGTGCTTACAGACGGATATGAAATGGCAAACAATCTGGAACTGTTTAATTGGCACCATCTTCACACTGGGGAGTAGCCTCACCCTCGCACTGTGGAATCTAAGCCCCCTGCACTCACACCACCGAATTATAAACACCCAACTCCCTCCACTAAAGACCTGCCCCTCCCATAAGGATCTGAATTCATGACCCTCCCACCAGTGTTTAAACCTCTGTCCATCCCACAAGAATCTAAACTCCTGTCCCTCCCACCACTGGCTCTAAATCCACCACCCGTCCCGTTAGTGAATTATAAATACCCAGTTCTCTCCCCAACTGGATACAAACATCCTGACCTCTCCCATTACTGTATATAAACATCCTGCCTCTCACATTTCTAGATATAAACCACTGACCATCTCAAATTACTAGATATGAACAGCATGCTATTCGGGTTTATGTGCAGAGATAAACACCAAGAACATTTGTTTCATACTGTAGTGTCACCATTTATCATTTACAAAGGAATCTTAGCAAAGGTTTGTGATTGAAAAAAGAATTCTTTTAGGCTATCACTGTTTAATGCAGATATACTGTGGTGGTCTACTGGTGTAAATCTACTTGGCACAGTTGGGTGTAAGATGAGAGAGGTAGCATTGCTTCCTCAGATAGATTTCAGAAAAGACTTGTAAGTGGAGATTGGGTGCAGGCACCTGCTCTGCACTGAGTCTGATACCTAGGAATGAAATGTTGGCAAATGACCAACATTTTTTCCTCAAACAACCTTCTGCTTGCCAGAGACAGGAAACTGGAGATGTGCAGAGTGGTTGGGTTACCATGGGAATGGGAAGGAGAATTTATTTGTTGTTGTTCAGGAGTCAGGGTAGGAGGAAGGAGAACCTGTGGCTGATCTGAGAATCTGAACCATGACATGCTGAGGAGGGATGCAGAAGAGAGAGGGTGTTGTCTGGAGACCAGGGAACATGGGATATAGCAGGCAATTTGGGGATGGGCCCATTGGAAACTGGGCCTGCAATAAATCTCTTGTACTTAGATTTAATCCAAAAGCAGTTTAGATCACAATTAACAAACCTTATAAGGACCTCCCACATAGAAATCATGATGTCTCCCTTCACTGGGTCTAAACCCTGACCTCCAGCCCATATGTCATTGAATTAAATCACGCCGTGCCCTTGGTGAAAGAGTTAAATGTAATTTTTCTGCACGGTATGTGTTCTTGCACCTCAAGCACTCTGCAGTCCCCTCCAGCTTCATACTCCTTCCTGCAAAGTATTGTTCTGCCCCTTTTCCTACATGTCTCCCTCTAAACTCTTCTCCCTGCAGAAACACCACACTCCATGTCCCCCAACACTACTCTGCAGAGGTACATCTCCAGGGTTCTGGAATTCCCTCTTTTAATCTCTCTCCATCCCTTGCATCTCAATCCATTTTTAGATTCTCCTGGTTAAAATCCAGCCTCGATCCCATCCTCAAATAGTATGGCTGTCGCTATTACTTTTCATAGCTCCTTGAATCGTCTTGGACATCATTGCTGAGAAGAAATCTGCCAATATATTGACCAACTCTGCTAAAGTGAAGCTCGGTCTCAGCACCCTGTCACTAGGAGCAACAACCACTCTGAAATTATCTTCCTGGAGTCTTCCACCTCTGTTGCTCCTTGGCTGTAGTGTGACCTCTTTTGCACCCATTAAGGTATCTAAACCTCTACCATCTGGAAGAACAAGAAAGGCTACCAATCCCTACAATTGGCATTCCATTCTCAGCAGAATTAAGCCATTTGGCCCATCGAGGATATTACCTCCACAGAAGGAAAGGCACACTGTTCAATATCAATCCAGTGTCAAATTTGCTTTGTTCAACACTGGAACTCTGATAGAACAAGGGTGATATTTTCCCAAGTGAGAATGGAATTAAGGTGTCTAAACCTCTACCATCTGGAAGAACAAGAAAGGCCACCAATGCCTACAATTCACATTCCATCCTCACTTGGGAAAGCATCACTCTTGTTCTGTTGGAGTTGTAGTGTTCAACAAAGTGCATTTGACACTGACTTGATATTGAACAGTAGATCCAGGGTGTTGTGTGCAATAGAACAGGTCTCGTGTAGTCTGCAAAGATAGGCCTTTCCTTCTGTGGAGCCAACACCCTTGATGGACTGAATGGCCTAATTCTGCTCGTACGGTATGTCTTACGGTTTTAGCGTCTTATGAAAATCAGGTAAGCTGAGTACCAAAGGTAGTGGAAGGGCAAGTATAGAGGTAAGATGGGAGGCAGAGGAGGATTAAACTTGGAAATGATGGGGTTAGTGTTATGTGTGTTAGGAGCAGGGGTGCAGTGCTAATTTTTTAGGTGCCGGAGCTGTCAAAATGCTTGCCATTTCCTATATCCTCTCTATATATATGTCACACCCAATTTGTGTACCTGCTCATTTCATGTACTGGGCAACTTCCCTGCCCCATTCATGTAATGAGCAGGTACACAAATTGGGTGTGACATATGTATATGAATAGGGCTTCTTATAATGTCAAGCACTAAACCAAGATGAAAGAAATACATGAATTCCAGAGCTCCACAGAAATATAGTGATAGTTAAGACATTAACAAGATTATATATTTCAGTGTATAACTGGTACAATAAAACATATAATACTTAATTTAATAATATGACAAAGTTGCACTCACTAATTAGCCGATGCCGATCCCCCGTGATCTTTAAGTTCTTGAGGCTGTAGCGCTTTAAATAGCTAGCCAGCCATCCCCTACTAGCCTTAAACTCCTTCCTCTCACTCTCCTCAGCCCCCTCACAGTAGTGCTCATAGAGGCTAAGTGCTCTTTCACGCATAATTTTGCCACCAACAAGGATATGCTTCCGTGACATGCCCTCTAGCCACACGCTTAATGCTTTCTCAGTCTTTGCAAGCACTTTATCACGAACCAGAGAGACCATTTTTGCCATTGTAGGCGTAGCACTAACACTTCCACGAATTTCAGCTTCTTTCGGCTTTATTGTGCGAATGCTCGATTCGTTCTTCCTGACTTTACAGCCCACTTCGGCAAGTGTCATGCCACTTTTCAAAAGATCTAAGATTTTTATTTTCTCGGCCAACAATGCTCAAACAGTGAGTGCTGGAGAGAGACTGAGGAGCTGTGAAATGGCGGGAGGCTGCAACAGGGTCTGCTGGGACAATGGGTCGAGCGAGGAGGAGTTTCACAAATACCGAAATAAAAAACAGTCACAGCTCCAGGATTTCACCAAAAATGATCAAATATCCTAATAGTATTGGTGGTATTTTCCCCACCAGCCACCACCCCCTCTCCCCAACTCCTGCTTCCATAAAATTCCCTCTATTTAATATGCGGCCGCTGTTAAATTCCCCGCTTGTTTATTTTGACTTTTTTTACAGAGGTGCCGGAGTGGTGCTCCTGTGGGTTCTGGCAGCACTGCACCCCTGGTTAGGAGTACTGGCTAAGAGAACGCTGGGCTTCAGAAACTCTAGGCATTAGGATCACTAGGGTCCAGGCATGTGATGTTTTTTGGGCCTTGTGCAGATGTTTTCATTCAGATTCAACCAGCTTGTTGGAAACCTCAATGTTTCATTCAATCATTAAGTGAACTTTTAACTCCATTTGAGAAGTTCTTTGACGCCTTCCATAAAATGGTGTTAGAAAGTTTAAAATTAGTTTAATCATGATCAGACAAATTTTGGGCATATTTTGGGTGTCTGAGCTCCAGAGCCTTCAGCAAGAATTCTATTCAAAGTTCTAAGTAAATTTATTATCAAAGTACATGTATGTCACCATATACAACCTGAAGGTTTGTCCTCTTGTAGGCAATCACAGTAAATACAAGAAACACAATGGACTCAATGAAAGACAGCCCTCAACAGGACAGACAAACAATAATGTGCCAAAGACAACAAACTGCAAATACAAAAACAGAAAAATAATAATAAATAAGCAATAAATATCAAGAATATAAGATGAAGAGTCCTTGAAAGTGAACCCATAGGTTGTGGGAACAGTTCAGTGATGGGGTGAGTGAAGTTGAGTGAAGTTATCCCCTCTGGTTCAATTACTGTTCCTGAACCTGGTGGTGTGGGTCCTGAGACTCCTTTATCTTCTTCCTGTTGGCAGTAGTGAAGATTACAGCATGGCCTGGATGCTGGGAATCTTTGATAATGGATGTTGTTTTCCTATGACAGCAATTCATATAGATGTACTCAATGGTGGGGAGGGCTTTACCCCAGATGGACTTGGCTGTAACCACTACTTTTTATAGGATTTTCAGGTAAAGGGCATTGGTGTTTCCATACCAAGTTGTGATGCAGCCAATCAATATACTCTCCACCACACATCTGTAGAAGTTTGTCAAAGTTCTAGATGATATACCGAATCTTCGCAAACTTCTAAGAAAGTAGAGGCACTCCTGTGCATTTACTTGCTGGACCTAGGGCAGAATCTCTGAAATGATAACACTGGGAAATTAAAAATGTTGGCCCTCTCCACCTCTGATCCCCCAATGAGAACTGGCTCATGGACCTCTGGTTTCCTCCCCCTAAAGTCAATAATCAGCTCCTAGGTTTTGCTGCATTGAGTGAGATGTTGTTGTGGCACCAGTCAGCCAGGTTTTTAATCTTTCTCCTATATGCTGATTCGTCACCACCTTTAATTCAAACAATGATAGTGGAGTCATTAGCAAACTTAAATATGGCATTAGAACTGTGCTTAGCCTCACAGACATAACTATAAAACGAGTAGAGCAGGGGCGAAGCACACAGCCTTACGGGGCACCAGTGTTGATGGAAATTGTGGAGATGGTGTTGCCTATCAAAATGACTGGGGTTTGCAAGTGAGGAAATCAGGGATCTAGTTGCAAAAGGAGGTATTGAGACCAAGGTCTTGAAGCTTATTGATTAGCTCTGAGGGGATGATAGTGTTGAAGACCAAGCTGTAGTCAATGAAGAGCATCCTGATGTCTGCACCTTAGCTGTCCAGATGTTCCTGGGTTGAGTGAAGAGCCAACGAAATGGCACCTGCTGTGGACCTGTTGTGACAGTAGTCAAATTGGAGTAGATCCAAGTCACTTCTCAGGCAGAAGTTGATATGTTTTATCAGCAGTATAGATATGTCCTACAGAAGAAGAAATTCCCAAGTGGCTGAGGTGAGAAGTTTTGGACTGCATAAAAGCCAAGGAAAGAGCATGTAAGGTAGCAAAAGTGAGTGGGAAGTTGGATGATTGGGAAGCTTTTAAGATCCAACAAAAGGCAATTGAGGGGTGACCTTTTAGAACAGAGGTAAGACGGAATTTTTTTTTGCCAGAGAGTAGTGAGTCTGTGGAATGCTTTTCCACAGACTGCGGTGGAGGCTAAGTCCGTGGGTATATTTAAAGTGGAAGTTGATAGTTTCCTGATCAGTCAGGGCATCAAAGGATATGGTGAGAAAGTAGGTGTATGGGGTTGAGTGGGATACAGGATCAACCATGATGGAATGGAGGAGCAGACTCAATGGGCTGAATGGCCTAGTTCTGCTCCTGTGTCTTATCACTAACCTCTGAAAGCACTTCATCACAAAGGATGTAAGTGCTAGTGGATGACAACCATTGAGGTAGGTTACCACATTCTTCTTAGGCACTGGTGTAATTGAAGTCTGCTTGAAACAGGTGGCAGAAGAAGATATCAGTAAATACTCCGGTCAGTAGATAGCACAGGTTCTCAGTACTCAGCCAGCTACCCTGTCTGTTCTGGATGCTTTCTGTAGGTTCACCCTCATGAAGGATACTTTCATGTCGGCCTCACAGACTGAGACCACTGCATCATCAGGGGCTGTGGGAGCTCATGAAGGTACCTTGTTTTGATGGTCAAAGCCAATATTGAAGGCATTGAGCTCATCTGGGAGCAAGCCTTGTCACCTATATCGCTTGGTTTCACTTTGTAGGAAGTGACAGCATTCGAGCCCTGTCACAGCTGACGAGCATCCTTCAGTGATTCAAGTTTGGTCCAGAATTGCTCCTCCGCACATTAGATGGCTTTCCAGAGATTGTACCTGACCTTCTTGTATTTTACTCGGTCACCACACCTGAATGCCACTCAACAGATCTCAGATCTCATGGCTCATCCAGGTTGGAGAAGACACTGGATCGTATTGTGGGGACACACTTGTCTACAACTTTATTTGTAAATTCCGTAACAACCTTCATGTATCGGTTCAGATTCCTGAGAAATTCCGTGGCCGCTCTTCCGCCTCCCATGACCACCTCTTTGTTGCCCTTGTCCCTGAAGCTTGGTTCTTTAGCCTCTGCTTGTATGCAGGTAGGAGGAGGATAACTAAGTGATCAGAATTCCCAAAAGGTAGTCTAGGCATAGATTGGTAAGCATTCCCAATAGCAGTGCAGCAGTGCTAAAGTGTCATGGGACCTCAAGTGCTACAGCTGATATGCTGATGATAATTGGGCAGAGGTTTCTTCAGACAAGCCCGATTGAAGTCCCCAACAATGATTTGAAAGGCTTCGGGGTAGGCTTTTTCTTGTCTGTTGTTGGCAGCGCTCAGTACATTTAGTGCCTGCTTAACATCGGCCTTTGGTGCTATGTAAACTGTGGTCAGGGACACAGAGGCGTACTCGTCTTTGCTCTGGCTTTATTTAGGGGAGTTATGGAGCCACAGAGATTAAAGCCTGAAAAAAAAGCTCTTCAGCTCAATTCATACATGCTGACTAAGGTGCCTTCTTGAGCTAGTCCCATTTGCCTAGGTCTGGTCCATATCCCAACAAACACCCCTATCCACGTACTTATCCAAAGTCTTTTAAGTGGAGCAATTTTATCTGCCTCCAATACTTCCCCTTGGTCTGTATATCTGCTTCTATTTGTGTGAAAAACTTATTCCTCAGTTCCCTTTAAATCTTTCCCCTCTCACTTTAAATCTATGCTCTCAAGTTTTAGATTCTTCTATACAGAATAAGTCAGTGACCATTCACCTTACCTTTGCCCTCATGATTTTATAAATCTTTATAAGGTCACCTCTCAGCCTCCTTCGCTTCAAGGAAGCAATCTCAGCCTCTCCAGTTTCTCCTTATAGCTCAAAGCCCCCTCGTCCCACAGCATTCTTCTGAATCCTTTCTGCACCTTTTCCAGCTGAATAGTATTGTTTCTGTAGCTGTCCAAGCAGAGCTGCTTACAGTAACATCTTGTACAGTTTGAACATGGCATTCCAGCTCTTGTACTCACTGCCCTGACTGATGAAAGCAAACATGCCAAGTATCTTCTTCACCACCCTATCTGCCAGCGTTGCCACTTTTAGGGAACTAACTTCAAAGTAAATTTATTGTCAAAGTTTGGATGCTCTCCTTCTATAGAAGCTTTTGATGGCATGCCAAGTCTACTTAAACTTCTAAGAAAGTAGCTGTTATGCCTTCCTTGTAATGCTATTTGTGTACTGGTTCCAGGACAGATCCTCTGATATGTTAATACAGATGAATTTAAGGATACTGGCATTCTCCACCTCCGTTCCCCTAATGAGAATTGGCTCACTGACCTCTGGCTTCTTCCTCCTGCAGTCGATACCTATACTTGTAATCTTAGGACTCTCTGTTCTACAACACTCCCCAAGGTCCTGCCATTTACTGTGTCAATCCCGCTGTGGTTTAACTTCCTAAGCTGCAACATTTCACACTTGTCTGAGTTAAGTTCCATCTTCCATCCCAATTTTGGCTTCATCTGAAGAGTTATTAACTGTGTTACCCACATTCTCATCCAAATCATTAATTTACAGTACATGACAAAAACAGACCAGACCCCAGGTCATAGACTCCAATCCAAAAACCAACCTTCTGACTCTTTCTATCAAGCCCATGATGTATTCAATTTTCCAGATGACCTTGATTTTCCAGATCACTATGTGACCTCGCCTGCTGGATCAGCCTATCATAGGGACCTTTCAAAGTCCTTGCTAAAGTCCGTGCAGAGGACATCTACCACCCTGTCCTCATAAGTCCCCTTGTTCAGCTCTGTGTTAAAATCATGTTTGGTAGACATGATTTCCCTCACACAGAGCCATGCTGAATATCCCTAATCAGTCTTTGCCCTTCCAAATGGGGTAGCTCCACCTCTCAGAATCCTCTTTCGTAACTTCCCCACCATTAATGTAAAGCTCTGCAGCTCCCCAGCTCCCCAGCTTGACCTTGTTCCCTTCTGAAATATAGGGACAACTTTGGCCTCTCTCCAGTCTTCGAGTGTGAAGATCCTCTAAGTAATATCAACAATAGAAAAACAGACACATTTCTTCGCCAGCAGGATTTCAAACTTGCAGGTCAGGAAAATGTTCTCAAAATACAAGCAGTTTCCTTGAATACAAGCTGCTGCTAAGGCCAACACTCATTCTCACTCTTTGATCTGTGACATTATGCAACCTCAAATATAGCCCTGGTTGGGTGCCTTGACTGTTTTGTCTATAGTGTCAAGCTCACAATCTCTCAAATTCCTTGTCTCAACATCAATGCAGGCAGCGGCTGCTCTCTATCCAATCTCAGTCTACTCACTGCAGCATCAGGGAGATCACTCCTCGTGTAAGGAGACGAGATCTCATTGACTTTTCCTTCATCCTGTAGAATACTTCTTTACTTGAGCAAGATTTTTAAATTCATTTTTCAGCAAAATAATAACCTGTGACCTTCCTGATTCTGTGCAATGTGTATTATTTGAAAACCTGGGAGCCTGCTTTTGGAAACCACTTTTCAAAGCATGTTTGAACGTCATGGTCATGACTTGATCTGCGGCAGACATCCAAGTTTTGGCACTCAAATTCTCAGGAGTATGTTTAGCTGCTGATGTCCCTTTAAAGTTCAGACTGCCAATTATTGCCTGCCACATTCCTTCATGGAAAGTTTGTACTTAAAGGCCTTGTGCTGGGCACTTGGTACACAATCATAAGAGATTCATTACCAGTACCACAGTTTATGATTTTGCACAGCTTCTGGGTTCCGGGTAGGAGAAGGGATAGATGAAGGGGATTATTCTGAAGAGACTCTTGCACCTGACTATCCTCTGTCCTCTCCTATACCCTGGGTTAGGACTCTTCCTCAACCGTGGCCAATCCCAGCCTCTGAGGAGCCTATGCAAATACACCAGACCAGGCTCTCTTGATCTGAAAGGGCGAAGGAGGTAGGAGAGGTGCTGCATTGACAGTGGAGAGACTGGACGTTATTGGACCTCTTGGTCCAAACTGTTATGACACTCCCAGGACCATCCAGTGTAGGGAGGGTTGCAAATGTTGCTAACCTTCCTCCTGGTTCAGCTCCCTCTAGAATGGTGCTTCCTGTGTCACTTTCATGGGGAGACCATAAACATTCCCTCGATGACTTTATTGACTCCAGTGCAGTGGGGAAGTATTTGGCCCTCCGACCAGGCAGAAGATTGAAAATCCCCTTTTTGCATCTCAACCAGTTGCTCATTGCTACAGCCCTGGATCAGAGACCTTTGGTGCTGGGGAAGATCAATCACCAAACACCCCCACTCAAGCTCAAAATTGGCCAGCATGTGGAATCCATCCAGCTCCATCTCATTCGCTCCCCAGACATACCACTCATTCTGGGTCAGCCCAACCATTGGCATTGTTCTGGGATGGTCAAACCAGTGCAAAAGGAAATGCCACCAAAAGAGGCCTAAGACAACTTTTGACATGCCTCCTAAACTACCTGTTTGAACCTTCCACCTCTAACCTCAGTGCATCTGATTTTGTCTAGAGTACCTCCAGGATGTGCAGACCTGCTGAGATCTTCAGCCAGAAAAAGGCCACCATATCACCAGACTACAATTGTGCCATCAATCTGCTACCAGGTACATGTCCTCCTCTGAAACAGTGCTACTCTCTTACAGCTCCAGAGAGAAAAGCCATGGAGGATTACATCCAAGATGCTCTGGCTTCTGGGTTTATTCAACGAACCACATCTCCCACTGAGGCTGGGTTTTTCTTCACCAAAAAGGCTGGTGGACTAAGGCACTTCATAGACCATAGGGCGCTAAATAAGATCACTGTTTAAAACCCTGTACCACCTCCCACTCATGAACACTGCCGTTGAGATTCTCCAGGGTGATACAACATTTACCAGCTTGGACCTCCATAATCTATGAAAGGAAAGCAGCATTCAACACACCTACAGACAACTATGAATAACGGGTCATGCCTTTCAGGTTGGCAAATGCTCCAGCGGTATTCCAAGCCTTCATCAATGACATGACCTGAGAGATGCTACACCACTTCATGTTTGTCTGCCTAGACAATACACTCTTTTTCTCCTGGTCCACTCAACAACACATCCAGCACATCTGACAGGTTCTACAAAGCCTTCTCAAGAATCGGCTATTCATCAAGCTGGAATAGCAAATTCTATATCTACAGTCTCCTTCCTTGGGTTTGTGCCATCTAATGGCAAGCTACAAATGGACGCCAATAAGACCCAAGCCATGCAGGAATTGGCTGCAACCCACCTCAGTGAAACAACTCCAGCAGTTTCTAGGTTTTGCCAACTTTTACAGGCAGTTCATCAGTTCAGTGACAGCACCACTCACCAACCTGACCAAGAAATCATCTGGGCCTTTCCACTGGTCCCCAGAGGGTGAGGCGGCTTTTGCAGAGTTAAAGCAAAGGTTCGCATACACACTTATCCTAGTTCCACCAGACACAGACTTAACTTTTGGTTGATGCATCAGACATGGGAGTAGGGGCCATCTTGTCCCAAAAAACTGCCTCGGACCACAATCTGCATCCCTGTGCCTTCTCATCAAGATGTCTTTCTCTCACAGGGGAAAACTATGACATTGAGAATTGTAGCTGTTAAACTGACGCTGGAAGAGTGGAGATACTAGTTGGCGGGGTCCAAATATTGGTTTGTGGTATTGACCTAACATAAAAAGCTGAGCCTACATCCAGGATATGAAGAGCCTGAATTCCAGGCAGGCATATTGGTCCCTACTCTTTAATGGGTTCAACTTCCTTATTACTTACCACCCAGGATCAAAAACAGTTCGAAGCACATAATGAAGAAGAGAACCCTTCAACAGTTATCCCAGCTCTGGAGTGGTGGCACCCATTCACTGGAACATAGAGAGTGCGCCGAGCCCAAGAACAATATGGGCAGATGCAGGTAAAGGTTCCCCTCCTTCCCCCCCCCCCCAGATGTGTCTTTGTTCCCAAACTTGTTCATTTGGAGGTGCTCAACTGGGGACATGCTTTGAACCTGGCTGGGCATTCAGAGATGACTCAAGGTACGTTACTGGTGGCTAGGCATGACTAAAGATATCCAGGAATATGTCATAGTATGTGATGTCTGTGCATGAAATAAAAAACACTGAGGTCTGTTTCAACCTCTCCCCATTCCTACTCTCCCTGGTCCCACATTGTTATGGACTTCGTTGTTGGTCTTCTGGCATCCCAGGATAATACAATAATCATGGTGGTTGTAGACCGATTCTCCAATGCCTGCTGCTTCATAGCCCTTCCCAAACTACCAATGGCTTCAGAGACTGCCAAGCTCAGGTTACAGCATGTCTTCAAGATTCACAGTGTCCCTCAAGGCATCGTCTCCGGTCACAGCCTCCAGTTTGCCCCTTGGGTTTGGAAGGCCTCTTGTGAGCTCACTGGGGCCTCTGCATGTCTGTTGTCCGTGTTCCATCCGCAGACCAATGGGCAAATGGAGAGGGTCAACCAGGACCTAGCGAGAACACTCAGATGCCAGCCTCGGGGAACCCTACTACTTGGAGTGACCA
Organism: Mobula hypostoma; assembly: GCF_963921235.1. Taxonomy (NCBI): domain Eukaryota; kingdom Metazoa; phylum Chordata; class Chondrichthyes; order Myliobatiformes; family Myliobatidae; genus Mobula; species Mobula hypostoma. The sequence goes on along the minus strand of NC_086120.1, from coordinate 21,072,481 downwards.
CCTGATCTGGACGGAGTTTGTGCACAACACACTTCAGCATTAATATGTCGGATGTCCCCTTCCGAAAGCCAATTTTGGTACCATCCTCCTGGAACAAGAAGCAGAGGTGGGGGTTCTCTCAGCAGACCATCTGGTCCAGTGATGACACCAGAAAGGGGTTAAGGCAAGAGAGACGTTGTTGGTCAAATTGCAGCAGCTACAAGACCAGGTCAACCGCCAGAGAAGACAGGGACCAGCACTTCTTCCCAGTCAGCGGATCTGGCTCTCAGCTGGAGATCTCCCCATGCTGGCTGAATCTCAGAAAATTGGACTGTTCAAATTCCTGTGATGAGTCAACCCAGTGACCTATCATCTCCAACTCCTGAGCACCATGCGGATTCACCCCACAATTCACACATCCCACCTCAAGCCCTTGAGTGCCAGCCCCTTCGCTCCAGTTCCCAACCTCCTCCACCTGCTGGAATTGTTGAGGGACAACCCACTCACACAGTCCAGTATCTTGAGGGCAGCCACATTGTTCGTGTTAAGAAGCAGGACTTCGTGAATAGGGAGGGACAAGGCTCAGAAGAAAGAAGCTGCATTCCTTCACAGGACATCCTGGATCCTATTTGATAGAGGACTTCCCCAGCACAATCCTGATTGCCCTGGGCCGTCAGGGTCCAGGCATAGGCAGAGTGGGGGGGGGGGTGGGTTCTGTCATGGTCCCCACTGAACAGTGGCAAGCGTCCAAGTTTTGGCACTCCAATTCCTGGACTATGGTTAGCTGCTGCTGTCCCTTTAAGACTCAGGCTGCCCATTATTGCCTGCCACATTCCTTCATGGAAAATCCGTACTTAAAGGCCTTGTGCTGAGCACTCAGTGCTCAATCATAGGAGTTTCATTTCTAGTATGACTGTTTGAGTTGTCCTGTTTATTTTTGAGTCTGACTTAATTCTAGACCTTACTCTGCACTTGGGTTCACCACCGTACATAGTTCTCTTGTTATAATGAATGCCATAATTTTTAAAGAATAAGGAATATAAAATATACAATTGGTTACCATGGAAATGAATAGAATAGACAATGTCTCTGGAGATAGATTAATAAAGTGTAATTTAACAAAAGTGCATTGAATTTCTTACAATATTCAGCAGGAACCGTTAATTAAACAGTCTGTTCAATTGAAAGACAGTCAACTAAAAAGACTATTCAATTGAACAGTCCTTCCCTGCTTGGTGACTGTTCAGGAGGGAATGGTAGGCCAAAGTTGGAAGGTCACAGATCTCTATTTGTTTGGTGGAGCCCAGCTCCTATCAGAGCTGCTTGTATTTATGACTTTGTTTCAACCATCAATCAATTTCTGTGGAACACCCTTTTGATTGTTAGATGAATGGGAACTCTGAGCTATGATAGACAGTCATCCAGATTAATGGGATAAGTGTCTTAAATTATATATGAAGCCCAAAGTGCTGTATTCTTCAGCTGGATGGCCCAATAACACATGGCATCCATTCCTTCTGTCATAAGCTGGTGTTCAAAGGTCACAACAAATCACAAAATAGTCTCCATGCAACCAGGTGTAGATCATGTTAGTTTGATCATTATCTGAATGAATGCCCTGCTGACATTCAGAGGCCTGATTGGGCCACATTACAATAAATTATCTCCTGGTCAGGCATAATCTGCCCCATCGTGGCCTTACACCTTGTTATCTATGTGCACTGCACTTTCCCTGTAGCTGTAAATCTTTGTTCTGCATTCTGTTATTGCTTTTTCCCTTGTACTACTTAATAGTGCTGATATGGTGAAATGATCTTAATGGATGGCATGCAGATCAAAGTTTTTCACTCTACTTCAGTACACGTGACAATAATAAACAGCTTTATTTCTCACCGGCAGAATGCGCAGGGAGAATGAGCAAATCCCACATTGACAGCTATGTAGGTTGGGGTCAAACCCCAGTCACTCGAGCTATACAACTGCAGCTCCATTCTGCCACCAATGTATTTCCAAAATTCACAAAGTATCCAAAAAGCCAACATGGGTGCTCTTTTTAGTTTTCACCAGTTGATGTACTCATTCAGAGGTGCCTCTGAGTGGCTTTGCCATCAGCACTCCATGAACAGCCATTCTAGTTGGGGTAAGGCAGGTTCTGCAGTCATGGCAGAAGTTGCCAAACTAGTGTCACTGAACTTTGTACAATGAATGATATAACTTTCCCTAATTGTGGAGTCTTTTGAATAATGCTCATGCTTGCATATAGTCAGGTGTAATACGACAAAAGTCAAATTACACAAAAAATATAAAATGGTAACATTCAGGTCTGAACTTGAATACTTTATTCTCCTTTTTATTTTTCTTTGTGGCTTACAGTGATGCAATCCTTAGCGTTTCAAGTGCAATAATGCTTTCCGCTTTTCAGCATTTTCATCAGCTTTGTGTTTCTTTCACCTCGAGTCCCCTCTTGCTGCTCCCACCTCTCTCACACATCCTGCCAGATGTGTTCTCCTCATCTAGGGACCAGAAACAGGAGATCTTGCAAAGACAAATCAGAAAATAATTACGCCAGTGGACTACAACCAAAATGATTTAATGGTAATGCTGCAGCACAGATATCATGAGGTCGTTGGTTGGTGATTAACAGGGAGAACATGCCAGCTCCACAAAGACAGTGCCAGGATTACTGGAGCTAAGAGGCAGTGAGACAGTAACACAATCTTCTCAATTTGACTCATCTTTTTGCTACCTTACGTGTGCACATGCATGCATGTGTTGGTCTAAAGCTCACCTTGACATATCCAATAAGATCATATCTTTTTTCATCATTGCTCCATACCCTGGGGATTTTCACGCCCGGGTGACATTATCTCAGTGAGTCTCCTGCCAGTTTTTCTAATGGCACTTGTGGATTTCCTGTCACTAATCCATTCCCCTGTGTTACCCGTCCCATCCACTCCCTCTTCTCCCTGATTCCCCTGACCTTTATCTCCTGCGTCTACAGCAGGTTGCAGGAATTGTGGCACTCCTTATCTCTGCCCCTCAGCCTCACTCTTCTTCACGGCAGTCCGGCAGACCTTTCCCTGTGTCTGGCTGCCATGGCGGTTTGCCTTTGAGAAGATACACCCTCAGTCACTGGTGAGCAGAAAAGTGATGTCATCTGACAATGATCGCATGACCCAGTAGGGAATTGCACTACCTTACTGACCATTTTTCTATTTTCTATTTATGATTTATAATTTAATTTTCAATATTTACTAATTTTAACTATTTTTTAATATTTTTAATATTTGTAATCCAGGGAGTGTGAAGCGCAGAATCAAATATCGCTGTGATGATTGTACATTCTAGTACCAATTGTTTGGCGACAATGAAGTATAAAGTATAAAGTGTTAAACATTGTGGAACAACAGCCATCTACTGAGCCACAGACTATTTATTGGAAGTTAACTAACTTCCTAAGGTCATGAACATGAAAAAGATGTTGCCCACCTCACACAAAATGCTGGAGGAAATCAGCAAAATAGGCAACATTTATGGAGGGAATAAAATACAAAATGCTGGAGGAAATCAGCAAGTTAGGCAACATTTATGGAGGGAATAAAAAGTCCACCCCTGGTCTCAGCTCGAAAAATCGACCGTTTATTCCCCTCCATAGATGCTGCTGGCTTGCTGAGTTAAAGAGTCATAGAACATGACAGCACTGAAACAGGCCCTTTAGCCCATCTAGTCTGTGCTGAACCCTTAACCTGCCTAGTCCTGTCGCCCAGCACCCAGACCATAGCCCTCCATGCCCCTCCCATCCATGTACCTATCTAAATTTCTCTTAAATGTTGAAACTGACCCCGCATCCATCACTTGTGCTGGCAGCTTCTTCCACACTCTCACCACCCTCTGAGTGAAGATGTTCCTCTTAAATGTTTCACCTCTCACCCTTAACCCCTCACCTCTTGATGTAGTCTCACCCAATCTCAGAGGAAAAAGCCTGCTTGCATTTACCCCAACTATACCCCTCATAATACCTTTATTAAATCTCCTCTCATTCTTCTATATAACAGGGAATAAAATCCTAACCTATTCAAATTTTCCCTATATCTCAAGTCAGGTTCCTCCAGCACTTTGTGCATTACAGAGATTTCCAGTATCTGTAAAACCTCTTGTGACTATGAGACGGATGTTGGCGATAGGTTTGTGCGTTTATAGAACGTTTAACTTCAATGTGCTGAACTGATATTAAGTACCGGGATGACCCATTTTCCGTTGTTAGTTAACAGGATCACGCAGGAGTTGCAGCGTGGTCGTTGAGTGAAGATTGATTTCTGGAGTGTTTAATGGTGAGACTTATGTATCTAATTGGAAAGACCACTCTGCAAACAGACAAATACTTTGCTGGTGACACACAGCTCTTTTGGCAAATGCAGATACAATTTTGCTGTAGATGTGGGTGGACCAGCAAGGGCTGCCTTCAAGGACAGAAGAAACCTGCAACGAAGGGCAGCACAGAGCAGGGAGGAGGAGGAGGAGGAGGAGGATGAGGGCAACGCCATAGAAAGGGCCATCCCCACAGAGGACCATCAGGAACTCCATCCCCCACAGTAATCTCACTCTGAAGCAGAGCATGAGTCATTTTGGCTTTGCCAAGTTGTTTGTGACAAATATGACTCATCCCTACACCAGGGTGTCGACCACTATGGCAGCTGATGCTTTCCGATTTCACCCCGGTTGAATTACTTGCAGCTGAAGTCATTGTTGTTGTGTTGTTGAATGTAGCAGCGACTACACTGCACACGGCAAGATCCCAATACAAACACATGCAAGCAATTACACTGAAGCTGGTGGAGATAAATATTGTCTAAATGGCTGGGAGGAACACCTGACTGAATGGGCTAATGGGAAGTGATTAGAAATGGTATTCCAGATGAAAATCACCACACTGCTGACCATGTGTTTCTTCCCCCTCCCCTGCCCCTCTCCCCCTCTCCCCCTCTCCCCCACCTCTTCCCCCTCCCCTCTCCCCTCTCCTCCCCTCTCCCCCTCTCTCTCTCTACCTCTATTTCTATTTCTATCTCTATCTCTCCTGCCCTGAGAAATTACTTCAGAACGTTAGAAGTCCAGGTCCTAGACAGTGTCTTAAGGCTTCCACATTCCAGAGGCACTAATCAAACAAGCCATGCTAAAAAAAAAGATAACTTTAAAGATATTTGAACTGTTTCAAATTGGAAATATTGACGTGTTAAGCTGAAACTAAAGTTGAGGACTGAAGAAACAGGACTGTAGCATGATAAGTGTGGTGTACTTTCAAGTGAGCAGGAATGCTGGCTGTAATACGGATGAGAGCTGATATTGGAGGGCACAATTTGTCTCCGTCTACTCTCCGTTATCTTGGCTGAGCGTGCAGCAAACAGTGAGTGCAGTTTAACAAGTTTCCTGCAGTTGCTGCCGCTCCGATTATATCAGATGAGCCCTGTCAAGGATTGCCTTACTCAGCCTTCTTTACTTCTGCTGCTGATCAGTCAGACAGCTGTCCAATGGGAGCCTTTCCCCCCTGTCACAAACAAGAGTAAATCTGCAGATGCTGGAAATCCAAGCAACACACACACAGTACTGGAGGAACTCAGCAGGCCAGGCAGCATCTAGGGAAAAAGTACAGTCAATGTTTCCATCCGAGACCCTTCGGCAGGACCCTTTCTATGTCTTCTCTCCAAACCTTTTCTTTAGTTTTCTAAGGCTGAAAACTAGGCTGAAAAGTTCAAACACACAGTGCAACAGTGAGAAAGGTGTTATTCTATGCACACTTTGTGCGGTTCTACAATACATACATGACACATGAGAGTGAGGGCGACACTCTTGTAACATTTGCCTTGACGTCACCTTTGACAAACTTCTATAGAGGCATGGTGGAGAGTATCCTGACTGGTTGCACCGTTGCCTGGTATGGAAACACCAATGCCCAGGGATCTAACAGAAAGTGATGGATGCGGCCCAGTCCATCACAGGCACAGCCCTTCCATCATTGATCATATATACGTACAAGGAGCACTGCCACAAGAAAACAGCATCTGTCGTCAATGATGCCCATCAACCAGGCCATGGTCTCTTTTCACTACTACCGTCAGGTGGGAATGATAGGAGCCTTAGGTCCCTCATTTGCAAATTGTATGTTTGTCAGTCTTGGTTATATATAGTTTTTCATATGCTTTATTGTATTTCTTTATTTTTCTGTAAACACTGCAAGAAAATATATCTCGGGGTGTATATGGTGACATATATATACTTCGGTAATAGATCTACTTTGAACTTTGAACCTTCCCAAGAGTGTGGTGCAGAAATGAACCCAACACCCAAAACTGAGGCTGGTCTTAACCAGACAACTGAGGCTGGTTTTCCTGCTAACTAAGGGGCATGAATCTACCAGGGAATTCATGGTATCCCATTGATTCCAGGTAGGTGTCTTCTTTAAGTTCTCTTTGTCCTCAGACTCTCCCCTCCAAGCCAATTGTCTTCCAGTTTACCATTTGTTCATCACACTGACCGACGCCCCAGTTATTATTGGACTCCAGAGGAAAACAAGGGAATGGAATGCCATTATATAGTAGGAAATACATCTGGGATTTGTCACCAAGGGATCCTGTAGTGCATGTCCTCTAATCCCTGATACTCATAGAGTAGATAGGTAAAATGATTAAAAAGGCTTAAGGGGCACTTGCCGTTACTGAATAAGGCTTTGGATGTCATACTAGCCCTATGCAAAACATTAGTTAGGCCATAATTAGAATGTCACCTACAGCCCTGGACAATGTACAAGAGGGAGGATGTGTTGGTGTTAGACAGAGTAGGGATTTTTGATCATTTTGCCTGGGCCGGTGAAACATGGTTATAAGGAGGGACTGCATGGGCCTGAGTTGTTCCCTTTGGAACAAAGGAGACTATAGCAAGATTTTTTTAAAAAGAGAATATAAAATTATGAAATCAAGTTGCTAAGTCTTGATCTGTGTGGCGCAGTGGCATGGCAGTTAATATAACGATTAACTGTGCCAGCAACCCAGATTCAATTCCCAGTGCTATCAGTAAGGAGTTTGTATGTTCTCCCCACAACTGTATGGATCTCCTCCGTGTGCTCCGGTTTCCTCCCACATTCCAAAGACATACGGCTTAGTAGGTTAACATGGCTGTACCTTGGCAGTGAGGGCTTGTTGGGCCTTCTACTGTGTTGTATCTCTAAATAAATTAAAAGTAAATAAAAATAATTAAAATTGGAATAGAGAGAACCCATTTCCTTTACCTGAGAGGTTAGTAGTTAACAGGCATAAATTTGTGAATTCTTTAAAGGATTACAAGGGAATTAAGAGAAAAAAACACTCAAAAGTGGGGGAAGTTAGAAAGCTGCTGGCTTTAAGGGTGGTAGGGTCAGAAACCACAAACACTTTTAAGTGCGTGGATAAGCTGCTGATGAGTCCAAACATGCAGGGAAATAAACAAAGAGTTGGGAAGTAAGATTGACCATAAAGGGCTGAATAGCCTTGCCAGAGACCACCACGTTTCATCAATGAATAGAAGTACATATTTTACTGGAGTATAATTTCCCCTCAAAACATGGACTCCAACATTAACATAGACATATGTTAGGAGTGTAGCTTGGATCTGAGGTTCGTTTGTGGTGTAGCATAACGTTATTGGTGGAAATGTACGTAATTCACAACCACCAACATTGAGTTGGGGTTTCACTTTGAGGGGGTGGTCTGACGTGATGACGTACATACATAAAGGACGGTTACCGCACCTTTTTGTGTTCAGTGTTTGGAGTACAATAAATGAGTTGTTATGGTTTTTCTTAAATATAAAACACCTCCATTGTTTTATTTGTGAAAACTTACTGCAGCACCTGATATTGTACAAGAAATGTGGGAGTAAACGGATCCACTTCAGTATTTGATTACAGACTGCTCATCATCAATCTGTCTTTGTGCTTGATGTTGGTTGAGTAGTGATTAGGGAGAGGGTTACCATCGTGCTATCATTTTCCATATTTAAACCAATAAAAAAACTAAGATACTGTAGAATTTGAGCAGTTTGGAGTTGCAATCAAGAAAAGAGCAAATGTGAGAGCAATTCAGGAAAGATAATGATTTTGTCCAAGTACTAACTGGCATGCTGATAACTGAAAACAGATCAGAAATGGGAAGCAACACACACACACACAATGCTGGAGGAACTCAGCAGGTCAGATAGCATCTATGGAAAAGCGTACAGTCGATGTTTCAGGCCAAAACCCTGATTTAATATTGCTGTGTATAATTTTCTCAGTAAAGGCATCAAAGCCAGAAAAGGGGCATGAAGTGACAGTCCTGATCATGCTATTGGAGAGAAATATTCTGCAGAGGTCAAAGATAGACTGCATTTGTTTAGATTACGGAGCAAGAGAAACGATTCTGCATGTACTAACAGGAGTTCAGTGAAGGCCCAGGTGCAGAGGGAGAGACACAGGCATAGAATGAACAGTTCGTGAAAGTTTGATAAGAACTGCATAGAACAAAGGAAAATAATAAAAGCTAGGCTAGCAGGGACACTTATTAAAAACTCTGAAAGTAACTAAAAACGAATGCAGTCACTGCGGCTCAAAAGCAGTAACCTAGAACTAAAACTGCTCATTTAACAGCGTCTATCTAAATCACTCATCCTGGAATGTGGATTAAAGTAAGCAGGGAGCATTGTCGTTGTTCTCCTTCAACCAAGGTTTGACAACAGTGAGACAAAAGGAAGGGAGTTAACCACAATTACAAAGAAATCCTAATTGGCTGGGATGCGTGCACCTTCACGTGCGTGATTGCTGTCTTCCTTCTGCTGCCCGCCTGCGAGAGCACCAGGCTCCTGTGACAGGTACCAGAGAGAAGAGCAAAACTGTCATATGTTATGGTTTGTCACTCTAAAACATTAAAACTGACTGAAAGGAAAAGATGGAAGTCTGAAATGAACATGGTGTTTATTTTAAGCAAGGCACACATATCTGACGCGATATCGTTCTGATATTTGCAACTCACTTATTTTTACATATAACACGTAATGAATTGTTGAAACAAACAAGGATGCTTAATCAAACAATATACTGTATTTACAATATTACTCAAATACTACTGAAATATTAAACACGCAACACAGTAGAATTACAATAAATGAAGAGGGGTGATTTGGGAGAATCCCAGTAATCCTAACATTGTTTCGGATAATGTTGTTAAGGCAAAGAGGGAAGAATTTATGTAATGTGCCCAATGGGATAGGAACCATTGCTGGATCTGGTTTTGAAGTATGAGGTGGAGTAAGCGTAAAAAGTGTGTGTTGGGAGAACAATTGGAGAACAGCAATCATTGCAACATAAAGTTTAAATTAGCAATGGAGAAAGGCAAGATGCCATCAGCAGATGCTTAGGGAGTGGAGGAGAGGCTAATCTCCAGGATGAAATGGAACCACAGTTTGGGAGTTCATTTGTGATAACCTTCAAAGATGGGAAAGGGCTGCAAAGAAAAGAGCCATCAGGACTGTCACAGAGGCTGCCAAGCAAGCCTCCAGATGGTATGGATCAAGAGGTATGATCCATGGACCAGTGCTGCTGGGGCACAAGCCAGGGCCTGATCAGCCCCTGGCTGGGTCATCTGGGTGAGGGTGCCTGATGTTGAAAGACCTGAAACACCCAGTGACCCCAGGTTACATCACTGCTGATGTGTCCCAGTGCATCCTAGAATGTATCTCCGCATCATTAGGTCCAGGCTTGATCCTTTACTACTGGGAGGAGAAGAGGAGAGCCCAAGCCAGGAACCCTGGATAATTCAGAGGAAACTGAAGAAACAGGGAGTATACCACACATCAGGTCAGTTCAAGCCAGAACCCCACTAAATATTATAAAGTGACAGCAGATGTGAAAAGGACAAATAAGAGAAACAACGAGCAAATATGAGAAGACATTGGACCTTAAGGTGAAATTTTAAAATCTCTTACAGGTAGGAGTATTAGCAAAAGATGGAAACGAAGACCAGTGTTGCCTGCACACCACTGAGACCAAGGAGTTGAAATAAATACTTTTGTTTGGATTCTGCCAAGAGAGAGGATGCTGTTAAAATCTCAGTAAAAGGATTCAAAGCAGAAATAATGCATGGGGTGTAAATTGAAAAGAAAGGATTGACTAGGCTTAAAGTAAGTAAGGTCCCTGGTTATGAACAGATAATTGTTGCTTTAAATCTATTTTTCCTTTGGACTTGTGCTACGTGAGTAACTACTACCTGGGCTTTGGCAAAGTTTGTAGAAAGGTCCAGAATAACCTTTGAAGAAACCAAAAGTAATTTATATACTTCCTATTTGAGCTCTTCACATTTTGTACATATTAATCTGTACACCCTGTCCCAGAGTTGACATTCAGGAACTCAGCCTTATATTGGCAATGAAAGTGAGGATCCAAGGAATCAGACATTGAAAATAGTGGATTTCAGCCCTCTAACGAAATATATTTGTGAATAAGCATAATTACACTCATGAACATGAGCAACAGAGTGGTTTGTTCAAGGTTGTGTCTCTGGAACTTTTTACAAAACATGACGATCCAAAGAGAAGTTATTCACATAACACAGTCCGTACAGGGGTGACAACAAAAAAGTAACAGCGATTGTTCACAACCACACTGCAATAGCCCATGGGTTTCTGGAACTTTTAAGCTGAAAAAGGTTCCGAGGATAGGAAGGAAAGCTGGATGGAACATTTGAATCAGGCATATTTAATGTAATGCATTGCACATTTTGGACACTGATTGATATAAATGGAAAGAAAAGTGTACTGGAATCTAAACAATGATGTTATTAATCATTGTAAATGAATGTGAAATTTTTAAGATCACAGGAGAAGGCCCAAGGGATTGATAAAAACTCAATGATCTTTATTTAGAAAGGCCCTGACATCAAGGAGCCAATGGGATTAATGTAAGGGCATGTTTTCAATAAATGTAGTGGGGAGTAGGAATAAAACAAATGTCCTCTCCTCTCTCATGCTGCTTACAAAAGCTTACCGAATCAGAAGTGGATTTTAGCAACACCTGCCCCTCCAAGAACTGACCAGTTTCCATGTTCCAAATTGTTCTTGTTGGTGCTGCCCCTGGTACTGTCTATATTACTGGAATGGGGTCTAACTTGATTGTGAGAAATGACAGGAAGTTTATCTCCAGCATTGGTTTTCAAAGAATTTCTTTTCCCCAAATAAACTGGTGTTCAAAAGAGTGCAGAGAAAATGTACATTCCGATCAATCCATTGCAGACTATCCCTGATACCATTCAATCACAAGCGTAGTCACAAACTGTCTGAGGTCTCTCTAAGATATAGGAATGCATGAAAGCGATTCGGCCCTTTGGGTTTGTCCTGCAATTCAATTATGGCTGATTTTGTTTTCAACCCTGTCTTTCTGCCTTTTCCCCATAACCCTTAACCGTCTTCCCAATCAAACAATCTCTACCTTAAATACACCAATGACTTGGCCTATACAGCCCTTCCACAGATTCTCCATGCTCTAGCTGAAGAAATTCCTCCTCATCTCCGTCTTAAAGAAATTTTTTTTATTCTGAGATTCTGCCATCAGATCATAGACTCTCCTACTAATGGAAATGTTCCCTCCATGCTCACTCCATCCAGGCTTTACAGGATCCCGTTGGTTTCAATGAGATTTCCCTCCCCCTCCCCCATATCAGATGGTTCTCTAAATCAGGATAGAAAGGTGCCAACCGGGGAACAAATTATCTGAATCGAGTTTTGTACTATATGAAAGGGTTAATAAACAACCTTCTAGCAAAAGGGCCTACAGAGAAGAATAATTATGATAGAATTTTACATAAAGGTTAAAGATAATTTAATTCAATCTGATACCAGGGTTTTATACAAAGCAAAACCCTAGAGTATTAGACATGAATTGGTCATGGTAAATGGGAAAACCAAATTAAAAGATATGGCTGTAGATAAGCAATGGCTAATGATTAAATCATGAACACATTATGTTTGCATATACAAGTGTAATATGTATTATAAATAGTTTAATGCATAAAACCCAATAGGAAAAGTAGTTCAACCACATCTCACACGAGGTCAAAGATAGTATCCGTAATAGCAATGAAATGCTTATAATATTGACAAAAGGCAGTAAACTTGGAAACTGAGAAAGTTTTGGTCATAAAGTCATACAGCATGGACACAGGCCCTTTGGTCCAACTTGTACACACCAGTTGTGTTGCCCAGCAAGCTTGTCCCATCTGCCCACATCTGACTGATACCCCTCTAAACCACTCCCATCCATGTACTTAGCGAGATGGCTTTTAGATGTTGCCAGTGTGCCCACTTCAACCATTATTTCCACCAGCTCATTGTAATTTGGGGCGGCACGGTAGCGTAGTGGTTAGCACAACGCTTTACAGTGCAGGTGACCCAGGTTCAATTCCTGCCACTGCCTGTAAAGAGTTTGTACGTTCTCCTCAAGAGTTTCCTCCAGGCGCTCCGGTTTCCTCCCAAGGACGTCCTGGTTGCTAAGTTAATTGGTCATTGTAGATTTTCCTGTGATTAGGCAAGAATTAAATTGGAAGACTGGTGGGTGGCACGGCTCAAAGGACTGGAAGAGCCTATTCCAAGCTGTATCTCAATAAGTAAATAAATGGGCACCATTCTTTGTGTGAGGAAGCTGTTCTTGATGTCCCTCTAAGATCTCTCACTTCTAATCTTAAATCTATGCCCCCCTCCTGTGAAAATGACGATGTACTTTCACCCTGTCTATACCCCTCAATATTATCTACCTCTGTTAGATCACTTCTCAATTTCCTACATTCCAGGGTTGATGGTCCTAGTCTATATAATCGTTCCTTGTAACTCAGGCCGCCAAACCCAGGCAATTTCCTGAGAAGTCCTTTCTGCAGTTTTTCTAATTTGATAACATCTTTCCTTTAAATTTGTGACCAAACCCGCACAAGGTACTCCAAGTGCTGCCTCAGCAATTTCTTCTATCGCTGCAAGAATGACCAAGAGTGAAAAAGAAGGGGAAAACAGAACACAAGAGTAATTTGGTGAGAATCACAAAAACAGACGGCAAGGGCTTCTTTAGATTTGTAGAGGAAAAAAATTAGCTAAGACTAATCACTGGCAGACTGAGACGGGAGAAATTATATTGGGAATAAAGAAATGGCAGAGAATTTTTTTTTAATTGTACGTCTGTTTTTTGGAAGAAGTCACAAAAAACATCCTGGAAAATGGAGAACAAAAGTTCTAGCATCACTGAAGAGCTGAAAGAAACCCCTACAGATTTGTCAAATATGATTTCCTTTCCATAGATCCATGCTGAGTCTGCTCAGCCCCATTATTTTATAAATCCTCTGTTATCGTTTCCTAAATAATGGATTCCAGCATTTTCCCTGAAAGAAATTGCCTTTAGTTAGGAAAGAAAGAGCACAGGACAAACTGAAAAGAGAATTGTAGATACAATTCAGCATACAGTATCATGAAAGCCAGCCTTCCCTTCATGGACTCTGGTGCTCCTCCTCTTTCCCTGTCTCCCATGGTCCACTCTCTTCTCCTGTCAGATTCCTTCTTCTTCAGTTTTTTACCTTTTCCACCTTTTATCTTCCAGCTTCTCACTTCATCCCCCCTCCCCCACCCACCTACCTTCATCCTCACCTGGTTTCACCAGCTTGCACTCCTTCCTCTCATCCACCTTCTTATCCTGGCTTCCTCCCCCTCACTTTACAGTCCTGATGAACAGTCTTGGCCCAAAATGTCAACTATTGATTCCTCTCCATAGATGCTGCCTGACCTGCTGAGTTCCTCTTTCATTTTCTGTGTTTCCAGCATCTGCAAAAGCTTTTGTGGTTATATCTCCTTAAAGCCTCTTACCAGCTTCCTTTCATTTCACTACCCCTTCAAGTTGCCTGCCATCAGCAAAGTGTTTTGTCCACCTAAGACTGAGTAATTAATATCTGCTTAGAAAAGCAGTAGCTCTCATGCTGACCTCAGGGGAACTCCACCAATCCCTTTCCTGTACAATCAAAACAAAACGCTTTAAAAACTCAACTTTAAGTTGTACTTCTATGGTAGCTCAGTGACTAAAAGATTGCATTGCTTGAACCTGACTTTAATATTTTTACTCTGGTCTTATGCTTGACGTTGAGCTTCTGTGGTGTTTTAAGTCTATGGGAACCTCTTAAGGGAAGAATGGCGTCTCTGAATTTTGCTCGTGATTCAACACAAGTGGGGAAGAGGTGAAAGGCATAGTGACCGATTATATTAGAGTTTGCCCACCTATGCACTTTGTAAGTTTGTTAAAGGATATTTAGACAGGTTTCTGATCGTCCCGTTTCAGACTCCGCATGCTATCATTGAGGATGAAAAATCATTCAACACCTATAGGCCATTCTGTCCTATACCAGCTCAAGGCTGTTCTCTCTGCTTACTCCATATCGTTACATTGTCTCTGTTACTCTCTTTTACGCTGGCATCAGTAAAATATATTTTTTCAGATTATGACACTGATCTAGCCTCAAAATTTTCCAACTTTGCATGGCAGTTTGTGAGAACAAAGTGTTTCCTAACCTCACCATTGAGCTCTTTTATCAGGCACAAGAACGTAGCGGTTAGCACATCTCTTTCCAGCGCTAGCTGCAAGATGGGAGTTCGATTCCCGCTGCTGTCTGTACATTCTCCCCGTAACTGCATGGGTTTCCTCTGGGTGTTCCAATTTCCTCCCACATTCCAAAGACATACGGTTATGGTTAGTGAGCTGTGGGCATGTTATATTGGCTCTGGCAGTGTGGTGTGCTGATTTGATTTGATGCAAACTACATATTTCACTACGGAAGTGCATGTGACAAATAAAGCTAATCTTATTTTAAGGCAATGTCTCCTGTTCTGGCATGAGATGGATTGCTCTTGCACAGCCTATGAACCTGATGGATTGAATTCTGTAATCCTTCCACAGTGCAGCCATCTGCAGGTTTGTATTTGTAAAGTTCTGTCCAATTGTCACTCAGTCAGTCAGTCACCAGAGGAAATAAATTTTGTCTATCTCCCCTGTCAACTTCATTCTTAAACACTTCAAATGGATCATTACTTAATCTCCTCCTCTCAAGTGAACACAGACCCAGCCTATTAGTCTACTTAGTGTTGACTTCCTGAAGCTTACACATTTTTCCAGATTCTGTCCAATGTCTTCACTTTAGAGAATATGAATGCTAAAGTCAGCAAATTCCACTCGAATATGTAGATGGATGAAAGTTCTGATCCCTGCCGGTTTTGTTCTACTCTCCTTCCACAGTAGGAAGTATCCAAACTATTAGAAATATTGGACATTTGTTATTATTAATGCAGAGCATTTGAAGCAAGAATAGTGGGGAGGTAATGCACAGAAGAATTTCAAACAAGTCCCCAGTCAATAAAATAAAAGATTGACTTCAGTATTTAGTATTCAAGTGGTTGCTCACTATGAGAATGGTATGCTCTGGTGTTTTTAAATCCCTTTCATTGCCCACACCACATGCCATCTGTATTGCCCACAGAACTACATGGGTCGTAAAGTGTTCTGAGAAGTTCCAAATGGGATGTGAATAGAGCTGTATAAAAACAAGACTCTCTTTTGCTTTTGGTTTTTAAACAGGCATTTGCATCCTATCTAGTGAATGACTGTGATTATTAATGTGTAGAATATTAAATAACAAATTGAAATAGTTCTCAATAATAATTCTTAACTATTCTCTTGGCCTAACAAGTGGAATATATTAATGAGATCACATTATAATTGTCAGGCATTTCGCCAACTTTTCACACCACTATTTCTCCATCTATTCAGCCTCTTGTGATTAATTTATTCCTTTCGTAAGCTTTTCCTTCTACTCATTTTTCTTTTTTTTATGCGTTTAAGTTAACCAAGGTCATATTTTCTGTTCATAACACTTCTTCCTCTGCAACACAGACATCTGTTTCATTTCTGATTCTTTCCTGCCTTTTGTCCACTTTAGGTTCAGTACAATATGAATTTTTAACACCTGATGCATAATCTATTCATACAGATCATAAATTTTTCTTTAACTCACACATTCTAAGTTTTCATCCTTGAAAGATATCCACATGCATGTTTAAGTTTTTAGGTAACACTTCAGATGATTTTAGCAAAGAGATGCCCATTAAAATTTCAGCTTGTGCAAGGAGTTCAAAATCAGCCAAAGAAGGTTGAACTTGTAGATTCTTTTAAAGTTATCATCTCCATTATGCTGTGCACACACTTACCTTCACCCAATTCTGTAAACTTATTGCGTAAGGCATTTTATATATGCAAAACTATATGCAAATTGTTGATAAGCAAGGATGTAAACATAATTACCTCAGGCACTTTGGTGCACTAAAGTCTGTAGATTGCTGTCCACGCATTTCTACGCACATTGTTGTTAGCACATTGCACTGTGTACATCATTGCACACCCATTACTGCAGAATGGACTTTGAGTGTTTTACTGGAATCATACAGGCTTTGTGATTGCATGAAGTGTATTCTACCATACATAACCATGGAGACTGTGTGATTGTTTACAGTGAGCCACAGACTCTCGGTGAATGTATGGTGTATAACATGTCCCCTCATTCATTGCAGTGCCACAGTGATTGGTGGGTTAGCGGCTGTAATATATATACAACTTAATTGAGAATGTCGGTGACTTGAATGGTAAGTTTGTGGATGACACAGAAATTGATGGTGTGGTGGACAAGATCAGGGCCAAATGAAGAGTAGGATAATTGATTGAATTTGTCTCAGGTATGTGAAGTGATACATTGTGTGAGATTAAACCGGGGCAGTTTTACACAATAAATTATGGGGACCCGGGGAGTATTATAGAACAGATACTTATGGGTACAAGTTCATAATTTCCTCAAAATGCAGCATAGGTAAACAAGGTGGTGAAGAAGGCAGAAAACTATGGACATACACTCAGTGGCTACTTTATTAGATATAGGAGGTACCTAAGAAAGTGGTCACTGAGTGTGAAGCATTTTAATATCACTGTCCTAACATGGGAAACCCAACAGCCTGTAGAATCCACAAAATAGTAATGTGATGATTACTAGATAGCTATTTTATTGAAGTATGTTGATTGATGGATAAACACTGAAGACGACTCCCTCACTCTTCTTAAAAATTATGCCTTGTGATCTTTACATCCATTTAAGAGAGGAAAAGATCTTGGTTTAGTGTTGCATCCTAAAGATGTCCATTTGCCCTGTCGGAAGCACGGTGAGTGCAATTGTTGTGTGTAAGGTATGTGATGAATAGTTTTGAGTCCAGCTCCACAAAATCAGCTTCATTATTTGATCTGATGGGAATCGTAGTTTGTTTCTCTTTAGGATTCACTGTGAGTGGCCAGGTGTGTACGTGATCTGGGAAACTTGAACATATTAATACAGACATTCTAGCAGAAAGTTTAACCTCCCTTCTCCAAAGCTGTATTTATCAATGTGCTGGCTCTGGAAGTAGATGTTACAGCACTTCCTAGGAATGTTCGTCTACTTTCCAGTACCAGCCTTTTCCAAAACACTAAAAACTTAAATTAATGGCATGTTCTGCTGAGCAGACAGCTCTCCCTGTGGAACAGCTTGTAAGCTTGGCTGTCTGGTAAAACATTTATAGCAGATTGTTGGCCTTACAGATCATCATAGCTGTTTGTTTAAAGAAAGAATTAGGTGGAAGGTTTTGGCTTTGCAATGAGGCTGCCCTGCTTGCCCAATTTAACCAGTCAAAGATGCCAAATATTTTCTGCCAACATTATAAGACACAATAGTCTATGAGGCTATGAGGCTGCCACATGTCTTTACTGCTCTAAGCTATGGTTGCCAACTTTGACTGGCTGTATTCAAGGTTGTGCAGTTAGTGTTAGATAATACAATGGAGTCTGGTTCATTGGACCATCAGTTAATTGGGGAAGTCACTTCTTTGGGACAACTCTTAAAGAACAAAAACTGATCCAGAAAATAGCCAGAATTCCCTTTGTTTATTTTGGACACTATGATGCTTAATTGGGGAAAGGAGCTTGCTGCCCAACAGTTT
The DNA here is from genome assembly GCF_963921235.1 of Mobula hypostoma. Classification (NCBI taxonomy): domain Eukaryota; kingdom Metazoa; phylum Chordata; class Chondrichthyes; order Myliobatiformes; family Myliobatidae; genus Mobula; species Mobula hypostoma. The sequence goes on along the minus strand of NC_086120.1, from coordinate 21,054,412 downwards.
CTAATTAGTGTCAGTCATGTGTATTTGTGTAGCTGTTAGACACATCACCATGCTTCGAGTTAAACAGTTTTTTAAATAGCATCAGTTGTGTGCATCTGCTTTCAAACAACAGAGATTTTCATCACCGATGGTTGGTGAGAAATAAGCAGTAAGACAATTCAGAACTGTTTTGCTTACTGCAGTTTCATTCAGACTTGGAATTCCCACAAACAACCAGGAATGAAAATGAAACAACTTCACGACATCAACAAATTGGGAACTACAAAGAATACAAAGGAGTCAACAATTATCTTGAGTGTTACCTTTGGTCTCCTCCGGACACTCAGCTGTCACCTGTGGCTTCAGGTAGCTGTGCACATGAGACAGGGGCCACATCCTGTTACATCGCTTCAACGGGTGGACTAAACCAGGTGAGGGTAGCCTGCAGGACTCATACCCCGGTGAGATGGAGACATACCTGTCCTAGCATGCAAAGCCAGCTCTGGTGGATTGGGCAGATGACATCTACACTGAGAGCCAACAGCCAGGAAGGCGGTTCTGCAACACTTATGTGGAGAGCATGACAAGGCACAGAAGAAGTTACGGTCATCCACTGCAACAAGTGAAGACTCCAGTTGTGACACCAACTCATCCAACTGGACGCAGACTTCTGAAGTTGAGAGAATGGAACTGCCTAGTGTAATGGCTTTTCCACTAGAAAAGTTCTCCCACACTGGTTTCCTGTCATCGTTGGATACAACAGACAGCCACCTGTAGCATTTGTAGTATCCTAATTTGTTCTGCATTTCATTACATACATAATACAAGACCATAAGACATAGGACCAGAATTAGCCCATCTGGCCCATCGTATCTGCTCCGCTATTCAATCATAGCTGATTGTTTTTTTTCCCCTTCTCCCTGTAATCTTTGATGTCCATCAAGCTCTGCCTTAAATGCACCCAACAAACTGGTCTCCACAGCTGCCTGTGGTAATCAATTCCACAAATTCACCACCCTCTGGCTGAAGAAATTTTTCTGCATCTCTGTTTTAAATGGACACTCCTCTATCCTGAGGCTGTGCCCTCTTGTCCTAGACTCCCCCACCATGGGAAATATCCTTTCCACATCTACTCTTCCTAGGCCTTTCAATATTAGAAAGCTTTCAATGAGATCCCACCTAATCCTTCTAAATTCCAGCGAGTACAGACCCAGAGCCATCAAACGTTCCTCGTATGATAACCCTTTCATTCACGGAATCATCCTTGTGAACCTCCTCTGAACCCTCTCCGATGCCAGCACAACTTTTCTTAGTTAAGGAGCCCAAAACCATTCACAATACTCAAGGTGAGGCCTCACCAGTGCCCCTCAAAGCCCCAGCATCACATCCCTGCTCCTGCACCCTAGAACTCTTGAAATGAATGCTAACACTGCATTTGCCTTCCTCACCACTGACTCAACTTGCAAGTCAACCTCCAGGGTGTTCTGCACAAGGACTCCCAAGTCCCCTTGCAACCCAGATTCCTGGATCCCCTCCCATTTAGAAACCAGTCTGTACATTTATTTCTTCTACCAAAGAGCATGACCATGCACTCTCCAACATTCCATCCCATCTGCTACTTTCCTGCCTACTCTCCCAATCTGCCTATATCCCTCTGCAGCCTACCTGTGGCCTCTCAACACCACCTGCCCCTCCACCAAGCAGCGCACCATCCACAAACTTGGCTACAAAGCCATCCACTCCATCACCTAAATCACTGATAAACAGTGTAAAAAGAAGCGGTCCCAAAACCGACCCCTGTGGAACACCACCAGTCACCAGCAGCCAACCAGAAAAGGATTCCCCCCCATTCCCACTCGCTGCCCCCTACCAATCAGCCAATGCTCTAACCATGCCCGTAACCTTCCTGAAACACCATGTGCTCCCAAACCGGTGAGCAGCCTCAGGTGTGGCATCCCACCAAAGGCCCTCCGAAAGTCCAAACACACAACACCCCCCACATCCACCCATCCATCCATCCATCCACCCTACTTGCAATCTCCCCAAAGAACTCCAACTGAGTCTCCAAGCAAAACCCTCCCCTAAGGACGCCAGGCCAACCTTGTGCCATCCTGTCCTGTGTCACCAAGCACTCCATAACCCCACCTTCAACAATTGACTCCAACTTCTTCTCAACCACCGAGGCCAGGCCAACCGGTCCACCATTTCCCTTCTGCTGCCTTCATCCTTTCTTAAAGACTGGAGTGATAATATGTTACTCAGTTAAACAGTAGTTTGTCTTTTTCATATCTTTTTAATAATTTCCATGAAACTTTAGCTAACTGGGGAGGCTGCTTAACTGGGCCAGAATGTACAGGTCTGAATGTGTCCCAGTTAACCGGAATCCACAGTCTAGGGTGGGAACATGTCAGTACACGATTTTTTTGATTGAATGAGAGAAAATAATTGAAAATTTACAGCACACAAGGCCATTCAGCCCATTATGTCTGTGCTACACAACCTAATCCTCCCTCACTACTCTTGGTCCATGGGGCTGCAGGCCATGGCTCAGAGCCAGGCATCTTCTAAGTGTGGTTTGTGGGTTGGGTGTCCAGCTTCACCACTCTTTCTGGCAGGGCCCTACCACCCTCTTCCTCATCTACTCTTTAATCCATCTACCAGTTCCTTTAAATCTATGCCCCTTGGTTTTCTACCCATCAGTGGGGGTGTCACAGCAGCAGTAGCGGTTATTACAACTCAGGGCGTTGGAATTTGAAGTTCAATTCCAGCACCATCTGCAGGAATTTGTACGTTCTGTACATGATCCCATGGGTTTCCATCGCTGCACTGGTTTCCTCCCACAATCCAAAGATGTGCCAATTAGTAATTTAATTGGTCATTGTGTAAATTGTCCTGTGATTAGGTTAGTGTTAAATTTGGCAGACTACTGGTCCAGATGGACCTATTCCGCACTGTATCTCTAAATAAATAAATAAATAATCCGCTGAGGGAAACAGGTCCTTATTTAACTAAGGGCTTTATAACTTTATATAACTGTTTTTTTCCAGTTTCTAAGGAAATAATCCTTGTTTTTCTAACATCTTATCATAGCTGAAATTTTTCAGTCCTAGTAATATCCTCATAAATCTCCTCTACCTCCTGTCCAATGCAATAACACTTTCCGGTAATGTGGTGACCAGAGCTGTGCGCTTTGCTCAGGCTGTGGTCTGACCAGCATTGCATACAATTCGAGCGTATCCCCTCTTCTCTTATGTTCTGTGAGCTGCCGAAGCATCCTGTGCAAAGCAAAAAGAGAAAATGCTCAGCAAGTCAGCATCTGTGCTGAGGGAAGCAAAATCTTTATTTCAATCAGACTGAGTAACAAGAGAAACTACATGACACAGGTGGTGGTGGTGCAGGTTGTGTGAAGGCTTGGTAATTGTACATCTACGGTATCTAAGAGGACCCGGTGAATGCGTACCTGCTGACGATTGCTGGCTTTCTTTGTTTCTATTTCAGATTTCCATTGCCTGCAGTGGTTTGCTTCTCCAGTGTTTTGTACTTCACATTTCTAATATTGTTTTCTTGTTTTTCTTTCCTTAGACTGCTTTCAGCCCTGCCTTAGCTCAGGAGTTGCAGACTGAAGCAGAGACCTTGGGATGGGCCAAAGTCTCAGTCAGCTGGAAGTCTCTCGATGCCTCCACTGAGATGAGTAGCGGACACCTGCTGTTGCAAAAGCTAGAAGATTCCACCTGCTAGCCTCACCAGCAAAAGGGAGGTCAGAAGGTGGAAAAGCTGGCAATCAGCAAGTCTCTCCACATATCTGGTCACCTTCCAATCAGAAACAAATGTTCTGTAACTACTTCTGGAGCTGCAGAATCTGAGATTGTCTAACTACTTGACCAACAGCTCCAGAAGTAATTACAGAACATTTGTTCCATAATCAGAATCTGAGATTGCCTAACCAATTAAGCAATATCTAGCACTAAACCATCTGGCCTTTACTTACTTGGTTTATTCTTTCTTCCTCTGCAACAATTAAATCACCAACTATCTCAATTCTCTGCTCCTTCTTCTCCTGTCCCGAGAGTGTGAGAGCAGTAAGGCAAGAAGAAAGCTGAGGAACTCTGAAGAGCATGGACTAAGAATATTCTGTTGCTCATTGTTCTTTCTTAGTCTGGTAAATTCTATTATGCTTGGGAGGCCCTCAACTCATTGTGTCAATGTGGCCTGTTAGAAGTGCTCTACAGAAGAATACAGAGAGCAGGGATTAAGGAAATACTTGAGAGAATACAGTCAAAGCTAAATAGTGACCTTCCTTTGGAGGTTGAGAGAGCAAAAGCAAGATGTAAGGAAACGGGTTTTTTTTTTGTTTTTGTTAATGTGATAACTGTGCACCTAGTTACCATGAGTCATCCATGGATTCCTCACTGAGGTGGATTTGTGCTTGTGGTGGTCCTATAGTGACCTTCGAGAACGCAGCAAGGGTAAGAGGTGTAGGAAGGAAAAGAGAATGTGCTGAGGTACAGAGGAAATTCTTGAGGGTAACAGTAACTTATCTTTACCCTGCTCTTCACTGCCTTCCTTTGTTTTTTTTCCACTAGCTCTTTTTTACTCATTCTTCCATCATCAATTGCTTAGCCAATCACAAACAAGAGAAAATCTGCAGATGCTGGAAATCCAAGCAATACACACAAAATGCTGGAGGAACTCAGCAGGCCAGGCAGCATCTATGGAAAAGAGTACAGTCAATGTTTTGAGCCAAAACCCTTTGGCAGCACAGGAGAAAAAATGCTGAGGAGTAGATTTAAAATGTGGGGGGGTGGAGGGGAAAGAGAAACACAAGGTGACAGGTGAAATCTGGATGGGGAGGGATGAAATAAAGAGCTGGGAAGTTGATTGGTGAAAGAGACAGAAGGCCATGGAAGAAACAAAAAGGGGGAATGAGCACCAGAGGGAAGCAATGGGTGGGTAAGGAGATAAAGTGAGAGAGGGAAAAGGGGATGGGGAATGGTGAAGGAGAGGGGGGTTGGGGGACATTACTGGAAGTTCGAGAAATCGGTGTTCATGCATCAGGTTGGAGGCTACCCAAACAGAATATAAGGGTCCAACCTAAGTGTGGCTTCATCATGGCAGTGGTTTGAGGCCATGGATAGACATATCGGAATGGGAATGGGAAGTGGAATTAAGATGGGTGGCCTCTTGGAGAACCCACTATTTCTGGCAGACAGAGCATAGGTGCTCGGCGAAGCGGCCTTCCAATCTTGTTTAGCCATCTTGTTTTATTTTCCTGTTTTGTTTTACCTGTTCCTTTTCCTCTCTCTCAATCTCCTGGCTCTCCCTACCTCAAACATTGATTTATTCAGCAACACAGATCAGAAAACACCAAGCCTCTTTCATTACTCTCAGCTGACTTAGTTGAGTTTGACTGGGGCACTAATAAGGATATTACATTTGGCTTCATGGGCTGGGGAGGTGGAGACAGGGGTGGGAATAGTGAGTCATATTGTGCTGAATGTAGGCTATTGCCATATCAGCATATAATTGTCCCTGACAGAAGATGTGTGCATGCGTCTGAATGACGGCAGCTCGGCCTGTCTATGATGCATGCCATATCTAATAACTTTCTGACTTTTATTAACAAGAATGTCATGTTTAACACAGTTTTGACACTGGGGCAGCAGGTACCTCTGGGGCTGAATCCCAGCAAGAGGTATTTCAGGGTAAAGTGTTTTGGGAGTTGGGGAATGGATGGAGGAAAGCAATAAAGATGAAATAAGATTGGGCTATGAAGAAACAAAATGAGATCCAGGATTTTGACTAGGCAATAATTTGAAGGAAAATGTCATGTATACTTTCGCCAGTCAATAGTTTCAGGGTATAAAAATTAACTGGAATCAGATGGTTTCTGAACTTTCAGATGAGTCATTCGATTGGTATTGGGCTCGATTCTGCTGTGCTGCACATCTCATGCTAGGGTAGGGGCCAAGGTCTCCTCTGTGCTGCAGAGTTAGATGTGAGAGTGTGCAGCAGGGGGCTGAAGAAAAAACTTTCGAAGAGCAGCTTGAATGGGAATCTTCAAATGGTTGGAAGTCCTTACATCCTAAAATATACATAATCACTTTTTGCGAAACTAGCAATAAACATCTGTTTGTAATTTCACTTAAAATTAGACACTAACAGCCATTCAGATCAGTCTCATTCATCATTTCAAATATTTGAGTTTTCCTTTTCTTTATGTCTTTGTTTGTCACCCCCTCCGTCACCTTGTTCCTGTACTGCTCCCCCTCCCTGCTGAGTTCCTCCAGCATTTTGCCTGTGCTTCCCCCCCCCCCGTAAAGTTTCTAATCTTGTGGTCACCACCCCCACCTTCCGTTCCCCCCCCGCCAATCTGTTATCAAAGTAGTTCCTGGCCTCTGGCTGGTTAGTTTCCATGCAAAACGAATGTCTGATCCAGTTTGTGGTTAAAGCAACTCTTCGGAACAGGGCTTAATTATGTTTGTCCTGATCCTTTGAACTTAATGTCCTGGTTTAACCAATTTCTATCAAGTTCTGTTTTAAAGTGACTAATAATGCTAAATTAAATCCCACCAATCAGGACCCAGCTTAAATCTAGTGAAATGTCTCTCAAGTCTCTTCAAGTTTGCACCAACAAACCAAGTATGACATTAAGCCACCTAAGAGCCGTTTGGGTAGCTGATCAAAAAGGATGGTCAAAGAGACACATTAAAGAACAGCTTAAAATGGAGGATTAGAGGCTCCAGCTGGAAAATCCAGAGGCTAAATCAAGTTAGCTGAAGGCAAAGTCACCAGAAAAGAAGGAAATAAAATCAAGGGTGCAGAATGGTGAAATATTATTTTCCAATCACTAGTTCAGATCTGAATTTCCCCTTGAGTCCTTACTTTCCACGTTCACAGTTATGGTTAAATAATCTCCTCCAATCTGTCTCATGGATTCTTCTCGTGACTTTAAAACCCTGAAACACATGCTTTCATATTAAAACATCTTCACATCTGCAAGTTGCTCTGTTTGAACTGGAATCCTTGAAATTGCACTGTGGAATTTTTATCTGAAGAACACTTGGTACATTTGCATCCAATTCACTGGTTACTTTTTACAGGCATTAACAAATGAGATTAAGCTGGTTATGCCTTCCATTAAAATAGTGCATAGAGGAAATTTGAACAGAATGTAGCAAGCATTCCTGTGCTAATGTACCACAGGGTAATTTCAAGGCAAGAACCTTAAACCTACATCATTTGCCTTTGTACTTCATCCAATTCTGTACACGGCAGGATGCCTATAATTGTACACACTATTCCAAACATGGTTCTACAAGTGAGTTACAGAGGGTTAGAGTATTAGTGGCTCTCGGTCCCCACAGCTTGTTCTCTGGAATGTTTTTCCAGCCAGTGCTGGCAGTGAGCTGGGTGAAGTTACCTCTTATTAGGTTTCCTGGTACGTGATTATGGAGACAGTTTCTTCTCACCCACAATAAGCTACCTGCTGTGACGTGAAACGGCTAGGGAATGGCTGCAGTCTGGTACAGTCATTTATTCCACGTACTTCACATTAGTCCTATTCAGTTTAGCTGAGGTTTTCCGAACCAATTTTGGTAGACTACTAAGACTATTTATTTAAAAGCTCATAACCAAAATATTCTTGTGAGGAACCACATCATACTTAGGTCAGAGCCTCTGGGAAATCATCAAACCCTCTGAGTATTCCTTAAGAGAGTATCAAAGCCAGGATACAGCCCTTTATGACAAACACCTTTGGACTTGAAGTGCCCTGTGACATAGACAGATGAGGCCTTGTCTGACGATTGCTGGAATCATTGTGTTCTGCTGTACTGGCTTGAAGACTGAGCTGACTGATACTTTTCTACTTCTGATATTCATCTTATGTGTGTAATGAAATAATGTCACACTGAGAAGTTATTAAATTCCAAACTGTCAATATTTTCAAAACATTTGAAGCAACTGAGCTATAACAAAGGAAGTTACAATTGAAAGATAAGTTTTAAACATTGATTCATTGGAACTTGATCTCAGTATTGGGAGGATTATTTTTTTAAACTGTCAGTGCCGTTTAAGTAATTTGCCTTAACCAATAAAAGTGATCGTGCCATCATAATTTAAGGTTATTGATTTATTAGCCAGATTTGAAAGTTTAATGCACACTTAGATTATTTATCTTTTCTTCAGATGATCCTGAGGGCACAAAACAGATGTTTTAGATTCTGATCTGTGATGCACAGTACCCGTTTTCATGAGTGAGCCATCATAGTGAATAGTCCTGTAATTCACTTAATCTCCCCCACAACGTTAAATTAAAAAGCACATTTGCTAACCGGCCTCAGGGTCAGACAAGCTACAGAACTACTCTTTAGCCTGCTGCCTCCTCAGCACTTTGCTGCTGACTTTGTATTACACCTTCCCTTTGCTTACACCACCCAGCAGTCATGGGACTCATTTGGATTTTTTGTTCTCTAATTATGGGCCTGAGAACATCAGTCAACAGTGGTCCTGCAAGAGCCCAAGCATCACAGACTAAGCAGCGCTGCCTGAATGTGACGTCAGCTTTTCATAAACAGCTGGACCTTGTTTATTGACTTACGTTAATATGCATCAACCCAAATGAAAACTGGAGAAAGGGAAGGATCCAAAGGTGTGGCAGCTGCTCTGAAAGGTTGCACCCAGCTTCACCTTTCTGTATGAGGACATGATGATTAGTTGAGCTCACCAGTTGTCCACTTTCTCTGTTTATCACTGAGCTGCTTCTGTTGGAAACGTGGGGTCGGAGGTTGGAGTAAGGGCGTTTTTGGGGTTAGGACATAAAGCGAATATTGACTTCAGTGACCAAACTTAAATATGCATTGAAGGTTGAATCTAAAATGCAACTCTAAACAATGGGTAGACAACGCTGACCATCAGCGCTGCCATCAACCATATCTCTTCCATTTCGTACACGTCTGCCTTCACCCCATCCTCCTGTCACCCCACCAGGGATAGGGTTCCTCTTGTCCACACAAGCCACTCCACCAACCTACCCCTTCAACACATAATTCACCATTATTTCCGTCATCTACAATGGGATCTCACCACCAAGCACATCATCCCCCTCCCACTTTCTGCTTTCTGCTGGGATCGCTCCCTATGACACTCCCTTGTCCATTTGTCCCTTCCTACTGATTTCTCTCCTGGCTCTTATCCTTGCAAACAGAACAGCTGGTATACCTCCTCCCTCACTACCATTCAAGGCCCCAAACAGTCATTCCTGGTGAGGCGACACTTCATCTGTGAGTCTGTTGGAGTCATCCTCTTTATGTGGTGCCCCCCCGAGGCTTCCTGTATATCAGTGAGACCCAATGTAGATTGGGAGACTGCTTCGCCGAGCACCTACATTCCCTCCACCAGGAGAAGCAGGATCTCCCTGTGGCCACCCATTTTAATTCCACTTCCCATTCTTTTTCCAACATATCAGTCCATGGACTCCTCTACCATCGTGATGAGGCCACACTCAGGTAGCATGAAGATCAATTTCTTGAACTTCTGGCAGTGCTACCCCTGCTCCTTCACCATTCCCCATTCCCTTTTCCCTCTCTCACCTTGCCTGCCCATCACCTCCTCTGGTGCTCCTCCCCCTTTTCTTTCTTCCATGGCCTTTTGTCCTCTCCTATCAGATTCCTCCTTCTCCAGCCCTGTATCTCTTTCACCAATGAACTTTCCAGCTCTTTACTTCACTCCTTCCATCCCCAGCCCCCCACGTTTCACCTATCTTCTTGTGTTTCTTCCTCCCCTTTCCTCACTTTCTAACTCTGACTCATCACCTTTTTTCTCTCCGGTCCTGCTGAAGGGTCTTGGCCCAAAACGTCGATTATACTCTTTTCTATAGATGCTACCTGGCTTGCTGAGTTATAACCATATAACCATATAACAATTACAACATGGAAACAGGCCATCTCGGCCCTTCTAGTCCGTGCCGGACTCTTACCCTATCCTATTCCCACCGACCTGCACTCAGCCAGTTCTTCCAGCATGTTGTCGGCGTTGCTTGGATTTCCAGCATCTGTGGATTTTCTCTTGTTTGCTGATTTAAATTTGTTATTTGTGTGTATTAGGGTGTCTGTGGTGTGGGTGCGAAGGAGGGAGGTGTGAAAGGGATATGCAGTTCAAAGGAAGAATTGTAAATATGGATTTGTTTGAATTGACCTGATTTTTTCTTTGATACTTAGCTTATAAAATGCTATTTAGGGTTGGGCCAAGCAGACCTTTCTACAATGGGTCTGCATATGATACCTGCTGTATCTTGTTTTGTCCAATAAAGAGGCTGCTTCATATCTACCAGTACTTTTCTCTGGTGACTTCATTCACACAACAACAGTTGGGTCGGGGAGGCAAAGGCAGGGTTGGGATTGTTCAGAAACCGGGTGACTTGTAGCGTTGCCTGTCCCTGGATCACTGTGGATACCTGTAGTGCATTATTTCTTTGCTGATGCTAGGGGAGGACCCATTCATAGCCAGCCATACAAACGCAAGGCTGCTGGTTTAATTCAGACACACTGGTCATTCTGGTCTCTACCCAATTCTGCTGGAGATGTCCATATCCACAATCTTACCTGTTGACTGGACAATTTGGTCCATGATAGTAGATGGAAAGTTTAGCAGTAGGATTTGGAGCAAGGAGTCAACAAAATTTGGGGTTGAGATAATGAGCAAGGATCCAGGATGCACTATATTATTGTGAAATGCAATGTCTGACTTCAGCGTACCAATCCCATGGGTTGTCAGAAGATTCAGATGCGTACCAATTAGCTGGGAACCCTGTTGGGTAAGGAGAGTAAGTGTTCTGCGTTTGATCGCCCAGCCCCCCTCCATCTCAAAATGCACGAAACGTGCCCCTCAAACCCTTCAACAATGTAAACAGACAGAGGATCTCTTTCAAAGCATTTCCTCTCCATAGTTATTGTTTCATGTGCTCTGGAGGTTACTTGCAGTAAAATACAAGTTAAATTCTAACCAGATGATAGGTTTGCTATGCTGAAGTCAGACATCGCATTTCCCAGTAACATTAGTGCATCTGGATCCTTGCATGTTCGGGTTACTGCCTCTGGCATCACCATGATGTCACCAGCCGGCCCCAGCTCTAACATTCCAGCGAGTACAGGTCGACTCTGGAGGCTCCAGGACAAACATGACTAATTACTCTAATTTTACACAAACTACTCTGCTCACTATCCAAGTCTCTCCTTTCTGTGACAGCCACAGAATCAAACAAAGGCCACAGTTTTCCTTTGTGGAAAGAAAGTTTCCTTCTTCAAACTGCTGTAGCTCTCAGTTCTTGCACAGGAATTTTGGGATATATCCCACTGTTATAACACTATTGAATAGTTCCCTAGTACAATATGAAGGACTCTTGACTTAATGATCTACCTTATTATAACCTTGTACTTTACTAAGGTCAAAGTTCAAAGTACATTTATTACCAAAGTATGTATACATTATACATCCTTGAGATTCGCCTCCTTACAGGCAGCCACAAAACAAAGAAACCCAAAAGAACCCATGAAAAAAAGGCTTTCAGGCACTCAATGTGCAGAAAAAAAAAACAAATTGTGCAAACAATGTAAGCAAGTAACATTCAGAACAAAAGTGAGCCCACAGGCACGAAGCCTGAAGCAGTCGGAGCAGGCCACAGCTTTGTTTTCAGTGCAGCACAGAGCTGAGTAAATGTTGCAGTGCAGTGAATAGAACTAGCCAGACCTTCACCTCTTGTCCCGACACCCTGCCTTTTCAATCCATCCGGTCCGATGTTTAAAATTTCTAAACATCGGGTCATTCCTTGAACTCTGGGCCCTATTGCATCGTATGCCTTGGGCCTGGACCCCGTAGCCAAGTTTCAGCCTGTACCTGACTGTTATGACTTTGTTTCAGTTTTGTATCGTGTCTCGATTCTAGTCTCAGATACTCCAGCACTTGGGTCCTAACCATCTCTACCAAGGTCTTTCGTCACAGTACGATTGGACCCAGCATGGTATCAGAGCCTCTAGTCAAGAACACTTCTAGACAGAGCCTGAAAATACACAACCTCTAGTTCGCCATGCGCCAACTATCTTATGGTCTATGGTCTAAAACTATCGCAAGGAGGAAGCTAGAGTCGCTCAGGTTGGGCTGTCAGCCACTCTGCAGAGTCAGTCCATCTTCTGACCCCAGAGATATTCGGCGGTGACCCCAGCGCTTGTTGCAGCTCACTCACCCAGTGTTCTTTGGTGTTTGAATTCAAGCCATCCCAGTTCCCTACAGAGTGCAGAATGGTGGCCTTTGTGGTCCCTTCTGATCGAGAGAACCCTGCCCTGCGCCATCACGCATTGGGGGCGAAGGAGATTTGCTTGGATTTGACGGAATTCATGGCCGCTGCAAGGTGGGTGTTCCATCATCCCACAAGAGCAAACCAAGCTTCAGACCATCTGATGAAGGTGCATCAGGGTAGCCGGTCAGTAATCAACTACGCTATTGAGTTTCTGACTGGATCAGGGAAGCCTTGGCCATCCTGGACTCAGAGGTGAACTAAAGGATGCCCTTGCCTTGGGAGAGCTATTAGAGGACTGATAGGGTCTAATCAATCATTCCATCTGCCTCAGAGTGAAAGTGGGACCACCTCAAGACCACGAAGAGGACTAGCCCGAGCCCGGCCTCAGCACATCGGAGTTCCACTTCCCGACCTCAGACAGTGTCTAGCTTATCTCTCGCTCAGGATCCTGTTGAGCCCATGCTCAAGATTCTTCATTGAGAAGTGGTCCCGCCGTCAGAGCCGATGTTGCTGCTATTGCTGCGGGGAAGCAGGCCACCTGCGGGCCACATGTGCAAAGCTACAGCTGCCAATGCTAAGACCGTCCAGTGTCGGGAGCATAGTGACGGTAGCAGCCTACTACTCCCAACCCTACTGATCGTGGTGTCATGCTGAGGGTGGAAACCGCCTGGGGTAAGAACTGACGAGAGTTGAATGCCTTTGTGGACTCTGGGGCAGCCGGTAATTTCCTGGACTTGGAGACCATCCATTGGCTCAACATAACTCTGCAGGAGTTGAGCCAGCCCTGGACAGTTGTCCTCTTGCAGCAGACATCAGTTTTGCAGATGAGATTTTACAGAGGACATTTGTTTCTGTGTCATTGATTCTCCCCACGTACCCCAATGCCTGGGCACCCTGGCTGTCCCAGCATAACCCATCTGTGAACTGGAAGGAGGAGAGGATTATTGCATGGTCCAGTCATTGCAAGAGAGTATGTTTTCATCTTGGTGCTCTGACCCCCAGACATTCCAGAGACCAATGGCTGATGAGGAGGCAAACTTCTGTTTAGGGCAACCCGGAGCCTTTGGGAGACCCAGTCCTATCTCCAAAGGCAAACAAGCCAGCTCCAGCCAGCAGGACCATGCAAGACCCAACTATGTCTAGTCGGGGGTGTGCTGGAACTAGAGAGAGAGGATCTCTAGTTCAGGAGCAAGCCAAGGAGGTGCCTAGCCATGTCCCATCTAAGGGAAAGGCTCCTAAACATAGACCCTTGGAGCCTGGTCCTAAGAGCACAAAGACCATTTGTAGCACCTCAATGCCATTGTCTGAGGATATGGATGAGGAATTGAACTCTGATTTGGTCTTTGTTTCAACTAAAAGACTCTATTAAACCTATGGAGAAGACTTTGAGGTCTGCCGTATCACCCCCGCTACCTAAGGAGTCTCAGCAGTCATTCTCAGAGGGAGGTTCGGGGGTAGTTGCAACACACAAACCAGTTGAAATCCTTTCCATCTACAAGGATTTGGAAGAGGACTTCAGCGAAGGAAAAGGCCTCAACTTTTCCATCACACCAACCCTCCAACTGTCTATAGATCTACTGCTTGGTACTTGTCCTCTGTGGAGCCGATTATACATGCTCTCAAGCCTGGGGAGAAGCAATATGGAGTGGTTCATAAAGGAGGCCCTTGCCATGCGATTCATTTGGCCCTCCACCTCACCAGCTGGCACAGGCTTTTTCTTCATACCGAAAAAGAACGGGAGCCTGCAGCCATGCATTGATTATGGAGGACTGTACTGCATAACCACCAAAAATCATTACCCCTTCCCACTCATGAACGCTGCCTTTGAGATTCTCCAAGGCGTAAGAGTATTCTCAAAGCTAGACCTGCAACGTGCATACGATCTGGTCCACATAAAGGAAGATGACGAGTGGAAGACTGCATTCAACACACCAACAGGGCCCTATGAGTACCTGGTCATGCCTTTCAGCCTTGTGAATGCTTCAGCAATTTTCCAGGCCTTTATAAACAACATGCTCCAGTTTGCTCTCTATAAATGTGCCTTTGTCTACTTGAATGATATCCTAATCTTCTCAAAGTTCATGGAGGATCACATTGCTCATGTCAGAGATATCTTGAAAAGGCTTCTAGATCATGGACTTTACCTATGTCAAGCTGGAGGAATCCAAATTTCACGAAACCACCATTTCATTTTTGGGTTTTATCATCGCTAATTGGCAATCTCAAGATGGACCCTACTAAGACACAGGCAGTCAGAGTTTGGCCACAATCAAACAATATGAAACAGGTCCAACGATTCCTGAGATTTTCCAACTTTTACAGAAAGTTCATCACAAATTTCAGCTCAGTGGCAGACAACACTAAGAGATCCACGGGCCCTTTTGTTTGGACTACTGAAGTAGAGGCTGCTTTCACAGAGCTTAGACATTGGCTCATAATGGCTCCCAATTTGGTTTCGCCCAACCTGGACTTTCCCTTCTTCATGGAGGTGGACGTCTCAGACGTCTGAGTGGGTGCTGTGTTGACTCAATGGAAGATACCTTTGGACAATAAGCTGAACCTGTGAATGTTCTTCTCCAGGCGGCTATCCCCGGCAAAGATGAACTACGACATCAGAAATGGAGAGCTGCTTGTGGTCAAGTTGGCTTTGGAGGAATGGTGTCACTGGCTTGAGGGGGCCAAGAACTCTTTTATTATATGGACTGACCACAAGAACCTGACTTATGTTCAGGAGGCCAAAAGACTGAATTTGAAAAAGAGGAAAGGCCTACTATCATTTTGCCCCAAGCTAAGGTGATAGCGCCAATTCACTGGGCAATTGATACACTCGATTGCAAGGGTCAGAAGCAAGGGGAGATCCCAAGAATGTTTCTTCAGTCATCTGTTCGCTCCAAGTTCCATCAGGTCTCAGGTACTTCAACAGGGACACACATGAAGAATGACCGCTTGCCCAGGGATGGCCAGGACCCTTGTGTTCATCAAGAGAAGATACTGGTGGCCTGGAATGGAGAGAGAGGTCTGACAATATGTGCAGGCATGCGATGTGTGCATCTGGAACAAGGAGCCCCACACCCAACCTCAAGGTCTCGTTCACCCTCTGCCTGTTCCGGACAGACCATGGGCGAACATCTCCATGGGCTTTGTCATGGGTCTTCTGCATTCCAAGGAGAAGATTGTCATCAGGGTAATTGTCAACCATTTTTTGAAGGCCTGCAAATTCATTGCCTTGGACAAACTACTAGCTGTAGTGAAGACAGCCAGAATTGTCCTTCACCAGGTCTTCAGGATCCATGGATTTCCAGTGAACATTGTGTCAGATCACTGTCCTCAAATTGCAGCTGTCCTCTCATTTTTGGGAGGCATTTTTTACGCTGATTGGGGCAACAGTGAGTCTTTCATCTGGGTATCATCCCCACAGTCTAACAACCAGACAGAGCGGGTGAATCAGGATATGGAATGAACCCTAAGATGCCTGGCCTCAGAAAATCCAGATGAGTGGTGTGATCATTTGATGTGGGCAGAGATGCCCACAACACTTTACAGCATTCTGGGCATGGGATGTCCCCTCAGGATTAGCCTCTCCAGCTGTCTGTTCAGGATTAGCCTCTCCAGGTGGAGTCTAGGAAGTTGGTGCCCAAGTTCATTGGACCCTTCAAGGTTCTTAAGGAAGTAAACCTGGTGGCTTACACCTTGCAGCTCCCCGAGTCTCTCAAGATCAATCCCTCTTCCCACATTTCCAAATTAAAACCTGTAAACAGTCCCTTAGTCCCACTACCCAGGTGTGTCAATGGGGAGCAGGTCTTCATCATAAAAAGAATACTGGATTTGTGAACTGTTCAGGGTATTTGGCAGTTCCTTGTGGACTGGAAAAGATTTGACCTGAGGAACGGTGCTGGGTTCCTGAAAGAGGCATTGTGGATCCGGCTCTCATCCATGACAACTATCATCATCTCTCCGAGCAGCCAGGGCCGTCACGAGTTGGCTGTAGGGGAGGGGCTCTGTTACAATAAGCAAACAACCACTCCAGCCTCCGGGGTTTAGATATTCTAACTCTCCGGAAGATGGATAGCTGGCGCTGTTCCTTTAAAGATTCACGCCCACCTCACTGATTTGTGGCCATGTTTTGGCACCAGGATTTTAATATGTAAAGAGTACCTGAACTGTGCTCAATTTTCAGCTCATCTTTGGATTCTTGTCTAGAACCTAGTTTAGAACCCTGTCTTTGTTTCCATCTCAGATCGTATCTGGATTCTAGTCTCAGATACTCCAGCACTCGCCTGACCTTTCCAAGTCGGCTTAGCGCTTAAGTCTGATTTATACTTGTGTGTACTAGCTTACGCCGTAGCCTACACAAGTGGGCTACACCGTTGTGAGCATTTATACTTGCGCATTGGTGTGTGTGCGTCACTCTGCAATTCACCGCCAAAACGCTAGTTGGCGGTGGGGTTTCTATGCCACTGTGTTGAGTTTCAACACGAAGAAACTCAAACTTCAAACAATGGCGACTGAAACTGAAGGAGGGTGAATTTTCTGTGCTTGTCCAGACACTGAGAGACATGGACGAGGAAATGTATTTCAAATATTTTTGCATGTCAGCAAGTAGAT
The DNA here is from genome assembly GCF_963921235.1 of Mobula hypostoma. Lineage (NCBI taxonomy): Eukaryota > Metazoa > Chordata > Chondrichthyes > Myliobatiformes > Myliobatidae > Mobula > Mobula hypostoma. Next base: position 21,037,536 of record NC_086120.1, on the reverse strand, counting down.
TTGACGATTTGGTTCATCGTCTCCAACCGTTTATTTCGCATCAGTGTACGCACTGTATACTCAAAGACTGGCAATCACCATTCGAGTTTTAGCTTCAGGTGGAAGTCAACAGGCTGTAGCAGCTAGCTACAAACTGGCGTCAAGCACAGGGTCCTCCATAATTTTGGAGGTCTGTAAAGCTTTATGGAAAGCATTGCAGCCAGAGTTGCTTCCCTACCCTTCAGTCGCCCAATGGGAAGCTATTGCAGCGTAGGAGGAAATGCGATGCTACCAAGCAAACCAATCACGGTTGTTGTGGTCTGCATCGCCCCGATGCGTAGTTACATTTTTGGGGAGATGCGCGTCAGGCTACGGCGTAGGGTACGGTGTAGGGTATACAGTTATTTGGCGCACAAGTATAAATTGGCCTTTAGAGCGATCAAGCCTCACTCTCAGTTTAGGTGGACAGGCCTTGAACCTGCATCTCCTCTGCTCTGACTCTGCCTCAAACATGTCTCAACCTCGCCTTGAATTTGTCTTGACTTCGCCTCGCACCTGCACGCTTTGACCCTCTCCAATGTTTATGGTGATCATTTATCATCAATTTTACAAGAAAAAGTGTCACTAGTAAAGTACTTAGTTGTATTCTTTGTTTTGTTTGCTGTCAGGAAGCAATCGCCATCTTAAACGGGAATTATCTACCTGCGCTGAACTTTTTCTGTAACTGTAACAATTTCTGCATTTGGTTATTGCTGACCTTGCAATACCTCAGTGTACTATGTTTTATTTTTATTTTTATTAACTATTGTTCTGAATTGTATGAACAATATGCAGTACATGTTTTTCACTGTACCTTGGCATTTGAGACAATAATAATTCAACTTAACAATTTACCAGTTTATCTGAGGTTAAGTAGTGTGGAGGCAGAGCACAAGGTAGAGGTTTGCATTTTCCACCTTTCACTGGCATAAACCAAACGACGAGCTCAAAAATGACTCAGTGAAAATGCTTCTGAAATGATCATGACTATCCCAAGGAGAAAATAGCATGTAATTTAGTAGAACAAGGTTTAGCAGTTCTGGTTTTCCTTCTGGTGTTTGGGATCCAGGGGCAGGGCTCCCGGTCATTGAGCTCACAGCAGTTGGACTTGCAGTGACTGGACGTGTACTGTTTGGGCTTGTAGTGACTGCATTCTTATTGTTTGGATTTGTAGAGGTGGGGCTCATTGTGGTTGTTCTGTCTGTGTGTTGGAGGGGAGTGTGGTTGGGTTCCCTGTGTTTGGGCTGAATGTGGTTTGGCTGTCTTGGGTTCTGGGATCTTATTCCTTTCTGTTCTTTAAACTTCCATTTTCCCCTTTCCCCATGCACATTTTTATATGAATATTGCTTGCAAAAGCAAACACATCTAAAAGCCATGCTCCAGACATAAAAGTTGCTGGTGAACACAGCAGGCCAAGCAGCATCTCTAGGAAGAGGTACAGTCGACGTTTTGGGCTGAGACCCTTCGTCAGGACCTAACTTGGAATTCCAGCATCTGCAGATTTCCTCGTGTTTGTGTTTTTAAAAGCCATGCTCTTTAACTTTTACAAGACCAAGCAAGAAAAGGCACTTTATGTTAAGAAATGTATGACGAAATATCCAGAAATATACTGCAAATGTCCTACCAGTTGTATAGGCCAAGGAAGGAGGAACAGGTGTCTGCTTAAATAGAGAAAGTATGCTGTATGGTTAAAAAACAGGAGAATGGTGAACAATACAAGAGACTGCAGATGGTGGAATCTTGTCAACCTCAGTGGTCGAGCAGACCTTCAGAGGGAAATGGACAGTCGGCGTTTTGGGTTACGACTCTTCATCTGTAGTGAAAGAGTTGGGAGAAAGTGGCCAAGAGCTAGTGCGCAAAAGCAAAAGAACTTAGCAGAACAGTTAGCGTGTGAGGAGGCAAAAGATGGAAGTTGATGTTTTGGGTTGAGACCCTATATACTGTCTGAACGAGGAAGAAGACTGAGAATTGGACTGAATAAGAATCAGAATCAGGTTTATCATCACTGACATACATCGGGCATTTTGTGGTTTTGTGGCAGCAGTGCAATGCAATACGTAAAATATACTATAATTTATAATAAGAAATATATATATAAACTAAATTAGTAGTGCAAAAAGCACAAGAAGAGCAGTCCTGCCGAAGGGTTTTGGCCCAAGACGTTGACTGTACTTTTTTCCACAGATGCTGCCTGGCCTGCTGAGCTCCTCCAGCATTTTATGTGTATTGCTCGGATGTCCAGCATCTGTAGATTTTCTCATTTGTGACAAAAAGATTAAGGTAGTATTCATCAGTTTGTTTTCTGTTCAGAAATCTGAAGGCAGAAGGGATGAAGCGGAGAGTCTTCCAGCTTATCTTCCTCCTCTCTGATGGTAGCCCTGGGTTGTGAGGATCCCTAATGATGACTGCTGCCTTTTTGAGGCATCGTCTTCTGAAGATGTCCTAGATAATGGGGATGCTAGTGCCCTGGATGGAGCTGGCCGAGTTTACAACTCTCTGCAGCTTTTTCCCAACCTAGTTCAATGGCCCCTCCATACCAGACGTGATGCAACGTTAGACTGCTCTCCACCGTACATGACTGCGAACATAGCACCAGGCTGAAGACTGACCAGCGTGTGAACGGAGGTGAGATGGCTGAGCGACGGACACCGGCGAAACACTCAGCACGTGATTCGGCCCAAGTACAGAGCACGTGACTGGCGCCGGTAAGGGAGCGCGCGGTCCTTTCAACTGACGGACGAGCGCGAGGGTCCGGTTGAGAACCGGTCACGTGACCGACGGGAGCGGGCGGGGAGGAAGCACGTGCTGGCGGGTGCTCGTGGGTACGCGCGCTCACTCTCGCTGGCTATGAGTCAGTACGCGCTGTAACCCAAGAACCGCATGAGAGTTAGTGCGATTGTTTAACTGGTTATTTACAGGGCGTTTGATCACCGGGCCGCCCAACGCTTCAAATTCTGTGTTTTAATTCGAAATGCAGCAGCATATTCTAGGTCTGGAACTGCAGAAGGGTCGTGTGGCCCCACAGACCTGCCGCTCAGCTGTTTGGTGCCGGAGCCGCACTCCGAGAACTCAGGAGCGACAGAAGTCAAGGTTGCACAGTCATCGTTGCTGCTGTAGGAGTGTAACAGAAAGTGAGAGTGCAATACATCATCTGTTAGTTCTGTGAGATTCCAGGAACAGCCTGGGATCATCGACTTAACATTTGCTGACAGCTCAGTAAGAATTGCACCTTCTCCGTGGGTCTGCGCTCACTTCCTCTTTAGTCTAGTGACTTGTAGGAATGCAGTTCCAATCTGTGAAAAATTACACAAGGTAACTCCAGAGAAGCAGCTGCATTCTTTGTGTCTGAGCCGAAGAAAAGGGCTAAAAAATATCCTTGTGGTGCCAAATCACTGTATAAGTTGGTACAGATATCCTACGAGATTCTGGTTTATATTACTTATTTTACATCTAGCACGGGAGATTCAAGATACGGCAAATGCATAGAGAAACAATAAAGACGGTGAAGAGAAAGAAAAGGAAGTGAAGGAAGAACAGAAGCATGTGGAGAGAACTAAGTAGAGAAATATTGATAGAAAATGGGTTGATTGTAAGTGGGGACAGTATGTGAAAGCAGAGCAAGGATGAATATGAAATGGAGAAAGTGACATTGGCAGAGGGGAAGAAGAATAGAATGAGACAAAAAAGAATGAGAAGTTCTATTTAAACAGGTTTAAAGGAAATAGTTGGACTGGGAAGAAATGGAGAAAACCAGAGAGAAGTAGAGAGTTTGCTATCTGTGCTGCAGATCAGTCTGATCTATATAACCTGATAAGCAGTAACTGAATCTGACCAGGGTATCATGCGACATTAACAACATTGTAGTCGTTTTATCAAGAAACAGTTTCTAAAGTTGCACCCACTTGGAAATGCCATTTGGTAATATGTAACAGAACAAAATAAGGACATTCACATGGAGCATCTTGTCAGATAGCCTGTGTAGCTGGCAAAATTCTTCCACCTGGAACACTGTCTTCAAGTGGCAAGCATCAGCCATGTTGCTTTGTGGAAATTCCCTCACTTTTATTGGGATACTTTCAGAGTCTGGAGTGTCGTCAGTCAAAGTTCAAAGCACAGTTGTTATCAAAGTACCTATATGTCACCATATGCAACTCTGAGATTCATTTCTGGTGGCATACTCAAAGAATGTATAATAGAATAATAACCATAATAGAATCAATGAAAGACCTCCACAACTTAGCATTCAGCCGGTGTGCAAAAGACAACAAACTGCAAATACAAAAAAAAGAAATAATAATAAATAAATAACCAATGAATATCGAGAATATGAGATGAAGAGTTCTTCAAAGTGAGTCCATAGGTTGTGGGAACATTTCAGTGGTGGGGCAAGTGAAGTTGAGTAAAATTATCCCCTTTGGTTCAAGAGCCTGATGATTGAGGGGTATAACTGTTCCTGAACTTGGTGGTGTGAGGCCTGATGATCTTGTACTGCCCTCCTGATGGCAGCAGCAAGAACAGGTCATGCTGGGTGATGAGGGTCCTTGATGATGGATGCTGCCTTCTGCGCAGCAAAATTTCATGTAGATGTGCTCAATGGTGGGGAGGGCTTTTACCCACAATGGTCTGGGCCGTATCCATTACTTTTTGTAGGATTTTCCATGCAAGGGCATTGGTGTTGCCATACCAGACTGTGTTGCAATCAACCAGACTGCTCCCTAGTTAGCTGAGGGAGATGCTCAGGCTGCCAGAACAAAGACAGTGATAAACTTCACACTAACTGGGTTCATGGCCAAAGCCAGAAATTCCATCCCAGTCCTGACTAGGCTGCCCTCTACTAGGTCTGAATCACTTGTCAGACCCAGGCCCCAACACCCTGAAGATCCAGTCCTACACAACATCTCTTGGAAATGCTGTCTCTGCTGCTCCATGCCACGCAGTGGTGCTTCCTGTGTGGGTGGCTCTTGCACACCCTTCACTTCCCAATCCTCTCCTGCCTTCTGGACGAGGACAGCTAGTGTTCTGTGGCACCAGACCACAAAGGTTTCAGATTGTGGTCTGGTGAGCAGTTCAGACTGAGTGTAGGTCAGCCCTCTCAAAACCCTTTGTAATGGGGCTGCAGGAGACAGTGAAGGAGGTCCCTCTATGCAGAAGTCCTTCCCCTTCACATCAAAGACTAGGGTTGGAGAACGTTATACATAACAGATTCTTACGCTGTTCATGAATTCCGGGGCCTACCCGCCATTTCTATGTTCCATGAATATACTGTCATGGTCCAGATCGGGGTCCCTTTAAATTTACCTTGTTTATGTTACGATCCGGACGGTTGATTCCCTGTTTTCCTGGTGCCTCGGCTTTGGTGATTAGGGGCAATTAACGCTCGGCTGAACCGGCTTTCTCCATTCGGCTTTCAGCCGTTCGGCACGAGAGCATCTGCAAAGTCACCAAAGGTACGGCATGCCAATGTCATCTGGCCGGAGCAAGCCTAGTCTCTGCCGAAGCGAGTGCCGGTAATGTGCCCTTCCTCACCAGAGCAACCCTGTCCAGTTACCTCGCCAAAGCGAGCCTGCAAAGTTTCCTCATCAAGGTGGGTCCGTCAGTTAGCCCGCCGGAGAGAATCAGGAGCCGCTGTCTACTGCTCCTGGGCCAAGTCCAGAGCTCACCACTACCCGGAGGTTCCAAGTACCACGTCCTGGCTCCGGCGGCATCCAAGTACCATGTCCAAGTCAAGTCCTGGCCCTAGCAGCTTCCCAGTTCTGAGTCAAGTCCTAGCCCTGGCAGTCTGTGATTCCTGTGTTACCCCCCCGTCTGAATCCTTTCTCTGCCCCTCTCGCCTTTAGCCCTTGTCTGCAGCCCTCGCCTGCACTTTGGTCTAGTTCCATCACAGGCGCTAGATAGGTACTGTCTGGTGTGCTTTCGTGTTGGTCTTGTCCTGTCCTTGCTTCCGTGGGGTAAGTCTGGCCATCTTACGGTTGCCCCGCGGGGGGGTCACGTCTTGTCTTGTCCTCGCCTCTGTGGGGAAAGTCTGGCTGTCTTGCCGTTGCCCCGTGGAGAGTGATGTCTTGTCTCGTCCTGTCCTTGCCTCCGTGGGTAAGTCAGGTCGTTTTGCCGTTGCCCCGTGGGGGTTCATGAGCCCCGTCTCTATGTCCTGTACCCAAGGTGGAGTCCCGACTGTGTTCTGTGTATGTGTCCCAGCCCTATGTCCTGTACCCAAGGAGAAGTCCCGACTCTGTGTTCTGTGTATGTGTCCATGGTTCCATGTATCTGCTCTCTCGAGACCGAGGCTCTGTTTTCCATGTTCATGCCTGGTTCTGGGGTCTGAGCCCGAGGCAAGACCTAGGTACTGGGTCCTTGCCCAGTCTCGGGCTCGGAGTCCATACCCTAATCTCTTCATGTCTCCTCTAGTTCTGGGAGCCAATTCCGAGTCCAAGCCCAGACCCTTGGTCCCAGCCTAGTTGTAGTCCTGAGTCCTTGTCCGGTTCGCTATTCCTGCTCCTGCTTTGCTCTCCTGGTATCGAACAATAAACTAAATCGAAGTAACCTCACAAGATGTGTCTTGCATTTGGGTCCACCCTTGCTCCCAATGCCCCCGCCATTGTGACATATACGGAATGTGAGTGGTTGCAGCTCCTCTTTCAGTATTTGAAGAGACTGCTTATCAAGTTCTAGTTATGCATCAGCATGTCTCTTCTGATGTTTGGACACCTGGAATTGAAGAGGAAAGTTAGTCAGGGACAGCATTGTTGGGCTGCTCTTGGCTTGGCAGTGGGCCATCAGAGTGGACTGCCCATCTCTTCTGAGGATGTGTCTGGGCCAAGGTGTCTCTGGAAGTGGAGTATGCAGTATCAGCTGGCTCTCTGAAGCCCTTCCGTGACCGGTGGGCATCTCAGACTGGATAACAATGGTAATGTTTTAATTTGAACTTTGTAAATAATCTGACTGAAAGATATAAATATGTTAATTGGGGCAGCACTCTGATGTAGCTAGTAAAGCCACTGATTCACAGCACCAGTGAGCAGTGTTCAATGCTGACCTCAGCTGATGTCCGTGTGGAGTTTGCTTGCTTCCCCTCTGATTACTCAAGTTTCCTTCCAAATCCAAAGATCCACTGGTTGATTGGCCACTCTAAATTGCCACTATAGTGTGTAAACAAGTGGGAGAACCTGGGAGCAAGTAGAGAGAATATGAGTTTAATTTAGGATTAGCGTAAAATGCATGGTTGTAGGTCAAAGTGGACTTGATGGGCTGAAGGGTCTATTTCTGTGATGTATTCTCCAGTACTTGGTTGTCACATGGAATTCATATTACTCAGAGCTCTCCCATTAGTAGTGTCATGGGGACATACCAGTGACTCCCAGTAGTTGGGATTTTATGGATATACTGTATTACAATCAATAATACTAGGAAGGAATTGTGGGAATGGGGTGAAAAGGTCTGTATGGTTTTATGAGTAGAAAAATCAGTGGAATGGTATGTTGATAGGGAAACCAGAAATGATTCTGGCTGATAATGACTGAGGTGGGTGGACGCTGGTTTGATTCTTAGGGAATTCTGCTGGAGGGGCTGATGGATGACTTAACTCCGCTCTTCTGTACTGCAACATTTATTCCTCCAGCCGTCCCAAAACAACTGATGAGTCCTGATGAAGGGTCTCAGCCTAAAACACAATTCTTTATTACACTCCATTGATGCTGCCTGACCTGCTGAGGTGTCCCAGCATTTTGCGTACGTTAGCCTAAAACATTTAGCTGGTCACATTAAAGTTGGAACAGAGAAAGTTAACCACAAGTGAAGTCCTGGGATTTCATTTTCACCCTTAACTCTGGAAATGGAAATCACACCTCTTGATGAATATACCCCTAAATCCACTGACCAACTTCTCACCATAGCATTCAATTCGTTCTTTGCTCAAAAGTTTACCTCAAGTTACCTCAAGTTTATCTCATCTTGGCCACTTGAATATTCTTATATCCTGGGATTATCCTTCATGCAAATATGTTCTCTTTGATTTGGCTTCTCATTCTGAATCTCTGAATTCTCATTATTAATTCTCAGTATTTCTGATCTGATGCATGTAAAACAAAAGGTACTGTTTTCTTCTGTCGGGCAGACAGGAGAAAGCAGACAGTCGGGCTGATTATTTCCATCCTGATAGTTGCTGATGTTGCCATTCCGATCCAAGGCCTTGTGGTCCTTTATTGTTGGAGGGTGATGTTGTACATCTGGAGCGGGTTGGCAGAAGGATGTCAACTTGAAGCCGTCTTCTCAGAAGCAAGGATGCCACAGTTCAGCTTATGAACATGGACACGTGTCTTCTTGCTGCATCTCCGTGAGTGAAGTTGGGGCTGTTGGTGGGAAGATAGTCGAGATGATGAAGATGTAATGAAAAGAACAGAGAACAGAGCCAGGCTGTTTTTTTTTAAATAAATGAAGATAGCTGTATTGTGTGGCACATCTGTTTGGATATGCCTGAGGCAGGAGACTGCTAATATTACAAGTGTGAGTATCTTTGGGAGAGTGAACTTCCCAAGGATTCACCCGAAATTTGTTACTCGCCAATCTTTGACAGGTTTTCTAATCACTAATTACAAAGCCAGTCAGAAGAATTCATTTAGAAACATAGTTTTCCAAAAAAGTCAAAACTAGAGTTTGGCTTTTCAACCATGGGGCAATGGATTATTTGTTATGCTATGTATAAGAGGCAAGAGCAGCATACAAATTTAGTTATTTATCGCTTTCCGTCAGGAGCTTTATTAGCGGTGGTAAATTAAATCTGAATATGGTTTCGAGCGCCGGTGTAAATCAATGGGTTTACGCTCCAGGTAAATTGGCGTGATTCTGAGGTGAATTCCATTTACTCTCCTCATTTCTGTTGTCCGCTAAAGTTAACAGATTTCTCCTTTAAGAATATGTATCCGGGACCGATTTCTTGAGAACTCTGATCTTGTTGGGAGAGTCTGAAGCGGGTTCCTTGGAAAAAGATCTTATAACTGAAAATGTGCAATCGATCCTGTTCATTTCAGAGCCGCAAAGGTTGAGGAAGGTCCGTCTCAGGAATGTGCTGGTTTGTCCATTAGCCTCTCGTTGCTGTCGGCCAAGGACCGCCTCCTTGCCCAGTTTGGCTACAGCTGTCAATCCCACCTCCCCCCACCCCTTCCTTTTTGCCCCCCCCCCCTCCATGCCCTGCTCAGGTTAGGATTTTATCCCCTCCCTGGCCCAGATCCCCCACCAAACAAAGAGCTCTAGGCTGATCAGAATCTCCCGACCCTGAAGGAATTCGCTGGGTATTGATTAAAAGCAGATGTTTCCCCGCTGCTACGCTGTGCGCTCCCATTGATGGTAAACTTTTGGCTTTGTTTAAAACTCTTGTGTGCTCAGAGCTTACCCCTTCTTTGCTGAGAGTCGCCTGCTGCTGTGTCAGAATTCATGTGAGGGGGAGTGGGAGTTTGAGACAACACTAATTCTCTCTCTCTCTCTCTCTCTGCTCCAGCTCGGGGGGCTGAGAGTCTGCAGCAGTTTGAAGCTTTCTCCAGGAGATTGTGTAGGATGAGGGTACGGTGGATAGCCAAGTTTGTGCTGGGATGTACGGTTCTCATATCTCTCTCCATTGAAGAGGCGCGGATCCAACGAAGCGGCGACTTTAGAGCGGCAAGATTCGCTGGAGCCGGGGACAGAGACTCACAATCGCGGGTCAGGAGACGAGGTCAAGACAACCTAAGAGGGTAAAGTTCAGTCAATTACAAATATCCGAACAAATTACAGTCAAATATCTAATCGATATGGGGTCCACAACTCATTTTGTACTAAATATGACCCCCCCCCATCACAACAGTGAATCAGCGTTCCCAAATCATTATATTTAGTATAAATATATATGTATTTTTATTTGCATAAAACAAATGCTACTCAGCAACTTTGCTTGGCATCTGGAGTTTGATCTCTCTTTGAAATGACCCCGTCTAATAAAGAGAAATTTGGAAGGATTCATTGTGTAATTTGTGATCCTCTCCACTGTTTGGCCTCTATCCACAATCAGTTCCACCCAAACTCGACCCCCACTCGCTCCCGTTTGCTTCAAACTTTGTGCTTTTGTGTAGCGAATGCAGTCGAAAGTGGGAACCAGCGGTTGGCTTGCAGCGAACGGATGGATGGGGCAAGGGGACGCCGAGTGTTTTAACGGGAGGGCGACGTAACCACAAATTTAAATTCGGGGAGGATTTGAATTCGTGCCGGGCTGAGTTTATGGGCTTACACTTGGAGGATGTCCACTTCTTTTGTCTTGGTTGGAATGTGACTTGGGGAGTGGGGGGTGGGGGTTTGAGGTGATTTTAGAGTATGGTTTAGGAAAACTCTCAAGCTTTTGAAGGGATTTTGGACCCACTTGTAGCATCTGTATTTAAAAGAACATGGATTTGAACTTCATAGTATATGTGTGAATTTGCGTCCGTGTACTTAACAGCCTCTCTGAACTCAGATACTCAAATAGTAAGACAGCACATGAAATGTAGCCAGAACGCCCCTCTGGAAATCCAAGGAGAAGGGGGAGGGGCGGATGGTTAATTGTAACTGAATAAGTCAAATTCCATTTTATACTACATGGCACTTCAGGATTTTAACCATTGTTTTTGGATCACTTTCTGTGGTTTAATCATTTTTACCATGAAAACCACTGCTGTGGTTTGTCAAAACACAGGTCTAATTAATGGAACGTTCTGCGCGACCACTGCAAATACGTGGGGTTTTAACCGGGAGAAACGCTATAAAACTAGCTGACTACAAACGGGGTTAAACGGGGTCTGAGTAGGGCCAAGACAGTGAAAGTGATTAGATACTATTGGTAATGTTATTTTTTTATTGCGTTTATTGCTAAATAAATAGTCGATTTAAATTGAGCCAAGGTTTCTTATTCGTTATTATGAATTTTAAGTCAGTCTCAAATTTCATAATTACTCAGAAAATATGTATAACTTGAATTAACGTGCAGGTTTCACAGAGACCCGGATTTAATTTGGCTGCTTAAGTCTTTCACCTTAAAGGATGGAGACATTATGTTTTTAGCTATCATTGGCAGACTGGAGAGGCTGCAAAACTAGACTGTGACGGAACAATTAGCATGGTGTTTTGCTGGTGGCCAGCCTGCTGTGGCTTTTCAAGTTGATTTTCCATGAACATTTTGTAATTCGGTTACAATGAACCTTAAGTGTCGGTTGAGTTGAAATGCATATGTCACTGAGACCTTTAATTCAGATTAAAGCTCCATTCATTCTTCTGCTTAATAGTCGAACCCAGGGTTCTTTTGAATGCTACACGTGCAGAGTAATTTACAGTCTGATGCAAGAGTAAAGCTGTTCCATTGTAAAAGAAGTGAGAGTCTACCAAAAGTGCATACAGGGGAATCGTAATTTTTCACTGAGTTTCAAAAGTTTGGAATGTTTTATGATTTTTTAAAAACAGTAACTTACTGTGCATTCACAACTAGCTCACAATTATTGTCACATATTTGATGAAGCCTGGAGACCATGCTGTGTTTCTGTAGCAGTTTGTCAGTTTTTTTTAACACTCAGTAGTCACTGTGAGAGTGGGATTGGCATGTAGATTTTAAGCATTTTTATCTGATTTCTCTTGAGATAATGCAATAACCATTAATTTTATATATATATTTAGTATGTTAACTAACTTTTCTTCGCTTTGCAAGTCTGTACAATGTAACAAATGGGTTGATATGAAACCTTCAGACACTGGGGGAAACTGTCTCAGTTGTAATATTTAAAGCATAGCTATTGTAAAATTACTAAATATTTTTTAAAAATTCAGCACTTTAAATGGATAATTGATATTAGTCCATGGGAATAGTGAAAGTGCTAGTTATATTTAATCTGTAAAGGAAAACCTTATGAAGATCTATTGTTTGATCGACAATTCTCAGCCGTCACTTGAATTGCTTTCTTTGAATATTTCTTCCAGTGTTTCTTCCAATGAAAACTTTCTTTGGATTTAGTAATTAAGGTGTGGCATGAAATGAGCTGTTGCAGTTCAGTCATTCCCTGTGTGAATGCATTATTGTAATATTACAGTAGTGAATGTGTTTAAAAGTTAGCCTCGTCTTGAATCATCAATTAACCCAAGCAAAGCAACTTGAGTTTTTCTGATAGTATACTATGATTCTTTTAATCAGCTTTCAAAGTGCTAAATTATTTTATGTTTTGAGTGGTACTTTATATACGAATTAAATCCAGAACAAAATATCTTTTGAACCTCATTTGTCTCAACTGATTACTATCCAATTCATATCCAAATTTCCCACACTGGAGAGACCTTTATGCAGTCAAAGTTTACATACTTAAGTGGAAATTGTCTCCATCTGACCCCACTCAGGCAGACTTAAAATCTGGTCTAAGGTACAATGGCACTATATTCTATGCACTTACAAACATAAGTGCATAGAATATATGGCGATAATAAAGGATTCTGATTCTGATTCTGAACATAAAGGGTGAGAAACCATCATGCTTAGAGATGTCAAATATTGTTTCTGCTCAATTTGGGACTGAATCTGTTTCCAAACTTGTATTGTAGTAATTGCAATGAAAACACGTAGTTGGAGTTTAAAGGTACTTACTTCATGGTTTAAAGGTATGAGCAAAAATATATCTGGAAGAAACTTGTTTCTTATAACTATATTTCTTGCTAATACTACAGAGTTCAGTACTTCACAAAGTTATGATTCATCACAGATTTAGATAACCATTGATAATGGGAGTTAGTAAAGATGGAGTTTGATAAATGAGAAGAATTTCAATGCTTTAAGCTTTCTGTTCAGGCAAAGTGAAATATTGGGGATGATGGAAATCCAAAACAAACCAAAAAAAATGCTAACAATACTCAGACAACACTGGTAGAGAGAAAAACAGAATTAACATTTTCAATTGATGACCTTTTAAGAGCTGAGAATAGGTAGAACTAGAACAAGTTTAAGATGCACAGAAAGACAAGGGAGGGGAGGAGAAAACAAAAGGATATTTCTGTAGAAAGTGGAAGGTAGAAGAAATTGAATGACGAAAGTGCGATGCTTCAAGGTGAAGGATAGAGTATGAAATGTAAATACAGAATAATTATTTGAAGTCACCAGAGGGAATATGGTATAAATAATGGAAATCTAAAATTCAAATGCCAAGAATGCTGATTACCTGAAATAGTTGAACTCATTGTTGAATGCAGAAGACTCTAGTGTGCCAAATGAGAAGATGACTGATCGACTTTAAGTTTACATTGAGTTCCTTTGGAACAGTGTAAGAAATTAAAGAAAGAGGGGGGCAGAGATACTTGGCTTACTTGTGGACTGGATGGTGGTGTTCTGCAATGCACTCCCCAGACTGTATTTGGTCTTTGTGATGTACAAGCAACCATATTTTGGGCTGCAAAACCATATATTAAATACAAGAAAGCAGAAGTAAATCACAGCTTGATGTAGAAAATGTGTTTGGGCCTCTAGGTGATGGGAGGACAGATGATAAAGCATAGGTGTTTCAACTCCTCTAGCTGCATGGGAAGATGCTGTGAGAAGGAGAGATGGTGGAGATGCATGAGGCATTGGTTTCTTCGAAATGCTTAAAGTGAATGAGAAAAGCACGTCTGTTGATGCTGTTGCATTGGAACTGTCGACATTATGGAGAATAATCCTTTGAATGAGTAGGCTTATTTTAGTGCACAATATGGATGGGGAAGATAGAAACATCAAAACATAAAACATAAGAGTAGGGTTATATCATTCTGTTCCTTGGCCCTGCTCCACCATTTTTCGTGATCAGACTGATCACCCAAATTCAGAAGAACTATGTTCCTGAAGTCTCTCTGCATCCCTTGATCCCTTTGGCATTAAGAAACGTACATCATCCTTTATCATATTTAATAACTTGGCCCCACTCCCATCGGTGGTAGAGGATTTCACATGTTCACCACCCTCTGGGTGAAGAAATTTCTCTTGTCTTGATTTTAATTTCTATTCTTCATATTCTGAGGCTCTGGCGTTTGGTTCTGGACTCTCCATCCCCAGTGAACACCCTTCTTGTATCTAATCTTCCCAGTCATATAAGAACTTTATAGGTTTCAATGAGATCCTCTTTCATTCTTCTGGTACTCCAGTAAATATTGGCCTTTTCATTTCAGGAATAAAGTCTAGTAAGCTCAACTCTACCTTTGTGTCATGTATAGGCTTAATAGTTGTTGAATTCAGTTCCCTCATCTAAATCATTCACGAACATATGGCGACTTGCTGGAGTAGAAGCTGAGATCCATGCAGCAATTTACTAGTCATTGCCTGCCACCCAAAAAAGACCCTAGCCTTGTTTCATGTTTATTAACCAATTCTCAATCTCCTTGCTTTAACTTCGCATACTAATCTTTCAGATGGGATTTACATCAAAAGCCTTTGAAAGTTGAAGTATATCAATCACATATCCATTGGTTCTCACTTTGAATTACATTCACAAAACTTCAGTAAATTAATTTGCATAATCCTTTTATTAACCGATGTTAACTCTGTCCAATTCCTTTAATTCATTCCAAATGATTCTGTCATCTATTACAGTATAATAGATTCTAGCAGTTTTCCTACTGCTGACATTAAGCATACTGATTTGTAATTTCCCACTGTTTTCCTTCCTCCTTTTTTGAACAGTGGAATTACATTTGCCAGCCTTCAAGCTGTGGGAAGTGTACCAAAGACTAAAGAATTTTGGAAGTTGACCACCAATGCATTTACTGTTTCCAGAGCCATTTCCTTACATTATCATGCCCAGAGGACTTGTCTGCCTTTAGCCCCATTATTTTTTCTAGCACTATTTCTTTACTATTACTGATCTCATTTCGTTCCTCCCACTCTCTAAAACTGTGGCGTCCCAACATATGTGAGAAGTGCTTTGTCTTCTTTGTAAAGACAGACCCAAAGTATATGTTTAATTCTTCTGCCAATTCTTTATTTCTGGTCATAATTTTTGACTTGCATGGAAGATGCATTTTTTCTCTAAGCTTTTTTTTCACAGTATTGAAGCTTTCACAGGAATTTTGCTCTCGTGCTCTATCGAACTCACTTCAATCTTTTTGTTCTTTTCTAAATTCTAAATTCTAAATGGCTTCTAATCTTCAGGCCAGCTGCCTTTGCTGTTAATTTAATAATGCCACCTCTTCAGATTCAGGGGAAGTGGTACAGACAGATACAGTTGCAATATCTAAGAGGAATTTGGACAGGTACATGCACAGGAAAAGAGTAGAGGGAGATGGCCCTACCCTGGGTAAAAGGGATCAGTATAAATAGGCATCGCATTGGCATGGATGAGTTGGGCCGAAGGGCCCATTTCTGTGCTATACAACTCTGCGACTGTTTCTATTCCTACTTTCATTTAAAACCAGGATTGAACCTCTTCCTTGATTTATTTTTATGTTTGATGGGAATGAATAATGAGTAAAAATAAATAATCATTTATGCCTTTAGTTATTACCACAGCTCCTCTACAGTCAATCTATTTATAGAAGTCCCTGATCTTTCCTTATCAGTTCACCTCACCTAATTTCTTTTCTTCTGATTCTGTGACTTCTCTTTCATGGTAGAGTTGTGCTTTCCTAACGGACCAAACACAGGAAGGTTATTACCCATTCCTTTTTCATCATGAGGTATCTGGTCATCTGTCGGTTCCTCAACATTTTGCTCTAAAAATTGATGTTTTGCTAATTTGGTTTCTACAATATGTATGTTAAGTTACTCATGATTGCAGTCATATTCTGCTTGCATGTGTTTTTAATTCATATTTAAATCCATCCCCTATATCACTACTGCTGTTTGGGTGGAGGTGGAGCGGGGGAGGACAATAGAGAAGGCCCACCAATATTTTTTGCCATTGGTGTTTCTCAGATCCATCAATTCAGATTCTGCTTCATTACTTGGGGCAGCATGGTAGTGTAGCAGTTAGTGCGACACTATTAGAATGCCAGTGATCCAAGTTCAATTCTGCCACTTCTCTCCATGATGCATGGGTTTCTTCTGGGTGCTCTGGTTTCTACCCACTTTCCAAAGATATATGGGTTAATAGGTTAATTGGTTACATGGGTATAATTGGGTCGTGCAGACTCGTTGTGCCATAAGGGCCTGTTACCAAGCTGTATCTATAAAATAAAAGAATAAAAACCTTCCCAGGCAAATGCCCAATTTAAACATCGCATTGATTTCCTCCTTTAACATAACCCCTCATTTGACCTCTTTCTGTTTTTCCTGTTAAATATTGAATACCTTCTGGATGTTCAATCTTAATATTTGGTTATCCTATGGCCATGTCTTGGTGAGGGCAATAGTATAACTTTTATCTGCTGTGTGTTAATTCTTGTACCTCATTGCTAAATGTTCTGCATAATGAGGACAATGACTTTCGTATTGTCTCTTTTAGCATAACTAGCTCCTTTAGCTTAACTTCTGCACGATGGCTCAAGTTGCCTCTTATTTCCTCCGCCTTCTATTTTTGATTCTTCCTTTTCTGTCATCCATTTCTCTCCTCCTTTTGCCCATCTCTGTTTCCCCACTGAAGTTCCAACCTCTGCTAACCTGGGAGTTTAAATCCCTCCAGGTTGCTATATTACATATCTCTTCAGGGAACTTAATACCAGTCATTCCCAAATGTAGAGTTATAGAATCATAGGACATGACTTCACAGAAGCAGGCCCTTTGGCCCATCTAGTCCATGCTGAACTATTATTCTGCCTAGTCCCATTGACCTGCACTCAGACCATAGCCCTCTATACCCCTCCTATCTATGTATGAATCCAAATTTCTCTTAAATGTTGTCATCCAACCTGCATCGGCCAGTTGAATTGGTAGCTCATTGCACACTTGCCCCATGCTCTCGGTGAAGAACTTCCACCTCAGGTTCCCCTTAGTTATACTGTACTTCGCCTTCACCCTTAACCCTTGGCCTTAGTTTTAGTCCCATTCAATCTCAGTGGAAAAAGCCTGCTTGCATTTACCCTAACTTTACCCCTCATAATTTTGTATCCCTCTTTCAAATCTCCCCTAGGAAATAAAGTTCAACCTTTCAATATTACTCAGGTCCTCAAGTACTGGCAACATCCTTGTAAATTTTCTCTGTGCCTTTTCACTCTTATTTACATCTCTCGTGTAGGTAGGTGACTAGAACTGCACACAATACTCCAAAATAGGCCTCACCAATGTCTTATGCAACTTCAACTCCCAACTCCTGTACTCAGTATTTTGATTTATGAATGTCAAAGTGCCTACAGCTCTTTTTACAACCCTGGTGTGGTGCAATGTTCCCTCTAATTTGTAATGACCAGTGTGCACAAAAATCTCGTGCTCTGCAATTTTTTTGCTCAGTGACAACAACTTGGGTGCACTGAATAACTTCTTCAATAAGAAGAGTATAAATAAGCCAATTCTAAAATCTGCTGACAAATCATCACAAACTCCATGTTATCAAGACCGTCCGCATCAGAAACCAAAAAAGGAAATGTGATTGTGTACAATCTTGAAATAATACTTAACATGCCAGTGAGGTAGAGGGTGATCAGTAGGAAAAGATGTGTGCATGTGCACACCTTAGAGGGAACATTGGTGTGACATCACAAATACCTGTGACACCACTTTCAAGTAATTATGGATCTGTATTCCCAGATCCCTCTGTTCTAACTGCACTTGGCTGTGCCATACTACAGCTTACTATGTAAGTTCTACCCTCCCAAAGTGTAACATCTCACCTTTGTCTACATTAAATTCATCTGCCATTTTTCAGCCCATTTTTCCAGCTGGTCCAGATTCTGCTGCAAGCCTAGATAGCCTTCCTCGCTGTTTACTGCATCCCCAATCTTGGTGTCATCTGCAAATTTGCTGATCCAGTTTACCACATTATCATCCAGATCATTGATATAGATGGCAAACAAAGGCGGGCACAGCCCTGATCCCTGCTGCACACAGGTCTCCAATCAGACAGTCACCCATCTTCTCTTGCGAAGCCAGTGTCTAATCCAATTTACTACCTCACACTGAATGGTAAGCTAATGAATCTTCTTGCCCAACCTCTAATGCGGGACCTAGTCAAAGGATTAAATTATTCTATAGGTAAAATAGATAGGTGCAATTTGTCCTATTGGCATCTTCCCCAGAACTGGTCCCAGGAATCTGAATCCTTCCTGTCATGAGAAGAAAGATCCGTATCCTATTTTCTGTTGCTCACTGGAATTCAGAAGGATCGGGGGGGGGGGGGGGATCTCATTGAATCCTTTCGGATGTTGAAAGGCCTAGACAGAGTAGATGTGGAAAGGATGTTTCCCATGGTGGGAGAGTCTAGGACAAGAAGGCACAGCCTCATAATAGAGGGGCGCCCTTTCAAAACAGATGAGGAGAAATTTCTTTTGCCAAAGGGTGGTGAATTTGTGGAATTTGTTGCCACATGCAGCTGTGGAGGCCAGGTTGTTGGGTGTGTTTAAGGCAGAGATTGATACGTTCTTGATTGGACATGGCATCAAAGGTTACGGGGAGAAGGCCGGGAACTGGGGTTGAGGAGGAAAATAAAAAAGGGATCAGCCATGATTGAATGGCGGAGCAGACTTGATGGGCCAGATGACCTCTGCTCCTACGTCTTATGGTTTTATGGTCTTTTCCTCGTTCAATTTGTTTAGGGTAGATTTTCTCTGAGTTAGGAAATTTTTGGAATGGGTAAAATGCTGACCTGCAGAGATACACCAATGTTACCACTCCCACAACTACTCTTCCTCAGCATTTACTCAGAGCTCCAAAAGCATCACCAGGAGTTAGCTCAGTTATTTTGCCTGTGAGTGTTGGTCGTGCTTGAAAAGTGAAACAAGGAAGCAAAATGTTCACTATTATTCAACATGCGCAAAAGGCTGGAGGAGTTCGGCAAGTCAGGCAGTATCTATGGAGGGAATTAAACAGTTGAGATTTTGGGCCGAGACCCTTCATCAGGACTGGAAAGAAAGGGGGCAGAAGCCGGAATAGGAAGGTGGGGGGAGGGGAAGGAGTAAAAGCTGGCAGGTGATTGGTGAAACCAGGTGTGTGGTTGGGGTAGGGGAGAGGAATGAAGTAAGAAGCTGAGTGGTGATGATAGGTGGAAGAGATAAAGAGTTAAAGAAGAAGGAATCTGATAGGGGAGGAGAGTGACAATAGACAATAGGTGCCCTTCGAGCCAGCACCGCCATTCACTGTGATCATGGCTGATCATCCACTATCAGTATCCAGTTCCTGCCTTATCCCCATAACCTTTGATTCCGCTATCTTTAAGAGCTCTATCCATCTCTTTCTTGAAAGCATCCAGAGACTTGGGCTCCACAGCCTTCTGGGGCAGAGCATTCGATATATCCACCACTCTCTGGGTGAAAAAGTTTTTCCTCAACTCCGTTCTAAATGGCCTACCCCTAATTCTTAAACTGTGGCCTCTGGTTCTGGACTCATCCATCAGCGGGAACGTGCTTCCTGCCTGCAGCGTGTTCAATCCCTTAATAATCTTATATGTTTCAATAAGATCCCCTCTCAGCCTTCTAAATTCCGGAGTGTACAAGCCCAGTCGCTCCAATCTTTTGACATATGACAGTCCAGCCATCCGGGAATTAACCTTGTGAACCTACACTGCACTCCCTCAATAGCAAGAATGTCCTTCCTCAAATTTGGAGACCAAAACTGCACACAGTATTCCAGGTGGGTCTCACCAGGGCCCTGTACAGCTGCAGAAGGACCTCTTTGCTCTTATACTCAATTCCCCTTGTTATGAAGGCCAGCATGCCATTAGCTCTTTTCACTGCCTGCTGTACTTGCATGCTTGCTTTCAGTGACTGATGTACAAGAACACCTAGATCTCGTTGTGCTTCCCCTTTTCCTAACCTGACTCCATTTAGATAATAATCTGCCTTCCTGTTCTTACCACCAAAGTGGATAACCTCACATTTATCCACATTAAACTGCATCTGCCCACTCACCCAGCCTGTCCATGTCACCCTGCATTCTCATAACATTCTCCTCACATTTCACACTGTCTCCCAGCTTTGTGTCATTGGCAAATTTGTGAATGTTACTTTTAATTCCCTCATCTAAATCATTAATATATATCGTAAACAGCTGCGGTCCCAGCACTGAACCCTGCGGTACCCCACTGGTCACTGCCTGCCATTCCGAAAGGGACCCGTTAATCACTACTCTTTGTTTTCTGTCAGCCAGCCAATTTTCAATCCATGTCAGTACTCTGCCCCCAATACCATATGCCCTAATTTTGCCCGCTAGTTTCCTATGTGGGACTTTATCAAAGGCTTTCTGAAAGTCCAGGTACATTACATCCACTGGCTCTCCCTTGTCCATTTTCATAGTTACATCCTCAAAAAATTCCAGAAGATTAGTCAAGCACGATTTCCCCTTCGTAATTCCATGCTGACTTGGACCAATCCTGTTACTACTATCCAGATGTGTCGTAATTTCATCTTTTATAATTGACTCCAGCATCTTTCCCACCACTGACGTCAGGCTAACTGGTCTGTAATTCCTTGTTTTCTCTCTTCCTCCCTTCTTGAAGAGAGGGACAACATTAGCCACCCTGCAATCCACAGGAACTGATCCTGATTCTATAGAAAATTGGAAAATGATTACCAATGTGTCCACGATTTCTAAAGCCACCTCCTTAGGTACCCTGGGATGCAGACCATCAGGTCCCGGGGACTTATCAGCCTTCAGACCCAACAGCCTATCCAACACCAATTCCTGCCTAATATAAATTTCCTTCAATTCATCCATTACCCTAGGTCTTTTGGCCACTATTACATCTGGGAGATTGTTTGTGTCTTCCCTAGTGAAGACAGATCCAAAGTACCTGTTCAACTTGTCTGCCATTTCCTTGTTCCCCATAATAAATTCACCTGCTTCTGTCTTCAAGGGCCCAATTTTGGTCTTAACTATTTTTTTCCTTTTCACATACCTAAAGAAGCTTTTACTATCCTCCTTTATATTCTTGGCTAGTTTACCTTCGTACCTCATTTTTTCTCCATGTATTGCCTTTTTAGTTACCTTCTGTTGCTCTTTAAAAGATTCCCAATCCTCTGGCTTCCCACTCATCTTTGCTATGTTATACTTCTTCTCTTTTATTTTTATGCTGTCCATTACTTCCTTTGTCAGCCACGGCCTCCCCTTCCTCCCCTTAGGATCTTTCTTCCTCTTTGTAACAAAATGATCCTGCACCTTCTGCATTATTCCCAGAAACACTTGCCATTGCTGTTCCACTGTCACCCCTGCTAGGGTATTGTTCCATTGAACTTTGGCCAGCTCCTCCCTCATAGCACCATAGTTCCCTTTGTTCAACTGTGATACTGACACTTCCGAGTTTCCCTTCTCCCTCTCAAATTGTAGATTAAAACTTATCATATTATGGTCACTACCGCCTAATGGCTCCTTTACCTCAAGGTCCCTGATCAAATCCGGTTCATTGCACAACACTAAATCTAGAATTACGTTCTCTCTGGTAGGCTCCAGTACAAGCTGTTCTAAGAATCCATTTCGGAGGGACTCCACAAACTCCCTTTCTTGGGGTCCAGCACCAACCTGATTCCTCCAGTCTACCTGCATGTTGAAGTCCCCCATAACAACTGTAGCATTACCTTTGCAACATGCCAATTTTAACTCTTGATTCAACTTACACCCTACATCCAGTCTACTGTTTGGGGGCCTGTAGATAACTCCCATTAGGGTCTTTCTACCCTTAGAATTTCTCAGTTCTATCCATACTGACTCCACGTCTCCTGATTCTATGTCCCCCCTCGCAAGGGACTGAATATCATTCCTCACCAACAGAGCCACCCCACCCCCTCTGCCCATCAGTGTGTCCTTTCGATAGGACGTATACCTTTGAATATTCATTTCCCAGGCCCTGTCCACTTGAAGCCACGTCTCTGTTATTCCCACAACATCATACTTACCAATTTCCAACTGAGCCTCAAGCTCATCCACTTTATTTCCCCGTGTGTTCATATATAATACTTTTAATTCATTACTCCCCTCACCTCCCATATCAGTTCCTATATCACTTGGCCATACTGTATGATCCCTTCTTGAGCTTTCTGCTCTGTTGATTCTGCTGTCATTCTTAACTTTTCTTATTCTCACTTTCCCTTTATCTCCATCCTTATGTTTCCAGTTTGTTCCCTCCCCCCCCACTACTTAGTTTAAACACACCCGTGTTGCAGAGGGAAACCTGCCTGCCAGAATGCTGGTGCCCCGCTTATTAAGATGCAACCCGTCCCTTTTGTACAATTCATCCTTACCCCGAAACATATCCCAGTGGTCCAAGAATGTAAATCCTTGATTCCTGCACCAGTTCCTCAGCCACACATTCAGATCCATTATCTCCCTGTTCTTGACCACTCCAGCACGGGGAACTGGAAGCAAACCGGAGATAACCACCCTGGAAGTCCTGCTTTTCAGCCTTCTTCCGAGTTCTCTGAAGTCGCACTGTAGAATGTCTTTCCTCTTCTTCCCCACGTCATTTGCGCCGACATGCACCACCACTTCCGGATGTTCTCCTTCACCCTTGAGGATTCCTTGTAATCGGTCCGTGACGTCCTGGACCAGGGAGGCAACACACCATCCTTAAATCCCACCTGTTGCCGCAGAAACCCCTTTCTGTACCTCTCACTATGGAGTCCCCTACTACCACAGCTCTGCCTGACGTCTGTCTCCTCGGGTTTGCCTCAGCGCCAATTGCTGACTCGCAGACCCTTCCGCCCCTCAGACTGGCACTGTCTTCTGTCCCGACAGCTTCCAAGAGAGAGAACCTGTTTACGAGAGGCACATCTCCTGGGGTCTCCTGTACTTCAAGCATCCTTTCCTTCCTCATTGTCGTCCTCCTCTCTTCCTGTATCCTGGGTGTAACGATCTCAATGTAGGTCCTGTCCAGAAAACTCTCGTTCTCCCGGATTAACCTAACGTCATCCAGTTGCCTCTCCAGTGCTGCAACACAGTCCTTCAGAAGCTGAATCTGGACACATTTTCCGCAGGTGTAGGATCCAGAGGCACCATCAGTATCCCTGACCTCCCACATCATGCACGCAGCACACTGAATCAGCCCAGCGGTCATCTCTTCTCCACTTCTCACCCTCTCCGACTGTGGTGTAGTCTCTTCCCTCAGCCTCCTCGCCGAAGACTCCTGAGCCAAAGACTCGCACTTATCTCACAAGGCACTTCCCTCGACAGGCCGCTCCCCTAGAGCGAGCCTTGCTTATATTAGCTGATAATTTCAGTAATTAGCTTCACTTGCCTCGCCTCCTCCAACCCGAAAGGTGGACAATGGAAGAAAGGGAAGAGGGGCACCAGAGGGAGGTGATGGGCAGGAGAGGAGAAGAGATGAGAGTGGAACCAGAATGGGTAATGGAAAAATAGGGAAGAGGGAGAGTGGACAAATTACTGAAAGTTCAAAATTGATGTTCAAGCTATCAGGTTGGAAACTACCCAGATAGAATGTGAGGTGTTGTTCCTCCAATCTGAGAATGACCTCATCTCTGCAGTAGAGGAGGCCATGGGCTAACATCTCTGAATGGGAATAGAAAGTCAAATTGAAATTGGTGGCCAACGGAAAATCCTGCCTTTTGTGGCAGGCAGAGCAAAATTGCTTGACAACATGTTCTTCCAAACTACGTCAGGTCTCACCAGTGTAGAGGAGGCTGCACTTGGAGCACAGATACAATAGGTGGCCCTGACAAACTTGCAGATGAAGTGTCGCCTCAGCTGGAAGGACTGTTTGGGGCCCTAAATGGTGGCAAGGGATGAGTTGTAGGGGCAGGTAGAGCACGTGTCATGCTTCCAGGGAAAAGTGCTCAGAGGGAGATGAGTAGGGAGGGACAAGGCAGGCAGGGTCATCTATTGTATCCAGAGCTCCCAGTGCGACCTGGTGTAGATTGGGGTCTACTTTGTGTGCATGTGTGTAAACCAGCTACTAGTAGTCATGGTTAAGACTAACTGTAATGTGTCACAGTCAAATATTTTTAACACTCAAGAATGTAGGTAGTTCAAGAGCTATGGTTTGAGAGAAGTGGAAACTTTGATAATAAACAGCCGTATGAGAAAGCTATATTGTTGAATTTTTCTTCAGAATCAGAATCAGGTTTAATATCACTGACGTATGTCATGAAATTTGTTGTTTTGCAGCAACAGTACAGTGCAGTACATAATAGCAGAATCAATAAATTACAGTTAGACAATTCAGAACTGTTTTGTCCACTGTGGTTCTATGCATTCAGGCTCAGAGATGCTAGAAATAGCCCGGAGTGATTTCACTATTTTAGTAAGTTAGGAATTACGAACCATTTCTAAGGTATTGACATTCATCTTAAGTGTTACAATAAAAATGAAGATTAGAAGGATGAAATCACCAAAAGCATTGCATGAAGGCAGTCCATTATTTGCACTCAGTGCCTGCACTTATGTTGTTCATTTACAGTCAATCCAAAGAACATGGTAAATGAATTCCTATTGATAACTCTTAGGAATTAATACACAGTTTCATAATACTGTAGAGTTATTGGTTGTTTTCTAATTTGTTCTCCATTTCATTTCAACACAAAAAGCGTTACTCAGTTAAATGGTAGTTTGTCTTTTTTACACCTTTTAATTATTTCCATGAAACTTAGGCTAATTGGGCCAAAGTATACTGGTCCCAATGTGTCCTATTAATCGGAATCCAAATTAGTGAAGTAGTGCAAAAAGAGAGGGAAACAATTACTGAGATTGTGTACATGGGTTCATTGTCCATTCAGAAATCTGATGTCGGAAGGGAAGGAACTGTTCTTAAAATGCTCAGTGTGGGTCTTCACGCTTCTTTGTCTCCTCGTTGCTGGTAGCAATGAGAAGCGGGCATGTCATGGATGATGAAAGTCCTTAATGATGGATGTCACCATCTTGAAGCATCGCCTTTTGAAGATGTCCTTGATACTGGGGAGGCTACTGCCCATGATGGAACTGGGTGAGTCTGCATCTGCAGCTTTCTACAGCCTTGCCTGATCCTATGCAGTGGCTCCTCCAAACTAGATGGGGATGCAACCAGTTTGAATGCTCTCCATGGTACATCTGTGCATTTACTAGAATTTTTAGTGATATACCAAATCTCCTAATGAATTATAGCTGCTGTAGTGCCTTCTTCATTGTTGCATCAATATGTTAGGCCCAGGATAAATCTTTAGAGATGTTGACACCCTGGAACTTGAAACTGCTCACTCTTTCCACTGCTGATCCCTCGAGGAGGACTGGTATGTGTCCCCTCGACTTCCCTTTCCTGAAGCCCACAATCAATTCCTTGATCTTACAGATGTTGAGTGCAAGGTTGTTGTTGTGACACAACTGATCTGTCAGCTGAGCTGTCTCACTCCTATATGCCTCTTCATCATGATTGGAAAATCTGCCAACAATAGTTGTGTCATCAGCAAATTTATAGATGGCATTTGAGCTGTGTCTGGTCACACAGTTAGGATGTAGAGCAGGGGTTCCCAACCTGGAGTCCATAGACCCCTCAGCTCTTGGTAGGGGTCCATGGCATAAAAAAGGTTGTGAACCCTCTGGTGTAGAGAAAGTAGAGTAGTGGGCTACTTTCTTGAGGTGTGCTAGTGTTGATTGTCAGAAAGAAGGAGATGTTATTTTCAATTCTCACTGATTGTGGTCTCCCAATGAGGAAGTCCAGGATCCAGTAGCAGAGGGAGGTACAAAGACTCAGGTTTTGGAGATTGTTGATTAATACTGTTGTTATGATGGAGATGAACACAACTGTAATCAATAAACAGAATGCAAGAATCAAATGCAAAAACAAATATTGTTAGTTTATGTTGCATGTATAATTACCATAATAGAAGGAAGATAGATACCTGTATGTACAAAAGACATTCAAAATTCAATGTTTCAAAGTAAGTTCAAAGTCAACCCAGTGATCCACTCCCTATGCAATCCTTCTGCAATTTACTCTTCCGTGGACTTTGCTTTCAATTCCTCCATTGGGACTTCTGTCCAAAGCCAATGTTATCACTTAGAACTATGAGGAAAAATTTTCTCTTTCTCTATCTCCACTCAGCTGTTCAGCATCATTGGATCACAATGCTCAGATAAAGTGGCAGCCACCAACACCAATGAAATGAGGCTGATTAAATGCTAGTCTGATCTCCATGATGATTCAAAGGCTGGATAAGCAACAGGTTTAATCTGTTGGGGTAGAATTATGTCTAGGTTTGCTCAGTTTAAACTAAAATAAATTCAAACCGTTTTAATTTCTTGTCTTAATTAAAATTTTAACCATCTGGAATTGGGCAGAATTTGGGTTATTGGGAGGCCAGCATTTATAGCCCATTACCTCTTTGGATATATAACATGATGCTCACATATGTTAGGCTGAAGTGTTGAATGTGCCCTGGGTACATACTGTTTGATTTGTAGCACAGTTATTGCCATCATTCTGTGTAGTTGAAGCAGTAACTCCATCTTTAAAATGCCAGGTACATTTACAGCAGATGCTGCTGGTGTTCACCATCTGCACCTGAAATTTTGCCGCTCGTTTTGAGGAAATACATTGTCATTGTTTTGTGTATCAGTTCTGATTTTCTACTGAATTCTGTGGAAAGAAACAAAATTAAGCATGGGTATTTTAAACTATAATTAACTCCATAAAATATTTTTGTGCAGCTGGAAGTGTTTCTGATCATGAATCCTCAACACCAATCGTATTTAACTTGTTGCTACACTAAAGTTTCTTGCAGAAGAAAGGTTCCATTGAAAAGGAAAATAATGATACAAAAAAGGATTGGGACAGGTAAATAACACTACACTACAAAATTGATATTTTTAAAGTAGGAAGGGAGGATAAAAAGATCTAAGGCCTGTATGCACATGAATGCATGAAGTGTATGCAGCAAGGTTGCTGAACTGCGGATGCTATTAACCTCATCAGATTACAGTGTGGCAGTGACTGATCCCTGGCTATAAAAAAGGACAGGGCTATAAATATTACAGAATGTGTGGTGTTTCAGGAAAGGTTCTGAATGGAAGAAAGGAGGGAAGCAGGAATACTAATTAGGAAGAATGTTACAGTTCCGGAGAAAGATCTCCCGACAGATTGAGGAAGGAAACTATCTGTATGGAATTAAGAAACAATACAGTTATATTTCCACCACTTGGATTATTCTACAGGCCACAAACACATGGAACGAATAAATTTGCACAGAAGTCACAGAGGAGAGTTAATTGGAACTTTGATAACAATACCATATCAAGCTAGAGGAGTTTCTGAAATGTTCATGAGAGCTGTTTGCTATTTGGTATGTTTCCAGTCGAAGGAGAAAGGCAGCGTTGCTGGACATAGTTCTGGGAAATGGAGCCAGGTTAAATAGAGTCATAGACAAGTACAGCACAGAAACAGGCCCTTTGGCCCATCTAGTCCACGCCAAACCATTTAAACTGCCTACTCCCATCGACCCTCCCCGGACCATACCCCTATCATCCATGTACCTAACCAAACTTTTCTCAGGCTTTGAAACTGAGCTCACATACATCACTTGCGCTGACAACTTGTTCCACACACTCACCACCTTCTGAGTGAAAAAATGCAGTAGGAGCATTTAGGAAACAGCAATCAAACTATGAAAAAGTTGATAAAAATCATAGATTCAAGATAAAAGTGGTTAATGGGAGATGAGGAAGTTCCCCAATGATGAGACCATCCCTGGTTCAGGTTAAAAGGATTCAAGAGTTTGGCAGGCAAAATCATAATGAACAATGTGAAACTCTAAGGCGGATGTGTTTCAGCTTCAGACTGAATACTTTCTTACAAGGGCAGCTGGTAGAGAAATTAAAGGTGGAGCTCTGTGGCTGACAAAATGGGTAGAAAGTAAAACAGATTGGGGTGGGGGGGGTTGGTGGGGGAAGCATATAACAGATGCCAGGTTGTAAGCAGGAGCCAGGCTGATGGCTCATTATTTAAAGGGGCAGTGAAAAATGATCCAGGCAAAAAGACCTGTGAGAAAAGATGTACAGCTTGAGTGTGTGAACAGGAAAAGAATTGAAAGAGTTGGAAAATCGAAAATGAAATTTATTCATGGAGGCAGAGGGGATGGCTGAGGCACTAAACAAGTTCTTCATATCAGTCTCACCCAACAAGAATGGGATAGAATCCCAGCAGATCAAGATGTTGAGGTTTTGGCTTGGTTAAAAATTAATCATGAGGTTAATCATGTTCGATGAGAAGCATCCTAATATGCTGAGGAAAGTAGAGGAGGAAATTGCAGAGGCACTGGCTAAAATCTTCCAAACTCATATGGATTTGGGACAGAAAGATTGTAACACCTCATGTTCAGAAAGTTGTCAGGAAAATTGCAACAACCATAGACCTGTCAGTTTCATCTCGGTAATAAGGAAGTTCAATAAACAATAATCAGTGATAGATGTAGCAGCCACTTGGATGTGTGCATTACTTGGAAAAAGTCAGCAAGGATTTGTTATAAACAATCCATGTCCAATTAACTTTTTGATAAGGTAACAGAGAGGATTGATGAAGGATATGCAATTGACTTGTGTATATTGATGTTCAAAACGTGTTTGATGAAGTTCTGCTTTGTCCACTTATCAGGATTGGAAGTTACAGTTCTGCAGCACGGATAGAAGATTGAGTAAGTAATAAGAAAGGGGGTAATAGTTGTTTGGGGGACTGGAGGGAATTGCAGAGTGTATTTCCTCAAGGTGGGTACAGTGACCATGCCTTTCTTAATATAGATTTGAATGTGCAAGGCACAAGTTCCAAATTTACAGGTGACACAAAACTGCATTGTACTGCAGGTGGTAGGAATTGTCTGCTGCAGTGGGTGAATAGGTAGTAGGTGCAACTTAATGCTGAGAAATGCCATGTGTCACATTTAAATGCGAAGAGGCAATATAAGCTATAGGCACAATTCTAAAATGGGTGTAAGAGCAGGGAGATATGTAATAACATGTGCATTGAAAGTTACTATGCAGTTTGAAAGTGATTAAAGAAGGACACAGTAACCTGGATTTGATAAGTGGAAAGTACAGGAGCAAGGAAGTTACAGTGAACCTTTATAGAATGCTGATGTGGCCATGTGGAATGTTGTGTCTGAATCTGGGTGCCTTTACATTAAAAAAGAAGAACAAGCTTTTGAAAAGTAACAATAAGGGTTAATGAGAAGAACAGTGCAGTGATTTCTTGTGCTGCAGAGTTTGTGCTGTTTCCTTGTGAATGCATGTGTTTTGTCTGGGTGCTCCAGTTCCTCCCACGTGAAAGATGTGTCCATTGATAGGTTAATTGGTAACTGTAAATTGTCCTTAGTGTGTGGATGAGTGGTAGATTGTGGGTGGATGATTCTATGATTCTATCATGGCTAATATTCTACTTTGGATATGTTGAGTATGCCCAAAAGAAAATGGATCTTAGGATTGTACATGGTGACATATATGTACTTTGATAATAAATTTACTTTCAACTTTGAAATACTTTTGAGAATAAAATAGGATTTGTGGAGGATTACTGAAGAACACAGAACATAGAAGAGTACAGCACAGAAACAGGCCCTTCGGCCCATAATGCTGTGCTGAACCAATTAAATTAGAAATCAAATGGCCAGCTAAATTAATCTCTATTGCCTACACAATGTCCATATCGTTCCATTTTCCCTGCACTCGTGTGACTATCTAAATGTCTCTTAAAAGGCCCTGATATATCTGCCTCTACCACCACGCCAGGCAGCGTACTCCAGAAACCCACCGCTCTCTTTGTAAAAAAATTTGTCCCTCACATCCCCTTTGAAATTACCTCCTCTCACCTTAAATGCATGCCCTCTGTTATTAGATATTTCACCCTTTGGGAAAAGATACTGTCTGTTGACTGTATCTATCCCTCTCATAATCTTATAAGCCTCAGTCAGGTCTCCGCTCAGCCTTCACAGCTCTGGAGAAAACAACCCAAGTTTGTTCAATCTCTCGCTTTAGCACATGCCCTCTAACCCAAGCAGAAAAATAAAATTAGTGCCTCGAAGAAGCTCTTAACACCAGCTTCCACTGTTAGCTTGATTAGTCATGATATTAAAAAGCTTCCTTGATAGCAATTGTATTGTTCTTCCCAGTTGTCTTTTAGAAATTTCCAGGCTGCTCTTCTCCTCATTAAGCTCCTGCCCGAGATACCACCAAGTACAAAGATCGTGTCCTGGGGGCAAACTACCTCCAACGTAGCAAAGGTCAAATCCTGAATGCGGGCAAGATGTGAGAGGGTGCACAGTCGTCCTTCAATTTGAACATTCTCTTCCTGTGGATCTAATTGGTTATGTACTGTAGTCTCAACATTGTGTCTAGTTTTGTTGCATGTCAATGTTTCAGAACTGTTAAATGTACAGGGATTTGTAGGTCAGAAGAGAGGATCTGCCTTCCTTCAACGTGATCCTTAAACCTGCGTCATGCTTCCTCTATCGTTGGTAGGTACTCAGTTGTAAACGACTGATTAGTATGAATTCAGTGGTTAAAAGGGCCCGTTTCCATTCCATGACACTACGGAATTATTGCAAGAAGTGGGACTGAAATGAGATGGGTAGATTGGAGAAGCCGGGTTTGTGCTCTTTGGACCAGAAGAGGTTATTGACAAAATCCTGCATCAGGACTGCAATTGAAGAGGGAAAATAACTTGAGTCTCAAGCTAAAACATTGACATTTTCTTCCACATCCCCCCCCCCTCCCCAAGCAGATTCAATCAGCGGAATTTCTCCAGCAGGATGTTTGCTTCTCTGCTCCAGATTCCAGCATCTCCTTTATCTCCATTATTACTGGAATGGTAGAATTTTTCTTACAAGGAAGGTTTAGCTGAACTAAGCCTTCATTTACTTGAGTTTAGAAAAGTTCACAATTCTGATGGCAGTCTGTTTATCCTAGATGTGGTTTGGGCCTAGTGGGGAGGGGCGGTGGGACGAGAACTGGTGGTCTCATGCTCAGGATACAATATAAAACATTTAGGACTGCAATAATGAATTTGTGGATTTATCTCCCACGGGAGATGGTGGAGGCTGGGCAGTTGAATATATTTAAGAAGAAGCCAGATGGATTTCGAGGCACAAAATTGGAGATTTGTAGAGAGAGCAAGAATGTGCTAGTGAGATAGAATATCTGACATGACTTTACTGAATTCAGAGTATGTTTGAGGGACTGAAAGGCCTGCCTTAGAACATTTTATGACATACAAAAACCAAAGGTAACTTGAAGAGAAACTTTTTTTTTAAGCAGTGAGTAACTAGAGTCTGGAATGTACTGCCAGGCTAGTTGTGGAGGTAGATTCAATTATAATAAGAAGCAACTGTGTAAGTATCTGAAAAGAAAGGATTTGCAGGGAGTGAGGAGCAGGAGGAGGGATGGGAGCAGCCAGAATATTCTTACATAAAGCCAGTATAGATTCGATGGGCCAAAAAGTATGTAGAAATGGTTTGGGTGTGATCGCCCAAATAGTCTTAAAGTGCAACAAGCCAATATTTCCAAAAAAGGCCAAATAGCTAGTCTGTGTTGCAAACGTTCTGTAATATGTAAAAGCAATTAAGCTGTTTGTGGATTTATCTGGGTCAGATGGGGTCCAAAGTTCCTGATCTGACTGTAACTGAGGAGGCAGAAGTGGGTGAGAAGTTAAACTGAGCGTGGATTATGAATGACAAGTCAAACAGGGTTCCCAGTCCAGAAGATATCTGCTGATTAATGTGGATCTTTGTGGATCAGAGGCTGTTTGTGCCTAGTTATGAAAGCCTTGCTTGCAGTTGAGTTCTTCATATTAAAACCTATTTTCCAAGTTTGTATCTGAAAGATACCAGGCCGGTAGGGCTGGGGTTAAGGGTGGGTGGATTCAAAAATATCTAATGCCACCTCCATGGAACTACTGATCAGAAAGTACCCCCACTTCGGTCTCTTGGACCAGCCAGAGTCCTCATCTGGGACTTTGCGGTCCAGCCTGACCCTCTCTTGCAGAACTTCAGCCAAATAGAGTCTTCATCTGGGGCATTCAGCCCAGCCTGGCCTTCATCTGGGACACTGTAGTTCTGCAAGATCCATTCCTTGTGGAGTAGTAGCTCAGCCAGAAGTTTTACCTGGTCTTAGTGATCTAAAGTTTCCATGATGCACTGTCCACCTCCTGGAATCAATTTCCTAGGATACTTATATACATACTAACATAAGTATGAACTAGAAGCATGGATAGGTTATTTCCCTGAAGCCAGCACTTTATTTAATAAAATCGTATCTGATCTGATTGTAACCTCAATTTTAAATTCCTATCTAAACCTGGTTATCTTTCACACACATGCTTATCTGGAATTTATCTGCCTAAATACAGTGGATTCCAGTTAATTGGGACACATTGAGACCAGCGCATTTTGGCCTAATTAGGCAACTGCCCCAATTAGCTGATGTTTCATGGAGATAGTTAATAAGGTATAAAAAAGACAAACTACTGTTTAACTGAGTAACAAATTTAACTGAGTCAAATACAGAACAAATTAGAGCATTACCGACACTACTACTGTATTATAAAACTGTTCCTAATAGTTATCGACAAAGAAATTAATCCAGTGTACGCTGCCGTGTTTTTTGATTGACTGTCAGTGAACAAAACAGCACAGACTCCAATGAGTTGCCTTCTAACAATACTTTTGATGGTTGCATCCTCCAAATTTTCATTTTCATTTTAACACTCCAGATGATTGTCAATACCTTCAAATTATTCGTAGTTTATAACTTGTTGAACATAGAACATAGAAAT
This sequence comes from Mobula hypostoma, assembly GCF_963921235.1. NCBI lineage: Eukaryota > Metazoa > Chordata > Chondrichthyes > Myliobatiformes > Myliobatidae > Mobula > Mobula hypostoma. The sequence goes on along the minus strand of NC_086120.1, from coordinate 21,004,708 downwards.
CTCCCGCACATACAGGCACTTCGGCCGACAATGTTGTGCTGACCATGTAACCTGCTCTAGAAAATGCCAGCTACTTGAAGTAGTGAAATTGTTTCATTTTCACTCCCAGCTGCTTCTGGTATCTCCAAACCTGAATGCTTAAACCCACAGTGAGCAAAACAGTACATATATTTATTTAACACACATAAAAGTTGCTGGTGAACGCAGCAGGCCAGGCAGCATCTCTAGGAAGAGGTGCAGTCGACGTTTCAGGCCAAGACCCTTCGTCAGGACTAACTGAAGGAAGAGTTAGTAAGAGATTTGAAAGTGGGTGGGGGGGGGAGATCCAAAATGATAGGAGAAGACAGGAGGGGGAGGGATGGAGCCAAGAGCTGGACAGGTGATAGGCAAAAGGGATACGAGAGGATCATGGGACAGGAGGTCCGGGAAGAAAGACAAGGAGGGGGGGAGACAGAGGATGGGCAAGGGGTATATTCAGAGGGACAGAGGGAAAAAAAGGAGAGTGAGAGAAAGAATGTGTATATAAAAATAAGTAACAGATGGGGTACGAGGGGGAGGTGGGGCATTAGCGGAAGTTTTATGTGTGTTGCTTGAATTTCCAGCATCTGCAGAATTCCTGTTGTTTACATATATTTATTTGGTATTGCTGCTTATTTTTCACCAATTATCAATGGCAAAAATCACTGCTTTTTGAACACAACCACACACAACTGACACTACTTAAAAACTGTTCATGGTGTAGTGTCTAAAATCATGCAAATACACATCACTGATACTAGCTGGAAACTGTTTGGCAACAGTCTCCTGTCCCAATTAAGTGGTATAGTGTTCCAAATAATTGAAGGAATCCCATTTATTTTCCTGATTAGCTTTTGCTCTTTAAGAGTTGTCCCAAATAAATGGCTGCCCCTATTGACCGATGGCCAATTAACTGGATTCCTCTGCATATGAAAAGGCACTGATTCAAAATACTCGTTACACACATCAAAGTTGCTGGTGAACACAGCAGGCCAGGCGCATCTCTAGGTGATTCAAAATACTCATTGTGTCTGTGGTACAGGGAAGCCAGGTGGCCATGAATACCACACACAACAGTCAAAGAGGTGAGATACGAACATGCTGCGGTTTATTTTGCTTGTAAATCATCTACCCAGAATGCGTTCTCACATTCCGTTCAGTATGTAACACACAGGGAAGCTCGACAGCAACCCATAAGGGTCAAAATATACATGAATATCTAACATATCCCTCTCCCCTTATTTTAAAGGTTTCTTCCCCTCCCACATACAGACCTGCTACTGAACTATTAACATTCAATGGAATAATCATCAAGTTCAACCAGTAACAAAAACATTTTTTCTAAACTAGGGAAAAAGGGTAGACTGTCTCTGTTCCCAGACATAACCCTGGGGATTATTCTGCCCCAGGTGTTGAGGGTTAGTCACTAAACCAGAGATTCAATCTGTCCACAGGCCGTCTGTTCCTGTGAGGGTACCGATGATCTGGGGTTGACGCCAACATCATTCTATCTCTTGGTGATGTACTGTATGTATAGATCTTGGCTTGGGGATTACATTGTCAGTAGGGGGCACCTTAGAAAGCACTGATGGGAGAGCACTAGCTGTGTCATTTTACCTTAACGGAGGTTCTGTAGTTGTCTCAGAATCCTGTCCCATTTCTACAACTGGATCTCATTGGTCAGTTTGTGTTGGTTTTCAGTAGCCTCAGAAGTGGGCAACCGTTGATCAACATGCCTTCTCCAGATGTGGTTACTAGTTTCCACACTGGATGACACAGGACCAAATTGTGTCACTACTGTCACAAGTATCCACTTTGTTCCAGAGATGTAATTCTAGGCAAGTACTCTCTCTCCTGCTGTGAAACTTCAGTACTTTGCTTTGGCACATCTCTCTGCTTGGGTTTTTTGTTCACTTAGCATAATCTGTTTAGTGTTTGGCGGTCTAAGCAGGTCATAATGGGTATGAAGCTATGTTTTCATCAGTGCAATGGCTGGAGCCATTTTGGTGGTGGTGAGAGCTGTGATATGGTATGTCAGCAAGAACTGCTAAGATGCTAGTTGAGGGATCTGGTTCCCACTGAAGTCTTCATTGTTACTTCATTGTTTGCACGAATTATTCAGTAAGCTATTAGTGGCTGGATGATACGGTGCTGACATGATGTGGTGAATACCATTTCCTTCAATAAATGCCTTAAAATCTTCAGAGAGGAGTTGTGGGCCATTGTCACTTACAAACTGTTGAGTAAGCCCAGAACAGCTAAAGATGGAATGTACTCCTCAATGCAATTTTCAGATGTAGTGTTCTTTGTGATGGCAACCTCAGGCCATTTGCTGTGTGCATTCTCTACAACCAAGAGCATGTGGCCTTCTGCAGGTCCTGCAGAATCTGTGTGGATCCTCTGACATGGTTCTTCAGGCCAATCCCATAGATGCAAAGGAGCAAGTTGAGGAACATTTCTTACTCACTGACAATGTGAGCATGTTTTGACCTTCTCTTCAACGGTTATATCCAATCCTGGCTACCAGAAGTAACTGCGTGGAGTGTCTTTAATATGCACTATGTTGAAGTGTACTGCATGTAGCTTTTCAAGCACTTGCTTTTTTACATAGTAGCCCATAGTAACCATCCTGCTTGGACTGTGAGCTCCTTCCATGGAGCCCGGTAAGGTTTCAATTCTACGGTTGGTTCTCCTTTCCATTCATGAGTTACCATGTCCACCACTTTAGATAGAACAGGGTCAGTACGTGTGTGCTTCCAGACCTTCTCCGCAGTTATCAGAGCTGTAGGTACTTCCTTGAAATAAAAGATCTCTTTTGGGGATAGCTCTGGAGTTGTGACAACTAACAAAAGTCTGGATAGTCCATCAGCATTCGGATGCTGCTTGGATTTCCTGTACTTTATATCATACTAGCATGCAGATGGTAACAGAGCCAAACATTGTATTTGACTAGCAGCCAGAGAAGGACCCTAATGCCAGCATGTGTACCAAAAACTGACATCAAGGGATGATGATCTGTCAGTGCTGTAAATTGTCGACCTAAGAGGAAATGGTGAAATTTCTTAACTCCAAAGACAATTGCGTGTGCTTCCCACTCAAACTGAGCATTCTGGGTTTCTACCTTGCTTTATGCCCTTGATGCGAAAACAGTTTGACTCTTTTCATCTGATAGCATGATGTGTGAGATAATTGACCCCACACCTTAGTGTGATGTGTCACAGGTCAACTGTATGGGCAATGACAAGTTGAAGTGCGTGAATACTTCAGATTGTAACCAAATCTGTTTTGGCCTTTTTAAAAGTCTCCTCACAGTGAATTGTCCACTGCCAGTGTGTTAATTTACTTAAAAGCTCATGAACTGGTTTCAGCATGCTAGCTAGTTTAGGAACAAACTTTGCGTAGTATGTTTGTAGTCCTAAGAAAGATCTTAATTGTCTTACATTCAGTGGCGATGGAGCCTCAATGATTGTCTTCAACTTTGGTGCCTTGTGAAGCCCTGGATTTGTCTATCACATGGCTCAAACATTCAATCAAAGGTCAAAAGAATTCACACTTGTCCTTCCAGATCCTTAGTCCCTATTCCTTGAGTCTTTGTCGTGTAGCTTCCAAATTTTGTAGGTGCTCACGCTAATTTTTCCCAGTAACGAGTAAGTCATCCAAATAGCAATGCGCTCCCGTCAACCCACTCAGGAACTGGTCCATTGCTAGCCAAAAAAGGGCAGGAGCTGATGTGATGCCAAATGGAAGTCTTCAGTACCTGAACACTCTTTTTGAGTCACTATGTTCGACAGTTCCTGAGACTCTGACTCCAAATGCATCTGCAAGTACAGCTGACACAAGCCTGTCCTCCAGCCAACCCTGCAAAAAGGTCATCAATGAGGGGAGGAGGGTATTGCTCAGCCATAAGAACCGGATTAATTGTTACCTTGAAGTCTCCACGAAGTCTTAAAGACCCATCCTTTTTTAGGACAGAACCACTAGAATTGCCCATTTACTCACACACACTGGTTCCAATACCTTACTCTGGATCAGTTTTTCCAGTTCGCCCTCTAGCTTTGGCTCGAGGATGTATTAAACAGTTCTTGCCTTCACTGGGTGTTGTGTCTGGCTTAACAGCCAGTTTAACAGTGATTCCTTTCATTCTGCCCAATTCTCCATTGAATACTTCTGCATGTTTCTTCACCACTTCTGGTAGACCAGTGCTCCCACCAATGAAGTACACTTTGTGCCAGTTGAATTTGAGCTGCTCCAACCACGAGCGGCCCAGAAGTGCTGGAGATTTACCTTTAACAGTGTACAGTGGAAGTTTCTTTCTCAGTTCATTAATCCCCACTGTAACATGTACTACTCCCCTCACTGGAACAACCTCACCAGTGTAAGTCTTTGAAGTAAACCTTGCCCCTTCTGGGGTGAGATGCTGCAATTTCTCCTTGTAAACTATCTTTGACACCAGCACCAGTGTACACCTTCATCCTCACTGTGATCCCATCCATCCATGGGTCACCCAATAGCCACCTTTGTGTCCTGAAACAGATAAAACACGTAAAGCTGCTTCAACCACAGAGAGGGAGACATTCACTCTGTCCTCAGTATGTTCCATTTTGTTCACATTTCTTTTCATTTTTCCAAAAGTAATTTTTCTTTATTACAGTGTTTTTGTTTGGCAGTGTCTTTTATTTTTACGGGTGTGTGCACTCAATAGGTTCCTTTTTGCCACAACTTCAGCAATCTAAATCCTTATTCCAGCATTCTTTTGCTAAGTAACTATTTTTGCCAGAACAGTAACATTGATTGCCAGTAGGTGTCTTATTCTTAAAGTCAGTAGAAAATTTATGAACTTGGGAAGATGTGCTTCTTTAGCTGCCATCTCCATAGATATACGAATCTCAATTGCCTTCTGTAATGTTAGTCAGTCTTATGTAAGTAAACGTTTTTGAATTGCCTCACTATGCAGACCTCATCTAAGTTTATCATGTAGCATGTCATTCAGTGGCTGCCCAAAATCACAGTGTTCAGATTGTTGCTACAGCACCGCCACAGTCTGTGAGATAGACTCACCTTCCTCGTGATTCCTTTTATGAAATCTAACCTTTTCAACAGTAATCAAAGGTTTAGGTGAATAGTGGTCCTTTAACACTAGCTATGATCTCATGAAGCTTATCGTCAGGCTTAGCAGGTTGTACTAGACTGTGTAATAAATTAAACCTTTCATCACAGTCAGAAAAGTTAGAAAACAAATATCATCTGAAATTTGATTTTCCAGTGCAAACTACTCAAATATTTCAGTATATCAACTCCATTGCTCTGTTGTTACATCATACAGCCCCGTACTTCCATACATTGTCACCATTTTCAAACACAATAACGTTCCAGAAAAGTTAACTAGCCTTATCACTCTCTCTCTCTCTCTCTCTCTCTCTCTCTCTTATTTGTTTAATTGAATCATCCTGTTCTCATTCTCTCTGCTCGGGTTCTTCACTCACCACACTTCCTGCCGCTGTTTTCTTGTGGCATGCTATGCCTTCTTTTGCACACACACATTATGCAGTGGTACACTGCCAGTGTTGCACATGGACTTTTCTTGATGAATGGAGCAAAACAGTAAATATCACATGAGGACTTGTCACCTTGTCGCCATTTGTTATGTTTGTGGTACTGGGACACTGGATGACCATTAATAACACACACAAGAGACGGAGAAGTGAGGAACAAACATGCAGTTATTTAGTTCGCTTGTAAGTCATCTATACAGAATGCTCTCTCACATTACGCTCAGTATGTAACACAGGGAAGTTTTAACAGTAACTTAAGGGTCAAAATATACATGATAATATACTCAGAACCACAAAAGAACAATTTTCTTACACCTTTGTTTTAAATGGGCTATCCCTCCTTTTTAAATGATGACTACTAGATTCTTGACAAGAAATATCCTCGTCACATGTATCCTATCAAGACCCCTCAGGATCTTCTATGTTACCTCTCACTTTTCCAAACTCCAGCACATAAAAGCCAAAGCTGATCCAATATCTTTTCTTTAAAGGTGACCCAACCTTTGTAGTTATTAGTCCAGTAAACCTTCCCCACGCTTCCTAACAGTACTGCTAACACAGTCACCTGAAGCTCTTGGAGAGCTGCAGTTTATAAATACAAAGGTTTTTATATAGCGGCACACTTGGATAGCAGTAGGATCGGTCCGAGTCAGCATGGATTTACGAAGGGGAAATCATGCTTGACTAATCTTCTGGAATTTTTTGAGGATGTAACTATGAAAATGGACAAGGGAGAGCCAGTGGATATAGTGTACCTGGACTTTCAGAAAGCCTTTGATAAGATCCCACATAGGAGATTAGTGGGCAAAATTGGAGCACATGGTATTGGGGGTAGGGTACTGACATGGATAGAAAATTGGTTGGCCGACAGGAAACAGAGTAGGGATTAACGGGTCCCTTTCAGAATGGCAGGCAGTGACTAGTGGGGTACCGCAAAGCTTGGTGCTGGGACCGCAGTTATTTACAATATACATTAATGATTTAGATGACGGGATTAAAAGTAACATTAGCAAATTTACAGATGACACAGAGCTGGGTGGCAGGGTGAAATGTGAGGAGGATGTTATGAGAATGCAGGGTGACTTGGACAGGTTGGGTGAGTGGGCAGATGCATGGCAGATGCAGTTTAATGTGGATAAATGTGAGGTTATCCACTTTGGTGGCAAGAACAGGAAGGCAGATTACTATCTGAATGGTGTCAAGTTAGGAAAAGGGGAAGTACAACGAGATCTAGGTGTCCTTGTTCATCAGTCAGTGAAAGTAAGCATGCAGGTACAGCAGGCAGTGAAGAAAGCTAATGGCATGTTGGCCTTCATAACAAAGGAAGTTGAGTATAGGAGCAAAGAGGTCCTTCTGCAGTTGTACAGGGTCCTGGTGAGACCACACCTGGAGTATTGTGTTCAGTTTTGGTCTCTAAATTTGAGGAAGGACATTCTTCCTATGGAGGGAGTGCAGCGTAGGTTCACGAGGTTAATTCCTGGGATGGCGGGACTGTCACATGTTGAAAGATTGGAGTGACTGGGCTTGTATACACTGGAATTTAGAAGGATGTGAGGGGATCTGATTGAAATATATAAGATTATTAAGGGATTGGACACGCTAGAGGCAGGAAACATGCTCCCGATGTTAGGGGAGTCCAGAACCAGAGGCCACAGTTTAAGAATAAGGAGTAGGCCATTTAGGATGGAGTTGAGGAAAAACTTTTTCACCTAGAGAGTTGTGGATCTGTGGAATGCTGTGCCTCAGAAGGCAGTGGAGGCCAAGTCTCTGGATGATTTCAAGAAAGAGTTAGATAGAGCTCTTAAAGATAGTGGAGTCAAGGGATATGGGGAGAAGGCAGTAACGGGCTACTGACTGTGGATGATCAGCCATGATCGCAGTGAATGGTGGTGCTGGCTAGAAGGGCCGAATGGCCTACTCCTGCACCTATTGTCTAGTGTCTATTGTTTTGAAATTCACATTAGCCCAGACTATATCATTTGTCTTGACAAAAGTGTGAGCTAGAGATTCTATTGTATAGTGCAACTATGCTTTTGAATTTTAAATGCAAATGGTAGAAAGCTGCTTTGCTGTTATTATGGAGGTACACAACCTTGGGGAAATGGCGAGGTGTCTCAGCCATCTATTCCCTGGCATGGTTTTCCTGTTAAATGCTTTTTATAGAAATAGTAGTTGCTACCATGTACACACTCCCTTTCTGGCAAAGAATCGGGTATTCAGATCCTTAATATGTTCTTCCATGCTGAAGATTATGTCATTGAGTCTGATCCTGATCCCAATGCATGCACTTTCAAGCAGAATTACTAGATAGTGATCAGGTACAATGATTCATTAGTTCAATGAATGCCCTCCCTAATTCATAGCTCTGAGGCTAATTGTAATCACCAACACTCAGCTGATATAAAATTCTCAGGTATTTGCATTTCAATGATGCTCTATTTATGTTTCTAGCCATCTGGCTTGTCCTCTTCCCTTTCCCCCAGTTTTTTATTCTGGCATCTTCCTCCTTACTTTTCAGTGCTGATTAAAGGTCTCGGCCCAAAACATTGACTGTTTATTCATTTCCATAGATGCTGCCTGATTTGCTGAGTTCCTCCAGCATTCTGTGTGTTGCTCTGGATTTCTGGCATCTGCAGAATCTCTTGTGTTTACGTTTCTGTTCCTCAGATTTCAAGTCCTCCAAAGACTCAAAGTCTGAGTTACGATGGGGTCAATCCATACCTTACAATGGATCAATAAAACATCAGAACTACTCACAAGAGTTCCTGCAAAACAAAGCCCATTGCAATAAATCAATATAATATGCTACTAGTGAAAACATTGAGATGAAAATTAGCACTGAGTTTACCTTAGAGAGAAAGCCAATATATGTCAACATTTAAAATATTTTAACAATGTTGGAACTGAATCCAGGCTAAGAGAAACTTGGTTTGACAATGGTTCTGTAAGAAACCACAAATGCTGGAATCTGGAGCAAAAATATAAAACTGCTGAAAGCGCTCAGTGTGTCAAGTATATTGGTCCCTTTGTCTCCTCATATGGTCCTTAGGACCATAAGACTGACCATAAGATGTAGGAACAGAATTAGGTCATTTAGCCTATCTAGTCTGCTTGGCCATTCCATCATGGCTGATATATTATCCCTCTCAACTTAATTCTCTCGTCTTCTCCCCGTAACCTTTGATGCCCTTACTTATCAAGAATTTACCATCCTCCCCTTTAAATATACCCAATGGCTTCCACAGCCATCTGTGGCTTTGAATTCCACAGGTTCAGCAGCCTCTGGCTAAAGAAATTTCTCCTCATCTCCGTTCCAAAGGGATGTCCTTGTATTCTGAGACTGTGCCCTCTGATCCTAGTCTCCCCTGCTATTGGAAACATTCTCTCAGCATCCACTTTACCAAGGCAATTCAATATTCAATAAGGTCCCTCCCTCCCTCATTCTTCTAAACTCCACTGAGTACAGCCCGGAGCCATCAAACACTCAGTTCTTGACCTGCTGAGTTTTCCAGCAGTTTATTTTTTGCTTAACAGTTCTACTTGATTGCCAATATTTATGAGCTCTTGCTAAAATAGCTTATTTTATATGAGGCATAGGTCATAAATCTAATTTAGAATCACTTTTGAAATAACAAATACAGGACACCAGTTTCTGCTGTCTTTCCTGACCCTACTTTAATTTTCTGTGAGTGAACCAATGATTATACAAGCTGATTTTATGATACACTGAGAGATCTGCTAAACCATTGCTTATGTTCTTCATGCATTTTTACTTATAGTACTGCAAGATACTGCTTCTTAGCTTTGCTGTAGTTTCAAATTTTTGAGTTCAAAATTCAAATTACCTTCTATTCCAAATATCTTACACCAACTATCTCAATGTTGTTGTTTTTATATTTTTCTTCTGCAATAAAAGACACTATTAAACCCCAAACTTGAATCAATACAGAATGGTTTACTTCATCCTATCATTCCATCCTTGATGTAAGATGGAAGCTGTCCTTTAATTCTTGCTCTTGTTGTTAGCAGATTATTGATCATGCATTGATTTCATATAATGTAAGACATCCATATAGTAATTCAAATTAAGTATAACTAGAAAGTTATAAGATTGTTTGATACAGTCATGTCCTGATGTCTAGATGTGTGGATTTAAAGCAAGAGACTTCTACTAATGATTACAATTAAAAAAAAAGAACATAGTATGTTTAGATCTAAAACTTGTAATTAAGAATTCTGCTTGGAAAACTATCATACAACAATAAGCAATCAATTACCTATTCCTCTTGAGTTGACTAGTTACATATTTGATGTAAGCTGGAAATGGAAAATTTGAAGCTGCAATAATTTCCATAGCATCTGGCAAAATGTTTCAAACAGTATCATAGCAGTAATGCCAAGCTGCATGGGAAGATTCTAGGAAAGAAGACCTAAACCTTGGATAAATTTTTGGGCTTTAAGGTCACCAGTGGTGAGGTATAGGAAAACAAAAAGAATTCCAGAACCACAGACGTAAAAACAATTGGCACCTTAGCAAACTCATGTTACAAGGCCATAATCTTTCAGGATTTACCAAAATAATATATTTTACCAGTTCAAAGCACAGCTGTGATGTTACAGTGGAACAATTGTTCCTCTAACTGCTGGAATCATGCCTAACATATATTCTAACTCAGGCCTTCCTGAATCTTTGGATTATTTGCAGCTAGGTACCTTCTGCAAATTACAGATACCGCCTGGTCCATTACAGGTAAAACCCTCCCCACCATTGAGCATATTTGCATGGAGCATTGCCACAAGTAAGAAGTATGCATTATCTAAGAATGTTACCATCCAGGCTGTGCTCTATTCTCACTACTAACGTCAGGCAGGAGGTACAGAAGCCTTAGGTCCCACACCACCAGGTTTAGAAACAGTTATCCTACAACCATCAGGCTCCTGAACCGGCGTGGATAACTTCACTCACCACATCTCTGATTTCACAACCTAAAGACGGGCTTTTAAGTTTTCTTTACAACTCATGCTGTCTGTATTAATTTTTTTTTTCACTTTCTCAATTTATCTTCTTTTGTACATTTGGTTGTTTGTCAGCCTTTATGTATAGTTTTTCAGAAATCCTATTGTATTTCTTTATTTTCCTGTAAATGTCTGCAAGAAAATGAATTTCAGGGTAGTATTTGTTAACATATATGTACTTTGAATGACAAATTTATTTTTGATATTTGAATATTTCCTCTAGGTATTGCTCCCAATTAATACAACAAATATTTTAAACTAATTATCTAGCATTTCCTAGAAGACGAATACTTGCCAGTTCCTTGCTGGAGAGAAATGCATGCCAGATTTCCCTGAACATCAGTGTATAAATATATGTCTTTCATTTTCCATGCAGTCAGATTAACTTTCTGCTATTCCTTCAGTAAATCACCTGGGTCATTCCAACATCATTAAGTGCTACCATAACGTTTTATTGTAATAAATTATGTGATGTTGATACTTGGTTGAAATGAGTTGTAATAATTCAGCATTTATTTTGCTTACTCAAGCCAGGTAAGTAGTATGGACAGCTGGGCTTTGTCAAATAAAAGGCTGATTCAGCTGTGCACCCTAATGCTCACTGAACCTGGGAATCCTTATGACCCATCAAATTGCCTGGAATTGCTGACATTATAGGAATGTTCTCCATTCTTCTACCAGCAGGAGGTGAACTAGGGGGTGGGGGGAGGTGAGACGGCTATGTTCCTTGCATTCTCACATGACCACAGTGCTAATGTGATCAAGCCCCCAATAAGGAAACATTTAAATTTTACCTTCTGCCTGAGAAGGGAATTCTGATAGGTGAGAGCCAGAGAATTCTATTTTAATGTCGACAGATGCGTTTAAGTGCCACCAGGCGAGGGAACAGTAATGCACCTATTAACATCGAGAACAATTCCTCCCTTTCAATATAATGCCAAGTAGTTAGGTTACCTTGTATGCAAACACTAAAGTATTGGAAGGAGAGTTGAATGCTGATGAGTTGCTCAGGGCACATCCTAATGTACAAGTCAAGGAATGGGACTGAATTCAATGTAATTATGACTGTATGTTTTGGAAGTGGGCTGCATGCATTCTTAGGGATGAAAAGTAAAGTTACCTTGTTTATGGGGTTGTTTTATTTGCTGCAAAAGCAAACTTAGAGAAGATTGTTTCTTTGCACACTTTTAACATTTCCTGTAGTTGCTTATGACAAGCAATATTACATTTTTAAAACAAAACAAAGATTGAACTTTTAAGAAGGATGTGCAAAATAAAGCTGTATTGGAAGCTACACAGGTAAACCTATCCCTTCCCTATACAAATATGGCACAGGCAGTGACAGGAAGGAGTTAAGATGTAGCTCTGTCCCAACCTCCACCCTACCATAACAAGCAGTTATGAACAAAAGTGTTACGGTATCAGAGAAGTCCATTTAATCTTTGTATTTACTTTTCTTTCAGACCTAATGTATGCGGATCTCGATTTCACTCCTATTGCTGTCCTGGATGGAAAACATTACCTGGTGGTAACCAATGTATTGTGCGTAAGTACTGCCAACTTAGTGGAAATAGTGAGCCTCTTTATTTTATGTTCTGAAGATCATCTTCATAGTCCATTATTATCATTATGTGCCCTGTCATATGACGTGGGCAATCATGGTCTCCATCAGAATGATTGTTCTTGGCAAACTTAACAGAAGTGGTTTGCCTTCTTCTGGGCAGTGTCTGTACAAGATGGATGAGCCCAGTCAATATCAATACTCTTCAGTGATTGTCTGCCTGCCATCAGTCGTTGCATAACCAGGATTTGTGATATGCACCAGTTGCTCATAGGACCATCCACCACCTGCTCCCACGGCTTCATGTGACCCTGATCAGGGGGCTTAGCAGGTGCTACCCCTTGCCCAGGGTAACCTGCAGGCTAATGGAGGGAGGGAGCGCCCTATACCTCATTTGGTAGAGACATATCTCCACCCCGCCACCCAGTTCTGAAGATAGCCTAACAATTTCCAGATTGTATTAAGTTTGCATGTGTGCACACAACAGCGCTTAGACTAGTCTGTCAGAGTTGCCAACCTCTAACATTACCTTTGACACTGTGATACAATGTCCCACAGCTGTGAGGGCAACCCCATTGGCTCCAGATCCAAAAACTCCAAAGGCCACTATGTTTCAAATATAATTTTTGCTCGAGTTTCACAGATTGTAAATATTCCTGTTTTTAACTACTCAAATTTAGGGATTTTAAATGTTTTTTTCTTCCCTCTAGCTCTGTTCTTTCATTCCACCATTTAAATTTGTTCTCTTGCCTATCCAACCGACTGAATCTCCTCTTCCTCCCGTTCATTGAAGCCACAACTTTAATTAGCCAAAACAGTCCAAGAAAACTATGAGCATTACCAGCCAGTGAAAAGATCAAAGGCGGATAACCACCGTGCAGCAGGGCCACACACAGCAAGCCACTCTTTGATAACAGAAAAATTGTGTTAAAAATAAAATGTGTCTGCCCTTGGCTTGATGACTATTGGGCACTGGTTTTTAAAATTATCAGTGAGGTTTTGGGGGTGACACTGAGACCTTGCCCGCTTATAGCTATTTGGTGCGGCAGATGATGATTTGGGTTTAAACGCAAGCCAGTCGCATATGATTGCATTTACATCGCTATTGGCCCGTAGGAGAATTTTGCTGGTTTGGAAATCTGCCACTCCCCCACCTAACTGCTGCTGCTTGGTTAGAAGATGTAATGTTTTTTCTGAAATTAGAAAAGATTAAATTCACTTTGAGGGGGTCTGTGAAAAAGTTCTATTCGAAATAGGGACCTTTCTTATCATATTTTGGGAGTCTTAAGCAATTGCCTACTAGTTGAGGGCATTTGACTGTACTTGGGAAGTTGCCTCCCATTTAACACGCTTATAATTTACCTCACAGGGTGGTTGATGAATTGTAAATATGAGTGTATTTTGGATCATCTGACAAGCTACAGATGTGTGTGAGCGGTCGTCTTGAAGTAGTGTGGGGGTATGGTTGTGAAATGTCCGTACTTGTATTTGTGGATTGTTGTGTTGTAAATATATTAGCTGCCATGATATGTTCGGGGAGGGCGGGTGGGGGGAAGTTTGCTTGGGGGTACAATATAAAAGCAAAATGGAGGAAAATGTAATCCATTATATATTCTGTATTGTGTCATTCCTTCAATAAAAATAAAAATTTTTAAAAAATGTGTCAATCATCATGTGACTGCTTGGTATAATTTATAATGCCATAATGTCAGTGTAAATCTAACCTCAGGGTCAACTTAACTATTCTTTCTCGATAGATGTAACATCACTAAGTGTGAGAATTACCATAAATTGGAAAAAAAAATGGCTTTAGCTGAGTTAAAAACAGCCAAAGAACAGTTAATTATTTCTTTGATTGCTTTGCACCATACTGCTACTTTCTGAAGTGTTTATCCTTTTGGTTTTGTCCAGCCATTTGTCGCAACACTTGTGGTGATGGTTTCTGCTCCAGACCAAATATGTGCACTTGCTCCAATGGGCAGCTCTCTCCAGGGTGTGGATCTGGCTCTGGTAAGTGACATTGCCTTTGCTACAGAGAATGTGATAATGTACAGACACCAGCACCCTTCATTCAATCAAATTAATGCCCTGATCTATAAAAAGATTTTACTCTGCACAGTCACATCAATCAGATGCAGTACAAATTATTTTAAGGGAGAAGAACTCACTATATTGTCACATTGGGCTTTCCCTACTTGAGTACAACAGGAATAGATGCAGAGTAAAGCTCACTTACACCGACTTGAAATTCACTGCATTGGGTCACTGCATCCATCAGATAGGGGAAACACATCCTTCAATACTGAGCTCAGTTGAAATCTAGTGATTAATGTCTAATCACCATACCTAAAACATGGACTAATAAGGAAGATGAAAAATAGTCTAGGCACACTGATTTTAGGCATGCAGCTGACAATAGACTCTGTCACTCTTTGTTTGAGCTCTAATTATCAGCCTCTTGAGATACTACAGTCATCGGAGTGCCATGCTGCCTCTGGTGTTATAATTAGCTTTTCCTGGATGCGAAATTGTGGGTAGTGTTCGTGAAGAATATATATGGACATGAATAGCTGGGAGACTTACACACGCATCAATTATCCAATAGCTATAACGCATCGAAAATTCCAGTTTCATCCTCTCAGGAACTAGATCAAATTCTAACTGTACTCAAGAGAATTATGCAAGACATTATCGTATCACTGGCTGCTAGAGCCTTGAGGTCACTGATTTTTTGTTTAGTAGTCATTTGTTCTCACTGGAAGATACCTAAGAATCATATTGAGAAACCATTTATAATTTTTATTCTGAAGTTAAGTTTAGCCCTTCTCTGCATTTAAAAATTTCACCTACAGGGCAATGATGAATAAAGTTAGTACTGTTTGTTGGTTATCCTCTGGAAAAAAGTACTCATGCATGCAAGTTTGGTAATCCTTGAGTTTCACTAGAAATTCAATTTTCAGAGTAAGTGTAGGCGTGCACTCAGTGCATTGGTGAATGTTAGTCTAGAACTTTGTATTCAAGTCTACAATGTGTATTAGGCAACACACACAAAGTGCTGGAGGAAATCAGCAAGTTAGGCAGCATCAATTGAGGGCAATAAACAGTCAACATTTTGGGCCAAGATCCTTCATCAAGAGTGAAGAAGGAGGAATCTAATAGGAGAGAACAGTCCCTTTCTTCCATATTCCACTATTCTCTCCTATCAGATTCCTCCTTCTTCAGCCCTTTACCTCTTCAGGGTATCCCCTCCCAGCTCTTTAAGTCATCACCCTCCCTGATCACCTACCTTCCCCCTCATCTGGTCTCACCTATCACCTATCAGCTTGTACTACTTCTCCTCCCCCCACTTCCTTATTCTGGCTTCCGCCCCCTTCCTTTCTGGTCCTGATTGTTGCGTATTTAATATTTCGGTAATATTTGAAAAAAATACATGGTTTGGTTAACCATTCTTTGTTTAATTAATTCATTATGGGTTTTATGTAAAAGTATGTGAATGGCATACATCATTACACCACATAAGTGCGCAACTCACTTAAGTAAAACCAAAGTGGAAACGTTTATCCCCGGATCCATGTTTCACTTTTGCTTAGTTTTTGTAGTTACAAATCATAAAAGTAACACGTAAGTTTTTAAACGAACCCGAGATGAAGAACTATCTGTTGAAGAACCACACATTTTGTCTCAGCAAATTGGGGGGTGGGGTGGGGGGGAAGAGAGAGAGAGGGAGAGATTTGAGTTAGAAAAAAGCACAGAACATTTTTTCCTTTGGAAGCACAGCAAGACGTTCAAGTTTAAAAAAAAAGGCGGCAAATGGAAGAAATTCACAGGTTCATAAACAAAGAGTATCAGGTAATAATAGTCATAAAAAAAGCAGAAATAGCTGGCTACATCAGAAAGATATGAACATTCATTTGCACAAGATATAACTGAATATTGTGTACTGAGCAAATTGAGCAATATTTTAAAGCAAATGAAATAGCAATGAAAAGCATGTGCCATTTTTGCTAAGTGCATTGGGTGAAAAGGCATACAGGTTGTTTAGAAGTTTAACTGCTCTACCCAAACCAGCCAAAATAAGCTTTGCTGTTATCATGAAAGTAATGAAGAAACATTTAGAACTGAAACTATTGTTGTTTGCAGAATGTTTTAGGTTTCATAAGCAGATTTAAAAAGAAGGGAAGTCAATTTCAGTGTACATCACTAAATTGAAGAAATGGCAACTCTTCACTAATTTAAGCATTGCCAGTTCAATAATGGGCTTAATTATGCCCTGAGAGATCATTTCATTTGTGGAATCTTACAAGAAAACATTCAAAAACAGCTCCTAACTGAAACACAGCTTACATTTAAAAGAACAATGGAAACAGCAGACAGAGGCGCAATTGAGTTGCAGTCAGGAATGAAAATGAGCGTAAACAAGATTGCAACGTCTGAGCAAAAATTGTCCTGGCCAAACAAATTGTTTCACTGTTGTGGCAGGGGCTCACATACTCCAGACCAATGCAGACCAAAGGCAAATCTTGCTGAAGATGCAACAATGTAGGACACAGACAAAGAGCATGTCGAACAGGCAAAAATAGATGGACTGTTTAGGGAAGAGAAAAAAAGAAAAAGTCAAGCTGCAGTTTCAGCAAGAGCACTAATCAGTGTGCTTTTAATGAAAAGACAGATAATGATGAGAGTGACACAGGACTGGGTAACCCTGAGATTTAAAGTGTGAATACTAACAATAGACAAGCAATATAGCTTACACCAGAAGTGAACGGCAAATTAATTAAAATGGAATTGGATACTGGCTCGACTGTTTCAGTCATTCCACAAAATGAATGTGAATGGCATTTCAAAGATACTGAACTAAAGCCTGCAGATATCCAACTAAGCACTTATACTGGAGAAAATATAACTTCTATGGGAATGACATACATAATAGTGAAATACAACAACCAACAAGCCACATTGGACTTGCATGTGGTTAAAAACTGGGGAGGGCCAGCATTAGGGAGAGGGGTGGTCGTGAGTGACAGAAAACTAAATTTTGATTGGAGTTCCATCCACCAGTTGCATGCCACATCCCTTGCAATAAAAACAACTGAAAGTGAATTAAGAAAGGAATTAAATAATGCCACAACTGTCTTCAATGAAATTAGAAAACTTAACCATATCAAAAGTAATATAGTGTTAAATGAAATTGCCACACCCATGTTTTAAAAAGCACGTTTGGGTTCTTATGCTATCTGTGACAAAGTAGCCTGTGAGCTAGATTACATGGAGGTTGAAAGAATTCTTTCCAAGGTTTGGTGGAGCCCATTGGCAAAGCCAGTAGTTGTCCGAGTAGCCAAGATGGATAGGTCTGTCAGGATCTGTGATGATTTTAAGATCACTATCAACCCAGTACTGAAAGTAGATCAATATCCTCTGCCCAGGATAGGGGATATCTTTGCAACTCTTTCTGGAGGGAAACCAAAACGGACAGTTGAAACCTACCTATAGATGGAGATGGATGAAGAGTCTAAAATGTTTCTCACCATGATCACTCATGAAAGACTTTTGAACTATGTAGCCCCCTGGTAAGCCTCAGGCTCGCTCAACTCGCTTCCGTCTAGGGGGGAGCAGTCTTCGACCCCTCCAAACTGGGTAATCAAGTTTGTGTGGATGCTGTGTGATGTACTCCACCCTGCCAAATAACAGACAGTACGCCATATGCGATTAAATAATAACACTTTATAGATCTGACTGGAACTATGTAATTAATAGAGAAAAAATATAAAAGGAAAGTAAAAGGCGCCAGTCTTATCAAAGTTCAACCACTTCGTGCACAACAGTTGGAGCTCAATTAACAGAATCTTCTTTCCACCATTCGATCCCCTCTGACCACCTCGACCCACCGCCTGGGACCAACCACGGCGGTCAACCAGACACTCCACACAAGTCTGTCTTCATCTCCTCTCCTCGCCAAAGACCCTTGGCCTCGGACTCCCGCTCGAGGTCCGTCCTGTCGGCCAGCTTACAGCATCACATCTCCTCTCGCTGTCCCCCTCGCGCCTTCTCCCCCAACACCCGCGAAAGCAATAGCTTACAGACACACAAGAAAGAATATAATCTATCCCAATTGGTTTGTTCTCTCTCTCATCAATAATATAACCCAAACAAGCAGAGAAAGAGAGAACTCCTTACATCGCAGTTATTATTACAGAAAAGCCATTTTAATTATAACATAACAAAGAAGCCATTTTGTTAGCCTTCGCAGTAACATAAAGGAAGAAACCCCTTACAGCTATAATAGACTTATTTATGGAGTAGCATCTGTACCTATACTCTGGCTGAAAGTTATGGACCGGGTGCTGCAAGGGCAGCCAGGCACTTGGTGTTACCTGGATGACATCATTGTTACCGGTAAGGAAGACAAGGAACATCTTCAAAATTTCAAGACAATGTTACAAAGATTAAAAGATCTTGGGTGTAGAGCCAGATGCAACAATTGTGAATTCTTTAAAACCAAGCATCACTAACTGTGGCCACACCATTGATGTACAAGGATTACACAAGTGTGCTGAGAAAATTCAAGCAGTGGTGGATGCCTCAAGGCTAAAGGGTGTGTCACAGTTGCAGTCCTTTTTAGGATTTGTCAATTACTATTACAGGTTGCTGCCAATCCTGGCTACTGTGCTCCACCCATTGAACTCATTACTTCAGAGCAGGAAGAAGAGGCAATAGACAAAGCAGTGTGAGATGGTTTTCCAAAAGGTGAAGGAAATGGTAATGTTAGATACTGTATTCACACATTTATCCACATCATACTTTTATGGGAGAGAGTTAACTCTAAAGTGTTGGAAGAGCTACATGCTAGTTATCTAGGCATGATCACAATGAAAGTGTTGGCTCAAAGTTTTGTCTGGTGGCCTTGGATAGGTCAGCAGATCAAGCAGCTTGCCATGCACTGTTCAAGATGCCAACACATCCAGGAGATGCCAAGAGCAGCGCCTCGCCTTACCTGGGAGTGGCCTGCATTGTCCTGGCAGAGGATTCATGTGGATTTTGCCAGGCCATTCATGGGCACAAATTTCTTGGTAGTAGTGGATGCAGCTACAAAATGGCCAGAAGTGTTCCTAATAACCTCCACTACAGCCTCGCACACTGCTGATGTGTTGAGAAGCCTCTTCTTAAGGACGTGTTCTAGAACATTTAGTCAGTGACAATGGACCATAGCTTGTTGTATAACAGTTTCAGTCATTCCTGAAAAAGAATGGAATAAGACATATTACATCTGTACTCTACCACCTAACTACAAGTGGCTTGGTGGAAAGGTTTGTCCAGAGTTTAAAGAACACACTGTGTTCAATTCAGCCGAACACAGTACACTGCCACTGAACCAGAAGCTCGCCAATTTCCTCCTTGCATTTCACAATGTAGCACACTTCACAACCAACAACTCAAAAGCTTTGCTGTTCTTGAGTTGTCCTTTTGTGCTCACGCTTGGATCTCCTCAAACCCAATGTCAGAAGGAGTATGCAGTACAAACAGGTGAGACAGATTGAGGGTTCCTTAAACAAGGAGGTTCAATGTTTCACTCTTGGACAAGCAGTCTTGGCGAGTGTCTACAGAAGTGATCAAAAGTGGGTACTTGGAAAGATTAAGGGCGGAAATGGAGAACTCTCCTACACAGTGGAGATTGCATCTGATATCATCTGGAGATGACACCTTGATCAGTAGAGGAGAGCAGAGTCAATTGTTAGTGAAGAAAGATGCCCAGAGCTGTCAGAACCACTTCCTGCAGTCCCAGAGTCAACTCTTACAGCCACCACGGAGAAGGTCCCAAAACCTGAGACTGTTTCACAGTCACAAGTCTCACCTGCAAAGCAGAGTGACCTCCCTTGATAGGAAAGACATTATCCCATAAGACTAAGAAATTCTTCACAGCCATTAAATCTTTAGGCCTGAATGGGATAATTTAAAACCTACTATGCTATGGATGTCTATATAGTATACTGTATGTGTAGTTGAGGTGCATTCTATATTGAATTGAAGTTTATAGCTGAGCAGGGAGGAGTGTTGTGTCTTTAATCTTTGAGTAATATTATAAATATATTGTTTGATTAAGCATTTTTTAAAAAATAATTCATTACAGGTTATATGTAAAAGTAAGTGAATGGCATATGTCATTACACCATGTCATAAGTGTAGTACTGACGAAAGTAAAACAAAGTAAATACGTTTATCCCTGGCTCCGTGTTTTTCTTTCAATTAATTTTTGGAGTTACAAAACATAACACTTTTGAAAGGCCTCTGTCCGAAACATGGACTGTATTCCCCTCCATAGATGCTGCTTGGCTTGCTGAATTCCTCCAGCATTTTGGGTGTATTGCTCAAGATTTCTAGTATCTGCAGAATCTCTTGTGTTCCAAAGAGTATCACGAGCTTTCTTGGGACTGCTGCCCACTGAGCCACAGCTAACAACTGATCCTCCTGGAAATGTAGGATACGCCCTACATCAAATCACTAGTCAGGTACAGGCTCTGATTGTTTCATGAGTATGTGCGACTGTAACCAGCCTCCAGTAGGATAATCTCAGTGAATGTGGAGACTGCAATAAGACATGGTTAAGATACATTGACCTGGCTGAGGAGTCAGTGATTTGAAAGCTCACTACTGAGTTGCATAGCCAGCTCTTGATGATCAATAAGATATAACCATTTGTCACTAAGATACAATCACTTGTGATTATTTCTGAAATCAACTATGCAAACTTTTAAAGGTATTATTAAAACAGGCATATGGAAATAAGATATTGTGGGGCAGAATTTCAGCTTAAATTACCAAAGAAAATTGGGGAAAACTATAGAGAAATCACAAGCAATTTATATAATTTCCTGATATTTTCAACTGTAGCTCTATTTAGAAACTACACTGCTATTGAGAAATACCCCCAGATGGTTCTATTTTGGTTAGTGAGGATAGCTGACAGATATTGAGTCCTTTTATTTAAAGAAGCAAACTCGAGTTGGGTTTCCTCAACCGCTCTTCAGGTTTCAATGGAGTGAGAGAAGAGTAACCCCATGAGAGCTTACTGTTACTAAGAAGAGAGAATGGAACAGTACCAGTCTCAATAGCCATGTGCAATGTCAATATTACTGATTTTGATATGCAAACATTATTGCAGCTGCCAGTCTGCTCAGTAATGTGAATAAACAGAGGCGGCTTTTCTATTGTATGTATGTAACAATGGGTAGCTTTTGTTCCATTTTATGTGAGCTACCTCTGGATGTTTGTCACCACTTTATATGAGTGAACGAGCAGTTCCCCTAAGGTATATCTAGGTGACCAGCAATGGCCATCCATTAGTATCAGAGAGTGACTGGGATCTCCTTTGGCCCTTTATGTGTGTTGCCATGGGTTGCTTCCTTCCACCTTCAACTGTGAGCAAATGATCTGGAGCTGCAACCCTCATATTTTACATGTGTGTTTGTCTGACTCTCTCCTGACTGAATAGGAGTGACAAGGGGTTACCTCACTTTTGCTTCGTATTTCAGAGATTAGTAACCACTTCATGCCTTTGTTCAATGTAGGTGAACAGGGAAAAGTCTTAAACAAGAGAAAGTCTGCAGATGCGGGAAATCTGAGCAACTGACACAAAGTGAACTCAGCAGGCCAGGCAGCATCTATGTACTTTCTTTTCATAGATGCTGCCTGGCCTGCTGAGATCCTCCAGCATTTTGTGTGTGTTGCAGGGAAAAGTTTTTCTATTTTGTTACGCATGTGAACATAGGCTGATTCTCACCCTCATGGTGTCTAAGTGACTTGCCTCTGTTATATGTGTGGGACATGTGTGGGACCAGGGGCTATTTCTCCCCTTTCTTGGTTGTGAATGACTAAGGGATGGTGGGGGTACATAGCCCACTTTTCTATTTGATTAAAACAAAATAATTCAATTAAAATGTTGACTGGTCCAAGATACACACTACTGTTGTTGGAATGCTGATCCTGGCTTGGGAATGCTTGATGAGGCAGTGTGGTGAGAGCTTTGCTCTGTATCCAACACGTCTTTTTTTAAAAAATAACTTTATTAAATCCCTAAACTCTAAAACTTCAAATATTGTTCTCAGCATTCAGGATGCATGCTGTCCCTGCCCTGGAAATGTTTGACAGGAAAGTGCTGAGTGAACTTTATTCAGTATCTAGCATGCTTTTTATTTCTTTTTTATCTGAGAATGCATGATGGGGTAAAATTCAGGAGCATTACTCTGAATCTAACACATACTTTCTCTGTTCCTGAAGTGTGTAAGGGCATTTTTTTTTCTGTATCTTTTGTTATTTCACTTTTATGTGTATGTGAGTAACTAAGGATGCATGCTGAGCTCGTTGACTTTATTAACTTTGCCTCCAACTTTCACCCTGCCCTCAAGTTTACCTGGTCCATTTCGGACACCTTCCTCCCCTTTCTAGATCTTTCTGTCTCTATCTCTGGAGACAGCTTATCTACTGATGTCTACTATAAGCCTACTGACTCTCACAGCTATCTGGACTATTCCTCTTCTCACCCTGTCCCTTGCAAAAATGCCATCCCCTTCTCGCAATTCCTCCGTCTCCGCCGCATCTGCTCTCAGGATGAAGCTTTTCTTTCTTTCTTTCTTTCTTTTTTTTTTCTTTTTTTTTCTTTTTAAATCTTTTTATTGAGTAAGTATACAAAAAAGGTAAGCCATATAAAGGATGAAGCTTTTCATTCCAGGACGAGGGAGATGTCCTCCTTTTTTAAAGAAAGGGGCTTCCCTTCCTCCACCATCAACTCTGCTCTCAAACGCATCTCCCCCATTTCACGCACATCTGCTCTCACTCCATCCTCCCGCCACCCCACTAGGAATAGGGTTCCCCTGGTCCTCACCTACCACCCCACCAGCCTCCGGGTCCAACATATTATTCTCCGTAACTTCCTCCACCTCCAACGGGATCCCACCACTAAGCACATCTTTCCCTCCCAGCCCCTGCTTTCCGCAGGGATCGCTCCCTACGCGACTTCCTTGTTCATTCGTTTTCCCCCCCCCTCCCTCCCCACTGATCTTTCTCCTGGCACTTATCCTTGTAAGTGGAACAAGTGCTACACATGCCCTTACACTTCCTCCCTTACCACCATTCAGGGCCCCAGACAGTCCTTCCAGGTGAGGCGACATTTCACCTGTGAGTCGGCTGGGGTGATATACTGTGTCCGGTGCTCCCGATGTGGCCTTCTATAGATTGGCGAGACCCGACGCAGACTGGGAGATCGTTTCGCTGAACACCTACGCTCTGTCCGCCTGAGAAAGCAGGATCTCCCAGTGGCCATACATTTTAATTCGACATCCCATTCTCATTCTGATATGTCTACTGTAAAGATGAAGCCACACTCAGGTTGGAGGAACAACACCTTATATTCCGTCTGGGTAGCCTCCAACCTGATGGCATGAACATTGACTTCTCAAACTTCCGCTAATGCCCCACCTACCCCCCCCACCCCATCTGTTATTTATTTATATACATGCATTCTTTCTCTCTCTCTCCTTCTTCTCCCTCTGTCCCTCTGACTATACCCCTTGCCCGTCCTCTGGGTTTCCCCCCCCTCCCTTTTCCTTCTCCCTGGGCCTCCTGTTCCATGATTCTCTCATATCCCTTTTGCCAATCAACTGTCCAGCTCTTGGCTCCATCCCTCCCCCTCCTGTCTTCTCCTATCATTTTGGATCTCCCCCTCCCCCTCCCACTTTCAAATCTCTCACTAGCTCTTCCTTCAGTTAGTCCTGACGAAGGGTCTCGGCCCGAGACGTCGACTGTATCTCTTCCTATAGATGCTGCCTGGCCTGCTGCGTTCACCAGCAACTTTGATGTGTGTTACTTGAATTTCCAGCATCTGCAGAATTTCTCGTGTTAGGGACAGCTTTTAATGTTGTATCTAAGTAAGGGCAGGCTACTTGACTCTGTGTGTGTGTTTGCGCGTGCGCGCATGCTTGCACGGGTCCTTCTCTGCTCTACTCAACATTAGAAATGAGGGGAAGTTTCGTCCTCTGTTGTATATGTGCACACAAATGCTATTTCTTTCCTATTATATATTGATGATGTGGAGCTGTTTCTCTTTATTTTATCTTGGTGACCAAAGTGTTCTCTTCCATATTGTATGTCAGTGTCCATTTTGCCTCCCTCTTGTGTGGCCTGTGTATGAAATGGGGCAGTCTCTCCTCTCTTGCTTGTACCTGTTTTTGTCTTTGGTGTACATAGTTGACCAGGATTAGCTTCTTGCCTTTGTGAGGATCTCTGGATTGCTTATTACCATTGTCATATTTAAGGGACATGTTTTGTCCCAAATTGTATGCATGAAATCAGATGCTTCAGCTCTCTGAGTGAATAAGGCTGCCTGTTTCTTCTTGTGTATAGCCTGACTCAGCCAAGAGACAGCCTCTCTCCCCAGATGTATGTGTGTAATGATGGGTTGCTCTTCACCTTTGTTATATTTGAGCGACTAGTGGCAGCTCAACATTCTGTTTCATGTGAGTATGCACATGCTGTTTCATCTGTTGTGTGTGAGCGGTCATTGACTGCTTTCCTCTGTATAATGTATGTGTGATCAGAGGCTGAATCTCTTCTCTGTTGTATGTGAATGGGTGGGGACTGCCTCATTCCTTTGTTGTATGCAAGTCAATTACTGGAGTTGATCCTGTGTTATAACAGCTGTCAACTACTCTGTTTTCATAAGCATTTAAGTGTTTCCCTGATCTGCTGGCCTCCAGCTCCCCACCCATCTAAGCCACTGGCATTCACAACTCCAGTTTAATCTTTAGTTTAAATAATCACAATTTATCAAGCTGGATAAAATGCAAAAATGTGACCGGGACAGAAACTAGTGACTGCCATCAAATGGTCACTTCACATAAACATACAAATCAAAGCCATCAACTCTACATGGCACCATTCCCTTCTTTCAATGGCCCATCATGTATTGGAGGACACATTAGTGGGAGCATCTCTCTTTGTGCATGTACACTAAGCCTCCAATGGTTGAAATCTGGCACAGTAGCGTAGTACTTAGCACAATGCTTTATAGTACCAATGACCTGGATTCAATTCCTGCTGCTGCCTGTAAGGAGTTTGTATGTTCTTCCTGTGACCACTTGGGTTTCCTTCCACAGCCCATAGACGTAATGGTCGGTAGGTCATTGTAAATTGCCGTGTGATTAGGTTAGGCTGAAATCTGGGGATTGCTAGGCATGTTGTACCTGGGTTTCGGGCCGAGACCCTGTTGACTCACGTTTTCTCCCATAGATGCTGCCTGGTCTGCAGAGCTCCTCCAGCATTTTGTGTGTGTTGCTCGAATCTCCAGCATCTGCAGATTCTTTCTTGTCTGTGATAGCAAGGCAGCGTGGCTCGAAGGGCCTGTTCCACGTTGTATCACAATCAATCAACAGACAGTTAGACAGACAGCAAAGTAATATAGATTGCACAACCCTTGTGGAACCTTCCTTGTATTCATTCCACTGAGAGAAATGAGTCTTGTTCAAATGGCGATGGAGAATCTTACCCCAAGCTCCCCATTCTGCTCTGCACTCTTTCCAGGCAGTAAAATTGCAAGTTTATTCCACTGCTTTCTAATCTGGAGGACAAATGATGTCAAGAGTTAAGCTGATCCAGAAACCTTACGGTTGGTTCAGCAGCAATAAAAATGGTGTTATAACTGGATGGTCTCTCTGATCTTGTTCACTCACAAGGAACAGAGGGAAGAATCAGCCTCTCTGGTCACTGACATGCAGTCCCACCCAGAAGTTGAATAAACATGGAAGAGAGTGCCGAGTGGAAAGTGTAGTTCAGAGTCACTGAAAATGGCACATTGACATTCTCAAGCAGTCTTAATATCAGCACATACAATGTTTATAAGAAGTTAATATCAATGTATACAACATTTTGACCAACAGCAAATATGTATTAAATCATATTTATTCAATAAGTACATTTAATGTAAGAGAAATATATACAATATACATTCTGAAATTCTTTTTCTTTGCAAACATCCACAAAAACAGAGGTGCCCCAAAGAATGAATGATAATTAACTGTGAGAACCCCAAAGCCTCCCCACGCATAAGCAGCAACAAAGCAACAACTCCCCGCCTTCCTCACCAGCAAAAAAGCATCTACACCCCTCACTGAGCACTCAAGTGTGCAGCAAAGCATCAATAAAGACACAGACTTGCAGTACCTCAAAGACTACTCGTTCACCCAGTAATTCGACATACCACAGACTCTGTCTCTCCCTAATAAGGGAAAAAGAGGTGTCCCTGTCTCACAGTGAGAGAACTCAAAGAACTCGTGTCTCTGGGTACACAGCCAGCAGCCAGCTCGCTGCTTTCAGTCTTCTGTGTACTGCCATGACAGATCAGGCGGCAGCACCGACCTTGAATCAACCCGTCTGCAGAGCCACAAAAATCTGGCACCCTTTAGGTGCACTAGTCTTCCAGGTTGTATCCTTGGCATATCAAAAAGCCATATCATGGCTGGTCGTGAGGCCCTTAGAGCGGGTCCCATTTCCGCAAAGAACCAAAGTCAGCGTTTAACTCCAGGTCAGGGTCTTCAAAAGAACCTTGAAAGGCGAAAAAAAAGAGGTATCAAAGATAGAAATAGAGCTGTTTCCGAAGATATAAGCATAGGTGTCGGTGTTAGACGCCATCTCTGTCCTTACTAAATTACATTGCACTCGACAGCAACACCACATCAGATTTGGGAAAACAGTGAAATCTTAAGGAATGCATTTATGCTATGAGGAATACTGAGAGAACTAGGCACAAGTTTTAATCTCCTACAAATGAGAAAATCGGATTCAAAGTCAAAGTTTATTTATTAATTTCCACAGATACTGCCTGACTTACTGAGTTCTTGTTGTGTATTAAATATTACAGTTATTTTAAAAGAATGAGAGGAGATCTTATAGAAACATATAAAACTATGAAAGGGATCTGCTAAGATAGAGGCAGTAAAGTTGTTTCCACTGATAGGGGAGGCTAGAACTAGGGGACACAGCCTCAACATTCGGGGCAGTAGATTTAAGACGGAGATGAGGAGGAACTGCTTTTCCCAGAGGACTCTGAATCTGTTGAATTCTCTGCCCAATGAAGCAGTAGAGGCAACCTCAGTAAATATATTTAAGACAAGGTTGGATAGATTTTTGCATAGTAGGGGAGTTGAGGGTTATGGGGAAAAGGCAGGTAGGTGGAGATGGGTTCATTGCCATCCTAATTGAATGGCGGAGCAGGCTTGACAGGCTAGATGGGCTACTCCTGCTCCTATTTCTTATGTTCTTACATTTGAGTAATCTTTTATATATATTGTTTGATTAAGTGTTCTTGTCCGTTTAAATAATTCATTATGGGTTATATGTAAAAATACCTTAATTGTATACATCATCACGCTACCATGCGATACGTACGGACCTTGCTTAAAGTAAAGACAAACTAGAAGTGTATTCCTAGATTCTCATGTTTTCCTTTGAATTAGTTCAATATTTTGAAATTACAAAACATAACACTTATAGCATTTAAAAACGCATACATGAGGAAATCTGCAGACGCTGGAATTTCAAGCAACACACATAAAAGTTGCTGGTGAATGCAGCAGGCCAGGCAGCATCTCTAGGAAGAGGTACAGTTGACGTTTCGGGCCGAGACCCTTTGTAAGGTCTCGGCCTGAAACGTTGACTGTACCTCTACTTATAGCATTTCCTGTTTTTATTCCAGATTTTCAACAAATGCAGCTTTTTCCTTGATATTTTGTTCAGGTGCAAGAGAGTGCAACCGGACATAAGCAAGCTAGTCTGACACAAGAAGAATCAGGTGCAATGAGAGAAGCATGCTTTAGTGAAAGAGCGAGGCGCATAGACACAAGCAAAAAAACCAGACACATAGTCAGACGTGGGTGAAAGGGTGAGACATAAAGACAGACAGATGTGAGGGAATTAGGCAAAAAGTCAGACACAACATCACATACAAGGAACAGAGTTATGAGACAGCTGCACTGTCAGGCAGATGTGAAGAAGACAACAATTGATATGCTCAGGACAAGTTGAGAGTTCTGACAAAGTCAGGCACAAGCAGGATGTTGGGAAACAGACAGCCGCAGTGTCCTGCAGGAAGACAGTGAAGAATAAACGAAGAAGACAATCACTTAGAGGAACACAAGTGGAGACATTGTGAAATATCATGATGTCAAACTTAAATGAAATAGTCTGTCACAGTCTCTCACAAGTGAGACGAGTAATGAAATGTTTAGAAGCAAGCCAGACAGTCAGTCAGGATGTTGGGCATAAGTAGGCAAGTCAGAAACAATGAAACAATTAGGAATAATGAGATTGTCTGGATAGACACAGTCAGAGTCCAGTGACATAATAGAAATGTAACAGCAGATGTGAGAGCTGAGCTGCTGGTTAATCCCGTTTCCTGAATTGGAAAAGCCAGCAATAAAGTGAATGCAATTTTCACCCTTACTGAATTCATTAATGCTGTAGCCATTGAGTTATATTTGAACGCGACTAACAAATTCCACATGTGAAGAAACCCAAGTTGATTTTTATCATTCTGCAGGTGTGGAGACATCTGACTCCTTCTGTTCTCTTTGCAGTTCAGCAATGCAATGTCAGGTGCATGAATGGTGGGTCCTGCTCAGACGACAGCTGTGTTTGCCAGAAAGGGTATACTGGAACGCACTGTGGGCAGCGTGAGTATCAACAGTACACTTCAGTAAAGAGATCCAAATGCATAGGGCAGAGGGAAGTGAAGATCAATTTCTGGGCAAATGGAAACTGCAGAGCTGCAAGTCATTTCAATTTTATTTATTAGTAATCTGGATAGAAGATAGAAGTTATCTGCACCACATCATGGGATGAGAACTAACCTGCAGTCAACCTCATCATTAAAAAATAATGAGGCTGACTGCAGTTACAGTACACTAACTACATCAAGTACGTGCTTTGTCCCACTGTCCTACTGGCATAGTGATAGTGATGGAGTACATTTGCCTTTGTATCAAAGAAAACGTTAATATTAAAACTTAATATTTGTTTTAATGTTTAGCAGGCACACTAACTGCATTAGAAAAAATTGCCATCAGCTAAAAATTGAGTAAACTTTCTGCAAAAATGTACAAACGTTGTAGTTATAGGATTACCATTTGTGCTCACTGGTATTGGATATTAAATACATCCTGGGTGCCAAGCAGCTGAATCAACTCAACCTATAAAGCAAACAGTAGAATTTTAGTGGCAAGAAGCATTTATTCATACACAAGATAGTAGCCAAATCATACTGGCAAAGGATTCTGCTCAAACACAAATGTGGCCAAGACTTATTGGCGGGGAGTCCCTCTCAAATGCAGACATAGTGTGAAGTGAAAGTTGTCAAGCCTATCCTTGCCCATTGCTGCACCTGAAGATCATCTCTAGCTGTCCAGGATCCAGTAGGAGAACTAAGACACTGGGGCAGTCTCACTGCAGCAGGAAATGTGCACAGAACTCACTGGTAATTTCAAGCGTAAAATAGGGCATGAAGATAAAATAAAGGCCTAAGTGGAACATTTACATAGTAACAATAGTATGCTTCATGACAGACCTTTTACACTTTGCATTAATCTAACCATTAAGCAATTACTTAACAATATATTTCTGATGAAGATACTTTTCGACAACCAACATCCATCACAGTTGGCATATCCTTCAAAGAACAGCTGGAAAGCTCACCTGTGGTTTCCAGGAAGTAATGATCTGCACATGAAGCCAGTTTGCACTGCATGAAGTTTCAGACAACTTCACGTTGATTGGTGCTTCTACAAACTGTAGAAATCTATGATTAATTCCACTAAAACTTACCTAAAACTTACTTAATGTTTTTGAAATGGGTGCAAGAAACACACATGCTTGGCAGCTTTGTTCAAACAATATATTGTTAACGGATGTATCCCGTTTCTCTATTAGCTGTGTGCAAAAATGGCTGCCAGAATGGAGGACGTTGCATTGGACCAAGTCGCTGTGCGTGTGTGTATGGGTTCACTGGACCACAGTGTGAACGAGGTAGGCATGCCTCTTCGTGCTTTTGAGGGACTGTTGAGTTCTTATGGCAATTTTCTTTTCCAGAAATCAGTGCTATCCCTTGGGTGTGAAGTTAATGCCCAGATTTAATTAAGTGAGGTAGTGTACTTCTTCGACCACTTAAGCAGGACTTTTACTTGCTCGCGATAAATGGACCCAAGCTTCTTAGTACCATCCCGAATACGCCTTCTCCATTTGGAGCAGACCTGAGACAGAGGTTCACAGAGTCAGTGGGGATGTTACATTTCTTCAAAGAAGCGTTAAGCACATCTGAAACCTTTTTCTTCTGTCCATCTGGTGACTTCACGAGACAGAGCACAGATCTACTGCCAATGGCATGAATGTGATGCACAGATGTGTAAGTTGTAAGAATGTGAACATGATTGACATTATGTAAGTAAAGCAAGCAGAAAAAGGGTGAATGTGCATTTACAGAATAATTGCAAGACTACCCAAAGCGTATGAAGGCAATTAAGTACTTTGTGCCTGAGGGTGACTTACTTCCACTCTGGCTTCGTGGGTTAAGTTGCTGTTGAGGCTGATGTGGGAACAGATGGATTGGAAGATAGCTTATGAGTGGACAGGAAGATAGTTTGTGAGGTGTTGCATTCCTTTCACACTTACACAGAGCCTCAGTGTACTGACGCATGGCATCCCAGTGCCACTCAGAATATTTTCCTCTTTAACCAATCAATTTCCTAGGAATCAGTTACATTTGCTCAGGGAAGTTTTGAGCACATTCTTGAATCTTTTTCTCTATCTACCTGCAATTTTTCCATAACAAAGCTCAGAACAGAGGGTCGTTCAGCAGTCTGGTACCGTGCAGCTAACCACAGGCATGCTCTATGTAGCAGGGGCACTAAAGGCAAACATTGCTGTTGAAACACACAAAATGTCGGAGGAACTCAGCAAGATAGGCAGTAGTTATGTTCTGATGAAGGGTCTTGGCCTGAAGTGTGTACTCTTTATTCTTCTCCATAGATGCTACCTGACCTGCTGAGTTGCTCCAGCATTTTGTGTGTGTTACTCTGGATTTCCAGTATCAACAGAATCTCTTGTATTAATGATAAAATTCACCATCACCTTTAATGCAGCCTTTGGATGATTAATGGAAACAGTATCCGAAGATCAAGACCTCATAATTGGCTCAAAACTCATGGTCTACCAGGCTGCATTCTTGCCCTCTTACATGCTTATGAGACTCGCCACCTAAAGACACAGGAAATATACTACAATATTGTCTTCATAATATCCTCCAAATTCACTGGAAAGACAAACCAACCAATGTCAGTGTCCTCGCAAGCATTTCCAGTATTGAGGCTCTGGATAACCAATTTGGAAGTGTGGTCATCACTGTAATAAGGCAAAAGAAAACAGAATGAAAGCAAAAGTAATCCTATTGACATAAAGTATAAAACATCTCCAGCTGTCCAACCACAATTGGAAACTACATTGAAGAATAGACCATGTGGTTTCCTTATTATTACGATGTGTGGATATCCGGTCTCAGTATTGCTGTCTCTGTATCCCTGCCTCCCCACTAAACTTTCCTTGATTCTATCAACCAGCTTGACTCCTTTCTTCTGATTGTGTTTAAATAGCTCAGCCTCTCTCCTGGGATCTTGTTTCCCAGTTTGACTCCCCACCCCCCTGTGTTGGAGCTAATCTCCAATATCTTTGTGGATAACTTCAATCACCACTACTCTGAATGGATTCTATGACCTACTGATTCATTTTCAAGGACTCTTTACAACTCATCTTCTCAGTGTTGTTTTTTATTTGCAGTTTGCCTTCTTTTGTCCATTGGTTGATTGTGTTTGTCTGTTTATGTGCAGTTTTTTTTGGTAAATTCTGTTGTATTTTCTTTTTCCTGTAAATTGCTGCAAGGAAATGAATCTCAAGGTAGTCTACGGTAACATAAATACTTTGATAATACATTAACTTTGAACTTTGTCTCAGTGTTGCAATCTTAATCTGTAATCCAGGCTCTGAATATTTAAGTTTAGACTCTGGGGTTCTGTTTCCTCAGTTTTCTCCCTCTGTTGAAACCCTTTTCCAGGCACTTGGCCTAGCCTTCTCTGTATGTTCAAACCCAGAACTGTTGCCTGTGCCCTCCTGCTGTGGTTTTGAAGTCCAAACTCTGTTTTCCAGACTAGGGTTGAGACCAGCCTCTGCTCCCAGACAGTCTTTTTGTGTTGAAACACAGCCTCTGTTCTCTAACCTCCCTCTGTGTGCTGAAGTACAAACTGTCCCCCATTCTCACCCTGTGTGTGGTGCTCGGAATCTGTTCCTCAGGCTAGTTCAGTGGTTCAAAGCTCGAAGTGTTCCTCAGGTTCTGGCTGTATGTTGAGTTCTACATATTGTTCTGCAGGCTCATTCTAAATGTTGAAACCTAGCCTCTGTTCCCCAGGCCACGTGTTGCAACCTACACCTTGTTCCTCAGGCTCTCTCTGTATGTTAAAGTCTGGACTCTGTTCTCCAGCCTTGTTCAGTGTATTGAAGCTCAGACAGTACCCCCCTCTCCCTCTGAATGTTGAAGCTTGGGCTCTGTTCCATTGGTTTCTCGCTGGCTTAGGTTTATTTAAATCATTTAAGCACTTCAATGACAGCGATGTGATTTTTTTCACATTCATCATCCATTGCACATGTTGGCTAAATGGGAATCTTTTGATTTATAGCATAGACCAGCTGCAGTTCCAGAGGGGCTGTTTTCAGCTTCTGTAAACACAGTAACTCCCTTTGCAACTAAGACTTTGATTGCTTTCTGGGAGTTTACTGTTAAATTGCAACAAATTGGAAGGTGTGACCTCAATGTAAACAAGCCTTTAGGTGTAGCCATTATGGCATTGCTTTGTCACTTATGCTGGCTAAATTGGTCAGGGGCTCTTTGAAGTAGGGAAAGCCAGACATTTGTCAACTGATAATACCAGTGCCATTTTTTTTCACAGAATTGGGAAAAGAAATAAATCTCTTTTCATAAAAGTTGGTGTGAATGCTGCTTTACAATTTGGCAAAAGTATCTTTGGTCTATACCACAATTAGTATGAGTTGATCCCACAGTTCCCACATTTGCCTTACAAACCCAGTGACTGCCATAATTACTGAAGTGAACTCAGCCCAAAACATCGACTGTTCATTTCCCTCCGTAGATGCTGCCTGCTGAATTCCTCCATCCTTTTGTGTGTGTTGGTAGTATGAGTTCGTATGTAGTCTAGGCACCAATCCAGAGAAGTTACTGAGCTCAGGAGTATCAGCTCAGATCAAGTCAATAATTCAATGCTGGCAAGAAAGGATTACTGAGATCAACATTGTGATAGAGTTGCATTAACAGTAGCCAAGACTGGGGAGCAGTACATTAATTTTAAAATACCAGAGTGGCTGGGTTATGAACAACAGGTAATTGATTACAAGGGCTGTGGCTTATATGAGTGACTGATGCCAGTCCTGTGAAGGAGCTGGGTCAGTATCATGGAGTCAGTGACACACATTATTATCGGGGAAAGTTTGCTAAAGTTTGTTTATGCCAGGAGCAGTATTAGTGACAATCAAAATACATACAGTTTCTTGACAAGAAGCAGTTGCTGCACTTGACAGTGCGCAGTGTTTGAGTTTCTGTATTATAAAAAACTCAATATCTGTATTATTTGGGAAGATGGAAGGTGAAGCAGATAACAACTGCAGTGCCTTTATGTTCAAATGTCGCACTGTACTCTGCAACTGGCATCATTAGGAATTGTATAGACAATTATTGCTTTCCTTTATTGGGTTACAGGTCAAAGAACATTATGGTAGGATGAGTGACTGGGGTCAAATAGTTGGTTCCAGTCACTTCTTTTGATGCAATAATCTTATGGTCTTAACATCTTGCTGGATCTCCTGCACACTCTGGCATAAGCATATTAAGAACAGTGATACAGCATTTAGCACACAGAATCATGGGCGAAAACAGAACTTTTGTGGTTCCCATTAAAAGCTGCATGCCAAGCTGACAGGAAGAGGGTCAAGCTGATAGAGTTTTTCCTGGTGGTACAAAAGACTGCCATGGAGATGAGAGAAAATGCATCCAGATGCAAAATGGTAAAGAGGATCTCCTTTGTATTTGGGTACCATGTACCTGGTACCAGGCTCAAGTTACTGTGAAGTCATATTTCCGTGCCATCACGCATCTCACAGTTAATGTTTTAACATGAGCGCTAGTTAATGAAAGGAGTCTCACTAGTTAATTCTCCATTGCACTGACCATTGGAAACTGAAGCTGAGACGTGCTCCGTGCAAAATATCAACAAAGCAATGTGATATTAATTCTCAGTTCACCTCTGAAACCTGTAGATGCTCCTAGTTTTTGCAGATGCAGAGCAAGGTGTTCCTTCAAAGTCTCCAATTTCTGATGCAGTGCAGGAAGCATGCATTACATGTCCTATGACATTATCATCTAAACTATCGATGCTGGGCAAATACCAGGCTAAGCCGTACCACATGGAAGTACCTATGCTGATCTTCTGATAGGTGTCCAGTGACTAGAAGTGTTTGTTGCTGCACCCATTCTGTGCAAATGCCTCTAATTGCTAGGCAAGAGAGCGTAACTGAGAGGTGGAGGAGCAGATGGGTTAACTTCTACAGCATCACTATTGAAGGCAAACCCAGCATTCGAGGGTTGAAGTGCTGAGGAAATGCATCAGAGGCCAGGATCAGAAGGATTTGAGGCTTGTAGCACTGAAGGAGCACTGAGGGTATGGAGAAATCTAATGGATGAAATAGAATTTTAAACTGGAGAAATCGAGAGATCATTGTCAAGCAGAATGGATGTGTTGAGAGTTGAATGATACTGGATATTATCATATGAATAAAGCAAAGTGCTAAATAAGATACTATACTACCATGCTGGGATGGTATGGTAGTGTAGTGGTTAGCACACCATTTTGCAGTACCAGCTACCCGGGTTCAATTCCCGCTGCTGTCTCTAAGTTCTCCCTGTGACCGCATGGGTTTCTTCGGGGTGCGCGGTTCCCCCCCCCCCACAGTCCGAAAACATACTGGTTGGTAGGTTAATTGGTCACTGGAAATTGTCCTGTGATTAGGCTAGGATTAAATTGGGGGATTACTGGGTGGGTGTGGCTTGAAGGGCCCGAAGGGCCTTTTCTGCGCTGTGTCTCAATAAATGAATGAATTAATTTGTAAGTTAAGGTGGAATTTAGAAGGACAGAGCGAAGTGTAGAATGGGAATTGTAGTGAAAAGCCTTCAGTATGAGATTAAAGTAAAATTGAATAGGGTACAAAATAAGTGGCTGATCCAGTCCTGATTTATTCCCATTGACCAGGATGAAGAAAGTGATATAATAGTCCAGTGTAAGATCAGAGACATGGTTGAAAGTTTAAGCAGCAAAATTAAACCATCTTTGCATAGATCATATAGACAAGAAGCTCAAGTGAAGGGTGAAGAGAACATTATGTTACAACTGATTAGTTTTGATATGTTTTGTAACTCTGAAAACTGAATGAAAAAAAACGTGTGCCCGCGGAGAACGTGTGTGTACTTTGCTTCACTTTTACTGAGGCGTGAACTTATGATGTGGTGTGATGACGTATGCCATTCACGTATTTTTTCAAATAACCTGTAATCAAAGAATGCTTAATCAAACAATATATTTACAATATTACTGAAATATTAAATACACAGCATTCCTCACTGCTTAGCAATAAACTCCGACCCAATATAAAATGCGTCTCAACTTTTATATATAAATAAATTTCCACAGCATAGTAACTTTTGAATTGTCACATTCAGGCCTAAAGATTTAATTGCTGTGGAGCAATTAAATTATTATGCTCATGGAATAATATCTTTCCCCAGGTGAGGTGGGGGGGGGGGTCACTATGCTTAGCAGAAGAGACTGTCAATGTGAAACAATCTCAGATTCTGGGGCGTCCTCTGTGGTGATTGTAGGAGTTGACTCTGGGACTGCAGGAAATGGTTTTGGAAGCTCTGGACAACCTTTCTTCTCAGCGTGTTGGTATTCCAAACAGTGCATGGAAAGCTGTTTAATATACTGATCTATCCCAGGCCACCAGACAAAGCTTAAAGTTAATGCTTTCATTTTGACCATGCCCAGATGACTGGCATGTAGCTCCTCCAACTCTTAGCTCTCAGCTTGGATGGTACAACAGCTCTCAATCTTCACATAAGCCAACATCTGTAAAGGGCGGTGATCCTGGAGCTAGTAAAATGGGGAAACTGGAATTTCTGCTGCGCATTCCAGCCATTTCATGTGGCCATGTAGACCTGAGACATTGTGGGGTCTTTTCTGGTTTCCCTTTGGATCATCTCTGCCATAATAGGGAGAATTTTGATTTGCATTAGGGAGAATACGTCAAGAGAAGTGTCCTCTTTTGTAAATTTTTCAGGTATTTCTATTTCCAAGGGCAAATGGAACCATCTATCAGTATTTCCATCATTAACTATCCTATTGAATTCATTCCTGTAATTGTGTCTTTCAAGAAGTAGAGCCCATCTCTGCTTTTGTGTTGCTGCTGCTAATGGAACACCCTTCTGTGGATTGAAAATGGACACCAGTGGTTGATGATCAGTAATGAGGGTGAACTCCCTCCCATACAAGTACTGGTTGAAACGTTTTAGACCCCAAACTAGACTCAAGGCCTCTCTGTCAATCTGTGCGAAATTTTTCTCTGCAGCGGTAAGGGAACGTTATGGAAAGGCTATGAGGTGTTCACTTCCATTACTCATAATATGTGACATGACTGCACACCTATACTATAAGGCACGACATCACAGGCAAGCTCCATTGGATGGTATGGATCAGAATGTGTGAGTACAGTGTCTGACGTCTTCATTTCCTTTGTCTTTTGGAAAGTCACCTCACACTGCTTTTTGTATATTGCCATTTCTTCCTGATCTATAATATGTAATGAGTGTAATGGGTGGAGCACAGTCGCCAGGTTTGGCAGGAACCTGTTGTAGTAATTGACAAATCCTGAAAAGGACTGAAACTGTGACCTGTCCTTTGACCTTGGAGCATCTACCACTGCTTGAATTTCCTCAATACACTTGTGTAAATCTTGTGCATCAATGTTGTGACCACAGTAAGTGATGCTTAGTTTAAAGAATTTACACTTCTTGCATTGTGCTCTTGGCCCATAATCTTCTAATCTTTTTAAAAATGTCCTGAGATTTTGAAGACGTTCCTTGTCATCCTTACAATAATGTCATCCAGGTAACACTGAGTGCCTGGTCAATAACTTTCTGCCAGAGTGCAGGTGCAGATGCTATTCCATAAATAAACCTATAATAGCAATAAAGCCCTTTGTGAGTGTTTATGGTGAGAAACACTTTGGGCTCATCCACCACCATCTGTAGGTAAGCCTCAGCCTAGTCCCATTTTCTGAAGTGTTTTCCTTCTAGAAATATTTGAAAAGCTATTGCCTATCGTGGGCAGAGGGTATTGATCTACTTTCAGTGCTGGGTTGATGGTGACTTTAAAATCACCACAGGTCCTGACAGACTCATCCTTTTTGGCTACTGGGATCACAGGCATTGGCCATGGGTTCCATCAACCTTGGGAAAAATTCCTTCAGCCTCCATGCCATCTAGCTCACTAACTACTTTATCATGGGTGGTATAATGAACTAGACAGGCTTTGTAAAATGTGGGTGTGGCATTTT
This sequence comes from Mobula hypostoma, assembly GCF_963921235.1. NCBI lineage: Eukaryota > Metazoa > Chordata > Chondrichthyes > Myliobatiformes > Myliobatidae > Mobula > Mobula hypostoma. The sequence continues at coordinate 20,966,803 of NC_086120.1, read as the reverse complement.
CATTTAACACTATTTTACCTTTGATATGTTTGAGTTTTTCCAGTGCCATCCTTGAACACTGCTATGTCATCATCCAGCACCTTTCTTAATTCACATTCAGTTGACTCTATTGCAGGGATGTGGCATGCAAATAGTGGATGGATCTCCAATCAAGTTGTAGTTGTCTCAGCCAGTCACATCACTACATTGCTGGCCCTCCTGTTTTTACTACATACAAGCCCAGTTTGGCTTGTTAGATGTTGTATTTCACTGTTACAAATGTCATTCCCACAGGAGTTATCTTTTCTACAGTATAGTTTCTTATTTGGATACTTGCTGGCTTCAGTTCAGTATCTTTGAAATGCCATTCAAACTCATTTTGTGGAATGGATGAAACAGCTGACCCAGTATTTGGTTCCATTTTAATTAATTTGCTGCTCACTTCTGGTGTAAGCCATATTGCTTGTGTCCTGTTAGTTTTCACATGGAAAATCTCAAGGCTATCCAGACCTGTGTCACTCTAGTCATTATCAGATTTTTCATCAACAATTCAGATTAGTGCTCTTTCTGAAACTGCAACTTGATTTTCTATCTTTCCTCTTCCCAGATGTCCATTTATTTTTCTCTGCCTGACATGCTCTTGGTATGTGTCCAACTTCGTTGCATTTTCTTCAAGTTTCACCTTTAAAGCTGCATTGGTCTGGTATATATGAACTCCTGCCACAATAGCAACACAATTTGTTCAGCCAGTCTGGTTTCCGTTTAAATGTTGCAATTTTGTTCACGTTCACTTTTGTTCCTGACTGCAACTCAAATATGTCTCCGTCTGCTGTTTCTATTGATACAGTGATTTCAACTGCTGTTTTAAATATGAGTTGTGCTTCAGTTAGCTGTTTTTGAATGCTTTCTTGTATGATAGCACAAGATGAGTGCATCATTAAACCCATTACCGGACTGACAATGCTCAGACAATCTTTTCAATTCAGTCACAAACACCGAAATGGGCTCCCCTTCCTTTTGATTCTGCTTATGATACCTAAAGTGTTCTGCATTCAACAATGGTTCTAAACGTTCCTGCATTACTTTCACAATCCCAGTGTAGCTCATTTTGGCTGGATTGGTTGGAGCAGTCAAACTTCTAAGCAAACTGTATGCCCTTCCAGCTATTACACTCAGTAACATCGACACTCACTTTGCACTGGCCATTTCAGTTGCTTCAAAATACTGCTCAATTCATTCAGTTTACTATATCCAGTTATCTCTTGTGTAATCAAATATGTCTATCTTTCTGATGTAGTCAACCATTTCTGCTTTTTAAAAACTTATGATTATTACCTCCTGGTACTCACTGTTCATGAACCTGTGAATTTAGTCCATTTTTTGCCTTTTTTTAAACTCGTCCGTCTCTCTCCTTTTCCAAAGAAACCACATGCTGCACTTTTTTTTTACTCAGCTGTTACTCTCCTCTTGCGAAGAAAATGTTATGCACATTTTTTAAACTCAAACACCTCACTGCACTTCAACAGGTAGTTAGTTGTCTCGGGTTCATTTGAAAACTAACTCCAAAAACGCGGGAAGAAAAACGCAGGAGCTCAGGGATAACGCATGTGAGGCGCACACTTATAACACAGTGAGGTAATGATATATGCCATTTACATTCTTTTACAAATAGCCTGTAATGAATTATGAAAACAACAAAAAATGCTTAATCAAACAATATATTTACAATATTACTCAAATATCACTGAAATATTAGATACGCAATGACTGCAGAGACAGAAGAGTTTGGAGCAGAGTTTTGCTTTAGTTGTTGTAGTTTTTTGCTGGATGCCATATCCTAAATTCTCTTATGCAGTAACTTCTCCTGTAACTCTTTCCTTGGACTCTGCTTACCAGCCGAGCCCCTCTCTTGGACATTCAGCTCAACCCCACTCCTTTGTTTCTGGTCAAGCTCTCTCCCATCTCATTTCCTCTCCCGGGGCATAATCCCCAAATAATTTGTGCCCTTTTGCCCTATGTTGCTTTGAATAAAGAAAACATTTTACAAACATCTCTGTTCCTGCTGCAGCTTGCAATATTCAAAAAGTAAAAAAATACTCACTTCCCACCCCCTTAGGCATCTGCAGAATGTATAGTTAAAAAATATTTCTGTTAACTCAGTCATTCTGCCTGCCTTTTCAGTTATTATAAAATGGCCCACTCTTGTCTACTGCATAATTATTTTAATAGTTTCATATATTTTATTACATTTGTATGTGTCTGCAGTCCAGTTGTGTGTAATGTCTTCTACCATCAAGTAATACAGCTGCACAATGCAATGATGCAATTGTTTAAATTGTTCTTGTTTATGTTGTCCCTTCAGACCAACTCTTCCATTATTATTCTGGTGAGACTTAACATTAATTCACTCCTGTTATTTAGTTACTATGTTTCAGAACATTTAATTTAATTCCCACTACTATTTAACAGTCTTCAAGGAAATTCATTGGAGTAATTGGCTGCTGATTTCATCTTTATTTAATGAATTAGCTGCCTGATAGCTAAATTATTGGTTGGAAACACAATGTGCTGGTGGGGGGAGTCTTCAGCATTTCACCCCACACAGAAATCCCATGTTCAGTTATGGCTGAACCGCCCAATGGTTTAAAGTATTGGAGGGTTACGTCACTAATGAGAAAGAATAACAAGATGCTGGGACTTTTTTTTAACCTTCATTTTGTTAACGCTTGCTTTTGTCCATTCCATATGCAGTAAAATTCTGATAATCTGTTATGCTCAGTACTTTAGTGATTCCAGATGAATAGATTTTCAGCACAATTGAATATTATCTCCATTGATTTCCCAACACACTTTATATGCACTTCCTTTTAGATGTTACACATTATTTTAATAAATTTTTGCAGTGAACCCAGTAAGTTCAAATTGTGTACACTAACTAAGATTTAGCTGGTTTTGGGGAAGGGGTGGTGAGAATCCTCACTCATGAAGTAGATACCAAAGCATTGGGGTTTCGGAATAGAGTGATGGTGGATTATCAAAGCTTTACTGTAGTATTCTGCATCTCATTTCATTGTTTATTTCAGGGATCCCCAAACTTTTTTGCACTACGGACCTGTTTGATATTGACAATATTCTTGCGGACTGGCCAACCCGGGGGGGGGGAGGGAGGTGGGTAGCAGTCAAATACGTTTTGTTTACCCAAAGAAAAGACTACAATGACCATGAAGCCTTGCGCAGGCACCAGTGCGCATACGCGTGGTAACCTGCCGAATATTTTTCCTGTAAATCCTTTTTGGCGATTCTGTTCGGTGGGGGGGGGGCGGAGAGTGTTAATCATGACCGGAATATAGGTGATAAGTGGCTAATACACTCAATTTCGTTTCTAAAAGGGTTTATCTAACGAATTTAATATTAAACACACAGCGCATATTTTCCTCGCATGAATATAGTGATAAGTCAATTATCAGGGGAGCTTGAAGTAAGTGTGGAACGAACTTCCAGTAGAAGTGGCAGAAGCAGGTTCGATATTATCATTTGAAGAAAAATTGGGTAGGTATATGGACAGGAAAGGAATGGAGAGTTATGGGCTGAGTGCAAGTCGGTGGGACTAGGTGAGAGTAGCGTTCAGCACGGACTAGAAGGGCCGAGATGACCTGTTTCTGTGCTGTAATTGTTTTATGGTTATATAAGTAAGTCAATAGCATCATAACATTTTAAGTAACGTTTGAATATTAAACACCCAGCGCATATTTTCCCCGTATGAATATATAAAATCATTGCAACACACCAATATCGCTGAATCAGTGGGAGCGCTGGGCTTGTTTCCCTGCAACAAGACGGTCCTATTGAGGGATGATGGGAGACAGCGATACTCGAAGGGGGTTCCTTATGTCCAATCTATTCCTCAATTTAGTTTTCGTTGCATTCATTGCAGAGATTTGTTGGAAATGGAAGCAACGTTTTCAGTGCTTTCATGGCTATCTCAGGATATTTAGCCTTGACTTTGATCCAGAATGCCAGCAGAGATGTTATGTCAAACATACTTTTCAGCCCGCCATCATTTGCAAGCTTGAGGAGTTGATCTCCTTCCCGCGCTGACATGGATGACGCGTGTGTAATGATCTCGCGTGCATTCAAGCTCAACAGTGGGTGACAGGGAATGAGGAAAGGTGCAGCTGACTCATATCGCCAAATCATATCATTTCCTCGTGGCCCGGTAGCACATGCTTTGCGGCCCGGCACCGGTCCACGGCCCGGTGGTTGGGGACCACTGGTTTATTTCTCTCAATCTTTTCCACTGGGGTAAATTTGTGGTACAGTAGTTAGCGAGGCACAATCCAGAGTCTTAGTATTCAAGGACGATTGGACAGTTACTTTCATTCTCTCTCCATCTGTTACCCTAGGATTCACTAGAGATCTATTAATCTCACTCTGACTCCAGGATCTATTAACCTAATGTTTATTTCCACTCCAGTGTTCACTAATCTGGAGCTCATTCCTGAGTCTAGTATGCTGAGCCTCACTCCAGGATCTTACAATCAGCATCACATGTTTCACGCCAGGATCTGTCAGCCTGGTCTCTTTCTAGGGTCTGGGTCTCAAAGGGTTTATCTCCCTACATTTCCCTTCAGGATCTAGGTCCAGGTAATACACTGGGCTTCACTCCAGGTTCTGTCCACTTCACTCCTGTGCAGTTCATTTCAATTGTTATGTCTACGGTTTGGCTTAATACAGGGACCTTTACTTTAGGGACTGAAGAAATCAGGATATCAATGTAATTAATTTTCTGGAACTGACCCAGTCAATTGATCTACATTAAATGAAGCATGATGCAAAAATAATTTCAGAGAAGTGCCATTACTCACTTTATTGCACCAAGAATGTAAGTTTTAGCCAACAGCAGAAGAGTTTCCGGATCTGCACAGAAGGTACATAATGGTATACTTTGTATGTTAGAATGCCTGGACATGTGTTGGAGCAAAGTTTACTGAGGAGTTAGCGTAGTTGTTTGCTTGTAGTCATCAGTGTTGTAATGAGCTAGATCTCAGCCTCCATTCGCCAGAATATCACATTATTGCATTCTTAACTTTAAACTACAGATTTGGAATAAAGTTTATGTGCTTCATGAGTTTGATTGAATTTTTTGAGGAAGTAACCTGGAAGTCAATGAAGAAAGAGCAGTAGATATCCTTTATACGGACTTCAGTAAGGTCTTTGATAAGGTGCTGGATGGTAGCCTGGTATGGAAAGGTAGATTGCATGGGATCCAGAGGGAGCAAGCTAACTGGATCAGAATCGGCTTGATGGTAGGAAGCAGAGAGTGTTCATGGAAGGTTGCTTTTCAGACTGGAAGTCTGTGACTAGTGCTGTTCTCCAGGACTCTCTACCAGCCCAATTGCTGTTTGTCATCTAAATCAATAATTTGGATGAGAATGTACAAGTCATGATAAGTAGCTTTGCAGATGATATCCTAAAATCAGGGTAGGGCATTTACAGTGAATGGTAGGGCCTTTGAGAGTGCTGTAGAAAAGAGACACCTAGGTGTACAAATGTATGGTTCCATGAAAGTGATGTTGGTGGTGAAGAAAGCTTTTGGCATGCTGGCTTTCATCAGTCAGGACACTGAGCAGAGAAGTCGGGATGTTATGTTGTAGTTGTTTAAGACATTGGTGAGGCTGCATTTGGAATATTGTGTTAGTTTTAGTTACCTTGCTATGGGAGATATGCCATTATGCCAGAAAGAGTGCAGATGAGACTTACATTGATGTTGCTGGGACTCAAGGGACTGAGTAATGAAGAAAGTTTGAGCAGGTGGGGATATTTTCATTAGGGAGTAGAAGAATGAGGGCTGAATTTATAAAAGTGCATAAAGTATTTAGGAACCTTGGGTGAATATGCATAGTCTGTTTCCCAGCGTTGAGGATCAAGAATTAGAGGATGTAGGTTAAAGGTAAGAGGTAAAAGATTTAATAGGAGCCTGAGAGGTAATTTTTTACATCCAGAAAATGGTCAGTATATGGACTGAGCTGCCTAAGAAAGTGTTTGAGGCAGGTACGTTAACAAAATTTGAAAGATATTTGGTTACGTGTATGGATAGGAAAAGTTCAGAATGCTGTGGGCCACATGCGGGTAAATGGTACAAGCTTAGATAAGAACCTTGGTCAGCATGGACCAGTTGGGCTGAAAGGCCTGTCTCGGTGCTGTCTGATTCTGTGACACTATCGAGGTGTTCATAAATCAGGGCTACAGGGTTTCATTCATTGTACCTGAACAATTGGCTGTTATCCAGAAGTGAAGATGCTGATAGCAAAAGAATAGGATTAACTCGTAATGCCAAAAAAATGCTGGGAATGTGGAGTCTGGCCAAATAAAGAGCTCTTGCAGCTTCAGGCTGAGAGCTTGCAGCACAATCTCTGGCAGTCTGCCAGTCAGTGTGATAGAACCACGCTCTATCTAATCTCATGTCAAGCCAACTGACAGAGTTCACGTGCCCCCAGTTGGCTGTAAAGAACAACCTGTACTGTTGCTGAAATCAGATTGAAAGCTGGATGCTAAAGATAGGACAGAAAATGTGTTCCTTTATGCTGCTTGAGATCTGATTATATCGATTGTGATTTATGGCCTCGGGTTGTTGCAAAGGCTAATTTGAGCGACTATTATAATTCTGCACTCAGATTCCTGTAATCATAGTGTGGTTGCTAAATCAGATAGTTGCCTTTGGATTGTGGACTGTATCATTTTGATGCCTTCTTTGTATTTGTGTATTATTTATCAATTCTTCATGATGTGAGCATCACTGACAAGCTCAGCGTTAATATTCTATCCCTATTTGCCCTCGACAAGGTGGTAGTGAGCCATCTCCTTGAATTGCTGAGTTCTTCTGATGAAAGCACATTTACAGTCCTGTTACATAGAGAATTCCAAGATTTAGATCCTGAATTGGTGAAGAGTGGGTGATATATTTCCATATTAGGATGGTGTGTGATTTGGCAAGGAACCGGAAAAGGTGGCACTTCTTTGAATTGACTATTGTTGTGTTGCTTTGGTAGTAGATCTTGTGGATTTCAGAATCAGATTTATTACCACTGACTTGTATGTTATGAAAGTTACAAAGATGATTGTGCAAAAAATGAATAAAGAGTTATTATTCATGGGCTTCATGGACTGTTCAGCAATTTGATGGCAAATGGGAAGAAGCCGTTCCTGAATTGTTGAAGGGTTCTGTTGTATTAGTGTAGGTAATCAATTGAATGGCATATTGCAGATGGCACACAGTGTAATGTGCTAGTGGTGGAGTGAACAAATGGCTATTATAGGGTTCCTATCTAGTGGGCTGCTTGGTCCTGGATGGTATTGATGGTACTGGATGAAAGTTGTGAACATCATTCCATCTTCCAACACTCTACTGAATGAAGACAGTTTGGACAGTAATTAGCTGGTTTGATTGGTCCTGCTTTTTGTGAACAGGATATACCTTGAAAGTTTTCCACAGTGTAGTGTAGATGGCTTGGCTAGAAGCACAACTAGTTTTTAAGCATGGGTGTGTAGTATGTTATGTAGCCCTGGGGTTCCTTTTTGCTGTGGACTGTCATTTTAAGACACAAGAAAGAACTGAAACTAACTTTTGGATGTCTACTGAGAGAGAGAGGGGCAGAGTCTGCCTTTCAGCTTATGTTTACGCTTTTACAAGGACATTGACTACTGCTGTCAGCTTTTGGGTTGCCGTGGAAAAAGAGAGAGTTGTTCAACATAGACACCTTGTTAAAAAGAGAGAGAAAGAAATAGAGAGAGAGGCGAAGACTGCTCACAGTTTGTTTACACTTTTGCAAGGGCACTGGCAGCTTCCAAGTTCTTACAGAGAGAGAAGGGAGGAGCTGCTTGATGGACAGCTAGTATTCAGCACGGTGAGAGAAATAGAAGGTCAGCTGTTAGACTTACAGACACATGGTTTTGGACACTGAAAGAGCTTCGTTGTGCCCACAGAAAAGGTGGGTTTTGGAGGATCGATCAGTAGCTCTGGCAGTGTGAAAAGGGTGTCACCGGTGGGGAGTTATGTGTGTGTCCAACACTCACCTGGGTTGATAATTCCACCACAGAACAGCCCCCTTTGTTGTGGTCACAGTCGGTGACTTCTAAAGGATTTCGGAGGACAACGGGAAGATCGACGGCGTCAGCTCACCTGAAGACTCAAATCTCTCCCTCTCTCTCTCTCCATCACTACTCAACTCACTACCATGAACTGAACTGAACTTTACTCATCATCGTAAGACTATCTATTTACCCCTAGACTTGAAGAAGCTTGGTTTTCATATATTTCCACACTTATTTATATATAATCATTGCTAACCTGTTTGATTTATCTGCATTTATATTACTGTATTGCGTAGTTACTAATAAATACCATTAGTTAATAGCAATACCGGACTCCAAAGTGTTTTCCATTTCTGCTGGATCTTCAACCCGTCACGTGGTACGTGACAAGTAGTATTACCAAATATTGTCTGGTCTCATAGGCTTTGCTTCATCCTGTGTTCTCAGCTGTTTTTTGATTATACAGTACATAGGATGAAATGAATTGGCCGGAGACTTGCTTCTATGATGTGGAGATCATTTATTCAGCATTCTTGACTGAATATCTTTGTGAATACTTCTGCCTTTTCTTATGTAACTCTTGCTTCGTCTAGGTTAATATAGGGGATGATAGCCCCCCGGCCTGGCCAAACTTAAGAAATCTTGTTCGGGTGTATGTTGCACAATATGTCCCCTGTTACAAATCAGTACTATGAAATAACAAACAGTACACAATATGTGATTAAGTGATTGAGCTTTATAATTCTTAATTTGACTATATGGTTAGTAAAGAAAACAAAAAAAGAAAAAAAGACCCATTCTCATGAAACAGCCTAATGCGCAATGTTGGAGCTCACTGATAAGGCCCCTCGTCCACCATCGACCTCCTCCGATTGTCGCTGACCTTTGGACCCTCGCTCCAAGTCCACTCCGTCCAAGGTCTACCAACTCTCTCCATTCGTGTCTTCTCTCCTCATCTCTCCCCAGCAAAAGACCGTGAATTCCCGGCTCCCAGACACACAAGAAAAAACAACATCCCACTCATTGGCTAGCATGCCCCGTTATCTCTAGTCATAACCCAAACATTGGTGCTACAGAGAAACCATTACCTCAGCAGTGAACATTACAGAGAAGCCATTACATTAGCAGTGAAACCTTACAACGTGTTACACTTACGGTTGATATGTTTGGCCTCACCATCTTCAGAGATAGGTAATATAAGTTCCAAGGTTTGTTCTGGGTGGTCACATTCATACACGAGAGAGCTCTTCAATTTCTGTTCATGTTTGAGGTTTTTCATGTGGCATTTCTCCAGCTATTGTTTAACAAAAGTTTTCACCTGACTGGATATTGTTCTTTATCAGTTAACAGCAGTACTGTTAAGAGTTCTGCATGTGAGAAACAGCAATTCAGAACTGCAAATAGTCTAAATTTTGTGATGCTGGTTGAGATGTCAGCAAAAGGATTTGTAAAGGTACAGGGACATTGGCATCCCTTTCCACACAAAAGCAGATTTTCGTTTTTTAAAATTAACATAAGAAATTCAAACCTACCATTTTTTTTACATTCAAAGTGTTTCTGGAGTTAGAAAACTTCACGCTATATGCATAAGATTTTGTGTAAAACTCCTAGTAAATTCCCTGAACTGAATAGATGCAAAAAGCAGTGGGCACCATCTGTGTCTACAGGAGCTAATGCTGCAGAAATAGAGATCCTGCTCAGAGCTACAAGGGATCTTTGGTATGAGGCCATGAAACTTACGGACTTTACATAGAACAGTTTTCAGAACATCTACAGGCTCTGAATCATAGCCATCACAGTTGGAGCATTGCTAATATCTTTGACCACTCATAAAACAAGAACCCATATACCACAGCTCCTTGGACGTGAAATTCTTTGGAACATTCCTTAGATGTGAAAAAGTGCCGTATAAAAAACCATCTGTCTTTATGCTGTTGTTGGTTAGGATTTGATGCTTAAATTTAGTTTATTGCTAAAAATTGATAATTCTTGTATCTGAGTATGAGAACATGGGTTAATGACTCCCTTCTGACACCTGAACTTTTGCTAGCTGATAACATTTCACTATTAGCAGAACTTTCTCATAGCTGAGGATTTACCTGCCCCTCTCAGGTAGTTATAAAAATTGCAGGACTCCATTTTCTGATTGAGAAGGAGGAGTTCATATAAGTTTGTTCTGAGTTATTTACTCATTTCCTGGGGCCAGAATGTTTATAGTAACACCAGCATTTGTTGCCTGACACCTAATAGCTTTGAAAATGTGGTGGTGAGCTGCCACTGTGAACCATTTCAGTCCTTCTAATGGCAGTGATATTGAACAGAGTGTTCCAGGATTAAGATCCAATGATGATGAAGGATCAACAATATAATTCCAAATCAGAATGGATTGTGACTTGGAAGTTTTAGTGTTCCACTGCGCCTGCTGGCCTTGTGCTTCTTGATGAAATGAGATGGGGAGATGCTCTCAGGGTAGCACAAGTAAGTAATTGCAGCATGTTTTGCAAATGGTAATTTACAGAAGATGATTGGTTTAAAATATGACTGTGTGGTCAAAGGGTTGACAGAGAAGTGGGCTGCTTTAATCTAGATGCTGTCAAACGTCTTGGACTTGCAGTCAGTCAGGAAACTGAAAAGATTCCATTTACTATGCTTTGAAAATGGTGGAAAAATTTTGGGGTGTCATAAGATGAGTTATTCTCCGCAGGATACCTGCTGTCATGGTCTCATAGTCCTAGTTTTTATATGGATGGTCCAAATCAGTATACGGTTAATGGTGACCCCTAGGGAATTGAAAGTGGGAACTTCAATGATAGCAATGACATTGGATGTCAAGATTTGGTGGTTAGAATCACTTCTAGTGGACACAGACATAGCCCGGCACTTCTGCGGTGCAGATGTTATTTGCCTCTTGTCTGAATGTTGCCTAGACCCTGCTGGATACAGACATAGACTAGTTCATTTGCTAAGGAACTGCAAATGGAATTGATTTGAACACTGAGCAACCATCACTTACCTCTGATGGAAGGCAGGTCATTGACAAAGCTGCTGATGAAGGCCTGGGATATGCCTGCAATGATATTGCCAGGCCTGGATGATTGACTTCTAACATAATTTACCCATCTTCAATTGTGTGAGGTATGTATGAATCAATTATTGGAATGTTTTACCTTTAGTTTTCAAATTCAAGTGGATGTATGCACAGGTGCAATGAAAAATGTACTTGCAGCAGCATCATAGACACATAGAATTAGAAACACAACATTCAAAGGAAAAACATATACTAAATTGTACAAGAAAGAGCACAATTATAATGAAAAAGAAAACCCAGTTCATTGTAATGCAAAGCTGTCATGGTGTTGCTGTACTGAGGTAGTTATTAGGGTGGCTCTGGTAGTCTGAACCGCCTGCCTGATGGTAGCAACTAGAAAATGGCATTACCCAGATGGTGGGGATCTTTGATGTTGCCTTCCTGAGGCAGTGCCTCATGCTGATACTTTTGCTCATTGGTACTAGCCTCCGTAGTATCCAAGACAGCTTCAAGGAGTGGTGCCTCAGAAAAGCGGCTTCCGTCATCAAGGACTCCCACCACTGAGGACATGCCCTCTTCTCATTGTTACCATCAGGAAGGAGGTACAGAAGCCTGAAAACATACATTCAATGATTCATGAACAGCTTCTTCCCCTCTGCCATCCGATTTCTGAATGGACATTAAATCCATGAAAGGTCTCAGCCCAAAACATCGACTGTAATTTTTTCCATAGATGCAGCCTCACCTGCCTGCTGAGTTCGTCCAGCATCTTGTGTGTGTTGATTGAACCCATGAGCACTATCCCACTACTTTTCTTTAAATTTCTTGTTTTTGCAATACTTATCTTAATTTAACTATTTAATATCCATTTGTATACCTACTTTCTTTTTTAATCTTATTAATTTTCAATGATATACTTACTTATATACATTTATATACTTACTATAATTCATTTTTTCCCTATATTTATCATGTATTGCATTGTACTGCTGCTGCAAAGATAAGCAATTTCAGGGCATATGCTAGTGATATTAAACCTGATTCTGATTAGGATTTCTTCAGCATTACATCTGTAGAAGTTTGTTAGAACGTTTAGTGACAAGCGAAAGCTTCTTATTCTTCTAAGAAAGTAAAGCTACTGTTGTGCCTTCCTTGTGATTGCATTTATGTGAAAGGTCATCTGATATGTTAGCGCTCAAGAATTTAAACCTATTGACCCTCTTCACAGCTGAACCACCAGTGTAGACTTTTGCATGTTTGCCTTCGTCCCTTCCTGCCATTAAGAATCAGTTCTTTAGTTTTAGTGATGATGAATGAGTGAGTGATTGTTGTTCTGGCACCAATCAGCCAGGTGTCCCATCTTGCTCCTGTGTGCTAACTCATCATCACCTGTAATTTGTCCAACAACAGTGGTGTTGTTAGCAAATTTGCATATGGCATTGGAGCTGTGCTTAGCCACGCAGTCATGTGTGTACAGGGAGTAGAACCAGGGGCTAAGCACACAGCCTTGAGGGCACCTGTGACGATGGTTAGAGAGGAGGAGATCTTGACCAATCCTCACTAACTGAGGTCTGCCGATGAGGAAGTTGATAATCCAGTTGCAAAGGAAGGTACAGAGGCCTGGTCCTGCAGCTTGGTGGTAAGTTTGGCCCCACGCTCCTTGATATCATACTCAATCAAATACTGCCGTGCTCTTCCCCACCCTGGAATTCAACTCTTAGGTCCATTTTTGGACTGAGCATAGAATGAGGTTTGGAACCAAGTGATCCTAGTGAAATCAAACTGGACATCAGTGAGCATATTACTACTGCGTAATTAATGCCTGATGGCGCCGTTGATGTTGTCTTCTATCACTTTACAATGGTTTACGTAGAGGAGCTAATATTTGTCTTTCAATTAACATTATTGTTAAAAAAATCCAAAGCACATTAAATGTTGTACATAGCTCTCACTTGTCTTCTGAGGCATTCTGTTTGCAAATTGACAGCAACAACACTTCAGAAACAGTACTGATTGGATTACTTTAAAGAAATTTGTCTATGAATGATTCAAATCAATCTTCTTCATTTTATAATAATTTCTAACATGTATCTATTATTGAATAGCTCTTGATAAATGCAACTGTACATGCAATTTAATGTGATATTATTAGTGCTGTAACAAACATTATTCATGATTATCATTTCATGAACATGACGTAAAGAAGATCATGAACTGACGTAATAAATGCAATTTAGTGAGCCGTATCTAACAAATGACATTTATATTGATTAATAAAATCCAATAATGCCTATAAAATTATTAGAATTTGGTGAATAGAATTTAAGCCACTTAACATCTTAATGCACGCTTTATCAAAGGTCATTTAATGATCTGAATTTAATGAGAGAAAGCTACATAATAAAATCTATTAAATTGCCATCTATTGAAAGATATTAATAATGCCATCAAATAAATATTATTAACTGCAGATAATTTATCAGAAGTTATCTAATGATCAGATTTAAATAAAGTTTGAATAATGAACCCCATTCAGTAGATATTATTTCGTGAATGAGAATGTATTGAACATAATTTAATGTTATCTTTAATGTTCATTACTTAAATCAAATGAACATGGTTATATGATGTTTCGTGTTGTGGGAAAAGCTGGAACTGAGGATCACTCTTTAAAATTAAGAGTTTACCCATTTAAAATGTTCATGAGGTGACACTTTTTTCATCTTTGGAAATCTCTTCTGCCAAAATTAGTGGAAGCAACATTTTAAGGTAGAGATAGGTCAATTACTGATGAGTGGGGGCAGGAGGGGAGGGCATATTGGAATGTGAAGTTAAAATTACACTGAGATCAGTCATATTATTCAGTGGTGGAGTAGGCTTGAGGGGCAGAGTGATTTATTCTTGCTCTCACTACATTTGTCTGCATGTTAACTGCATTACCTGCCTGAACAGGGATCAGTGGACATGATCATTCTGCTCATCCCCATTTCTCAAACGTATAACCTCACACGTCTCTGGATAGAATTCATTTTCCCTTTTTCTGTATGTTGGCCCAAGGCTATTGCTAACTTTATGATATCTACTGCTTTCTTCCTTGGCATTAATCACACTGCCAACTTTTCCATCACCTGCAATCATACTTAATTGTACACCATATATGTAAGTCTCAATTCTTAACGTACAAGAAACAGAACTAAGCTATAAGGAGTCCTTCAGTAAATGGATCAATCACCAAAGCAGTTATCAATTATCCCTCCTAGTTTTCTGCAACAGTCCCGATTTTGAATTCAACTTGCTACTTTCACTTGGACCCCAAGTTCTTTTATATTTCTGATTAATATGACTTCATCAAAAGCCTTGTTAAAGTTCATGGAATACACTGTCGCATCAACCCTCCTTCTTACTCATCAAAACATTTTGTCAAGTTAATTGGATTAACGAACCAATACTGATTGTGCTTGTTTTTAATGTGTGACATATGTAATCATACCTTTATCCCCCTTTTTTTAAATAGCAATACCAAATTAGAGTTCTTCCATTTCTCTGATACCATGGCAACAGTAAAAAAAGGATCAGCAAGCAATACAAAAGCAGAACACAGTAGATGTTATAAATCTTAAAAACAAATTGCTGGAAATTCTCAGCAGGTCAGGCCAAAGTTCAAGTTCCAGTTTAATTGCCATTCATCCCTACATGAATAACCATGATTATAGCCAAGTGAAACCATGATTACAGGCCAAGGTGCAAAAGACAGTATCAACAGTCATACATAGCACAAGGCACATATAGCATATATAAGATAGCAGTAAAGTACAATCATACAAAAATTATATGTAATTCAAGTCCCTGAGTTCATGAGTGTTGCAGCTGTCTGCAGTCGAACACAATACAGCCTGTCTTCTGCCAAGTGAACACTTGGGGAGCAGTACCGACTCCAGCATAGATGCCACACCACACTGCTTCTGGCACTCCAGTTGAGCGCCTGATACCAACGCCTCTCCCTGGGCAGCTGCAAGCAGATGAGACCATGGCTTGAGGCCTAACCCTTGGTACAATCAAGTCTATGCAGCTCCCACACCATTCGCCAATAAACCAAAGAACTAGGCTTGCAACATTCCACACCACCAATCTCCAACAACATCTTGTGATCACAAGGAAGACGATTAAGACAATCACTCACTGTTACACTGCACACCTCCTTAGCACTCCTATTCCTCTCTGTCACAGACCAAGTCCAGCTCCTTCAGTTTCTCCACCAACAAGCAACTTGCTGATTGGATAGACCTGCACTACTTTAAGTGCTTCATGTCCAGAAGGGTCTTGTAATGATAAGAAGTATGTTTTAAAAAGATAATAACACCTCCGGTAAACTCCATGTAAGCTGCTGCGTCCAGCATGCCGCCATCTTATCAGGAGAGCTTCGAATAGTTCTCGATCTGAAGTATTATCTTTCTGCAAAGATGTTGTCTGACCAGCTGAATATTTCCACCATAATCCGATGGACTAAGCAATGGAAAATTAAAGTCCAAGCTTCCCAATATATCCGACCTTGTTTCCCTAACTGGGGCTGTATTTCAACCAGAAGTGGTGACTTTAGTAATTTTAAGAAATCCTAAAACTCCTCATATTTTTTGTCTTCCTAATTTTAGGACATTCAAGAATTCATACACTTCCTCCTTAACTACAAAGTTTGCATCATTCCACTCTTCCGTAATGTCAGGTGCAAACTATTTACTTAGAAGCATTCTTATGTCTTGTCGTTCACGTAGAAATTACCTTTATGGTCTCCAATATACTTCTCTTTATGTATTTATAAAATATATTTAAGTTTTCCTTGATTTTACTAGGCAATGAATTTTCATTTTTTAAACTTACCCTTCCTAATTTCCTTTTTAATTTCATTACTCCGCTTTCTGAAACCCATAGAAAGCACCCATTCCAGATGCACCACAGCTTGGTATGGCAACTGCTCTGCTCAAGACTGCAATAAATTGCAAAGAGTTATGGACAAAACTCAGTCCATAATGAAAAACAGCCACCCCTTCATTGATTCTGTCTACGTTTTGCTTTGTCTTGGGAAAGCAGCCAACATAATCAAACAGCCCACCTACACCGAACATTCTCTCTTCTCCAACCTTCCATCAGGCAGAGGATACAAAAACCTGAAATCATGTATCACTGTGCACAAGGACAGCTTCTGTGCTGCTGTTATCTGTCCCATGAATGGATCTCTTATATGATAAAGAGGTTGAAAAATCATTGCTATCAAAAAGCTCTCCCACTGATACACCTTCCCTCTGCCCACCTTCATTCACAAAAGCGAAGTCTGGAGCAGCCACCTCTTTTCTTAGGCTTGCTACAAACTGGTTGAAAAATGCAGTTAAGAATACTGTGCCATCTATTCCTTTTATACTTATCCCTGATGAGATTAGGAACATTGACATCCCTACTATTACTACAGTACTGCTTTTGAGCTTTTCAGAGATTGGATAACACATTTATTTCACTCTAATTATTTGGTGATCTGTCATTGGCTCCCAGCAACCTGCTTCTGTTTTTAATGTGTTTGACCCTACCCCACTTGGCTTATTTCAATGGTCTAGATATCATATTATCCCTTTTCAACTAAAAATTTTCTTCTATAATAGTTTCTTTAACCAGTGTTACAAATCCCCCCTCCTACCTCCTCAACCTTTTATATTTTGCTCTCTGTCCTGTCTGAAAGGTCTGAAATCAGTAACGTTGAGCTGGCATTCCTGTCCTCTGTTAAGCCCTGTTATTAATTGCTAGCAAATCATATCTTTTCCAGTCCAACTATTTCCTCAGCTCATCTGTCTTATTCACTGTGTTCCTTGCATTTAAGCAAATACCATTAAGTACTCCCAAGCTCCTTTCTCATCTGTTTGCCAACTTTTTTGTTTCCTCTACTTTCCAACATGTTTGCTAATCTACTACCTTTCATTTCCATCTTTGCCCCACTCCCTTCTGACTGTAAGCTCAGGCTCCCATTTGCCCGTCAAGTTGATCCAAGCTCACCCCAGCAGTACCTTCAGACTTCCTTGTGATGATATTTGGCCTAAGGTTGTTGATGCGAGACCTGAACTGTTCCGATAATTCTTCAGTTCAATTTCCCCAGCACCAGTTCAGTTTCCCCAGAAATCTCCTTAATGCAACACTTTTGTAGACATTTATTAATTGGCACCGGCTATGTACTTCCAGTATTCTGCTGTGGTGTTAGTAGATTCAACACTTCATCAAAAAATGATTGGAAAGATAAACTCATAAACCACAAAGAGCAGGAAGCTGAAAAAAACATGATCAGTGATAAGATTAGCAGTCAATTAGACAAATATGGAATAATTAGCAAAGATTGTGCAAAAATCATGTTTGACTAACTTGATTAAGTTTTTGGATGTGGTAGCAGAGAGAAACAAAGAGGATTTTGTAGGTAGTGTTTTGCATATGCAAAAGTAAAAAGTGAAGCCTCTTGGGGTAAAAGTGTCAAATGGAAATCCATTATGGAGAGGTGCAGAGTTTTGTCAAAGTGAGCATTCATAGAAGAGAAGCGTCAGTGACAACAAGTAATTGGTTTAGTTTACTATTGTCACATATACCAAGATACATTGAAAAACTTGTTTTGCATACTGTCTATTCAGATCAAATCATTACGTGGCATGTTGAGCTAGAATAATGTAAAACAATAACAATGCAGAATAAAGTGTAAAAGCTCATTGTACAAGAGATCAGAGTCTGATAACAGTTGGTTAGAAGCTGTCCCTCAACCTGGTGATATGTGCTTTCAGGCTTTTGTATCTTCGCTTGATGGGGCTTTGATGATTATGCTGGCTGCTTTACTGAGGCAGCAAGAAGTACAGACAGAGTCCATAGTGGGGAGGCTGGTTCCTTTGATGTGCTGAGCTGTGTACACAACTCTATCCAGTTTCTTGTGGTCATACGCGGAGCGGTTGCCATACCAAGCCATTATGTATCCAGACAGAATGCTTTCTATGGAGCGTCAATAAAAATTGACAAGAGGCAATATGGACTTGCTGAAATTGAAAAAAACACGATGGAAGATGTTCAAAATCAGAAATAAAGACAAAACGTGCCAGAAGTTCTCATCAGGTCTGGCACCATTGGAGAGAGAAAAGAGTCATATAGTGGAGTTTAAGAGATCAGCTACAGAGAGGTCCAGTGGGAGTGCGGTTTGAGAGCAACTCGAAGCCAAGGTTCAAACTCGATAAAGTGGCACAAAACAAACTTAGCATCTTATCTGAACTCATGGAATAAAAGAGACAGAGGCAGATGCCATTTAATGAAGTTAGTTTATTGCTTACCACAGTGAATCTATTTATGGAATTGATGAACAATTTGAAATTAGTTTTTCAGGTTGTGGGCATTGCTGCTGAGACCAGCATTTATTGTCCATCCTTATTTATTACATGTGACTTAATAAAGATTATTGAAATAGAGCAGTTTATTAAAAGTTATTTAATAATTATTAAATGTATGCCATTTAGCAAACAAGAATTGGTAAATAAATAGGATACAATATAAGACACATCAAATCACATTTATTGAGGTCATTGAAAAAAGAATTTAATGAAAACCATTGAAATAATTATAATCACACAGCAATTGCTGCCCTTAGCTGTTGGAATATATATATCCTGGATCAAATGTATTAAAATGTAAGTTATACTGAAGTTGCAACAGTTCTCGTGAGTACTACAGTATTAACCAGCTGGAAGATGAATCATGGAAAATTTGTATTGCAGGATAGTTTTGACCCTTTAAGTGTCCAATAAAGCTGTTTATTAAAAATCATCATGCACACTTTTCAAACATTTCGGAAAAAGATTTTTCCATTTTACCATTGTGTTGTTCTTTGACTAATCTCTACATGGGACAGACAAAACACAAGATAATTGTGTTCACTGTGATGCTTTATGCCAAGAAACACAGAAATATCCCCTTGTTGGAGACCGTCAGAGAGAGACCCTGTTGTCTGTTAGCTGGCCTTCTGAGTACAGCTTATCTAATTAGACTTTAAGCTATTTCTATGTGATGTCAGAAACAACAGCAGGGTTGAATTTCCACTAGGTTGTACTGGTTTCCTTCAACTCCTTATCTTAAATTGAGGTAATGGCAACAAAAAGCTGCCTGAGTTTAAGCATTGATTATGTTCACTATAGATCAAGTTTCTGTAGTTTTGCTTTGTACCAGCCTTAAAACCTATTATTCTGGAAGTCAGCCCCCCCCCCCCACAACCCTTTATGCCCTTTATACTTGGTACTTTATACTTTATTGTCACCAAACAATTGACACTAGAACGTACAATCATCACAGTGATATTTGATTCTGCACTTCCCACTCCCTGGATTACAAATATTCAATATTAAAAATAGTAAAAATTAGTAAATATTAAAAATTTAAATCATAAATCTTAAATAGAAAAATGGAAATTAAGGTAGTGCAAAGAAACCAAGAGGCAGGTCCGGATATTTGGAGGGTATGGCCCAGATCCGGGTGAGGATCTGTTCATCAAAGTTGCTGGTGAACGCAGCAGGCCAGGCAGCATCAATAGCAAGAGGTACAGTCGACGTTTCGGGCTGAGACCATCTCGGCCCGAAATGTCGACTGTACCTCTTCCTATAGATGCGGCCTGGCCTGCTGCGTTCACCAGCAACTTTGATGTGTGTTGCTTGAATTTCCAGCATCTGCAGATTTCCTCATGTTTGCAGGATCCGTTCAGCAGTCTTATCACAGTTGGAAAGAAGCTGTTCCCAAATCCGGCCGTACGAGTCTTCAAGCTCCTGAGCCTTCTCCCGGAGGGAAGAGGGACGAAAAGTCTGTTGGCAGGGTGGGTCATGTCCTTGATTATCCTGGCAGCACTGCTCCGACAGCGTGTGGTGTAAAGTGAGTCCAAGGTCGGAAGCAACACACCTCAAAGTTGCTGGTGAACTCAGCAGGCCAGGCAGCATCTCTAGGAAGAGGTACAATTGACGTTTCAGGCCGAGACCCGATGGAAGATTGGTTTGTGTGATGTGCTGCGCCTTTGTCACGATCTTCTGCAGTTCTTTCGGTCTTGGACAGGACAACTTCCATACCAGGTTGTGATGCACCCTAGAAGAATGCTTTCTACGGTGCATCTATAAAAATTAGTGAGAGTTGTAGGGGACAGGCCAAATTTCTTTAGTTTTCTTAGGAAGTAAAGGTGCTGGTGGGCCTTCTTGGCAGTGAACTCTGCTTGGTTACACCAAGTCAGGTCATTTGTGATATTGACCCCGAGGAACTTAAAGCTTTTGACCTGTTCCACTTGCGCACCACCGATGTAAATTGGGTCGTGCGGTCCGCTACTCTTTCTGAAGTCAACAACTAATTCCTTCGTCTTGCTGACGTTGAGGGATAGGTTATTGTCTTCGCACCATGCCACCGGGTTCTTAATTTCCTCGCTGTACTCAAACTCATCATCACCTGAGATATGGCCTACAATTGTTGTGTCATCAGCAAACTTATATATTGAGTTTGATGGAAACTTGGCTACACAATCATGGGTGTACAGTGAGTACAGCAGGGGGCTGAGTACACAGCCTTGTGGGGCACCGATGCTCAGAGTGATTGTAGAAGAGAGCTTGTCCCCTATTTTTACAGCCTGGGTCTGTAAGAAAATTGAAGATCCAGCTGCAGATCTGAGTGCTAAGGCCCAGGTTCCAGAGCTTAGGAATCAGTTTATTTGGAGTGATGGTATTAAAGGCAGAGCTGTAGTTAATGAAAAGGAGCCTTACGTATGCGTCTTTATTCTCCAGGTGTTCTAAGGAGGAATGTAGGGCCAGAGAGATGGCATCTGCTGTTGACCTGTTGCTCTGGTAGGTGAATTGCAAAGCATCGAGGTTGACCGGTAGGCTGTGGTTGAGGTGCACCATAACCAATCTCTCGAAGCACTTCATAGCAATTGATGTCAGAGCCACAGATCGATAGTCATTCAGGCATGCCACCTTGCTCTTCTCCGGCACTGGGATTATCATTGCCTTCTTAGAACACGAGGGGATCTTAGACTGAAGCAAGTAGCAGTTGAAGATGTCAGCAAACACTCCAGCTAGCTCGCTTGCACAGGCCCGGAGAACCTGTCCTGGGACGCCATCTGGGCCCATCACCTTCCTTGAATTTATCTTCAGGAAAGCCCTTCTAACGTCCTCCTCGGTGACGATGAGTCTCGATGCCACCAGGTCCGGTTCATCCGGAGGGAGCAGGACACTCCTTTTCTGTTCGAATCTTGCACAGAATACGTTAAGTTCATCAGGAAGAGAAGCGCCACAGTTATTGGTATTCCCAGCCTTTTCTTTGTGCCCAGTGATCTCATTTAGACCCTGCCATAGTCTACTGGCATCCCTCTGGTTAGTCTGGGCTTCCAACTTGGCTAGATATTGCCTCTTGGCGCCCTTGATGGCTTTCCGGAGTTCATGCCTGGATTCCGTGTAGCGACTGGTATCCCCGGACCTAAAAGCCGCAGCTCTAGCCTTTAAAAGGGACTTGACCTCATAATTCATCCAAGGTTTCCGGTTAGGGAATACCCGGATTGTCTTGTGAGACACACAGTCCTCCGTGCATTTCCTTTTTTTTTTAATTTTTAATTTTTTTTATTTGGATAAGGAATTCACAAATATCATGTACTTTTTTCACACATATAACCTTTTCCATTTTTTTATATGTATAAAACTACAATTATTTATACATTCTTAAGTACACATTGAGATGATATAAAAGGAAAATAAACACTTAAATAGATAATTATGTACTGTGGTAAATCTCTTATTAGGCTAAGTAATGGTATTAGTTGTTAAGAAAAATGGTAATAATAGTTTCCATATAACCCTTCTGGACCATTTCCACTGGTCCAAAATGTTGTATATAAGCCTATGTAACAACCATTGTAGGTGTTTACATCCTAATTTGTTCATGCTTGCTCCTGCCCGCAGACATAATTATCCAATCCCTATGTACTTATTTACTTAATTTTTTCATTTTTTTATCCCTTTCCCAAATCTTTCCCTTTACTTGTGTTAATTCTCTACTTTCCAAAAGAAAACAAAAAAAAAAGACATTTAGACTAGGGGTGCTTACGTTAGCAATATTACTGTGTTGATGAGAAGAGCAGTATAAATCATTAGGAGAGTCATCTAAAGTCTGCTCGCATTGGGGTTATATATTCAATCCATTTATTCCAGATTTGATAAAATTTTTCTTTTTGAATTCTCAGGGAGTAAGTCAACTTTTCCATTTTAAATATTTCCAAGATAATTTCGTGCCAATCTTCTAATGTAGGTGGTATTGGATTTAGCCATTTTCTAGTGATTGATTTCTTACTTGCCGCTAAGAGGGCCTGCAGCAACTTTATATCTTCCTTCTGTTCAAGAAACAATACATGCCCTAAATAGAGCGTCTCATAGTTCAGAGGTATCTGGGTCCTAAGTACCTTAACTAATGTTCTATGAATACCTTCCCAATATAGACTTAATTTAGGGCAATCCCAGAAAATATGAAAATGATTTGCCTCCTTGGAGCCGCACCTTCTCCAACACATCACATTTGTATCTTTATATTTTTCCTGATATGGGGTCTTGAAGTATCTTATAATGTTTTTCCAACAATGTTCTCTCCAAGTCAAAGAATTAGTCGAGGACCATTGAAAGCTGCAGATTTTCCCCCAAGCCTCCTCTGAAAGTGCCAACCCCGCTTCTTTCTCCCACTTCTCTTTAATATACAGTGTATTTACATTTTTAGCATGGGAGAGTGCATTATATAATTGAGAAACTGATTTACTAGGTATTGAACTGCAAGCCGAATTCAGAATCTTGAAAAATTCTAATTCTACTGTTGATAGGTCTGTATATCTACAACTCTGGTTAACATAGTTTCGTACTTGAAGGTACCTAAAAAAGTCATTATGTTCTAGGCCATGTTTGTCCTGCAGGATTTGGAAACTTTGTAATACTCTTTTATCTATAAATGAGAGGTAGGTTGTAAGACCTTTCTTTATCCATAGCTCAAATCTTTTATCTCCTCTGTTGGGAAGGAATTCAGTATCATATGCACACCATCTAAAAAGTTTTAACATGTTATTAATTCCACATGAATTAACCACCTTCTGCCATACTTTTAATGTAAGATTTATCCAACTGTTTTTAAATTTTTCCAACTGGGCCGTCAATCCTTTGTCAGATATTGAGGCCTGTAGAGGAAAACTGTCAACTAATCCAAATTCTATTTCCTTCCCTCTAGCCTTATATTCCCTATTACACCAATATAACAGAGGGATTATCTGTGAGGCATAAAAATAATTTCTCAGGCAAGGAAGAACCATACCTCCTCCTTCCTTCCCTAACTGTAAGGTGTTATATCGAATTCTAGATTTCTTTCCTTGCCAAATGAAGCGGGAAATCCATTTGTCCCATTCCCTGAATTGATTATCATCCACCTCCACCGGTAAAGTACGGAAAAGATACAATAACCGAGGAAGAATATTCATTTTTATAGTATTTATCCTTGAATTTAAACTTAAAAAGGGGATAAGATTCCATCTATGCATATCTGCTTTTATCTCTGAGATTAATGGCCCATAATTTACCTGTGACAGTGTTGAAAGATCCTTCGGCAGGGTTATTCCTAAATATTTTAATGATTTAGCTTCCCACTTAAGATTGTATGTATCCTGCAATTTTTTGGATGGTGTATAATTTAGGGACATAACCTGCATTTTCTTTACATTTATTTTATAACCTGATATTTTCCCAAAGTCATCCAACAGAATAAACAATCCTATAAATGATTTTTCTGGTTCACTCAGATAGACCAAAACATCATCTGCGAATAACGCCACTTTCTGTTCAATCCCTGTCACCTTGATACCTTTTACGATTTCGCTCTGTCTTATTATTTGGGCAAGCGGTTCAATATATAGCGCAAAAAGGAGAGGAGAAATTGGGCATCCCTGTCTAGTGCCTCTCTCTAAGATGAAGGAGTCAGAGAGGTCCCCATTTATCTTAATTCGGGCTGTAGGGCTGTCATATAGAGTCTGAATTACTTTAACAAGCTTTTCTTGAAAGCCGAATCTTCCTAACACTCTGTATAGGAATGCCCAACTAACCGAATCAAAAGCTTTCTCAGCGTCCAATCCTACTACCATTGTCTCTGTCTCGTTCTTATTAATCTGTTCTAATATGTGCCGAGTTCTCCTTATGTTGTCCTGTGTTTGCCTTTGTTGAATAAATCCAGTCTGGTCTAAGTGGATTAGGCCAGGTAAAAGCTTTTCCAATCTGCGCGCTAATATAGATGTAAATAGTTTGTAATCTAAATTAAGAACACTAATTGGCCGATAATTGCCACATTCTAGTTTATCTTTACTCTCTTTAGGAATAACTGAAATAATTGCTTCTCTCCAGGAAGGTGGAGTTTCTCCTCTCTGCAAGATCCAATTAAAGGTGTTAAGTAGTAATGGGGCTAACTGTTTCTTCAGGGATTTGTACCACTCTGAGGTAAACCCATCAGAACCCGGGGACTTTCCAGCCTTTAACCTAGAGATGGCCACGTTCAGTTCTTTGACAGTTACTGGTTCTAATAAACTTTCATTTTGTAAATCTGTAAGTTTAGGTAGATCTAAAAAATTCAATACACTGTCTATATAGGGCTCATTGGGGGCCCGGGGTTGGGAGTACAGCTCTCGATAATATGTTTCAAAACTCTCTTGAATTTTCCCTATTGTACTCTCCACAAGCTTTGTCTTTGGATTCTTTATTTTATGAATTGTATTGTCTGCTTGTTGTTTTCGTAATTTATATGCTAATAATCTAGCTGATTTACCTCCTACTTCATAATTCTTTTGTCTCAGGTAAAGAAAATTTCTTTGAGTTTCCAACGTATAAATATGGTCAATTTCACTTTGCAATTTTCCTAATTTCCTGTTTTCGATTTGAATTACTTTTGTTGCTATCTACAACTTGAAGTTGTTTTAATTTTCCTTGAAGGGCTACTAATTTTTGTGCATTGATTTTTTTCATGTGAGTGGTAATGGAAATAATTTTCCCTCTCAGTACAGCTTTCAATGTATCCCATAAGATCACTGGTGATGTTTCTCCCGTGTCATTAAGGTCTAGATATTCTTTGATTTCTCCCCTTAATCTCTCCATTACTTTCGGGTTATTGAGTATATGTGAGTTTAGCCTCCATAGTGTTTTCCTCATTTTCCTTTCCAGGATTAGAGACATAGAGACTGGGCTATGATCCGACAGATGAATTGTTGCAATATTACAGTTTTTTATCCTGAGTCTATCTGTATTAAAGATAAAGAAATAGTCTATCCTTGAATAGGCTGAATGAGGGAAAGAGTAATATGTATAATCTTTACTAGTAGGGTGTAATTCCTTCCAGACATCTATAATTCCCAACTCCTCCATCAATGAATTCACTTTCCGAGTCAGAGGTTTATTCTGAGTAACTATTCTTGAAGAATCTAATATAGGATTTAATCTAATATTAAAATCCCCTCCACAAATTACTACCCCTTGAGAACTGACCATTAGGTCAAAAATGTGTCTATAAAATGACCATTCACAACCTGGAGGAGCATAAACATCCAGCAATGTTATTTCTGTACCTTCTATTCTTGCTGTGATTTTTACGAACCGTCCTTCTTTGTCTTTAGTCTCTGAAATATGTTCATAATTAAGAGTACGTGATATTAAAGTAGCTACCTCTCTTTTGTGACTCAATTTATATGATGAATAAAATACATGCTTAAAGCCCATTCTTTTTAATTTTCCATGTTCAGATTGGCTCCTGGAGGAAAGCTATTTGTGCCCTCTCTTTTTGCAATTTAGACATAATCTTATTTCTTTTAATTGGATTCAAAACCCCATTAACATTATAGGAAATTATTTTTACCAATTCAGTTTGCATTTTTCTCTAGTAGAAAAAAGACACTCTCCTTTTCTAACCAAACAGTAAGCAATCCCTTCTCAACAGTAAACCAAGACATATAACCACACCCTAGACATTTTTGAACGTGTAACATTTGAAAATTTTTCCCGACTTCCTACAGTGAGGCCTGAGCACCGACCCGCCTCAGTTCAAAGGGATAACCTCTATCTTCACCCTGTGTTAGAGGGCCCTCAGCAGTTTGAATAATCATAGAGAATTTTCTCCTATTTATGTCTCGACCAAATTGCTATCATTCAAGTTATTCCGCCTAGTTTATTTTCAGTTACCAGTTTTCATTTTACCTTTAAGTCCGATTTACTCTTTTCAGTCATTTCTCTTAATTAATCTGTGTTCTCTGTACATTCGCATCTGAATATTTGCAGCTTTTCCTTGTAGTTTGACACTCTGGTTCGTGTGGAGCGTCCTCGCCCCACTAACTGCCACGACTTCTGCCAAATCTTCTCCAGTAGCGACTCCGGTTGGGTGATAACTTTAATAGGTAGTCCCCGGTACGCCAGGTCCGACGTTGCCTCCTCCACCGTAGCGTAAGTTTTTGTCCCTTCGTCGTAAAAGACTCTCAGCCGAGCTGGATACAGGGTCTGGAATCTGATGTTGTTTTCCTTCAGGACTCTCCGTGTTTCCGTATATTCCTTCCGTCTGGCAAGAATCCCCGGTGCGTAGTCGTGGTCTAAACTGATTTTACAGTTGTTCTACATGAAACCTTTCTTTTGCCATGCCCTTTTAAGCACCTCTTCCTTCGTTCTGTAACTGAGAAATCTGACCAGAATCGATCTGGGCTGGGCGCCTGCCGGAGGCTGTGGTGCCAACGCGCGGTGAGCCCTTTCTATCTGTAGGTCTTTTGCGGCCGGTATATCAAGGTTCTCTCTAAGTAGCTTCTCCACGAAAGGAATCATCAATCCGGGTTTACCTTCAGTTCCTTCAGGAACTCCATAGATCCTCACATTTTCCCTTTTCGAGCGGCCTTCTTGATCTATTAGTTTCCACTGGAGCTGGTCTTGTAGCTTCAGCATTTCTGCTATCACCTCCTCTGCGTTTTGTAGCTTCTCTTCAATTCCAACAATCCTTGCTTCGGCTTCATCTATCCGCGAGTTAGTTTTTACTATTTCTTCTTTAATATCTTCCAGCTGTTTGCTGTTATCTTGTCGGAACTCGCGAATCTCTCCGAGAATCAAAGACGGAGTCACCGATTCCCCCTCATTATCTCCGTCCTGGCTTGCCGTGGGGGAGCTAGGCCCGTCGCCTTGCTGCGTCTCTTTATGTTTATCAGCCTTCAGAGCGGACTTTTTAATCTTGTTCTTAGACATCATCCTTGCCCCTTTTATTAATATAGTTATGCAATATTAAGTATTTGTCTAAATTCGATTTTGGGGCAGTTTACCTTCTTTTTTGTCGAGAGACCTTTTCCTTACGCCGCCATTCCCTTGATGACCCGGAAGTCGCACCCCTCCGTGCATTTCCAAATAAAGTCCGTGACAGCTGAGGCATACTCATCGAGGTTAGCTGCCGAGTCCTTGAATACTAACCAGTCCACCGAGTCAAAACAGTCACGGAGGACCTCATCCGTTTCCTCCATCCAATGCGACACTACTTTTGACACCGTGACCTCCCGCTTCAGTTTCTGTTTGTAAGCTGGGAGGAGGAGTACGGCCTGATGGTCCAATTTTCCAAAGTGAGGTCGTGGGACCGAATGCTGGGCGTCCTTGACTGCTGTGTAGCAGTGGTCAAGTATACTCGGGCCTCTAGTGGGACAGGAGACATGTTGGTATAACTTTGGCAGTGCCTTTCTGAGGTTGGCCTGGTTGAAGTCCCCGGCTGTAATGAGCAAAGGCTCCGGATACCTGGTCTCAAGTTCACTGATGTTGGCATACAGTATGTTCAGAGCACACTCCACATCCGCCTGGGGGGGGGAATGTAGACCGCTGTCAGTATGACTGAGGTGAATTCCCGTGGCAGATAGTAGGGACGACACTTCACCGACGGTCCTGACGAAGGGTTCCGGCCCAAAACGTCGACCGATCTTTTCCACTGATGCTGCCTGACCTGCTGAGTTCCTCCACCGTGTTGTGAGTGTGACTTCACCGACAGGTGTTCCAGGTCCGGGCTGCAGGAGCTTGTCAGTTCCACTGTGTCCGAGCACCACGCAGTGTTGATCAGTCAGCAGACACCACCTCCCCTCGTCTGCCCGAAGACGCCGTGCGGTCCATCCAATGGATCGAAAATCCCTCCGATTGGATGTCATAGTTGGGGGTGGCAGGGGAGAGCCAGGTCTCGGTGAAACCGAATACACAGCAGTTCTGCATCTCCCTGCAGTAGGTGAGTCTCCCTTTAAGATCATCCACCTTGTTCTCTATGGCTTGCACATTAGCTAGTAGGATGGTGGGCACAGGGACCCTGAAGCCCCTCAGCTTCAATCTGACCAGCAGCCCAGCTCTTTTCCCACGCTTCCTCGGTAAATAGTGCACCTTTCTAGGTTTCTATTGATGCAGTGTGTTGTTGGCAGCTCTTTGAGGTTGGTGGATGCGTCCAGCGGGGATCGATCGGCTGGTTGCGTTGTCGGACGCTCCGGGTCGGGCCGAGTAACGAGGGAGGCTCCGCTGCCACTTCCAGCTGCCGGGGGCCTGGGCTGTCGATTGGGTTGGGCCCCAAAGCCGACACTTATTCCCGGATGGCCGGGCTTCTGGCTGAAATAAGTCCGTAAGCCAAGTCACGGTTGCGGAGGCCTCCGCTCCAGCTGAGCCTCGGGCTGGATTTCCGAGGTCAACAGCGGAGGCCTCACTTCCAGCAGCTGTGGATGGTCACCAACGGGGCTTTACAGTGGTCGCTCCGGGGAAGTGTCTGGGGCAACTTGAGGTCTCCGCCGTCACTTCTGTGTGGTCGTCTGCTCGGGAGAGGTGCTGGTCGGAATGGGCCATGTCTCCAAGCTCTCCGGCACGGTAGCAGACCGCGGGTCTCCGGGAACGTGGTGGGCCTTGCTGGTCGGGTCCAGGTATGGTCTGGAGTTTAAGAAGCAATTCTGGCGCGGTGGTCTCCAGCTGGGTCAATAGCTTTGCCAGGGTGTTGTTGATCTTGATCTTGCTAGATTGGAGGTTTAGAAGGGTTTCTCGGGTATAGCATAGTGGAGAGGGCAGTTTGCTCGGGAGAGCACGCGCAAAGTTGCCAGTTACCGGCGCCATTTTCCTTACCTTTATGGCCACAGATCAAATTAATACATATTAAAAATTGCTGCTAATTTTCCTTCTTTAAATTTTTGAACGTAATTTATTATTATAATACCCCAAGAAATTAGATGTTCAGTGCAAAGAGCAGGTGTGTGTATATATTTTCCAAAATTCATTTTAAGTAATTTGAAAATTGCATTACTCAATCGACATAGATTAACACAATGGTAAAACAAACTCTTACTTTAAATAATAATTCATTATAGATTGAAACTGTAGATCCAGAGGCCTTGTTGAGGAAGAACACAGTAAGTGGGGCTGTATCCGTGGTTCATTTTGTTCTAACACCTAGTAAAAAGTAACTTTCTGTTAAGCCTGTTGAATTGGTGTAACTGCAAGAATAAAACCTTATCGAAGAGTATTAAATTATCTAACCGTTTTAAAATCAGAGTAAAATGCATACTAAATAAAATACTGAACTTTGTGTACATTTGTGTACATGCATATAGTATGTATGTGTACTTAAATAACCCATTGCCTACTGTATCATAAATAGTTTCTGAAGGTTTGCCTTTCAATATCCCAGTTTATTTTACTGGAATTTGTCCGGATACTTGGAGGAAGAAGCCTATTGGGCATGCAATTCCTTCCACAGCTTTTGATGGATCCACAGCTGGAGAACTGTATATATTTTAGTCACTATATTATAGGAAAGAAACATTTTCACTGGAGAGAGCGGAAAGGAGATTTGCAGGGATGATGCCAAGAATGGAAAGTTATAGCATAAAAAGTGCCTATAAAAATTATTCACCCTCCTGGAAGTTTTCATGATTTGTTGTTTTATGACATTGAAACACAGTGGATTTAATATGGCTTTTTTGACACTAATCAACAGAAAAAAGATACTTTTATGTCAAAGTGAAAACAGATCTCTACAAAGTGATCTAAATTAATTACAAATATAAAACACGAAATAATTAATTACATAAGCATTCACCCTCTTTAATATGACACACCAAATCACCACTGATGCAGCCAATAGGTTTTAGAAGTCACATAATTAGTTAAATGGAGGTCACCGTGTGCAGTCACGGTGTTTCAATTGAATGTAGTAACAATACACCTGTATCTGGAAGGTCCAACTGCTGGTGGGTCAGTATCCTGGCAAAAACTACACCATGAAGACAAAAGGACACTCTAGCACCTCCGCAAAAGGTTGAAAAGCACAAGTCAGGAGATGGATGCAAGGAAATTTCCAAGTCAGTGAATATCGTTTGGAGTACAGTTAAGTTAATTGTCAAGAACTGGAAAGAATATGGCACAACTCTAAAGCTACCAAGCACAGGCGGTCCTCAAAAAACTGAGTTACCGTGCAAGTAGTAGACTAGTAAGGGAGGCCACCAAGAGACCTATCCTATGACAACTCTGGAGGAGTTACAAACTTCAATACCTGAGATGGGAGCGACTGCGCATACAACAACTGTTGCTCTGGTGCTTTACTAGTCACAGTTTTATGGGAGAATGGCAAAGAGAAAACCACTGTTGAAAAAAACTCGCATGAAATCTTGGCTGGAATTTGCCAGACTTGTGGGAGACTCAGATGCTGGAAGAAGTTTTTGTGGTCTGATGAAACGAAAACTGAGCTTTTTGGCTATCGGAATAAAAATTATGTTTGGCGTAAGCCAAACGCTGCACATCGTCAAAAACACACCATCCCTACCATGAAGCATGGTGGTGGCTGCATCATGCTGTGGGGATGCTTCACTGCAGCAGGCCCTGGAAGGCTTGTGAAGGTAGAGGGTAAAATGAATGCAGCAAAATACAGGGAAATCCTGGAGGAAAACCTGATGCAGTCTGCAAGAGAACTGTGAATTGGAAGAAGATTTCTTTTCCAGCAAGATAATGACCGGAAGCTTAAGCCAAAGCTACACAGGAATAGCATAAAAGCAACGGTTAATGTCCAGGAGTGGCCAAGTCAGAATCTAGACCTCAATCCAATTGAGAATATATAGCTGGAATTGAAAAGGGCCGTTCACTCATGATCCCCATGCAATCTGACAGAGCTTGAGCAGTTTTGTAAAGAAAAATGGGGAAAAATTGCAGTGTCCAAATGTGCAAAGCTGATAGAGACCTACACATAGACAATGCTGTAATTGCTGCCAAAGATGCATCTACTAAATACTGACTTGGAGGAAGGTGAATACTTTTGCAATCAATTATTTTGTGTGTTATATTTGTAATTAATTTAGATCACTTTGTGGGGATCTGTTTTCACTTTGACATGATAGAGTATTTTTCTGTTGATCAGTGTAAAAAAAGCCAAAGTAAATCCACTGTGATTCAATGTTGTAAAACAATAAAACATGAAAACATCCGGGGGGGGGGATCTGTTTATAAGCTCTGTAAAAAGACAGGATAAGTTAAATTGTGTAAAGTAATGAAGAACCAAAATAGGTAAGAAGAAACTATTCCCCTTTGCAGAGGAGCTGAAAACAAAGGACATAAATTTAAGATAATTGTTAGCAAGATTAGAAGGGAACCAGAATAGGAGTTTGGAACTCAATGTCTGTAAACAGCAACCCTCATCTCATGGATTTGTGAACTGTAGAGCTACAGATCTAGCGCTCAAATTAAGGATAAAGGTGGGTAGCTTAATTTATCTGACTCAAACATAAAGGGCTGAGTGGTCATCTGTTGTGCTGTAACTTCTCTATGATTACTTTGATAATGATTAGAATGTAATAATATGGAAAATATTCAAAAAATGACAACTTCACTGTGGGCTTCTGCTATATTTGACCATCAGGGCAATAACTGAGGTTTAGTTGGAGCTTAGCAAATGTTCTTATTCAATTAGGTGCTATTGACAGAAGTAACTCCCTGAAATTTCATTTAATTTATCATTGTACTTCTTAAGATTTGCTCTTCCCTACTCTCCTAAAAATGTTATTTTCACACATTCTGGGTGCTGAATGTCTCCAAGATGTTACTGATCACTGGAGTGCTGCTCCCTATGTACTGAACCTCACTGAGGTAAATGCTGACCCATGCACTGACCCTCACTGGAGTATTACTCCTCCCATCTACTGACCCTTATTTGGTGTTGCAGTCCATGTGTTGACCTTCACTGTCCAGGTACTGTGCTTTAGGTGCTGAAGCTCACTGCATCAACTCTTACTTGAATACTGTTGGCTAGGCTTGTATGCTCCAGGGTACTGTTCGCTAGGCATCAAACATCATTAAGTATATCCTTACTGAGGTAGTACATCTAAGTGAGAAACAAGACCATAAGATAATCAGAATTAAGCCATTTGGCCTATCGAGCCTGCTCCACCATTTCATCATGGCTGATTCAATTTTCCTCTCAGCCCCAATCTCCTTCCTTTTCCTCATAACTCATCATACTCTGGCCAATCAAGAATCTATCAACCTCTGTCTTAAATACACATAAAAACTTGGCCTCCATCGCTGGCTGTGGGAAAGAATTCCACAGATTCACCACCCTCTGGCTAAAGAAGTTCCTCCTCATCTCCAATCTAGAAGGATACACCTCTAATCTGAGGCCATGTCCTTTGGTCTTGGTCTCTCCAGCATAGGAAACATTCTCTCCATACCCATTCTATCAAAGTCTTTCACCATTCGATAGGTTTCAGTGAGGTCACCCTTCATTCTTCTGAATTCTTGCCAGTTCATATGACAAGCCACTCAATCCTGGAATCATTTTCGTGACCCTCCTTTGAACCATCTCCAGTTTCAGCATATCCTTTTGAAGGAGCCCAAACCTGCTCACAATACTGCAAGTGAGGTCATCAGTGCTTTAAAAAGTTTCAACATTCCATCCCTGGTTTAATATTTTAGTCCTCTTTTTAGTATTTTCTAGTCTCAGTTTTTAGTATTTTCTCTCCATTTAGAAAATAGTCAACTCTTTCATTTCTTCTACCACAGTGCATGACCATACACTTCCCCACACTGCCATTTCTTTACCCATTCTCCTAATCTGTCTAAGTCCTTCTGTAGACTCTCTACTTCCTCAAAATTATCTACCTCTTCACCTATCTTCATATCGCCTGCAAACTTTGCAACAAAGCCATCAATTCCATCATCCAAATCATTGACATATAATGCAAAAAAATCAATCCCAACACAGATTCCTGTGGAACACCACTCATCACTCACAGCTAGTCAGAAAAGGTTCCCGTTATTCCTCCTGTTTGCCTCCTGCTTATCAGCCACTGCTTTATCCATGCTAGAATCTTTCCTGTAATACCATGGGCTCATAGCTTGTTAAGCAGCCTCATGTATGGCACCTTGTCAAAGGCCTTCTGAAAATCAAAGTAAGCAACATCAACTGATTCTCCTTTGTCTATTCTGCTTGTTACTTCTTCAAAGAATTCCAACAGGTTTGTCAGGCAAGATTTTCCCTTGAGGAAACCTTGCTGACTGCATCCTGTTTTATCATTTGCCTCATCCTGAGACCTCACCCTTAATAACCAACTCCAACTGGCCTTTAGTTTTCTTTCTTCTGACTCTCTCCCTTCTTGAAGAGTGGAAACAGGTCTCTACCCATTACTCGTGTTGGGACAGATATCTTGGTGTTGGCCCACATGGAGGTGTAATTCTCACAGCACATACTATTTTAATAGTGCGTTTGCCGAGGTAAAACTTTTGGATACAACTTCTTTTAGGCATGGTCTCTTTCTGAGCTTTAACTATCTAGACAGCATTGGCTGGACAGAGCAGCGATTCATTGTATGATCTGAATAGTAAATGAGGGGCAGGGGATTTAATTTCCAGGAGAATTATTGCTGTACCATCACCACAGCAAGTTCCACTCAGAGTTACTGAATAATTGTCATTGAAACTCATTCCCTTTTCTCTCCTCAAATTTAAGGAATGGTCCTGGCTGGTATCTGTTAATTCAAAGGGTGGGAACCAAGCACAAAAGCACTAACTCATACCGAAGTGAGGCGTTGATAAGGGTGGACATCTTAGCCATTTTCCAACCTTAATTGTAGAACTCTTAAAGAAAGAAATCTTTTGTGTAGAAGTCAGGGAATGCGATGTAGGATTGAAGTACTTCTGCGTTTCCCTGTATGTACTTGAGCAGTACTGCAGGAAGTGGAAAGACGTTGAAAGTACATTGAATGCCTTCAAGGTACAGGAGCTCACCTCACATTTCCAACTTCGCTGAAAAAACGTTGATGTGTAGCTGCATTTAAACCAGTAAACTAAGTGAAGAATGATGCAGATGTGGTTTAAACTGAGGGCTGGTAATCAGAAGTAATTGTTTCAAAATGTGGCCAAACTTTCCAGGCTACTGGGCATGAATTTCTACACACTGTGCAAAAATATGTTAGAATTATTTTTTGCACACACAGTGAGTTTCTTAACCCCATCCTGATCAAACGGTCCCAGTGTAGCTTGGTTAGACTCCCTCAAATGTTTTTTTTCTGTAAGAGAGTGTGTTTTTGCTGAACGATGAGGAATGAGAGCCAAGCATACTAATCTGCATCATGACATCAAACAGAATTATCCCTTATCAATTAATGATTTTTTTCTTTCTGATACTGTCTGTTTAGAATAAATGAAGGAAGGCTCACACCATCAAGACGTGTAGCTTTCATGAATGCAGTGGTCATTCGCACAGTGGACACATACACTTGTTTGTCTTTTTGAGAAAGAAGCTACGTAGGTAGTGTTTCAGTGTCAGAGCTGATATCCAAACAGAACACAAGCTAGATGGAGTATTGACTCTGGATGACAGAACCTTCTGTTTATCCAACAATTCTTCTCTCCCTGAAATAACAATACTTGAATGCAATTGTAATGCAAGAACATAGTAGATGAAGGTGCAAGAAAAAATACCGCAGAAGCACTCTTGGTGACACATAACTCTTCTGTTCCGCTTGCCTATCATTTAGTATGCTTGCTAGCAAGCAAATTCACCAAAGTCTGGCGATTGCGGATTTGAAGTTTGAGCTCTCAGAAACTTTAATACCATTTATTTTTGCAACTGTACGAGATCTGAGATGCAGGGAGAGATGGTGGGCAAATAGGTTTTTTATTTAGGGTTTAAGTGATTTCCAAGTGACTTGACAACCTGTGTGATGCATTGGACTGAGAAATAATATATAATTAATTTCCTGAAGAAGGGTCTCAGCCTGAGGTATCAACTGTTTGTTCTTTTCCACAGATGCTGTCTGACCTGCTGAGTTCCTCCAGCATTTTGTGTATATTGTATGTAATTACTGACCCCTAAAGTTATTAATTAACAGCAATTAAAATTACTTGGAAGTTGCTGTAGCAATCACAAACTATATATTATTTAGAATTGTAGTATTGTATGTGATTATTATTAGAGACCCCAGATGAAAATAAGTGCCTTATAGGCACCTCAGATTCACCACATAACTGCCTATTTTCCAATTCTCTTACACTCACACTCCCCCTTTTGGTCTGAGAAAATATGTTCAATAGTTGACGTTCGTTCACTTGACTTTTAAGCATACTCAAGTAACCACAAGAGCAGCTTTTTTTCCCTAAAAGAGCGACAGCCAAAGCAAAGCACAGCCCTATCTGAATAGGAAGTGTAACTTTACTTCCCTTGTGAAAACGTCCAAAAGCACATAAATGTCTACTTGGAGATCTGAACTTCCCAAACTTCAGGCGGTTGGGGACTATCAGAGGTTCAAATGCAAAAAGACTACCACTGACAGTAAAACCAACTCAAACGTGCTCACTTCCCAGTTAAATAGTGGAGAAGCGATGAATCACTTCATACAAATTAGACTGGGCATTTAATCTGCTTTTATTTGAAACTTTATTTCAAGAATTAGCACAATTTTTGTGCAGGAAGCAAAATGGGTCAGTTCCATGGGGCAAAGACTTTATAGTGGTGTTTGTGGATCATGAGGAACAAAAGTCCTTTCTACAGTCGATAAACTACAGACTAATCCAGTCCCCAGTAGATTTCTGCCCACTGACAGGTTCCCATTCCTACATAGTATCCTCTGGGCAGGATCACCTGACAAAATTCAGGAAAACAGCAGTTAAATTCTGTTGGACATATTAGGTTTCCCAA
Source organism: Mobula hypostoma (assembly GCF_963921235.1). Classification (NCBI taxonomy): domain Eukaryota; kingdom Metazoa; phylum Chordata; class Chondrichthyes; order Myliobatiformes; family Myliobatidae; genus Mobula; species Mobula hypostoma. The sequence goes on along the minus strand of NC_086120.1, from coordinate 20,930,469 downwards.
ATTAGAATCAAAATCAGGTTTATTATCTCTGTCTTATAAGTGAAATGTGTTGTTTTGTGTCATCAGTACAGTGCAAATGCGTAAAAGTTCAAAATAAATTTATTATCAAAGTACATATATATATATCACCATATACTACCCTGAGAATTCATTTTCTTGTGACCATTCACAGTAAATACAAAGAAGCACAACAGAATCAATAAAAACTGCACACAACAAAGACGGACAAACACCAATGTGCAAAAGACAACAAGTTGTACAAATATAAAAAAAACAAAATAAGAATAAATAAATAGATAATAAGCATTGAGAACATGAGTTTTAGAGTCCTTGAAAGTGAGATCATAGGTTATGGAATCAGTTCAGTGTTGGGGTAAGTGAAGTTATCTTGAACCTGGTAGTGTAGGACCCAACGTTGCTGTGCCTACTTCCTGATGGCAGCAGCGGGAAGAGAGCATGGCCTGGATGGTGGAGTTTCTGGATGATGGATGCTGCTTTCCTGCAACAGTACTCCCTATAAATGTTCACTATTTTGGGGAGGGCATTACCTGTGAGGGATTGTGCTATATCCACTACTTTTTGTAGGATATTCCGTTCAAAGGTATTTGTGTTTCCATACCTTGCAAGTTAACAGATGCCAGTTAATATAAATTACAAAATAAATAGTGCAAAACAAAGGAATAATGAGGTAGTGTTCATGGACTGTACAGAAATTTTTAAAAAAATCATTGAAGATTCTCACCACCCAGGGCATGCTCTTTCCTCACTGCTGCCATCAGGTAGAAAGTACAAGAGCCTCAGGACTTGCACCACCCGGTTAAAAAACAGCTACTACCCCTCATCTATTGAGACGTTCCGACAACAAATGATCTCACTTTGAGGACACTTTATCTTGTTATTACATGCTCTCGTTATTTATTGTTGTTCATTTATACAGTATTTGCATTTGTACAGTTTATTGTCTTCTGTGCTCTACTTGATCCTGTTTACAGTTACAATTCTATAAATTTGCTGAGTATGCCTACAGGAAAAAGAATCTCAGGATGAAATATATGTGGTCTGATAATAAAATGTACTTTCTTTCTAACTTTTTTGATGATGGGCAGGTTTGTGCCTGTGATAGAGCTGGCTGAATCTACAATGCTCTGTAACCTCCTGCAATTCTATGATGCAACCAATAAGATTGTTTTCTGCAATATATCTATAGAAATTTGTAAGAGTCTCTTTGGGATATACTAAATCTCCTCAACACCTAATAAGGTAGGTCAATGCACCCAACCGCTCAAACCTCAACTCCTTTACAGAGTTGCTAACTTCTGGGCTTTTAATCCATAAGGGTTCCAATATTTTCTCAGGTAATTATTGCATTTGATCATGAGTGGTGCTGACTGACAGGAATGCTGATCCATTATAACAAACCCATTAACCCCAACCTGGAAAATCACTCCTTGAAAAACAAAAATATTTGCTGAAATCATTGACATGGGAACAATAAGTCTCCTCCAGGATTTTCCCAGCTGTTCAATTACCAGTGACTTCACATACAGGCGTCTTACAGTGCAAAAAGAAAATTATTTTTCTATTTTCCCACACAATTTTCATATTAACAAATAATGACTGGGAAAAGACTTAATGGCTTTGGCAGCTAGCATGATAAAGTTTGGCAGTCTTTCTGGACAATCTCAATAGGATTTGATCATTGAAGATTGTGTGCATTACCTAATTTAAAGGTTGAAAGTTCAAAGTAAATTTATTATCAAAATACATATATGTCACCATATATAACCCTGAGATTCATTTTTTGTGGGCATTCATGGTAATACAAGAAACCAATGTGCAAAGGAAAACAAACTGTACAAATATGAAAAGAAAAATAAATAAATAAGCAATAAATATTGAGAATATGAGATGATTGAGAGTGATTCCATAGGGTGGGGGAACAGTTCAGTGATGGGGTGGGTGAAGTTGAGTGAAATGATCTCCTCTGGTTCAAAAGCCAAATGGCTGAGGGGTAATAACTGTTCCTGAAACTGGTGGTGTGAGTCCTGAGGCTCCTGTACCCTCTTCCTAATGGTAGCAATGAGAAGGGAGCATGGCCTGAGTGGTGGAATCCCTGATGATGGATGCTGCTTTACTGTGACAATGCTCTGTATAGATATGTTCAATGAGGGGAGGTCTTTACCCATGATTGACTGGGCTAATGTTAGGGTGTATTCTGGAGTTAGGTTATATAGCAAATGTTAATTTCACCAGTAACCAATCTTCAGATTTGAATGTTGATTGCAAATTGAATCTAAAATGCAGCTCAGAACAATGAGACCTCAGGAGCCTGCATATGTATTAATGCAGCCTAGAATCAGTGGACATTAACATTAATTTTGGGTTTCTGGAGTGTAGTTACGAAGGAGATGTGTAAAAACTATAGTATGTAATTCAAAGGAAGCATTGTAGATACATTGTAACTATGGAATTGTCCTGCTGTTACCTTTGATGTTTAGCATATAAATTTGTCATATGATATTAAGATTGGGAGCCTCTTCTTACAAGAGTGTCTCAATATGATGCCTGCTGGTTATTTTTTGCTGAATAAAATACTTCTTTATCCATTAGCTTCAGAGTCTTTCCAGTGACTGTTCACATTACAATAGGTTATATCTATTACTTTTTATAGGATTTTTCCATTTAAGGGTGTATCTGTATTTCCATACCAGGCCATGATGCAACCAATCAATATACTCGCCACTGCATATCTGTACAAGTTTGTTAAAGTTTTAGATGATATGCTGAATTTTTACAAACTTCTAAAATCCAGTTGTCTCACCATAACCTGCAATGCAAATGAAAAAGAAAGATGAAATGGAAAATGAAAAAAGAATTAATTTGTAAGCATTAAGCATCACTATTAAATTCCAGCAGATTCCACAGCAGAGTAGCCAGGAATCAAGTTTTGAGGTCTGTATTGTAACTCACAATCTGGTTAGATTTCTGGATCGTGAACTAACCTAGTCTGAATGTTTTTCTATCTTAGAGGGTGACTCTACATCAGATTTCAGTCCCCAACATGAGTTTTGTTTTTCTTCACTTACTTAATTCAATTTGTTTGGATATTATTATTGACTTCACCAAATCTTCTGATAGCAATAAATATGTCACTCCACAATGTGTAGCATGATTCACAAAGGGAATTAATGTTTTATGATACTGACGGAGCTTTTTGAAGTGATAATAGATAGGATGGATGGAGGAAATGGAATAGATGAGACATATAGGGACCTTCAGTGAGCCTTTGCTGACTTTATTAGGAATTAATGCAGAAAATGAAGGTGGTACAAAATTATTTGGGAAGTGCACGTAGAATCTGAAGCCAAGGTAATTATGTATCTTAGAGGCTTTAGAATTTCAGATGTGAGAAATGCATCCAAATGTAAAATGCTCCATAATTCCCCAATCTTACAGCTCAATTTTGCCATTTGATAAAATCTCCTAGCAGACTAATCACACCTTAATTCTCAATCCCTACTTCTATACAAGTAGGCTTTCTTAAGAAGCATCTCCATGTTTTTACCAGATTTTCAGGTGTAGCTGATATGATATTTCTTTTGTAATATCAAGTTTTTAAGTTCAAGTTTATTGCCATCTGACTGATCATATACACAGACAAACAAAACCACCTCCAGACCACATTGCACTCATGCAACATATATCACATACAGCACATAAACTATTATACTATAAATAAGTTAATAACATATAATTCAAGATGCATGTAGTAAAGTGCAGCACAGGTAAATAATAAACAGTAAACAGCTCTCTGTTCTACTGATGAGACCTCGGTGGTGGCAGGGTATTCATTAGTCTCATAGCCTGAGGGAAGAAGCTGTTACCCAGTCTGGCAGTCCTAGTCCTGATGCTTCTGTGCCTCCAAAGAGGTTTTGGGATGGGTGGTAGGGATCCTCAACAATGCTTTGTGCCTTTGATCTGCAATGCCCCGGGTAAGTGTCACCCAGAGGGAGACCCAGTGATCCTCTCAGCAGTTTTTACTCAACGAAACAGGACACTCTCGATGGTACTTCTGTAGAAAGTTGTTGGAATGGGGTGGGGAGCCATGCTCACCTCAATCTCCTCAGAAAGTATAGGGGGCTATGGGTAACCCTAGGTAATCACTAAGGTAAGGACATGTTCGGCACAGCCCTGAGGGCCTAAGGGCCTGTATTGTGCTGTAGGTGTTCTATGTTTCCATATTTTTTTTAGTCACACTACTGTGCCTTCTTGACTAGTGAGGAGGCGTGAGGGTCTAGGTTAGATGGTCTGTAATGTGCACACCAAGGAACTCTGTGCTCTTCACTCTCTCTACAGCAGAGCCATTGATGTACAATGGAGAGTGGTCAACCTGTGCCTTCCTGAAGTCCATACTTTTCTCTCTTGTCGTGTCCATGTTGAGACTCTCTACCTGACTATGCTGACTCATCGTTGTTGCTGATGAGGATGTGGTTTGAGCTGACTCTGGCGGTGCAGCGTGAATAGCAGCGGACTGAGCAGACAACCTTGGGAGAGGGGGCACCAGTGCTCAGTGTGATCGAGCTTGAAATGTTGCTACCAACTTGAACTGACTGGGGTCATTCCGTCAAGATCCACTTACAGGGAGGGGTGCTGAGTCCCAGTGAGGACAGTTTACTCACCAGCCTCTGAGGGATGATCGTGTTAAATGCCAGAATGAAATCGATGAGCAACATCCTGATGTACGAGGCATTATTTTCTAATTGGGAAAGGACGGAGTAGAGGGCCAAGGGTATGGCATCATCAGTGGACCTGATTAAGCGACAGGCGAGCTGGAAAGGGTCTATTGTAGCTGGAAAGTGGAATCTTATACGGTCCATTACCAGCCACTCAAAGCACTTCATGACTGTTGAAGTCAGTACCGCTGGGCGGTAATCATTTAGGCCAGTTACCACTGCTCTCATGGGCACCAGAATGATGGCTGCCTTGAAGCCTGAAGGGGCAGTGGATCAACAACACTCGATTAATTCCTAACATAATCACGGGACAACTTACAATGACCAGTTAACCAATTAACCTATGTCTTTGGACTGTGGGAGGAAACTGTAGGACCCGAAGAAAGTCCATGCGTTCCATGGGGAGGACATAGAGAGACTCCTTATAGAACCGTACCGTAATTGAACTCCGATCTACCCTAGTGCCTTAAAGGTATCTGTTAAGACCTCTGTTAGCTGGGCCCCAGAGTCTCTTGGCACCTGAACAAGTACATTGTCTAGTCCTGCAGTTTTGCACAAGTTTACCCTGGCTAGGGTCCTCCTCACATCGACTGTGACCAGACAAGGTGCCTAGTCCTCAAGAAGAGAGGGAGCTTTCCTCAATGTCACATCATTCATGCCAATCAGGAAGGGAGGTGTCACTGTTGTTTACACGCAGGATAGACATGTAATGGGTTATGGTTTGTATACCTTGACACATGTGCCATATGTCGCTGGTGCCACAAAGATGTCTGTGAATCTTCTATGCTTACTCACACTTTACCCTAATTTGCTTTTAAAAGCGTTACTGTGACTGTCTCTGAACTATGTTTTTCTGAATAGATTTTTATGTCACGTTAAAAAGTTAAAAGATTGTTCAATCTGTCACGACAATTTTACTACCAGAATAGGTGGGAGAACACGAGGGAGCTGAGGCTGGTTAGTTTCTAAAATCATAGCCCAACCCAAACATTCCTCCAACTTCAGACAAATATTTGGCTTGCTAATAAAACAGGTCCATGAATATTTTAGATACTTTAAAGGAATGCTTGCCTAAAATATTACCAGAAGTTAGATTTAGTGCCTCTGGATTGTATTTCCCAAAGCTTGGAAACTCCTTCAGCTGCATGGTGCTAAGAAAGTCAGGATGGAGCAGATAAGTACTTTTCCAGCACTATTTGCCTCCTCCCAACAACAAAAAAAACAGAAAAGTGAATTGTTTCACATTGCTGAAGTAAAAGATGTGTAAATGTGATATTTAATACTTTGCTGAACTATGTACAAATTATCTAATGAGAAACAGCTGAAAGATGTCAACAGGCTGTGCAGACATTTGGCAAGTCTGAGCTACCCAGTTCATGAAATACTTCTCAGAGCCTGAATCCCAATCGATTACAATGCAGCTTTAACTTGGTCTATGCAGGTTCATCTCGGTAGCACAAATGAAGAATTGGCAGGTGTTTCCTAACAGATGTCGCACAATAAGCAAGTATTATTATAGCTCAAACCAGACGCTGCTAATGACAGTATTACACACACACATAGAACAATCGGTTTAAGATCTATCATAAGAAGACAGTTCTGTGGCAAATAACCAGAAAATGGCCACATTTTGAATTCACAGGTAATTACACTCAGTGACCAACCGTGTCTAATAAAGAGGCCACTGAGCATATGTTCATGGTCTTCTGCTGCTGTAGCCCATCCACTTCAAGGTTCAATATGTTGTGCATTCAGAGATTCTCTTCTACACACCACCGTTGTGTTATCTGAGTTACTGTTGCCTTCCTGTCAGCTTGAACCAGTCTGGCCTTTCTCCTCTGACCTCTCTCATTAACTTTTGCCCACAGAACTGCCACTCACTGGATATTTTTTGGTTTTTCACAACATTCTCTGTAAATTCTGGAGATTGTTGTACATGAAAATCCCAGGAGATCAGCAGATTCTCAGATACTCAAACCACCCCTTCTGGCACCAACAATCATTCCACAGTCAAAGTCACTCAGATCATATTTCTTCCCATTATGATGTTTGGTCTGAACAACAACTGCAATTTCTTGACCATGTCTATATGCTTTTATGCATTGAGTTCAGCCACATGATTGGCTGAACAGATTCTTGCAATAATGAGCAGGTGTGCAGGTGTACCTAATAACATGGCCATTGAGTATATATGTAATTTATTTTGATGATATAATAATAGTATAAAGCAGAATTGTCCACTTGGAGCCTCTTATATTTTCCACTGAACATTGATTACACTGGGCAGCTTGTATATCCATCGATAATAGAAAGCTCCTTACAGCACAGTGTGAGATATATACATTGCATATATAGTACATCCCTACTTTGTAATTTACCACAGTATGTTTTTACCACATAACAATGAAACATTGAAATGCTATTGTACTACAATATGTCTCTATCTAACTAGGAGACCCTTGGCTAAAAGTAATTGGTGCTTAGTCAAGAAAGTATTGACAGTGATATAGTTCACCATATATGCTCATTTAATCAAAATCCACCCAAAATGCAGGTAAATGTGCCTTACATTTCTTATTCAATTAATAAGTATATTCCGCATGAATCTTTGGACCACAATTTCGAAATCTGGGGTAAATTTGTAGACGTAACTCTCAGCCCAGATTCTTGGTCATTGATGACCAACTATTACCAGTATGTCTTCAAGTGACTACTGTATGGGGTCTTCAAGTCATGCTCTGTTGTTTTCCAACTTTGTGGTTCATCGAAGTTTTGGAGCTCCTTGTTATTCACTGGGTTTGCTTTGAACTACTGGATCAATATTGTCACTCATTTAGTTTGATTGATCGGAATGGCAACTCCTGTTTTCACAGAATACAGGGATTTGAATCAAAGTGTTGACAGCTCTTTTCCTCCCACAGATCATGCTTGACCTGCTGAGTTCCTCCAACAGGTTGATGGTTGTTCCAGATTCCAGCATTTGCAATTCCTTGTAACTCCACTGAATATTGTATGTGTTTTTATGGTTCAACATCTGACACTTTCACTTGAGTTACTTACAACTTTTCAAAATAGTCAGGAGAGTAAACTGCACAAATATCAAAAATACTTATCTACTACTCCACTTCTCTTCTAGAAAAAGTGAAAAAATACAAAAGCTGAAAATCTGAAATGAAAACAGCGTATGTTGCAAATACTCAGCAGGTTAGACATTTCCTTGTCCTGTCATCGGAGTGAGGATGAAAGGTTTTGATGCCAGGTTATCAATCTGAAACTTTTGCTCTCTAAAGAAAAGTTAAACTGTGCATGGATCAAGTGAATGACATTTATAATAACACTCTAAATCTGTGAATCAGAAATTAGTTAGCAAGTTCTAATAACACACACAAAATGCTGGTGGAACGCAGCAGGTCAGGCAGCATCCGTAGGAAGAAGCACAGTCGACGTTTCAGGCCGAGACCCTTCGTCAGGACTAACTGAAAGAAGAAATAGTAAGAGATTTGAAAGGGGGAGGGGGAGATCCAAAATGATAGGAGAAGACAGGAGAGGGAGGGATAGATCATGGGATGGGAGGCCTAGGGAGAAAGAAAGGGGGAAGGGGAACGCCAGAGGAAGATGAAGAGCAGGCAAGGAGTAATTGTGAGATGGACAGAGAGAGAAAAAAAAGTCCCATGATCATCTCTCTTCTCCAGCCTTGTATCCCTTTTGCCAATCAACTTTCCAGCTCTTAGCTCCCTCCCTCCCCCTCCTGTCTTCTCCTATCATTTCAGATCTCCCCCTCCCCCTCCTACTGTCAAATCTCTTACTATTTCTTCTTTCAGTTAGTCCTGACAAAGGGTCTCAGCCTGAAATGTTGACTGTGCTTCTTCCTGTGGATGCTGCCTAGCCTGCTGTGTTCCACCAGCATTTTGTGTGTGTTCCTTGAATTTCCAGCATCTGCAGATTTCCTCGTGTTAGCAATTTCTAATGCCTGCTTGGCACACTGTCCATTTTCATCTAATACTGTTTATTCTCTTCATCTTGGATACTGCAGGTTGTCCTTCTTTGTTAATAGCTTGGTTACTACTTGTTTCCTAGCATTTGATGGTTGTTGATGTTTACAGTTACAAAGAAGCCATACATTAAGTCTCAGCTTTTCTGAAACTGCTGTTCCTTTGCACAAAATAGATGCCTGACAGGGAGGTGTGATACAGAACAATCCTAGATTCTTCAATTAGGTTAGGATAAAATCAGCAATAAATGGGGAATCACAGAAGGATATTTCATAACATCAAAACAAATGTTGGATCCAATTTTTCTTAATGGATTTTGTGCCTCATTTATCCATCTCTTAACCATTAATCTGAACAGAATCTTCCTTCACAATTCCAATGAGACCATTGACTTGAAATATTAACTCTTGTTTCTCTCTTCACATCAGCAATTTCAAATTTTTTTGTTTGTTTTTATTCCTCATTTTGTATGCTAAATCAAATGATATTATGGAACAATTTTAGCCTGCTTTTTCATTTATATGGAGATGGCAAGACTGATTTTTCTTACTGTAATATTTTAATGACTGCTTTTCATTCATTTATGAAACAACTGAACTACAGAGTGAGGTATTAGAATATGTTTTCGTAGTTCACTCCGAGAGACTAACCTTGTCAAATGAGTGAGTGATTTATAAAGTGGTTATTAATAGATAATTACTGAATATACCACGGGTCAGTAATCATTGGTAAAATAAGTTTAAAAAGAGATAACCAAAGGTCAATGTGCAACTGTAATTATGGGTCACTGCAACAGAACGACTGTTCCAAGTAAGACAAATACAAACATAGATTAATAGACTAGGCCATTGGTCAATGAACAAGGTAACAGTAGGTCAGTAGACTAAGCCAACCAATATCTAACATAACAAGAGATCAAACAGGGTACAAATGAACGTTTCTACAATTAAGTAAATGTTAGTGTTAGAATAGATAAGTTATAGGATATTAAAGCAGGCTGTCAATGGTGTTGGCTATTATTGAGTCAATATTTTGTTAACCATAAACAAAAATGGGTAATTATTTATTGTCAGATCAGATTAAATGTATATCTCAGGAAAATAGCGCCAATAGGAAACCAACAACCTTGTATCTGTCTCTTAGATTAGTATTATAATTGGCAAAGAGCCATCAGCAGACACATCTGAGGGATATTTTTGTGTTCACCAAATAGTCGTCTCCAAATTTGCTTTCGGATCATCAGAGACAAAAGCAAACAAACTGTGGTGGACTTTTATGAATCATTTGTTAGGTTCCAGTTGGAGAGCAGTGTACATTTCTGACAGGATACCAAGGGCTTGCAGCCAATGCAGGAGAGATTGATTGAAATGGGTCTCAGGATGCAGTTCCCCAGTCAGATGGAAAGACTAGAAAAACCAGGATTTTCCTTAGTGCGGATAAGGTTCAAAGGAGATTTGATGTCCTGAAGTGTTCTTATCAACAGAGGAGAATCAGTGGCAGAAGGTTCAATAACCAGAGGACTCAGGTTTAAGGTGATCGGCAATCGGACCATATGACAATGGCAAAATGCATTTTTTCTCAGGCTGTCCTGTTTTTAAAAATATTTCTTGAAAGGTTGGGGAAGGTCAATTCAAGAGTAACTTTCATGACATAAAAGCATGAAGGGAAATTTTGTAAGTATGTGTGGAGAAGGAAGGGAAATAGGACCCATTTTGGTTCCACTCTCATTCCCATTCTGATATGTCTATCCATGGTCTCTTGTACTGTCGTGATGAGGCTATACTCGGTTTGGAGGAACAACTCTTTATATTCTGTCTGGGTAGCCTCCAACCTAATGGCATGAACATAGATTTCTCAAACTTCTGGTAATACTTCCCCCACCTCCCCACCTTCACCATTCCCCATCCCCTTTTCCCTCTCTCACCTTATCTCCTTGCCTGTCCATTGCCTCCCTCTGGTGCTCCTCCCCCTTTTCTTTTTCCGTGGCCTTCTGTCCTCTCCTGTTAGATTCCCCCTTCTCCAGCTCTGTATCTCTTTCTCCAATCAACTTCCCAGCTCTTTACTTCGCCACTCCCCTCCTGGTTTCACCTATCACCTTGAGTTCTCCCTCTTCTGCCCCCACCTTTTAAACCTACTCCATATCCTTTTATCTCTAGACCTGCTGAAGGGTTTCGGCACAAAACATTGGCTGTACTCTTTTCCATAGATGCTGCCTGGAGTTCCTCCAGAATTTTGTGTGTGTTGCTAGGACTGATTGAATATCTGTTCCAAATTGTTGGTACAGCCATGGTAGGCTACTAGCATCCCACTGTGCTATATACCATTCTATGATTTCATAAGCAAAAAGCTCACTAAAGTTTAGAAATAGCCATTTATTGAAGCAGTTAAATAAAAGCCATCTACGCAACTCTGCATTGAGTAGAAACTGGTGACAGATACACTGCAGCTTATTACAAATATTGTCAAATTATCTTTGATCTACAAAACTCCAAACTCTCTGTCCTGATGTTAATTCAGACTAATGAAAAATACATTACAGATTGTTGAAAAATTGTGTGTAATTAAACTGAGCCTTTTGCAATTTACAATGTGCTAGAAAGAATCTTGAAGTGAATGTGAGTGCTGGGGTTTGAAATAAGTACTTAAAACTGGTGCCGATTTGCATCACAAAGTTAAATGTGTTTGACTCACTGTTGATCCTCTCTGATCTGACAAAGTTTCCAAGTCCTAATCTAAAGATTACCTATGACAAAATACCTGCATATGAGTATCAGGTCGGAATTAAATAATGTTAAAATCAACTAAAGGGCAATAGCTACCACATCTTCAATAAAAGCAAAAGAAAGGGCGCACCGGATAGCAACATTAGTAAGAAGCTAGAGGATTGAAAAACTTATAAAAATCAAGAGAAGAAAACTGGAAAAGCATTAAGGAGAGCAAAGATGAAATGTGAAGGTAAGCTAGCCAATTATATAAAAAAGGATAATAAAAGTTTTTCCAGATATATGAAGAGTAAAAGCCAGGCAAGAATGGAGATTGGATCACTGGAAAATGATGCTGGAGTGGTAGTAATTGGAGAACAATGAAATGACGGACAATCTTAATATTTTGCGGATCCCACCACTAAGCACATCTTTCCCTCCCCCCCCCTCTGCATTCCGCAGGGATCGCTCCCTACACAACTCCCTTGTCCATTCGTCCCCCCCATCCCTCCCCACTGATCTCCCTCCTGGCACTTATCCGTGTAAGCGGAACAAGTGCTACACATGCCCTTACACTTCCTCCCTTACCACCATTCAGGGCCCCAAACAGTCCTTCCAGGTGAGGCATCACTTCACCTGTGAGTCGACTGGTCCTGCTTTCTCTGGCGGACAGAGCGTAGATGTTCAGCAAAGCGGTCTCCCAGTCTGCGTCCGGTGCTCCCGATGTGGCCTTTTATATATTGGCGAGACCCGACGCAGACTGGGAGACCGCTTTGCTGAACATCTACGCTCTGTCCGCCAGAGAAAGCAGGATCTCCCAGTGGCCACACATTTTAATTCCACATCCCATTCCCATTCTGACATGTCTATCCACGGCCTCCTCTACTGTAAAGATGAAGCCACACTCAGGTTGGAGGAACAACACCTTATATTCCGTCTGGGTAGCCTCCAACCTGATGGCATGAACATCGACTTCTCTATCTTCCGCTAAGGCCCCACCTCCCCCTCGTACCCCATCTGTTACTCATTTTTATGCACACATTCTTTCTCTCACTCTCCTTTTTCTCCCTCTGTCCCTCTGAATATACCTCTTGCCCATCCTCTGGGTCACCCCCCCCCAACTTGTCTTTCTTCCCGGACCTCCTGTCCCATGATCCTCTCGTATCCCCTTTTGCCTATCACCTGTCCAGCTCTCGGCTCTATCCCTCCCCCTCCTGTCTTCTCCTATCATTTTGCATCTCCCCCTCCCCCACCAGCTTTCAAATCCCTTACTCACGCTTCCTTCAGTTAGTCCTGACGAAGGGTCTCGGCCTGAAACGTCGACTGCGCCTCTTCCTATAGATGCTGCTTGGCCTGCTGCGTTCACCAGCAACTTTGATGTATGTTGCTTAATATTTTGCGTTGGCCTTCACTGTGGAAGACGCTAGCAGTATGCCAGAAAATCAAGAGTGTCGGGGGCAGAAGTGAACGTAGTTGCTATTACTAAGGAGAAGGTGCTTGGGAAGTTGAAAGGTCTAAAGGTAGTTAAGTCACTGAGACCAGATGAGCTATATCCCATGGTTCTGAAAGAGATAGCTGAAGAGATTGTGGAAGCATTGGTAGTGATCATTCAAGACACGAGGTTCTGAAATGGTTCTGGAGTACTGGCAAATTGCAAATGACACTCCATTCTTTAAGAAGGGCAAGAGGAAAAAGACAGGAAATTATAGACCAGTTCATCTGATTTCAGTAGTGGGGAAGATGTTGGAGTCTATTATTAAGGATGTGGTTTGGAGTACTTAGAGGCACATGATAAAATAGGCCAAAGATAGTATAGTTTCCTTAAGAGGAAATCTTGCCTGACAAATCTGTTGGAATTCTTTGAGAAAGTAACAGGTGGGGTAGATAAATAGAGTCAGTGGATGTTGTTCACTTGGGTTTTCTGAAAGTCTTTGACAAGGTGCCACACATGAGTCCATGATATTACAGGAAAGCATGGATAGAAGCTGATTGGCAGGAGACAAAGAGTGAGAATAAAGGAGGGCTTTTCTGGTTGGCTGCCAGTGACTAGTTACGCAGAGGGCAGTGTTGGGACCATTTCTTTTCATTTTATATGTCAATGATTTGGATGAGGGAATTGATAGCTTTGCAGCCAAGTTTGCAGATGATACAAAGATAGGTGGAGGGGCAGATGGTGTTGAGAAAGCAGGAAGTTTGCAGAAGGACTTCAATTACAGTGCAAAGGTCTTAGACACACACACACACACACACACACACACACACACACACACACACACACAGATAGATAGACATATAGATAGCTAGGGTGCCTAAGGTTTTTGTACAGTACTGTAGTCATTCTATGTATGGCTCAGTACTGCTGCCACAACAAAGTAAAACACAAATTTCATGACATACATGAGTGAGGATAAACCTGATTCTGATATGGGTCTCTATTGCGGACTAAGAGTGAGAAAGGGGCAGGGAGAGGGGAGTTATGGCTGGGAGAAAGGGAAGGCAGAGTGAGGGAGTGGAAGCACCAGAGAGACATTCTGTAATGGTCAATAAACAAATTGTTTGGAATCAAATGGCCGTTCCTGCTGTCTCAGGGCTGGGTTTGTCTGCTCCTCTGCCACTTGTTCCACACCCCTCCCCCTGGTGCTCCACCCTTGCCATTCCTGACATCCTTTGCTAAAATCCAGATTTACAAACTTCCTCTCTGCTCCACGTTGAGATGCAGTACTGTGCAAAAGCCTTCAGTGCCCTAGCTATATATATGCGCCTAAGACTTTTGCACAGTACTCTAGAAGGATGGGCAAAGTGTCAGCTGGAATATAGCGTAGGGAAATGTATAATCATACTCTTTGCTGGAAGAAATAAAGGCACAGGCACAGTCGCTGGAGTTTGGAAGAATGAGGGAGATTATTGAATATTGAAAGGCCTAGATAGAGTGGACGTGGAGAGAATGTTTCCATATTTGAGGAGTTTAGGGCCAGAGAGCACAACCTCAGAATAGAAAGATATCCTTTTAGGACAGAGATGAGGAGGAATTTCTTTAGCCAAAGGGTGGTGAATCTGTGGAATTCATTGCCACAGAGGACTGTGGAGGCCAAGTCATTGGATATATTTAAAACAGAGGTTGATGGGTTCTTAATTAGTGAGGATGTCAAAGTTTATGGAGAGATGGCAGGAGAATAATAAATCAGCCATGATGGAATGAAGGAGCAGACTCAATGGGCCAAATTGCCTAATTCTTCTCCTATGTCTTATGCTCTTATTCCTGTCAGTGAAAGATCAGGGTTTTTACTATGGTTTGTTCTGGAAGTACTTTGGAAGATGAAAGTAACAGAGTGTTTTTTGGAGTTGTCAAGTACGCCATGCCAACAATGGCAGTTTAATTGACGGGGTGAGGAGAGAGTGGGAATAATGTCATTCCCACTGGGAGGTGAGAACTCGAGATGATAACACTGAAAATGATGGAATCTGATAGAAGAGAAAGGAATTGAGGTGGTGAAGGCAGAGGCGTAAGTGCTTGGAGAGGGAGGAGTATGGGTGGGATGGATTCATTTGAAACTGACAATTTATGTGTTGCTTTATGAGAGGCCGAATAGTGTGTTCATGTTGTGATTGCATTGTGATCTCTTTGTCAGGATCTATCCAATGTTATAGGTTTAATAAAGCGGAGTCTCCATTCGGGCACTGACACTTCTTCGAGCTTATGATGTGACTTGTCATCCGACAAGCCTGAGCAAAACCAGCACTGTTCATCATGCATCACTATCACTCTGCTCTGTACGGGTGGAAACTGAATTATAGCATCAAAACCGCTTTGAATCCTTAACCAAAAACAGCTAGTTCTAATCTGCTAAATGTCACATCAGCTTTGAGGCATGGAATTATAATTACACAACAGCATAGCAAAAACAAGTTTAATTTATTTATATAGTGTCTGTGTCTCATGAGATATTGGTAAAGGTGGCAAATAGATCTGTCTAACAGATAGGTTTCAAGGAGTAACTTAAGGAGGAGAAATAGGGAAAGAATTTGAGAGCTTGGATGTTGTACATTGAAAATTGAGATAAGAATTTATGTATAAAGTTATATGTGAGTGGGAAAGGTACACAAATGTGATGGATACTAGGAAAACTATTCTCCATTCTCAAAAAAGATACGGATGATGTTACTGTTGCTTTATTTTGCCATTTTTAACTACAAGTGAATGGTAGCACAGAAATAGAATCTGTCAGCATATCAGCAATGATCACTACATTTGTGTTGTTCTAAGACATTTGATAAGCAGAGAACCCATATGTGCTTTAATAAAATTTGGTGGCCCAATTCTTTCAATCACTGTAGGAATTTGAGTCAGGATCCCTTTAAGCAGAATAAATAAATATCTGCAGTCCAAGGTGGCTGTTCCTGAGAAAGAGTAAGACATCTGTGTGTTTTGTAGCCCCTAGCTCTGGGGAGCAAACTTCTAGGATTCCAGACTATTGATGCATTCCAGATGTCCCACATCCCACACAGAGGCGCAGCAAGACTTCAGGGAATTGCATTCCAGGACCAAAATTTTCCAAATAAGGAGTTTGCAATTGTTGACAGGTGTTAATATGGCTTTTCTCCTGCTTGGTTCCTAAGTGTGAATTTCACCATAAGTGGGGAGGGGAAGTTGGTGTACAAAAGAGTTCCCCAGTTCCCTATCATTACGGAGTGAAAGTGATCTTGTTAATGCAGGATAGATTTCAACTCCACCTTTGGCCTCATCCCAACACAGTTGTGTCCTCATCCCCTATGACTTTGGATCCTCCTTCCAGGATTTACATCCGCTAGTAACCTGCCTCCCTATGCTCTTCAATTTGGCATTCTCATCTTTCATACATAGTGTGTTCATACCCATTAGATCCTCAACTCTGATCACAGTTAGGGTTTATATTCCACACCTTCTTGAAGTGGCTGACCACTCTATCCTACCTCGCTCACCTCCTGTGCTCCAGCTTTGTTGCTGCATCTTCACCTACTTCTAATTCCAACATAAGCAGCTCGCCTGTGGTGACACTGTTGAATCAGCTGGCTGCTGTTTTTGATCTTGCTTTCTCAAACCCAAGAGCATCAATCCGTTGTCTGGCACCGACACCTGCCCAAGCCCTGTTCCAAGTGTGTTGGGTCCAGCTCCACAAGTGCCTGAGATACATAGCCCTGATTCACATTCACTAGGTGGCTGGAGGGGGTTCTATGCAAACACAGCTCCAGCAGCCTGACCAGTATCTGATAGTTTTGTTCTCTGGCAGTCTGCAGTGTAGATTTCATTAGTCAATCTAAAATCTAAGTTTGCATTTTTTTTAAATCAGAAGCTGAAGTACAGATTTGTGGCTGTCAAACTACAGCTCAGGTGCAGACATCTGTCAATTGGTACAGAGGCTGTGAAGTCAGCTGGGTATAAACAGGATTCGAGTATTTACTGAGGAAAATAATCCTCCTGTCTAAAGGCAGAACAAGATCCAGCAAGTGGAGATTCTGTTATATTTACGAGGTGATAATGCTTTATAAAGCAGGCCATTAAACAAGAAAGTCCAGGCATCCTGCTGTTAATTATATTCTTGAATGAAAGCAATGCTGATTTCAAAGTTTGTGTATCTGTGAGCATGTGTGTGCAAAACATGTGTATATGCAATTATGTGTTTGCAACATTCATATGTGTGCATGTGTAACATTTTTTAGTGTATGTGAAAATGTGCTGGTGTGAGAAAGTAAGGTGGTCCACGCGTCTCCGAGTGTGCATGCCGAGTATGCCTCTGTTTGCTTTTTATTGACATGTTCAAGGGTTTGTCCCCCAGTTATTTCCTTTCAATGAAGTATAGGGGAATATCTGGGAATATTTAAAGAAATGTTTTGTTCAGTTAATTGATTGTGAATCTGTCTGGGTTATCGAGCTCACCCGAAGTAAATGAGTTTGCTATATCGCATTCATATATAAAATTTCCATTGAGGTACATTAATAATTTAGAACCTAACCTTCATGATAAATCTTCTCCAGGTATGGAGTCTGTGAAGCAATCAGAAAGCGAACAAGACCACTTCGTAACATTTATTCAATTTTCCCTGTCGGTGTGCCAATATATTTTTGGTATTAACAGAGCTAGAACCCAAAAGTGACTGTCCAATGTTACACTGATCATATCTGTCAAGTTAATATTTTAACACAGATTAATACACTGGAAATGTGCCAAACATTCAGCTGCTGGTATCACAAAACTGTCTATTTAGGCTATTCTACAGGGTATAAGCTTCTTGAGAAAGTCATAAAGTATGTCCTTGTATCATCAACTGATTCTGGCTCTTGTAGAACAAGCAACTTTCTTTTTGCCTCAGCATTCTGATATTACTCTCAGTTTGAAGAAGCCACAGAGACCATCTACATCTGGTAACTCCAATTTGAGGGTTTGTATCCTTCCTCTGACAGCTTGTGGTTAGTGCTGAAACTATCCTAATCCTAACATTCCAATACAAGGGGAAGAGATACAGATGGCCACCACAGGGCAGTGCATTTTGTTTTTTAATGTCTGTAAATTTCTCTGTCATGAGATGTCCTGTTATTAGGGCATACTTATGGGTCTCTGTAACACATTAACAATCCATGTAAGTATTGGCTCCACCCGTCCTCTTACTTCTCAGCTGGCATGGGGAGAAGTGCTTCATTCTCGTTACCAGTACAGAGCTTGATTAAAGAAGCCTCACTCAATACAGAATATTTGAAAGATGCAGTTTGAAGAGCCTATTGAGCTTATATTGCAGCACACACAAATTGCTGGCATAACTCAGCAAGTCAGGCAGCATCAATGGAGACATTTAGGGCAGAGACCCTTCATCAGGGCTTAACATTTCTACTGAGTGCTTCATCTCTAGTTGTGCATGTCAGGAAATCATGACATGCCATTGTAATAGGCAAGTCCATAATGGACACTTATGACTTCCTGATGGATGTGGAGGATGTTAAAGTTAAGGTTAACAACAACCTAGAAGATGGGTGCCACAGTATTTTATACAGGAGAGTTATAAACCTGGTGGGGACCCGTGACTGACTGAGTCAGTAGCATTGGTGATCTGCAGTGCCTTGTCTCACTGCTCAGTGTCCCATGTTTGAAACTTGGCAGCATTTCCATTGGTTTTGTTCTTCTCCGCAGATTACCGAACTGGACCATGCTTCACACAGGTCAATAACCAAATGTGCCAAGGACAGCTAAGTGGCATTGTCTGCACCAAGACTCTCTGCTGTGCCACCATTGGTCGAGCTTGGGGCCATCCTTGTGAGATGTGCCCTGCACAGCCTCATCCCTGTCGCCGTGGTTTCATCCCCAATATTCGAAGTGGTGCCTGTCAAGGTGAGTGGTTACAATAGTTATTGAAATTACCAATACAGTTCTTAAGAAGATCTAGGAAGACCACCTTTCAAAATGAAAAGATGCCACACATACATGTCATTTTTTTGTGAAGAAAGCATGTTTTGGCCATAGTTTCATGATGCAGAGGCCTTGTCAACACAGAGATTCTTGCTGTGAAGGACTGAGGTGGTGCCACACATAAGTTCTAGTAATTCCTACTTTACTTCTGCAAATACAATGTCCCTTTCTCAAACCATTTTGGGGAGGATGTTTAAAGCTGGCTAGGTGCGAACAGATCTCCAATATACAAAATGGCCAGGGACCAGACGTTGGTGTTGGGCAAATGGAAAGCTTCTGCTGTAGCACAGATATACTCAAGGAAAATGGGGATCATACTGAAGAGGGTTAGTGTATTTAGGATGAAGCAGGGCAAATGATGGATCCTATAACCTCTGCCCCCACTGACTGTCTCTTTACTGTCCCCGCACTAATCCACTACTGACTCCTCCACTGGCTGCCTGCCTCCCTATTGAAATAGCATTGGGAGGCAGCAGTGGGTATAGGACTGTCCTGATCACCCTGTCCTGTCATTTTGACCCTTACCTCATCCTTAGTGGTCTCAGAGCAGATGATAATGTCCTTAAAGGTTGTTATATATGTTGGTTTCTCATTTCCCATGGAGTTCCACAGTTTAGTTATAATTCTTTTCAGCCAGATCCCATTCTCCCTTCAGTTCCTAGACTTTTCAGTAACCTCCTACTCAAACCTATTATCTATATCCATTGATGATCCATCAGTCTATTCTCAGTGACAATTAATTTCCAACTCCCAAATCTATCATCAATCCCACCTTTGCGTGAACTCACTTATCCTCTTCAGTGTCATCCCTGTCTCCCTTGGTTAAGTGCCTGGTATCAGGCCAATTAGCTGATGTAATTAATGCCGGCAAAAACTTTTCTACTGCTTGACCCACAAGCAGAGTGAATACAAAGCCAGTGTATGAGAGTAAGTGGGGAAAAATGACTGTCATCCAGAGAGTCTGCGGGTTGTATTCAGCAAGGCGTTCTTCTGGTTGAGCAATGGTATGAAACTGATGTTTTCTTTGACAGATGTGGATGAATGTCAGGCAATCCCAGGTCTGTGCCAGGGAGGAAACTGCATCAACACGGTGGGATCCTATGAATGCAAATGTCCTGCTGGACACAAACAGAATGAGAACAACCAGAAATGTGAAGGTAAACATGTTGTAACAGGCTTGTTCTTTCTGCCGTTTCAGTCTGTAGTAGCACCATGCAGATGTTATTCCTGTCCCTGATGCACGTGGTTAAGACATACATCTGTTTGGTGCTCTCAATCCCTACCACATTATATCAGACATTTTTTTTGTGTTATCCATTCATTTATACTCCAGTCTTAATGCAGGCTTGGTCAAGTTACAAAGCCGTTTTGAATACAAGAGTATTTGGATTGAAGTTCCATTCAGAAGTGTGAACAAATTTGCAATCAGAGGCGGTATGATTACAGTGCCAGTATACACAGATTAATTATAAATCAGTGTGGAGAAAAGATGACTGACATTTAGAAATTCTCCAGCTTTTGTTCAGCAAGGGAAGCCCAGACATTCTTCTGCTTGAACAATGACATGAAGCTGAACTGTTTTCTTTGGCAGATGTGATAACCATTTACAGTGTGTGTTGTAAATGTGTGCCTGAGATTTTGGTTCTTCACTGCTTATTTATGGTTTAGAATATTTTTCATTTCTTATCTGCATGTGAAAGGTGTGTGATACACCACTTTAAGGGCACCAGCTTGTAACAGAAGCTTTTATCTTCTACAAGACTCAGATTTTATTTTTGATTATTTCCAGAGTAGAATGTGATTTTTGACTATTTCCATGGTGACTTGGTCCACTACAGAAATTTGACTCCAATCGTCATTCCCCTGTGTGCAGTGGAACAATTCCTTTATTAATTATGCAGGGGAGACCATCTTTGCCCCAGCATCTAGGGAGCAACTGTTACCGAGCAAGCCCAAGACAGTTTGTCTTCTGAGCACAAAGCTGCATTGGGACCCTCTAAAACTAAGTCCCATATTTTCCCTTTATTCCTCATAGAAATAGATTGTATTTGCTACTTCACCCCAGAACTCTCATCTCCCTCTGCATGACACTTGAATCTTCCTGAACCCTTATCAGCCAAAGCTCTCAAACCCTACCACCCCTATTCTTCAATCAGCCAAGGCCTATGATGGTGGGGGGTGGGGGTGTGGGTCCCAGTCTTCACACACCTTTTGGATAACTTGACCCTGATCTTGTCACCAAATCTTCTCCAGCCCCACTTCACTGATCTACACCCTCAGTCTGGTCAATGACTTCATCCCCACCTCTGGCCTCTTCTTTGATCTTGTGATGCAACAATGAAAATGTGTTATTCACCTAATCAAAGATGTCAGCAAGATAATTCTTATTCCTTCGGGGTCAGATTAAGACAGAAGTGAGAATGGAAATTGGCTAAATTATATAAACGGGACAGCTTTCAATGAGGCTTTTCCCCACCCGCTACCCACCTCCCTCCCACCCCACTTGTAGTTTGTTTGTGGATAGCCATTTGGATATCTCATCAATTGGATTTCGAAACATAAGTGAGCATTCTCCTGACTCAGTTGGATCTTGGTTCAAGCTGCTGTTCCTGATTGAAACACCCACACCCTCCTACTTTATAATAAAGGGAAAATGCCTCTCAGGATCATTTACCAAGGGAAAAATGTATTCACGTATGCTGTGTGCATATGCAATGTCTGAACTATTCCATTTGATGTGCTAACTAAACAAGAATCTAGTCATGTAATGAAGAATTTATTGGCCTATTTGCAAAGGGATTCATAAAGTGTATAATTATTGGCTTTTTTATAGTGGCTTTATTACAATTAGAATTATTAGTCCAGTCAATTTGGGATTCCTCCAGTCAATTTGGGATTCCAGACCTGGTCATTCAATGCAGGATCCATGGTCCATGTTGATTATTATTGCCTTTAAAATGTTATTTAACCAAAGTTCTGACATAATGACAGTTGATTAAAGTTATACCCTCCTTACATATTAATTTGTCTTCCTACTACTTCCAGCTAGATAGCAATCATTATCTAGTATCTCTTTATAATTTAAATTGATAATTACATGGACTGGAATCTTGACAGCTGGCTAAAATCTGCCAACAGCCATTTATTCAAATTGCTTGCATTATTGAACTGAAATTAAATCCTTTCTTTGGGGAATGAACAACAGAACAAATAGTCTATCATCTGCTTATGATTGAGAAACACACTTGTATTCCCCCCCCTTTTTAACTAGTTTAATTTGGTTGCAGTAACAAAAAATGCTTTGAATTCGCGTTTGAATTCCAAACTGCTCAGCCGACAACTGGCTTACAGCTACTGGCCCAGCATTTTTTAAGTCGCTAGAAAAACAATGTTTTTATCAAGCTTAAGAATTGTTGATTTATTTTACATATAGTCTTGTCTAGTTAGTTTTACAAAGGCAAGGAATCCCCAATTAATATAAATAAAGTGGTCTGAGGCAGAGGCTCGTTGGCTCCTCTTCATCATGAGGAACGTAATGTTCTTTATTTGGTCTCCAATATTGTGCTGGCCAGAGGCGTAGTGGATCAGCTCTGGACTTCAAGGGTCTGAATCCAGCCAGCGCCTTGCATGCTTTCCATCCGTGCGGAGCTGAGCATTGTGCTTATAAAAAAACAGACAAAATGCTAAAGAAACAGCAAGGCTGCTCATACGCCACAAGGCACGGAGAGGATAAACAACAATTGGTCTCCATTTTAACCATGGAATATTAATAGATTCTGATAGACACTAGACACTAATTGCTATCTAGCTGGAAGAGGTAGGAGGCATTTTATGCACAGCTTGCATCCCAGCCACATTAATACTCATACCAAACATAATGTTGGTGCCCTTGACCTGTTTTTTTTTTACAGAAATTAAAGGTGTATATTTGATATCATTGAGCTCCTTCACTGTGAGAGCATGCAAAGGTAGATGTTTACTTGCCCTTTTAAACCCCTTATTGAAGCTGACTCATCCTTCACAAGCCCACCATCATTGTTACCCTATTGCTAGGCTCCCATTGCTATTTCAGACCTTTACTGCCAGTGTCTGACCCCGCACACGTTCACTGGCATTCATTTTCAAAGAGGGATGGGTGGGAAATCTAAGACCCAGGGAGAAATTTGAGGAACTTCAAGGGCATGGTGGGCTGCCAGGAAATTTGGATTTGGGGAAAGGGAGGCCACCAGTTGGGGAGGAGAGAACAACCCAAAAAAAAAAGCATCGTATTGGACACTCAGTATAGGATACTGAAAGCTAAATAGAATAAGGGAAAATTCCTGGAGATAACGATAATTATGGACCACATGTTAAGAATACAAAATTGTATGTGTCTCAGAAATGGGGGGAGAAAGGAGAAACAGCAAGAATACCATCTTTTAAAAAGTAATTCCCTTAAGATATTGGTTTTTGGCAAAGGACTTAAAAGGCAGCATAAAAAATAGTAATGAAAGAATTTTGATCATAGTACAGAGCAAGAGAGCCGCACTGGTTAGAAATAGGCCTCTCAGCCCAACTGGTTTATGCTGACTACAGTGCTCATCTAAGCTAGTACCATTTGGCCCATGTCCCTCTCCTAGCATCTTTTAAACATTGTAATTGAACCTGCCTCTAGCTTTTGTGACATATGTGCAGAACAAGAATGACAGTGGACTAGTATGATTAAACATCTTCAGCAAGTCGTGTTAATTACACTGAGCAACTTGCAGTGCAGGAGTGTCAAACCGGACCCACCTGAGACAAAAAAAAATACACACTCTGAAATCCACTCAGCCAGAGAGTGCCACATGGGCATAGGAGGCCCAGTCGATTCACCGCACTATCAAACAGCCACATACCTCATTCTTGCCATCACTCTGATACGGTTCATCCCTCCCCCCCCCCCTACACAAGGGAAGAGGAAGGGAAAGGAATAGGTGAGGTAAACTGAGAACAACGATGAAATGTTTTGACCCTGTCAACTGGCCGACGTGTCCTCATGGACAACCGGAGGGCAGGGAGAGCAGCTTTTCACTCAAGTGAAGAGGCCACTAGAGGTCAGTCGGCCTGCCGACCCTTCACCCAACTTTCAGCCACTCACAAATCGCTAACGTGAACTGAGCTTACTGGGTGGCTGCATCTTGTTATACATAACAATGTCCCATAATTCTGTAGTAATTCTACCCCCCCCACCATCACCAACACAAGGCCACATGCGCACTTGCTGCATTCTCACAATCGATCCCATACAGTTCACCTTCCTCAGACAGATCATTGCATACGGTAAAGAAGGCAAATTCAAGTGTGAGCATTCATTTTGAGAGGACAAGAATATAAAAGCAAGGATGTAATGCTGGGGCTCGATAAGGCATTGGTCAGGCTGCACGGAGAATTGTGAGCAATTTTGGACCCCTATCTAGGAAAGGATGTGCTGACATTGGAGAGGGTCCAGAGGAAGTTCGTGAGAATGGAAGGGTTAATGTATGAGGACCGTTTGATGGCTTTGGGGCTGAGTTTAGAAGAATGAGGGGGGATTGCTTTGAAACCTATTGAATACTGAAAGTCCTAGATAATGTTGTCGTGGAGAGGATGTTTCCTATAATGGGGGAATTTAAGACCAGAGGGCACAGCTTCAGAGTACAAGGATGCCCCGTTTAGACGAAGATGAGGTGTAATTTCTGTAGCCAGAATGTGGTGAATCTGTGGAATTCATTGCCACAGATGATCATGGAGGCCAAATCATTGGTTTTGCCAGATGGAAGCAGCTGAAACAGTTTATGGTTGGGATGACTGGTGTCCCTGATGATCTTCCAGGCCTTCTTTACGCACCTGTTGCTGTAAATGTCTTCATTGGAGGGAAGTTCACATCCACAGATGCGCTGGGCTGTCCGTACCACTCTCTGCAGTGCCCAGCGATAAAGGTTGGTGCAGTTAGAGTCATAGAAACATAGAAAATCTACAGCACAATACAGACCCTTCGGCCCACGAAGCTGTGCCGAACCGGTCCTTGCCTTAGAGATTAACTACGGTTACCAGGCAGTGATACAGCCAGTCAGGTGCCCCTGTAGAAGGTCTTGTGGATTTAGGGACTCATACCGAACTTCTTCAGTCGCCTAAGGTGGAAGAGATGCTGTTGTGCTTTTTTTGCCACGAAGTCGGTGTGTACAGCCCAGATGAGATCTTCAGTGATGTGTATACAGAGGAACTTGAAACTACTCACCCTCTCACTGCAGTCCCATTGACGTTGATTGGGGTGAGCTTGTCTCCACTCCTCCTGTAATCCACAATCAGTTCTTTTGGTTTTTGGACATTGAGGGAGAGGTTGTATTCTTGGCACCACTTGTCAGGGTGTTAAACTCTCTGTAGGCTGTAGGTGCAGAGATTTTACCTGTATGTGTGCAGTAAGGATACAGACAATGTGAATGAGCATGGGAGAGAGGTATCACTTTTGTTTGTGTCTAAAATAATGACCAGGGCAAATATTGTATTACTTACTAACACTGACAGCTCAGCTGCTCTTGCTCCACTTGATACTTGGTAGAAGGGTTTGACATTACTGGAGAATGATCAAACATTAAGGGGAATATTAATGCTATTTTAATGTGGTTTTAGTTCTTGGCTGAGCCCTAAACTATTATTATTAGTTATTAATAATCGAGAAAATCATCTAGTTCCATCCAGTTTCGGCTTAAGCTTCGAGGAGATCTAGTTCCCTAACTAGACTGAGAAGGTAGTTAACATAGCTTCAGTGTGTTTATTGTTATACTTATCACTATGGTCCATCTGTGATACATTGCTGTGTGTTTCAAAGTGATTAATTGCACATGAAGCTTTGTGAATGTGTACTATTGACAAATCTGATGCAGCATATGAGTTCTGTTTCTCTTTCTGTTTGTACCAGCATGCTCCATTAGAAAGGAAAGTGTGTAACTAACTTTCTGGTGAATATCACCGCAGTGCCAAGATGCTAGGAGAAATGATGTAATCACCTGGCCAAGACAATGGCCAACTTCTTTATTGTGGCAACAGTTGTTTTCAGGACAGTTTTTTACACGATAATGATTCACACATCCTAACTTTCACCGTTACATGTGAGAATGGCTCAGTTGGTAACATCTCTGCAGAACACTAGGTTTAACACCTGTCTGAGCCGAGCACATAATCCAGACCATGCCATGGCCAAACCCCCTCCTTGATGCTACATTGATGTGGTCATTCATCTCATTAAAGTTCGAGATGCCTTGATGTGCACAGATTGGTTCTGACACATTTCTTCAGGTAATGTTGCCAACACATCAATAATAATTTATTACGTATGAAATGCTTTGAGGCATGATATATTTCTCTCATTTGGTTTCCATTGTCAAGACAGCAGTTGTGATTTATCAACTGGTTGTTGGTAGGACATAAGCTAGACAAGAGCAGAGAAGTTTACCAGATTGCTTCTGAAGTTTCTGAAAATATAGATCAAAATGAATCTGTCCTTTGAATATTTCTCAAGGTCACTTCAAGTAGCAGCATGTGGGAAACCCAGCTCAGTTCGGCATGATAGTGTGAGAATAAACAAAGCAAGCTATTAATTGGGGCTATTTGTGAACATTATTAATAGCAGAAAAATGAATCTGGGTGAGAAATAGCATCGACAAAAGTTGGTAGACTGGAGCCAAAGTGCTGAGAATTTCTAACAACTTTTAAAATGTAAGGGATAATGTTGGTTGAGTGGGGGATGGAAGAGGATGGGGGTTTCACATTAAGTAAATTCTGTTAGGGGACAATAGATGGAATGTGATAATGTTTGTGTTGGCTGTGATTAGTGATGATATCTGTATAGACCAGGTTCTGGCAAGCAAGCAAAGAGATAATTGAAATCAGTTCCAATGTAGCTAAATGATCAGGGAAAATAATTGTGCACTTTTGGCATTTGATCAAGAATTACGTCAAAACCAAGAACAGATGAATCAGGCATGCGATACTGTGAGAAACAAAATATTTTTAAAGCCCTGATTAAAAATGTTTGTACTGCAAATGCTTGATTAAAACACAATTACTGTGAGGAATAAATATGTATAATTTTACAAATTATATCTAGTGTTCACCATTTAGAGTTGGATTTGGATGATCACAACTGCTCTTTCCCAAGATTAAAGCAATATTCAAAATATGTTCAAATGCACAAACACTTAAAGCACATAGGAGCAATTCTGGGACAGTTGTTGCATCATTACATGTTCACCTCAAGTCTTTGTGACAAAGGCTTGAAGAGTAAAATGTTTTCACGGGAAAACTGAATGTTAAAATTAATAGAATTGTAGAAATAGTTCAGAGTTGTGGTCAGACCTATTTGGTGTGTTGTAATCAGTCCTAATGCCAAACATCTGAAAGGATATATTGGCCATGGAAGAGGTACTGAACAGACCAGTCGGCATGATTCCAGGGTTTGAAAGGTTAAATTCTGATGACAAGTTTTCACTTGTTACTTCCTACAAAGTGAAGCCTAATGTCATGAACAACAGTGATGCTTCACTCCCAGATGAGCTCAATGCCTTTGAAATGGAAAATAAAACTACATCTACGTGAATCCATGCAGAATCCGGTGACTCTGTGATCTCTGCCTTGGAGACCAACATCAGAACATCTCTCAAGAGGGTGAACCCTTGGAAGGCGTCAGGATCTGATAGTGTAGCTGGTATGACTTCGAAAACTTGTGTCAACCAGTTGGTGGGATAGTTCACGGACATCTTTAAACTCTCACTGCTACAGTTGGAGCTTCCCATCTGCTTCACAAGGGTGACAATCATGCCAGTGGCCAAGAAGAGCAGGGTGAGCTGCCTCAATGACTATCATCCTGTGGCATTCACTTTTTCTGTGCTGACGTGCTTTGAGAAGTTGGTCGTGCCCAAGATCAACTCCTGCCTAAGCAAGGACTTGGACCTACTGCAATTTGCCTATCTCCACAGTAGGTCTACTGCGGATGCAGACTCACTGGCTCTCCACTCAGCCTTGGATCACCTGGACAATGGCAATACTTATGTCAGGTTACTGTTTATTGACTCCAACTCATCTTTCAACTCTCAGTTCTAAGCAAAAAGCTGCAAAACCTGCACCTCTATACCTCCCTCTACAACTGAATCCTTGACCTCCTCAGTGGGAGACCACAGTCTGTGCCGACAGCATCTCCTCTTCGCTGACAATCAACACTGGCATACCTCTAGGATGCGTGCTTAGCCCACTGCTCTACCTCCTCTACACCCACGACTATGTGGCTAGGCACAGTTCAAACACCATCTATAAATTTGCTGACTACATAACTATAGTTGGCAGAATTTCAGATGGTGACAAGGAGGCATACAGGAGTGAGCTAGATCAGCTGGTTGAGTGGTGTCACACCAACAACATCAGTAAGGCCAAAGAATTGATTGTGGACTTCAGGAAGGGTAAGTTGAGGGAACACACACATTCCTTATCAAGGAATCAGAATTGGAAGGGTGAGCATTTTCAAGTTCCTGGGTGCCAACATCTCTGAGGATTTATCCTGTGCCCAACATATTGATGCAATTACAAAAAAAGCACAACAGTGGCTATATTTCATTCGGAGTTGGAGGAAAATTGATCTGTCACCAAAGACACTCACAAATTTTTATGCATGTACCGTGGAGAGCATTCTAATGGGTTTCATCACCATCTGGTACGGAGGAGCCACTGCACAGGGTGGAAAAAATTCGGAATCAGAATCAGGTTTATTATCACCGGCATGTGACGTGAAATTTGTTAACTTAGCAGCAGCAGTTCAATGCAATACATAATATAGAAGAGAAAAAATAATACGTAAGTAAATCAATTACAGTATACCTATATTGAATAGATTAAAAATCTTGCAAAAAACAGAAATAATATATATTACAAAAGTGAGGTAATGTCCAAGGGTTCAACGTCCACTTAGGAATTGGATGGCGGGGGTAAGAAGCTGTTCCTGAATCACTGAAGCTGCAGAAAGTTGTAAACTTAACTGGCTCCATCATGGACACTAGCCTCCCCAGCATCCAGGGCACTTTCAAAAGGTGATACCTCAAAAAGGCATCCGTCATTAAGGAGCCCAGTCTCCTAGGACATGCCCTCTTCCCATTGCTTCCATCAAGGAGGAGGGACAGGAGCCTGAAGACACACACTCAATGTTTCAGGAACAGCTTCTTCCCCTCTGCCATCAGATGCTACGAATGGACAATGTACCCATGAAGACTTCCTCAGTATTTTTCCCTCTTTTTTTTGCACTACTTATTTTATTTTTTTCCTATATACTGTAATTATTGTAACTTATAGTGTATGTTTGTATGTATTGCAATGTACTGCTACTGCTGCAAAACAATAAATTTCATGACATATGCCAGTGGTATCAAATCTGATTCTGATTCTACCTTGTGTTCCCTGAAGTTTAGATGGTTGAGAGATGATCTAATCGACTTGTTTAAAATTATAAAAGCATTTAATGGAGCAGATATGGAGGACCAATTTCCTCCACTGGGGAATAGTGTACAAGGGAGAACAATATTCATTTCAAAGTCATGCCAGTTAGTAGTCAATTTAAGAAGGACCTTTTCCTCCCAAAGCAGTGCAAACCAAGAACTATATCCCCAAAAAGCTGCAGATTCTTGATCAAATAAAAATCTTTAAACCTGAGATGAATAGATATTTCAGTAATGAGGCTTGGCTTGAGGAGTAAAGGGAGGGTAAATGTACATGTGATATGCACTAGCCAGGATCTAGAAATGGAACAGGATCATGAGGGAAAATAACTAACTTTTATTTCTATCCTCTTTAATATGTTGAATATGTCCCTTTTTACTTTCACTGGGGAAGGGTTTAAGGCAGGGGTTCTCAACCATTTTTATTCCATGGACCCCTACCATTAACCAAGGGGTCTGTGGACCCCAGGTTGGGAACCCCTGGTTTATTGTATTTTCAAGAGGATGTAGAAGTTCCAGTGAGATATACTAAAGGAAAAACTCCTAACCCTCTCTTTACCCAATTGCCGGAAGTGCTGTTCAGCCTGTTGCCTTGCAAGTTGATGTGAATCTTGAGTTTTCAGTCTTGGGAAGCATGATAGGGTGGATTTAATTTTTTTTTACATACATTCAGATTGTGCCCTGACAAAAGGAGTCTTTGAAACTACTTCATGGATGCAACAGTGCCTCAAAAACTGGTAATCATCATTCACACATTGAAAGTAGGATCTCCAACTAAATGTAATGTCATGATCAGTCAGGCATCGTGTATTTTAATTCTGTTGACCCAACTAGTTTATTAACAAAAGTATACCTCAAGTTTACTTACCCTCCCCTACTTGTCATGCACTGATCATTTGGCAATCCAAGGACCTCTGTCAGTGATACAGGTTGAGGCTTCTCTTAAGCAGTCAGAGTTGGTTGCCATCCTTTGCAATTCCGCAATCAATTGAAACAACTCTCGAAAAGACAAAAAATAAGACTGGAATAAAGATATCGTCTTATTAGGAATTACAACGAAAAAAAAACACTTTCCCTTGTGTTGTTTTCTCCAGCAGGTTAAGAAGTGTTAAATACTGAGGCTGTTTCACTCTTTGATTAAGAGTGGGTGGAATGATAAATGAAGTATAACGTGTGACTAGAAAGTGGAAGTTGATAGAGAGAGGAAGTTAGTACTATATTTGAGAGGAATTGGCACCAGAGAGTAGGAGGTGTAAGTATTAAATGGACTTGATGTTTGGGCAAGGGCAAGAGATAGTCAAGTGAGAATTAGGCACACAAGTGAAATGGTGCCCAGCATTCAGCAGTCCTGGAGAAAACCATGATAACGTGATGTGCAATGGCAGCACTGAGCAGGGAGCAGCCACAAAATAGCCAAGGGAAACATGGATGAAAGGTGAAAGGAAGTTTTAGTTGGCTAATGAGTAAATGACTTCTCCTCTGTTTAGTCCTTTATGGCTGAAATTTATACTGAACTATAACTCTTGGTTGAAGATCAAAAAGGTTCTCTCTCCCACTAAGAGGGAGAGAGAGTTGTTGCTCTTGCAACAAATGAGAAGGAGCCCAACAGCTCACTTTCAGTACTACAATATGCAACATCACTTATTCGAGTTCCCCCGCCTTGACTGCCTTCTTTCGATAGCCACGTACACTGCTGTCTCAATGTTACAATCTCCCATGATGCTACAGTCGGTAACACTGGCGAGGAATAGGGATGTTGACAGGGCTACACCACGAAGCCACACGTCTTCCAAGCCACACCAGGAGATCCTGAAATATAGACCGCTTGGTGAGTTCCAAGAGCAAAAACCCAGCGCCATGAAGAACCACAGTTTGAATGCAGTTGTAGATCACTGACTCTGAAAGAACTCCAACCATCTTGAAAAGACAAATTAGGCATTAAAAGACAAGAAATTTAACTGTTTCATGGATGAACTGGAAGAAGTCACTCAGCTCCACAAGGACATCTGGCGCCATTTTTAGTTCCTCCCACTCCAGACATATAACATAAAAAGAATTGGTGCCAACATCGACAACTGTAGAACAGCCCTAGTCACCGGCAGCCAACCAGAAAAGGCTGCCTTTACTCCCACACTTTGCCACTTGCCAATCAGCCATTCAATTATCTATGTTAGTACTGTATATTTCCTGTAGTACCATGGGCTCATGGCTTGTTAAGCAGCCTCCTGTAGGGCATGTTGTCAAAGGCCTTCTGAAAATCCAAGTACACAACATCCACCAATTCCCCTTTGTCTATCCTGCTTGTATTTTCCTCAAAGAATTCCAACAGATTTGTCAGGCAAGATTTTCCCTTAAGGAAACTATGCTGACTTTGGTCTATTTTTTCATGTGCCTCCAAGTACCCTGAGACCTCATCCTTAACAATCATCTGCAACATCTTCCCAACCTCTGAAGTCAGGCTAACTGGCCTGTAATTTCCTTTCTTCTGCCTTCCTTCCTTCTTGAAGAATGGAGTGATATTTGCAATTTTCCAGTCCTCCAGAACCATGCCACAACATAGTGATTCTTGAAAGATCATTGTCAATGCAGATAAACTCCTCTCGGGTGTCTAGCCGGGTATAGGTATCGATTTTAACTGATGTTTTGATGACAAACTCTACCATCTTCATCAGGGATGATCCCTGGGCATGTCTAGTCCGGTGGTATTTTTGCCCCTGTTGTCCGTCCCTCCTGATTGGTTAGTCCTCATCCAGTCAGGTTTCCACTCTCTCACCTTGTTGACAATTGAATTCCAGTTCTTACATAGAGTGAGACCTTTGTCTTTGTTAAAATTCTTTTTCTCTAGTTTTAGTTCAATGACCTCCCTCACCAGGTGGTCCCAAAAGCCAATGGCATGGCACAGTATTTTTGTGTCATCAAAGTCATTCCTATGGCCTTTGCACTACTGCTGGTTTCTCTGGGTAACCTCCTGTGCTCTTTGATGCTGGTTTCCACTCTGCATCCTATCTGGCTGATATATAGGCTGCTACTCATTCACAAGGAATCCTGTAAACACCAGCCGTCCTGAATCCCAGGTCATCTTTGACCCGCATAAGCTGTGATTTGAACTTTCTTATAGGTTTATGGATGGCATATTTCCACAGTTTCTGGAAGGGTCGCTAAGATCCTGAAGAAATACTAGATTAATACCATTCACAAACCCATAAGGAAGCTCAAATTACAGCAAATCTAAAGCCCTGCTCCCTGCACCAGTTCCTCAGCCACACATTTATCTGTCAAATAGTCCTATTCTTACTCTCTCTGACATGTGGCATAGGCAGCAATCCAAAGATTATTACCCTGGAGGTCCTGCTTTTCAACTTTCTAACTAGCTCCCTATATTCTCTCTTCAGGACCTCCTCCCCTTTTCTACCAATGCCATTGGTGCCAATACGTACGAAGACTTCTGACTGTTCACACCCCCCCCACCCTTTAGAATCCAAAACGTCCTTTACCCTGGCACCTAGGAGGCAACATACCATCCAGGTGTCTCTTTCACATCCACAGAGTCTTGTGTCTACTCCTAACTATGGAATGCCCTATCACTACTGCAGTCCTCTTCAGCCCACTTCCCTTCTAAGCCATAGTGCCAGACATCTGGTTGCTTTGGCTCCCCGGGGTAGATTGTCCCCCTCAACAGTATCCAGAGCGATATACTTATTGTTGAGAGGAAAGGCCACAGAGGTACTCAGTCCTGGCTGCCATTTCCTTTCCCTCTCCTGACAATCACCCAGGTACCTGCCTCCTGCAACTTAAGGGTGACTGGCTCCCTGTAGCTCCTACCTATAATCTCCTCAGTTTCCTGTCTGAGCCAAGCATCATCAAGCTGCAGCTCCAGTTTCTTAATCTGGTCAGGTCAAGTCAAGTCAAGTCACTTTTTATTGTCATTTCGACCATAACTGCTGGTACAGTACACAGAAAAAACGAGACACGTTTTTCAGGACCATGGTGCTACATGAAACAATACAAAGTCTACACTGAACTACGTGAAACAACACAAAAACTACACTATACTACAGACCTACCCAGGACTGCATAAAGTGCAGAAAACAGTACAATAAATAATGTACAAGACGTTAGGCACAGTAGAGGGCAGTAGGTTGGTGTCAGTCCAGGCTCTGGGTATTGAGGAGTCTGATGGCTTGGGGGAAGAAACTGTTACATAGTCTGGTCATGAGAGCCTGAATGCGTCGGTGCCTTTTGCCAGATGGCAGGAGGGAGAAAAGTTTGTATGAGGGGTGCGTGGGGTCCTTCATAATGCTGTTTGCTTTATCGATGCAGCGTGTGGTGTAAATGTCTGTAATGGTGGGAAGAGAGACCCCGATGATCTTCTCAGCTGACCTCACTATCCACTGCAGGGTCTTGCGATCCGAGATGGTGCAATTTCCGAACCAGACAGTGATGCAGCTGCTCAGGATGCTCTCAATACAACCTCTGTAGAATGTGGTGAGGATGGGGGGTGGGAGTTGGACTTTTCTCAGCCTTCGCAGAAAGTAGAGAGGTTACTGGGCTTTCTTTGCTCTGGAGCTGGTGTTGAGCTGAGGAGCTGCAGTTCAGTACATCCGGAAGGCTGGATCCCCACATCTCACACAAGGAACACGACACAGTCCCTGGCACCGTTCTCACTGCACTAACTGATGAAGAATGCAGAAGAAGAAACTTACCAGAAACTTACCTTGCCCAAGCCTCTTTAGCCAAAGCCTCCCCACTATAACACTGGCCCACTCACACAATGGCAAGTCCAACAGTAGCCACTTTACTTGTCCCTACCTTAATCATGATTGGGCTGCTGGAAAAATCTGAAGGCCTGTGAACGCTCCTTTTTAAATTGCTCGCCCCAGCCTGTGTATAGCCTCCTTTCTCGATTTGATTGGGCCCACTTGAAATCATCCCATCCATGGAGATATCATTCTTGTACAGTATTTATCCAGACAGGCCCCATAAGAACTTATTATGCTTAAATCTGATCTCTTCTCAGACTTCAGAGTATGTGAAAAGAACATTGCAGCTTTGTTCACATTCTTCCAACAAGATCATTACCCATCTCAGCCTCCTGGGAGTTAACCTGATAAAGTTTCAAAGTACTTTCTCCATCCTAAATGTTTCTATTTTAGTAGGGAGACCAGCCCTGTACCTAATGTTCTGGGTGCAGGCTCACCAGGTCTGTTGGTACAAAGATGAGTTTAGGAATTATGCCTCAAGCACTGAATCCATTAATTTTGCCAATCTGCCAGCAAAAAAAGTCATTTTTATAGCATTGGAACTTGTACCCAGGGCAAATAATTAACAACAGTACCATCCATTAGTCGCAGGTATCCAATGCACAAACACATACATCTACTGTGAATCATGCTGATTGTTATCTTGGCAAAGAGCAAATGCTGCATCTTCCATTAGTGTGCAATGCAGATTCCTGGAACGAGAGTGTAGTGTGAGCAAAGATCAAATAGATCAGCTAAAGCACCCGAGGTTTAGTAGAGTGAGAGGCAATCTCATCGAGACACACAAGATTCTGAGAGAGATTATCAGGGAAGTATTGAGAAGGCTGCTCCTTGAGGTGTGAATCTTGGATAGTCTCAAGATAAAATGTTTTCTACTTACGAATGAGGGAAAGATAAATTACACAAAGGACGAATATCTTTGGAACTCTCTACCTTAGAATGCACTGAGTGCTCAGTCATTAGATGTATTCCAAACTGAGATCAAAGGAGTGTGGTGATTTAGGTGATATAGGGAACACAATGTGGATGCTGTATAGGATCAAATAACCTTGCTCGATATGGGAATGAGCTCAAGGAGCCTCTGCTAAGTCCATTATAAGTTAAGACTGAAGTTGATATTAGCAGGACTTGATAACAGCTTTTGATCCTTGTTACATCCCTGGTTTGCTCTGAGGTAACCAGTACCTGTACCAATTGTGTCGGGGAGAACTGAGCTCTAAAGATTACAGGAAGTAATTTAACTATAAACACCACCATTTCCCATTTCTCTCCCTTCATTCTTGGCTCTGACCTCAAGACTGACCCAGTATCTTCCTCAAAATACTGGAATTGTTAACATTCATGAGGCTTTCTGTCTTGCTATCTCATCATGGACATCAAGAGCTACCTCCTTTCAAACCAATGTTATCTGAAAGTTGGAGCACCAACCTGTCAGAGAGACTACCATGAAATCTATCATGATGATATGGGTTAAAGTTCAAAGTATATTACCTATGTTCATACATGTCACCAAATACTACCCTGGGATTCAGTTTCTTGCAGGCATTCCCAGTAAAACACAGAAGTACAATAGAATCACTGAAAAGCAAGCTGTACTCACAGACTGACAGCTGCCGATTTGCAAAAGAAGACAAACTGCAAATACAAAAAAGAATAATTACAGATATACATAAATAATATTGAGAACATGGGATGTAGAGTCTTTGAAAGTGAGTCCATAGCTTGTGTTCAATGATTTTTTTCAGTGTCATGGTGAATGAAGATGCTCATGCTGGTTCAGGAGGCTGATGGTTAAAGGGTAATAACTATTCCTGAACCCAGTAGTGTGGGATCTACCTCATTCCTGATGGTAGCAGTAAGAAAAGAGCATGGTCTGGATGGTGGGGATTCTTGATGATCGATGCTGCTTTTTCTTGTGACAGTGCTCTTTGTAGATATGCTCAATGGTGGGGAGGGCTTTTCCTGTGATGAACTTGGCTGCACCCACCACTTTTTATAGGCTTTTCTTTTCTTTGGCTGTGGTGCTTCTTTACCAGGTCACGCGTGGTACAGTCAGTCAGGATACTCTCCACTGTGCTTCTGTAGAAGTTTATCAAAGTTTTAGATGACATACCAAATGCCAAAGGTCCAGACTCTGCACTCGTGACTGAAGGTAGGCACAGCTCAAATACCAGCTACAAATTCACTGATGATGACACCACTACTGTTGGCAAAATACCAATGAGGAGGTGTACTGGAGAGAGAGAGAACAATTGGTTGAGTGGTGTCACAACAATAACCTCACACTCAACAACAGCAAGACCAAGGAATTGATTGTGGACTTTGGGGAGAATAAATTGGGAAAACACACCAGTACTCATTGAAGGGTCAGGGTGGAAAGGGTGAGCAGCTTCAAGTTCCTGCGTGTCAACATCTCAGGGTCTAACCTGGGACCAATTCATTAAAGCAGTCCATCTTCACATTATTACCATCAGGGAAATGTATACCCAAACCCAATGTTTCAGAGACCGCTTCTTTCCCTCTGTCATCAGATTTCTGAATAGTCTGTGAACCCATGAACACTACTTGTTACTCGTGTTTTGCACTATTACTTTATTTTGTAACTTACAGTAATTTTTACAGCTTGCACTGTACTACTGCTGCAAAACAATGAATTTTGCAATGTATGTCAGTGATAAATTTTGCAATATATGTCAGGTCCTGAAGAGAGAATTCAGTGAGTGAGGTAGGAAGCTGAAAAGCAGGACCACTAGGGTAGTAACCTCAGGATTGCTGCCTGTGCCACGTGCTAGCGAGTGCAAGAATAGCATGATCAGGCGTATTAATGTGTAGCTGAGAGACCGGTGTAGGGGTAGGGCTTCAGATTCCTGGATCACTGGGGCCTCTTCTGGCGGAGGTACGACCTGTACAAAAAGGACGGGTTACACCTGAACCCAGGGGGTCCAATATCCTAGCAGGCACATTTAATAGAGCTGTTAGGGAGGGTTTAAACTAATTTGGCAGGGGAATGAGAACCAGAGAGATTGAGGAAGGGGAAAACAGAAATAAATCAAAGATAGCATGCAACAGAGATTATAGAAAGAACAGGCAGGAGATGAGGCTTAATCACAGCCAGTGGGATGAGTTACAGGGCAATAGAGGCGTGATGCAGTTAAAACAGAATGCAACAAATACTAGACTGAAAGTGTTATATTTGAATGCATGCAGCATAAGGAATAAAATGGAGGATCTTGAAATTCAGCTACAGATTGGCAAATATGACGTTGTGGCCATCTCTGAAACTTGGCTAAAGGATGGCTGCCATTGGGAGCTGAACATCCAAGGATGTACAGTGTATCGGAAAGATAGGTTAGTAGACAGAGGGGGTGGTGTGGCTCTGTGTATAATAAATAATATTAAATCATTGGAAAGAGATGACATTGGATTGCAAGGTGTAAAGTTTCTATGGGTTGAGTTAAGAAATGGCAAGGGTGAAAGGACCCTAATGGCAGTTGTATACAGGCCTCCAAACAGCAGCCGGGATGTGGATTACAAATTACAGCGGAAGATAGAAAAAGCGTGTCAGAAAGACAATGTCATGATAATAGTTGGGAATTTTAACATGAAAGTGAATTGGGAAAACCAGGTCAGTACTGGACCTCAAGAGAGAAAATTTGTAGAATGTCTAAGGATGGCTTTTTAGAACAGCTTGTTGTTGAGCCCACTAGGGGATCAGCTGTGCTGGATTGGGTGTTGTGCAATGATCCAGAGGTGATAAGAGAGCGTAAGGTTAAGGGACATACAAGGAAGCCAGAGCTAGTGGGAAGATAGAAGATTGGGAAGCTTTTAAAAACTTGCAAAAAGAAACTAAGAAGGTTATTAGGAAAGAAAAGATGAATTATGAAGGAAGCTGATGACCAAAATCAAAGAAGATACTAAAAGCCTTTTTTTAAGTATACAAAGGGTAAAAGAGAGTGGAGGATAGATACAGGACTAATACAAAATGACGCTGGAGATATTGTAATGAGAGATGCAGAGATGGCAGAGGAACTGAATGCATATTTTGCATAGTTTTCACAGTGGAAGACATCTGCAGTATACTGGACATTCAAGAGTGTCAGGGAAGTGAAGTTTGTGCAGTGAAAATTACGACTGAGAAGGTGCTCAGGAAACTTAATGGTCTGACGGTGGATAAATCTCCTGGACCAGATGGAATGCACCCTCAGGTTCTGAAGGAAATAGCTGGAGAGATTGCGGAGGCTTTAACGATGATCTATCAAGAATCGATAGATTCTGGCATTGTACCAGATGACTGGAAAATTGCAAATGTTACTCCGCTATTTAAGGAGGGTGGGAGGCAGCAGAAAGGAAACTATAGACCGGTTAGCCTGACATCAGTGGTTGGGAAGTTGTTGGAATTGATGGTTTGGGATGAGATTACGTAGTACCTGGAGGCACATGACAAGATAGGCCAAAGCCAGCATGGTTTCCTGAAAGGAAAATCCTGCCTGACAAACCTACTGCAATTCCTTGAGGAAATTATAAGCAGGGTAGACAAACGAGATGCAGTAGAGGTGGTGTTCTTGGATTTTCAGAAGGCCTTTGACAAGGTGCCACACATGAGGCTGCTTAGCAAGATAAGAGCCCATGGAATTACAGGAAGGTTACTAACATGGGCGTAGCATTGGCTGGTTGGCAAAAAACAGAGAGTGGGAATAAAGGTGCAAACACAGGGAATTCTGCAGATGCTGGAAATTCAAGCAACACACATCAAAGTTGCTGGTGAATGCAGCAGGCCAGGCAGCATCTCTAGGAAGAGGAACGCAGCAGGCCAGGCAGCATCTCTAGGAAGAGGTTAGTCCTGACGAAGGGTCTCGGCCTGAAACGTCGACTGTACCTCTTCCTAGAGATGCTGCCTGGCCTGCTGCGTTCACCAGCAACTTTGATATGTGTTGTGGGAATAAAGGGATCATATTCTGGCTGGCTGCCAGTTACCAGTGGAGTTCCACAGGGGTCGGTGTTGGGACTGCTGCTTTTTACGATGTATGTCAATGATTTGTACTACAGTATTAATGGATTTGTGGCTAAATTTGCCAATGATACAAAGATAGGTGGAGGAGCAGGTAGTTTTGAGGAAACAGAGAGCCTGCAGAGAGACTTAGACAGTTTAGGGGAATGGGCAAAGAAGTGGCAAATGAAATACAATGTTGGAAAGTGTATGGTGATGCACTTTGGTGGAAGAAATAAACCAGCGGACTATTATTTAGATGGGGAGAGAATTCAAAATGCAGAGATGCAAAGGGACTTGGGAGTCCTTGTGCAGGATACCCTAAAGATTAACCTCCAGATTGAGTCCGTTGTGAAGAAGGCATTTGCAATGTTGGCATTCATTTCTAAAGGTATTGAATATAAGAGCAGGGATGTGATGTTGAGGCTCTATAAGGCACTCGTGAGACCACACGGAGTATTATGTGCAGTTTTGGGCTCCTTATTTGAGAAAGGATATATTGACATTGGAGAGGGTTCAGAGAAGATTCACAAGAATGATTCCAGGAATGGAAGGGTTACTGTATGAGGAACGTCTGGCAGCCCTTGGTCTGTATTCCCTGGAGTTCAGGCGAATGGGGATGGGGTGGGGGGAGATCTCATAGAAACATTCTTAATATTAAAAGGCCTAAACAGATTAGACATGGCAAAGTTACTTCCCATGTTAGGGGATTCTAGGACAAGAGGGCACAACTTCAGGATTGAAGGACATCCATTTAGAACAGAGATACGGAGAAATTACTTTAGTCAGAGGGTGGTAAATCTGTGGAATTTGTTGCCACGAATGGCTGTGGAGGCCAAGTCATTGGGTGTATTTAAGGCAGAGATAGCTAGGTCTTAATTAGCCAGGGCATCAAAGGGTATGAGGTGATGGCAGGGGGGTGGGGATGACTGGAAGAATTGGATCAACCCATGATTGAATGGCGGAGCAGACTTGATGGGCCGAATGGCCTACTTCTGCTCCTGTATCTTATGGTCTTATGGTCTTATAATAAATCTGACTGTGATTCTGGTTCTGGTCTCTTCAGCGTCCCCATTCGAGCTTAAGTTTTTAGTACCAGCTGGATAAGGTGTCCAGAAGTGGGTTAACATTTCTTGCGGATTGAGATAGTTCTAGCAAATTACAAACATATCAGCTATAGTATGCATACTTTCTAGCAGTCTGTTGAACTGGCGAAATTTTCTATAAATCCACAAATGTCTAACATCGATCAACTAGGTTGCAGAGGGAGTCCTGAAGAAGGGTCTTGGCCCAAATTGATAACTGTTTACTCTTTTTCATAGATATTGAGTTCTTCCAGTATTTTGTGTGTGTTGTTTTGGCTTTAGATGATGTTTTGTTTTTATGGACTTTTTTTAAAAGAGAAATCAATCTGCAATTCAGCTTTTGGCATTCATTTACTATTGATTTTCTGTTGACGACTGATGAATGACCTTGCAAACCACAACACATGATTAGGATCATTCACATTAAGTTTAAATATCCTGCACAAAGATATTATCCCCTCAACTGTACAATATAGCCTTGTTGTCTTAAAAATTCCTTTTTGCAGGAATGGCTTTCATGTAGTATTTATGAGGGTGATGTGGGCAAGTGAGTGAATGTGTGCTGGCAGAGTCAAACTGAGAGCGATATATTTGAGTGTTTGAATGAGAGGAAGCACGTTAGAGTAAGTGTGAGGGTGAGCACTGAGTGTGAATGCTCTAGGAGTGGGTGCGATAGTATGATTCCTGCAAGCAACAAAAGTGATCTGAACTTCAAGAGTTACTCTGTGATAAAGGTCTTTCATTAAACACGACGCTGTCATGCTGTCCTGAGAGCTTATAAAGAGTTTGCCTGTTTAAAGTTTAAATTACCTTTGTTTTCTATTTCCACCATTTCCTATCATTGGAGAATAGTTTGCCAAAACAGCATCTCTTCAGGGACTTATGCTACTGTTACTTTGTGGCATGCAACTCTGAAGCACAGAAGCTGGTCCATGGTCTTGCTATCCCAATGGAGAATTCTCCACCTTACCTTATCACACCCTAATGACAGGCTTTTCTGTATTTTTTACAGCGTGGAAGGAAGCCATTCTGTCCATCAAGTTTGACTGATCAAATCCACTCTCAATTTTTCATGTAACCTATTCTCCCCCATTCCCATCAACCTGCCTTCAGACTCTACCATTCAAGTGCACACTAGGTGTAACGTAAGGTGGCAAATTATCCTACCAACCAATGCGTTTATGTGATTAGGAAGTAACAGGAGCATACAGGAATGCCCACATGGTTGCGTAAGCTACACAGAAACAATATCAGCGCCCAAGATTAATTCTGGCTCACTGGCTGTGTGAGACAGCAGTTCTATTAGCTATACCACAGCGATACTTAGTTTCTGATTTCTGTTGGTGTGAATGCCAGATTTCAGCTCTCCTCTTTTTACCTGTAATCCATCAATACCCAGAAATTTAGCATTTGCTCTGGACTTTATTTTATTTTAACCAAACACCAACAAGCAATTCCATAGTAGTGTTCAACAGTGTGGAGCAGACTCAATGGGCCAAATGGCCTACTTCTGCTCCTATATATTAAGGTCTTATGGTCCTTAATGTATGTTTCCCAACATTGGCCTCAACTAATGAATTTTTATATTTTTGTTGAAAAATATATATTTCTTTCTCTTTCTAGATATTGATGAATGCAGCACAATTTCTGGAGTGTGTGATGGTGGTGAATGCTCAAATACCGTCGGGAGCTATGTCTGTAACTGTCCACGTGGCTTTGTCACAAGCCTGGATGGCTCCAGGTGTATTGGTAAGTCTGACAGATCGTTCTTTAAAATGGAGACAGTTGCTGTGAGGATCTAGTCACCTGTAGGTAGATAGAAACTGTAAGGAACCTGTCATCTATTGGAAGATTGTCAGCGTAAAGAGCCATTGTGTTTAGGGCAACTTGCACTGTTTGGATACTGTCCCCTGTAGAAAGACTGTCTCCATAAAAGCCTTTCACCAGTTTTCAGATGATTTATTTATTGCACGTACTTAGAAACATATAGTGAAATGCATAATTTGTGTTAACAACCAACACACTCTAGGATGTGCTGAGGCCAGACCACTAATATTGCCGCCCTTTACGGCGCCAACATGGCATGCCCACAGTGTTCAACAGAGCAACTCAAGCAGAAGTACAACAGCAAATCAAACCCCTTTCCCACCTACACACACACCTGCAAGCCCAGGACAAGCCACCAGTCATTGAGCTCAAACTCTCAGACATTGGGCTTCTAACTTTCAGGTGTCTACTCATCAACTTCGGTTTTTGACCTTTGGATTTGCTGAACTCTGGACTTTGACCTCAGAACTTCACTGACCTCTGGGTATGTACCCCAGGTCTCACCAATCTCAGATTTGACCTTCTGGCTTCAAACCCAGGACTTGTCAATCATGGGTATGACTTCTGGATTTGTGCGGATCTTTGACCTAGATGACCTGGCGGGATCACTGGCCCTCATGATCTCTGACCCCAGGAATCACCGACCTAGATGATCATTAGTCTTTGTGCCTCTTGCCCATGTGGACCTTCGACCTGGGACTCACTGACCTGGGGATTGATGGTCTCTTAGGTGCCTGAACTCCCGACCTCCAGGATCCCTGGCGGAGTGCTCTAACCTGGACTCTGGACACTGGCTCCTGCCCCTGACCTCTAACACTCTCTCCTCCCCGTCCCTAATCCCGAACCTTATCGCTAACTCCACATGCTACCCCAAAACCATCCCTATGAACCTAAATAAAAATAACTGAGCCACAACATCAACAGATGTTGCAGCTCAACACCATCTTGACCGGAAGATCAAAGTTTGTCTTTGCAAGTCAGCTGTTCCACGTGCAGAGCTTGAAACTATGAGGAGCACCACTAAAAGGAACCCACCACCTGTGAAGAGACCATCACCACAGAGAAATTGTCAATCTTCCCACTGTGCCATTTGTTTACAATCTACACTAGCTTAAATATGAGGTTCAGTTCAACAGGTGTAAGTACCTTCTAACCCCCATAGGCTGCAGGGACCAAAGTGTGTTCTCAGTCCGCTCTAGGTAATTCAGCCTGTGGCTGCTAACATCACTGAAGAACCACACTGGCCCATTGAAAGTTTTGAAACTTTCCAACATCATTTATGCTAACTTAGCCAAAAATCAAATGCTTTGCAGGTTTGAGTTTGGATAATGCTGCAAAGTTCTTATTCCAAATATTTTCCCAGTATTGGAATGGAAGTTTGGAGCTGAGCCTGGCTTCCACAAACATCTTGGCAGTAAAGGACAAGTGATGTAAGTGGCTGGGGACTCCAGCGATCCATTTCTCTTCCCACCACACGCAAGCACTGTTTGTTACCTTTCATAAACTCTTTACCAAAAGCTTAGTTAACATACAAAGCATAACATTCACTACTGAAGGCCCATCTTCCCAAGCATAACAACGTGTTAAGAATGGGCAGGTTTAAAAATGCTATGGACTTCAGTCACAATTTGCTGGAGCAATTTTTTTTCATTTTCGGTGGTAGAGATCTTCCTTATTTTTGGCTTGTTGGATCAGTGTTTATATGCCATGCCTAATTAGCCTTGAGAAGTGAAGGAACGGTGGTATACAGAACTTCCAAGTCAGGATGATGTGTGACTTGGATGTTAACTCACTGATGGTGGCCCTCCC
The DNA here is from genome assembly GCF_963921235.1 of Mobula hypostoma. Taxonomy (NCBI): domain Eukaryota; kingdom Metazoa; phylum Chordata; class Chondrichthyes; order Myliobatiformes; family Myliobatidae; genus Mobula; species Mobula hypostoma. The sequence continues at coordinate 20,886,660 of NC_086120.1, read as the reverse complement.
TACACCTGCTGCTCTTGTTCTGGTTAATGTGGAGATTGTAGCTTTGGAAGAAACTGGAGGGGTACCCCAGCCAGTAAACGAATGCATTTTATATAAAACGCTTACCAAAGCAACGGCGCACCAGTGATAAAGGGAACGATTGTTCAAGATGATGGATAGATATAGGGTGGCTGGTATTCTCTGGAAAAGTTAAACTAATTGAGCGTCATTGGAAGTGGGATTATTCAGGTAAATGAAGTGTTCCTGCCTTTGCCTTGTTGTCTTTGGGTTGCAAGTTCATCACAGAGAACTCAGAGTCCGACCTGATCTTGTAGCTGCATGCTTGGGTGCTCTCCACTGTGCATCTATAGAAGATAGTGAGTGTTTACCAGGTACTTGGGTTTTGACAAGGTGCCACGCATGCGGCTGCTTAACAAGTTAACAGCCCATGGTATCACAGAAAAGGTATTAGAAAGAATAAAGCAGTGGCTGATTGGCAGGAAGTAAAGAGTGGGAATAAAGGGAACTTTTCCTGACTGGCTGCTGGTGACTACAGGGGTCTGAGTTGGGACTACTTCCTTTTACATTATATATCAATGACTTGGATGATAGAATTGATGGCTTTGTTGCAAAGTTTACAGACAATATGAAGATAGGCGGACAGGCAGGTAAGTTTGAGGAAGTAGAGAAGCTACAGAAGGGCTTAGACTGATTAGGACAGGGGTCCCCAACCTTTTTTGCACTGCGGACCGGTTTCATGTTGACAAAATTCTTGCGGACCGGCCGACCCCGGGGGGGGGGGGGGGAGTGGGATGGCTGCCAACGGACAAGAGTAGCAGTCAAATACATTGCGTTTACCCAGAGAAAGACTACAATTACCATGAAGCCTTGCGCAGGCACCAGTGCGCATGCATGATTTGCGCATGCGTGCACCTGCCGATTATTTTTCTACAAATCGTTTTTGGCGATTCTGTTCGGGGGGCGGTGGGAGGTGTTAATCACGACTGGAATATCTGTGATAAGTGGCTAATACACTCAATTTCGTTTCTAAAAGGCTTTATCTAACAAATTTAATATTAAACACACAGCACATATTTTCCTCGCATGAATATAGCGATAAGTCAAATATCAGGGGAGGACAGGGGAGCTTGAAGTAAGTGTTGAATAAACTTCCAGTAGAAGTGTCAGAAGCAGGTTCGATATTATCATTTAAAGTTAAATTGGATAGGTATATGGACAGGAAAGTAATGGAGGGTTATGGGCTGAGTGCAGCTCGGTGGGACTAGGTGAGAGTAGCGTTCAGCACGGACTAGAAGGGTGGAGATGGCCTGTTTCCGTGCTGTAATTGCTATATGGTTATAAGTCAATAGCATCATAACATTTTAAGTAACGTTTGGATATTAAACACAGTGCCTATTCTCCCTGTATGAACATAGAAAATCATTGCAACGCACCAATATCGCTGAATCAGTGGGAGCCCTGGGCTTGTTTTCCTGCAACAAGATGGTCCTATCGAGGGGTGATGGGAGACAGTGATACTCGAAGGGGGTTCCTTATGTCCAGTCTAATCCGCAATTTAGTTTTTGTTACATTCATCGCAGAGATATGTTGGAAATGGAAGCAACATTTTCGGTGCTTCCGTGGCTATCTCAGGATATTGAGCCTTGACTTTGATCCAGAATGCTGGCAGAGATGTTATGTCAAACAGACTTTTCAGCCCGCCGTCATTTGCAAGCTCGAGGAGTTGATCTCCTTCCCGCGCTAACATGGATGACGCGCGCGTAATGGCTCAACAGTGGGTGTGACAGGGAATGAGGAAAGGTGCAGCTGGCTCATATCGCCAAATCATATCGTTTCCTCACGGCCCAGTAGCGCATGCTCTGCAGCCCGGTACTGGTCCGCGGCCTGGTGGTTGGGGACCTCTGGATTAGGAGAATGGGCAAAGAAGTGGCAGGTGGAATACAGTGTTGGGAAAAAGTATGCTTGTATGCTTTTGTAGAAGAAATAAAAGGGTAGACTACTAAATGGAGAGAAAATTCAAAAATATAAGGTGCAACAGGACTTTGAAGTCTTTGTGCAGTGTTCCCTAATGGTTAATTTACAGGTTGTGTCTGCGGTGAGGAAGGCAAATGCAATGTTAGCATTCATTTCAAGAGGACTAGAATATAATAGTAAGGATGCAATGTTGAGGCTTTATAAAGCACTGGTGAGGCTTCACTTGTAGTTTTGTGAGCAGTTTTGGGCCCCTTATCTTTGAAAAGTTGTGCTGACTCTGGAGAGGGTTCAAAGGAGGTTCACAAAAATGATTCCGGGATTGAATGGCTTGTCATATGACGAGAGTTTGATGGCTCTGGGCCTGTACTCACTAGAATTCAGAAGAATGTGGGGGGGGGGGGGTGACCTAATTGAGACCAATCGAATAGTGAAAGGCCTTGATAGAGTGGATGTGGCGAGGATGTTTTCTATGGTGGGGTAGTCTAGGACCAGAGGACACAGCTTTAGACTAGAGTGGCATCCTTATAGAATGAAGATATGGAGAAATTAGCTAGAGGGTGGTGAATCTGTGGAATTCGTTGCCACAGGCTGCTGTGGAGGCCAAGTCTTTATGTATATTTAGGCAGAGGTTGATAGTTTCTTGATTGGCATGAAAGGATATGGTGAGAAAGCAGGAGATTGGAGCTGTGAAAAATAATGGATCAGCCATGATGAATTGGCAGAGCAGACTCAGTGGGCCAAATGGCTTAATTCTGCTCCTACATCTTATGGTTTCTTTAGTCTCCTCAGAAAGTAGAGGCCTTGGAGAGCGCTCTTGACTGTGAAGGATATGTTCTCAGACCATGTTGTACGAAATGTGCACTCCCAGGTATAAATATGTGTATAGGCAAGTAAATAGCCACATATACATTACAAATATGAGATCTTTATTTAGAAGCAAAGTACCACAGGGGCTGTAAACCCAACATTTCTTTTATTTGAGGGAGATGTATACAGCACTGTCATTTTGCTGACAGAATAAATAGGAATCTATATTGCTAAAGTCATGCAAATTATTTGTACTTACTGAACCTGTAGTTTGAAAATTAATGCTGTAAATCACAGTAATGAGTCTTAATAAGAAACCGAGCTGTGGCAAACATACATTCGCAAGTATATACCCAGCAACGTCCATCTGTGCAGGTGTCGTGGCTGATTAACTGGACTCTGAAAACTTGCACTCATTCTTCAATCACACTGTATTTACTTGTGCTCAAGCAGAGCAACCTGGCCCCATCATCAAACTGTTCTAAAGTTTGAACAAAAGTACAGATAAACAACATTTTTATACAGAAATGCATGAGCTGGATGTCATCATTGCCCAACTGATTATCTTGTGTGTGTTCCAATTCCTTATCTGAATAAGCAATCACCAGACAGACTATGATAATATAGGTGTTAATAACCAATAGGAGTTGAGTGTTAAGGGACAATAACTCCTCAGAATTGGTAAAGTAACTGTCCAATAGTAAATGTTACTCTAGAATTCTTTGTTTGGCCTTATCTTGTCTTGGTATGCTAAATGGCTCCGGCCCCATGCTGTGCAAAGGCAAGCTATGCTCTCAAGGATCTTTCTTGCCTGTGTTGACTGCACACTATCCTACACTATTTTTGCCTGGGCATTCTCTTAACCCTTGCTTTGCCACAACCTCCACCCAAGCATTGCAAAAAATGTTCTCATATAGGTGTGTTCATCTACAATATAAATGCTAAAAATACCTCATCAAGTTAGCCCCTTGAGATTCTTAGCTTAGCCACTGATTCTTTTGCATGCATGACAAGGAGAATCAGGAATTGCACCACACACAAAGCCAGTGGTTAGGAAAATTGAGAAGGTCAGAGAAAATGATCAGTTGTAGTTAATTTATCCTCATAAGCTTGGGCGGATATGAGCTGTGAAGTGGGATGGAAATACACACACAATTCCCAAGTCCTATCTCGCCTCCTCAAAACTGATTGGGGTTAGAGCAAAGGACTGAGCATGCCATTGGGATTTTTCTGTCAGGGAAGAAGGGGGTTAGAGGTGGCAGGAAGAAATGGAGAAGACGGTGTTAGTGAATATGAGGTGGTATTGGGTGATAGGAGTTGTATGGAGGAAGGCAAGTGGGAGGTTTCCAGGAAATTCAACTATAAGTGGCCAATTGAGGATTGTAGTACCTTAATGTCCAGTGATGAAAGCAGTAGACAGGGTATAAATAAAAGAAGGAAGGAAGAGTTTAAGGTTTTGTTGAGTTTTGAATGAGGTCCTGTTTCTAATATCAATCCAATTAGACTAACTAAGGATTTGAAAAAATCATTAGAAGACATTTTGGGTGCAAAACCCTTAAGAGATGGGGAATTCCTAGTATTTTGTAAAGATAGTTAGCAATATGAGAAAGCTTTGGGGTTAAAAGCTGTGGAAGGAATGAAAGTAACACCAAGAAATATATTGAATGACAGTGGCTTTGGGGAGTAATCTCTGGAGTGCCTCTAGGTCAGTGACTCCCAACTTTGGGTTCGTGGACCCCTCAGTTAATGGTAGAGGCCCATAGCATAAAGAAGGTTGGGAACCCCTACTTTAGATGTATCCATGGACCTAGTTAAAAATAAATTAGTCGGGGGAAAAGTTGTGTGACACTAAGCGTTTAAGAGGGCTTTATGGTGGAGTTAGAACAGATAGCTTATCAGTGTTTATTAAATTTGATGGCAAAAAGTTGCTGGAAAGTATAACTTTAGATTACATAAGTTACATGGTTTGAGTCTGTGTGCCACAACCTCTGATATGTTTTCAATACCAGAAGTATGGTCATGCAGCAGCCGTGTAAGGGTAAAAAACGGTATGGTTGATGTGGCAGAGAATATGGTTATGGCAATTAGAAACCATAGAAACCATAGAAACTACAGCACAGAAACAGGCCTTTTGGCCCTTCTTGGCTGTGCCGAACCATTTTCTGCCTAGTCCCACTGACCTGCACACGGACCATATCCCTCCATACACCTCCCATCCATGTATCTGTCCAATTTATTCTTAAATGTTAAAAAAGAACCCGCATTTACCACCTCGTCTGGCAGCTCATTCCATACTCCCACCACTCTCCGTGTGAAGAAGCCCCCCCAATGTTCCCTTTAAACTTTTCCCCCTTCACCCTTAACCCATGTCCTCTGGTTTTTTTCTCCCCTTGCCTCAGTGGAAAAAGCCTGCTTGCATTCACTCTATCTATACTCATCATAATTTTATATACCTCTATCAAATCTCCCCTCATTCTTATACGCTCCAGGGAATAAAGTCCTAACCTATTCAACCTTTCTCTGTAACTGAGTTTCTCAAGTCCCGGCAACATCCTTGTAAACCTTCTCTGCACTCTTTCAACCTTATTTGTATCCTTCCTGTAATTTGGTGACCATAACTGAACACAATACTCAAGATTCGGCCTCACCAATGCCTTATATAACCTCATCATCATTGTAGTGAAGGTATAAGACTAAATTGTAGCAACTGTGGAGGAGAACATAGCTCTGCTTATGCAGTGTATCTTGTGCATGAGAAAGCTGTGGAAGTGCAGCATATTTGGGTGAAAATGGACATATGCAGAGGCTCTGCAGAAAGTACAGGATACAGTGTCAATGACATCTATTTATATCCGCAATACAGGCAGTTTAAGTACAATGTGTAAAGTGCATGATTGTATAACAAATGATTCTCTGATTGTAGATAAACTAAAGTTTGTCACTTTCATGGCAGATGTGTTAAATTGAACAGCACAAACTAAAAGCAGGACAGAAGAAAATAAAATTATATTAAAAGCTGCAGAAGAACATCTAGAGATAAAAGACTTAACTCAGGAAGTTTCTAGTGATGCCTTACAAGGAGAAGTAAATAACCTTCAGACTTCAAAGGAGGGTCGTTAATGGTTTTTCTTATCTTACAATGGAATGCTAATGGTCAGGAGTTTAAGAAATTTATTGAAGATTTACCAAATAAACCTGATGTTACACGTGTACAGGAAACCTGAGTTAAGTTTTAAGATACAAAATTATATTCATATAAGACACAATTGGAAAATGGAAAAAGAATGGTTACTTTTGACAAAAATGGGATAGCACACAGAGTTTTGGAGTTTGGGGTTGTTTATGAGTCAAATATATTGAAATTTGGAGAAAGAATAGTGAAGTACAGATAATAATTTTATAACCCTTATGAAAGGTTAGCACTAGTGGAAGATGTCTGTAGTATACCGGACATTCAAGTGCGTCAGGGAAGTGAAGTTTGTGCAGTGAAAATTATGGTTGAGAAAGTGCTCAGGAAGCTTAATGGTCTAAGGGTGGGTAAATCTCCTGGACCTGATGGAATGCACCCTCAGGTTCTGAAGGAAGTAGCTGGAGAGTTTGTGGAGGCTTTAACAGTGATCTTTCAAGAATCGATAGATTTTGGCATTGTACCGGATGACTGGAAAATTCCAAATGTTACTCTGCTATTTAAGAAGGGTGGGAGGCAGCAGAAAGGAAACTAAAGATCTGTTAGCCTGACATCAGTGGTTAGGAAGTTGTTGGAATGGATTGTTAGGGATAAGATTATGGAGTACCTGGCGGCACAGGCCAAAGCTAGCATGGTTTCCTGAAAGGAAAATCCTGTCTGACAAACCTATTGCAATTATTTGAGGAAATTAAAAGCAGGGTAATCAAAGGAGATGCAGTAGACATGGTGTACTTGGATTTGCAGAAGGCCTTTGACAAGCAGGAGGCTGCTTAGCAAGATTAGAGCCCATGGAATTACAGGTGAGTTACTAGCATGTGTGGAGCATTGGCTGGTCGGCAGAAAACAGAGAATGGGAATAAAGGGATCCTATTCTGGCTGGCTGCCAGTTACCAGTGGAGTTCCACAGCGGTGTTAAGACCGTTACTTTTTACGATGTATGTCAATGATTTGGACTACGGTATTAATAGATTTGTGACTAAATTTGCCAAGGATACAACGATAGGTGGAGGAGCGGGTAGTGTTGAGGAAACAGAGAGACTGTGGAGAGACTTAGATAGTTTAGGGGAATGGGCAAAGAAGTGGCAAATGGAATACAATGTTGGAAAGTGTATTGTGATGCACTTTGGTGGAAGAAATAAATGAGCAGACTATTATTTCGATGGGGAGAGAATTCAAAATGCAGAGATGCAAAGGCACTTGGAAGTTCTTGTGCAAGATACCCTAAAGGTTAACCTCCAGGTTGAGTCAGTTGTGAAGAAGGCAAATGCAATGTTGGCATTCATTTCTAAAGATATAGAATATAAGAGCAGGGATGTGATGTTGAGGCTCTATAAGGCATTCATGAGACCACACTTGGAGTACTGTGTGCACTTTTGGGCTCCTTGTTTTAGAAGGGATATACTGACATTGGAGAGGGTTCAGAGAAGATTCACAAGAATGATTTCAGGAATGAAAGGGTTACCGTATAAGGAACATCTGGCAGCCCTTGGGCTGTATTCCCTGGAGTTCAGGAGAATGAAGGGGGATCTCATAGAAACATTCGGAATGTTGAAAGGCCTGAACAGATTAGATATGGCAAAGTTATTTCCCATGGTAGGGGATTCTAGGACAAGAGGGCACCACTTCAGGATTAAAGGACGTCCTTTTAGAACTGAGATGCGGAGAAATCACTTTAGTCAGAGGGTGGTAAATCTGTGGAATTTGTTGCCATGAATGGCTGTGGAGGCCAAGTCATTGGGTGTATTTAAGGCAGAGAGAGATAGGTTCTTGATTAGCCAGGGCATCAAAGGGTATGGGGTGAAAGCAGGGGAGTGGGGATGACTGGAAGAATTGGATCAGCCCATTATTGAATGGCAGAGCAGTCTTGATGGGCCAAATGGCCTACTTCTACTCCTATATCTTATAGTCTTATGATATTTTGGAATGGGGAAAGTAAGGTTATACAGTATGGTGTTTGTATTTTAATGCTCATAGTATAATGTGAGGTTGCAGTGACACAAATGTGAATGGGTTAGTGGTAGACAACTTTGTGGAAGAAAGGTGTTTGGTGTGGTTGAATGATGATAGGAGTACAAGGATAAATCTAGCTAGCAACACTATTACTATGATAGATCTTAAGCTGGTATCTGAGGATATAGCAAGTGTGTGTAACTGGGAAGTGTATGATACAACAGTGGGGAGTGATCATTTCCCCATTATCTGTACAATAGGAATAGATATGTATCAAAGGAAAAGATCTCATATCCCCAGATGGAATTTTAAAACAGCAAATTGGGATATATTTGATGATTTATGTGAAAGTAGATTTCCCGATCATATGGTTCTGGAAGATATCGAGTTGTGTAATAATACCTTGTGCTCTGTACTTACTTAACAGCTCAGGGATCAATTCCCAGATCGTTGGAAGATAATAAAAGGAAAGCTGTTTCCTGGTGGGCAGATGAATGTAAAAGAGCTGTGAAGGAGTGAATAAAGCTTTAGGAAAGTTAGGCAGTGTTACTCCTATTCGTCTTTCATACAATAGAAAAGAGCTCCAGCTATAGTTTGAAAAGTAGTGAGAAGGGCAAAGAAAATATATTGGAGAACGTATTGTGATAGCTTTGGGAAAGAGATCCAGGTAGGGGAAGTTTGGGATGTGATACAGAAAACAGGGGGATGGGGGAGTTAGAAAACTTGATGCATTATCTGTTTTTTATGATAGGGAGAAGGCTGCAGTTACTGACTCTGAAAAAGCAGAGTTATTAGCAAAAACATATGTCAAAGCACATTGTTCGGCCAATTTAAGTAAAAAGAGGTCTTACAGAGAAACAGTTTTGGCAAGCAATCCTCAGATTGCTGAGAAAAAATGTTCCAGTTCCTGCTTGGATGTCAAATTTACATTGTTTGAACTTAAAAGGGCTATCGTTAGTCCTGGTTATTCATCACCTGGGAAAGATGATATTAGTTATATTTTGTTTACCTGGTTTTCGTAGTCAAAACTTATAAGACATAGGAGCAGAATTAAGCTACTTATCCCATTGAGTCTGTTCCACCATTCAATCATGGCTGATCCTTCTTTCTCCCCCTCCTCAGCTCCACTCCCTGGCCTGCTCCCCATAACTTTTGGTGGTGTGGCCAATCAAGAACCTATCAATCGCCGCCTTAAATACACCCAACGACCTGGCCTCCACAGCTGCCTGTGGTAACAAATTCCACAAATTCACCACCCGCTGGCTAAAGAAATTTCTCCACTTTTTCTCTGTTTTAAATGGCCGCCCTTCTATCCTGAGGCCGTGCCCTCTTGTCCTAGACTCCCCCACCCTGGGAAGCATCCTTTCCACATCTACTCTGTCTAGGCCTTTCTTTCAACATTCGAAAGGTTTCATTGAGATCTCCATTCATCCTTCTAAATTCCTGCAAGTACAGGCCCAGAGCCATCAAATGTTCCTCATATGATAACTCTGTCATTCCCGGAATCATCCTTGCGAACTTCCTCTGAACCCTCTCCAGTGCCAGCACATCTTTTCTTAGATAAGGAGCCCAAAACTGTTCACAGTACTCAACCTGAGGCCTCACCAGTGCCTTATAAAGCCTCAGCGTCACGTCCCTGCTCTTATACTCTAGACCTCTTGAAATGAATGCTAACATTGCATTTGCCTTTCTCACCACCAACTCTACCTGCAAGTTAACCTTTAGGTTGTTCTGCACAAGGTCCCCCAAGTCCCTATGCATCTCAGATTTTTGGATTTTCTCCCTGTTTAGAAAATAGTTTGTACATTTATTTCTACTACCAAAGAGCATGACCATGCATTTTCGAACTTTGTATTTCACTTGCCACTTTGTTGTCTATTCTCCCAGTCTAAGTCCTTCTGCAGCCTTCCTGTTTTCTCAACACTACCTTCCCCATCTCCAATCTTGGTATTGTTACGAGAATACACATAAAATTAAGATGTTTGCTGGCCTGGGCTAGCATCAGTGGCATCAGCAGTTGGTCTGCCACCTGCCCTCAGGGGAAGGAGAGATAAGGAACAATGGAGCAGCGTCTGGAGATGTGTAATGAAGGGATGTGGGAGGGAGAGCTGTCTGGAGCGGCTCCCCCCTTTGAACCCTGAACTGTTTGAAGTGATGGACAGGCGATACCCCAGCAGGGGGATAAAAAGGGACAGGTTCGCTAAGACAGACACACACGCCACCCGAGGTAACGAGACCCTGGAAGCGGTGCGCTTCTCACGAGTGGGTGAGAAGTCCCAGACAACGACAAGGGTGGAAAGGTACGATCAGCGGGAACCCGGTGTGTGTCCGCCCTTGCCTGGGTGCCGGGTTCACTGCAGAGGATCGACCGCATCTGGAGGAGGGGTCACAGTCGGTGACCTCAGGTGACATCACCAAGGACCTGCCCAAAAGCTGGTTGTGAGCCATCCCGCTGGTCTGTGAGTGAAGCTGTGCTGAATGATGAGTTGTTCTCCCTGTCTCTCTTCCCCCACCTTGTCCATCGCCATGGCAACGATTACTGCGAACTGAACTTTGAGTCATTTTGAAATTGGTCATTTACCCCTAGACAACGATAGAGCTTGATTGATGCTGTTATCTTAATTCTGTGCACATGTGTGGTTATCATTGTTGAATTGTTGCATTTATTATCCTTTCGATTACTGTGTTGCTTGTTTCTTTAATAAAACTTTCTTAGTTCTAGTACTCCAGACTCCAACTGAGTGATCCATTTCTGCTGGTTTGGCAACCCAGTTACGGGGTACGTAACAGTATCATCAACAAACTTGACAACAAAACCATCTATTCCATCATGTAAATCATTGATATACAGTTAAAAAGAAGCGGTTCCAACACCAACCACTGTGGAACACCACTAGTCACTGGTAGCCAACCAGAGAAGGATCTATTTATTCCCATGCCAGTAACTTCCCTGTAATAACATGAGCTCATAATTTGGTAAGCAGCCTCATGTGTGGCACCTTGTCAAAGGCCTTCTGAAAGTCCAATATATAGCATCCACTGCATCCCCTTTATCTATCCTACTTGTAATCTCCTCAAAGAATTCCAACAATTTTGTCAGGCAGGATTTTCGCTTAAGGAAACCATGCTGACTTTGTCATACCTTGTCCTGTGTCACCAAGTACTTCATAACCTCATTCTTAACAATTGACTCTGATATCTTCCCAACCACTGAATTCAGCCTGACTGGCCTATAATTTCCTTTCTGCTGTCTCCCTCTTTTCTCAAAGAGTGGAGTAACATTTGCAATTTTCCAGTCCTCCAGAACCATGCCAGAGTCCAATGGCTCTTGAAAGATCATTCTAATGCCTCCACAATCTGTACTGTTACCTCTTTCAGAACCCTACAGTGCATCATCTAGTCTGGGTGACTTATGTAACTTTAGGTCTTTCAGCTTTTTGAGCACCCTTGTAATAGTAATTGCACTTATTTCTCTTCCTTCACACCCTTCAACACCTGGCACACTGCTGGTGTCTTCCACAGTGAAGATTGATGCGAAATAGTCATTTAGGTCATTTCCTTGTCCCCCGTTATTATTTCTCTGACATTTTCTAGCAGTCCTATATCCATTCTCAACTCTCTTTTTTATATACTTGAAAAAGCTTTTACCATCCACTTTGATATTGTTTGCTAGCTTGCTTTAATACTTTATCCTTTCCCTCCTAATAATTCTTTTAATTGCTTTCTGTAGGTTTTAAAAAGCTTCCCAGTCCTTAATCTTCTCACTAACTTTTGCTTTGTTGTATGCCCTCTCTTTTGCTTTTACATTTGCTTTGACTTCCCTTGTCAGCCACAGTTGTACTGTTTTGCCATTTGAGTATTTCTTTGTCTTTGGAATACATCTATCCTGAACCTTCCTCATTTTTCCCCAGAAACACAAGCCATTGCTGCTCTGCTGTCATTCCTGCCAGTATCCCTTTCCAATTTACTTTGGCCATCTTTTCTGTCATACCACTGTAATTTCCTTTACTCCACTGAAATACTGCTACGTCAGACTTTACTTTCTCCCTTTCAAGTTGAACTCAATCATATTGTGATAACTGTCTCTTAAATGTGCCTTTACCTTAAGCTCCCTATTCACCTCCGGTTCATTGCATAACACCCAATCCAGTATAGCTGATCCCCTAGTAGGCTCAATGACAAACTGCTCTAAAAAAGCTATTTCATAGGCATTCAACAAATTCACTCTCTTGAGATCCATTACCAACCTGATTTTCCCAATCTACCTGCATGTTAAAATCTCCCATGTCTATCATAACATTGTCCTTTTGACATGCCTTTACCATTTCCCATTGTAATCTGTAGTCCACATCCCAGATACTGTTTGGAGGCCTGTATATAACTGCCATCAGGGTCCTTTTACGCTAACAGTTTTTTAACTTGACCCACAAGGATTCAATATCTTCAGATCCTATGTCACTTCTTTCTAAGGATTTGATGCCAGTCTTTAGCAGCAGCGCCATGCCACCCTGTCTGCCTACCTTCCTATCCCTCTGATAGAATGTGTAACCTTGGACATTCAGCTCCCAGCTACAACCATCCTTCAGTCGTGATTCAGTGATGGCCACAACATCATACCTGACAATTTGTAAAAGTGTAACAAGTGTATATTTCTTATACTCCATGCGTTGAGGTATAACTCTTTGAGTACGGTATTTGCTACCCTCTTCGATTCTGCAACCCAAATGCACTGATACTCACCCTGCTGGTTGCAGTTTTGTCCTATCGCCAACCTACCCTTCCTGATCACAAAATAATCTGCAGATGCTGTTGTCAAAGGAACTCTCACAATGCACTGGAGGAACTCTGCAGGTCAGTCAGCATCAATTGAAAAGATTCGTCGACGTTTCGGGCCGAAACCCTTCATCAGGACTGAAGGAAGAACTTTGGGGAGGGTTTGAAGAATGCTGGTAGTTGAAAAAAACAGTAATTTTAAAGACAAAGGTGTGGGGGAGGGGAAGCAGGGAGGTGATTGGCAGGAGAACAATGTGAAGTAGTAGAAGGGGGCGGAACTATGAGGGAGGTGATGTGAAATAGGGGTAGAGGAAGGGGGGAGGGGGAGGGAATTACCGGAAGTTGGAGAATTCTATGTTCATACCAAGGGGCTGGAGACTACCTAGACGGTATATGAGGTGTTGCTCCTCCAACCTGAGTTTAGCCTCATCATGGCAGTAGCGGAGGCCATTTATGGACATATCTGAATGGGAATGGGAAGCAGAGTTGAAGTGGGTGGCTACCGGGAGATCCTGTCTGTTTGAGTGAAGAGATCGAGTGCAGGTAGAAGGCCCGGGCGGGGTGTCCAGGAGGAGGAGAAGGGTTGAAGACAGGAGAAGGGGTCATCAGTAGGGGGAGGGGAATCCTTGCCAAAGAAGTGGGCTCGGAGACATAGGCGACGGAAGAAGAGTTCAGTGTCATGGCGGGCATGGAACTCACTGAGGTGTGGACGGAGGGGGACAAAAGTGAGGCCCTTGCTAAGGACAGAACGTTCTGCCTCAGAGAGGGGAAGGTCAGAGGGGATGGTGAAGACATGGCAATGGTTGGGGCTGGGGTTGGAGGAGGGTGAAGAGTGGGAGGTCTCAGGAGGGAGAGAGGGGTTGGGATGTTCAGGGAGAGCGGGGTTAGGGGAGGATGAGGAATCAGAGGAATGGATGGACAATGAGGGGTAGAGGGATGTTTGGGAGTCGATGGGAGGAAAGAGGGTAGTGGGGGAATAGGATAGGTGGTGGGACCCAGCGGCAGTAAGAGCGGTTCCGGTTTGGAGAGTTTCGGGACCTCCATAGGAGCTGGATCCTAAACTTGGCGTGGTGGAGACTGTTGCCTGCAGGGCCCCAGAACTGAGGTCGGAGTCAGAAGCGAGTGAGTTCATGGCTTGCCGGGGGCTGCTTCCCCTTTTCAGGAGGCGGTGGTTCCAGTCAGGGTCAGAATCAGAGGCGGATGGGTCTCCGGCCTGCTGAAGGCCTGAGAAGTCGACGTCCGAGGGGTTTCGGTCCAGGCTGGAGCTGGTCGTCGTCGTGGGCTCCAGGCGGGCGAGCTTGTTGTCCTTCTTGGACGCGAGGAAGGAGAAGAAACGGCGGTTGGATGCGTGAATCCTGCGGAGAATGAAGTGTAGGAGAGGTCCGTGGCAGACGGTGGAGAGTGAGTCCCGGAGTGGTGGCAGAGAGAGGGACAGGGCCCGTAGGTATCTCCGCATGGCAGTGAGCATGGCGCGGAGAATCCTGCGGGAGCAGCGGAGCGAGCAGCAGTCAATGAAACGGAGGTACCTGGGATCCTCGCTGGGCCTGAACTGTGAGGGCTGGATATGTCCATACTTGGCCTCTTCTACTGCCATGATGAGGCTAAACTCAGGTTGGAGGAGCAACACCTCATATACCGTCTAGGTAGTCTCCAGCCCCTTAGTATGAACATAGAATTCTCCAACTTCCGGTAATTCCCTCCCCCACCCCTCTTCCTCTATCCCTATTTCACATCACCTCCCTCATAGTTCTGCCTCCTTCTACTACTGCGCATTGTTCTCCTGCCAATCACCTCCCTGCTTCCCCTTCCCCACCCCTTTGTCTTTAAAATTACTGTTTTTTTCAACTACCAGCATTCTTCAAACCCTCTCCAAAGTTCTTCCTTCAGTCCTGACGAAGGGTTTCGGCTCGAAACGTCGACTAATCTTTTCAACTGATGCTGACTGACCTGCTGAGTTCCTCCAGCGCATTGTGAGTGTACCTTTCCTGATAGTCTGATGTTGGTTTTGAAATTCTTTAATGCAATATGGGTTGAAGGGTGACTTCCTGTTTCATGGAAATTAGGACTTGTTATCCCTAAGATCCTTCCAGTTATAGGCCTATTTTGCTAACTTCACATGTAATAACTTCACATAATGGAATGAATGGTTATAGCAAGACTATCTTATTTGTGGAAAATAGTGGAAACATAGCTGTACACCAATCTGGATCTTATAACGGGAGAATGACCATGGACTCACTGTTAAGTTTGAAATCTGATATTCATAAGGCCCAAGTTAATAAAGAATGAATGGTAGCAGTTTTCTTTGATGTAGAGAAAGCTTATGATATGTTATGGACTCAAGGATTGCTGCTTAAACTGGAAAAGACGTGGATAGCTGGTAGAATGTTCAATTGGATTCAAGATTTTTTATGTGATAGAAAGGTAAGTTACAGTGGGAACAACATTCTTTAAGGAGTGTGAGGTAAAGAATAGTACTCCGCAGGGGAGTATGTGTAACCCACTCCTTTTTAATAATATGATAAATGATATTTTCTTAAATGTTAACTCAGGCATTTCCAAATCGTTACATGTTGATGATAGTGAAGCGTAGAAGAGAGGCAGGAATATAAACTATATAGTTAGGAATATGCAGACAGCTACTAATGAAGCAGAGGAATAGGGATGTTGATGGGGATTTAAGCTTTCAGTTGCAAGGACTCAAATTATTTCTTTTTCTGAAAGGAGCATTACACCCACCATTGATCTCAGGTATACAGTAAATCTCTTCAACTAGAGTCAGTGGAAAAGTTTCTAGGTATGTGGATGGACAAGGCTAACGTGGAAGGTGCAAGTGAATAAAGTGGTAGAGAAGTGTAAAAATGCCCTTAATATGCTAAATGCTTAGTTGTGTCTGATTAGGATGCAAGTAAGATGTCACTTAAACAAGTGTATATTGCTTTAATCAGATCTGTCTTTGTTTATGGATGTGTTGCATATATATCAACCTCACCATAAGTCTTAAAGCCCCTAGATAAAGTTCAAGCTCAAGCACTGAGATTATGTTGTGGTGCTGTTAAATCATCCTCAATTTCAGCATTACTGGTAGAAATGGGTGAAGTACTTTTACATCTACACAGGTTACAGTTATCAATGGTTTATTGGGTGTATGTAAGATGACATAAAGTTGGTTATCCAATATTGGTAATATTAGTAGAGTGTTAGGAGCACTGTTTTTGTAAGGTCTTCAGCTTTGGGTGAATGGGAAATGAATGGGCACAAAGTCTTGGGTTGTTTAATATGGATTATGGTGTCAGTGTGCCCCTTTCTGTCACTCCTCTATGTTTTCTTCTCTTTGCTTATGGTTGATCTGAGCCTTCAGGCAAAGGTCAAGATGACAAGTGATCAGTGGCACAGGAAGTTCAGCAATATATGTAAAACAGATATTAGAGATTTTTGCATATCTACACAGATGGTTCAAAAGAATCAGTTACAGGTTATACAGGTGTTTGTGTTCCAAAGTTTTAGGTGACTGTTAAGAAAAGATTATCAGACAGGGTATCAATATTCAGATCTGAGATGGTTGCTATCATTTTAGCCTTGGAATGTGTCGAAGAAATATGCCTTGATTATGTACTTCTGTGCTGATTCGTTCCTGGTCTTGACATCTATTAAAACAAGTACTTCAAATTGTAGGCCAGAAATTCTTCATGAGATTGGACAACATTTGCTGAGGCTGCTGGGTTTAGGCCTGTGTGTACATTTCATATGTGTTCCTGCCAGTGTCAGAGTTGAAGGAAACAAGGTAGCAGACGTTCTTGCTAAGTAATCATTTAGGACATACAGTAAATGTAGTGGTGCCTTTCCATAAGGGGCAGATGAAAGCCATAATTAAAAAGTATATTCAATCACTGAGGCAACAAAGTTTGGATAAGGAAAAGAAAGGACAACATTTATATAAAATTCAGAGCATGATGGGGACTCATGGTAGATGTGTATAAAAGGAGAGAAGAAGTAATATTTACATGTTTACATATTGGGCATACTAGGTTGAATAAGTTCCTGTTTGGAATTAATATGCATGATATGGGCATTTGTAGGGAGTGCACTTATCAAGAAATGGTGCAGTATATATTGTTTGAATGCAGTTCCTGTGAGGTGCAAAGGAAACATCTAATTGCTAAATTGAGGTCTTTGGGTCAGACAGAGTTTAACATGGAAAGTTTGTTAGAATATCACTGCTATCTTAATGGATATAAGTATTTGACTTTCTGAAAAGCATTAGCCTTTTTAATTTTATTTGAGTTTTGTTTTGGTGGGGAATTTAGTGGGTATACTTCCTGTCTCTTTGCTCTATACTCCAACTCAGTAGGTGACGGTAATGCACCTTATGTTGGTCTGCCAACCACCATTAAACTTTACAAAAAGAAGACGAAGAAGCAGTGGAGGGTGGGGGAAGTAGTGTTGGGTGGAGCCAGACTGTCTGATGGAGGGTGAGGGAGATGATTAGGGTGAATATTTGGAGAACAGGTTAGCGGTGAACTTGGTGGCAACAGAATAACAACAGTAGAGACATTGGAGGAGACAGGAAACATTAACTAACAATGGTAAGTCAAAGAAGATAGAACTGTAGAGCAACAGGTATACATCCAACTGTCACACGTTTGCCCGATCATTTTGTGTCCTTTAGCTAATAATAAAGCTTGCTTCAATGTTCTCACAGGTCTTACATACTTGGTAGAATGGGCACAATATTGTACTTCATGAGAAATTCAGTCTGCAGTCTTCTGCTGCAACAGAATAAAGTGTCATCCAAGTGGTACTGTACGTGCAGGAGTGTGTCTATAACGCCCACTTTGTGCACTTGTAGCTAAATGCGCATGTATTTCTGGTCTTTGCGTATGTGTGCGTGCATGTGTTTCTTGCTTTGAACCTCAACAGTGCAGAGTAGATGGGGAACATGGAGAGCTGCGAGAATGGGCACATTTCCACAACTAGTTACCCTGTACTTGTGTGCCTGTTTATATACATATATATCATTCACTTAAATACATTACACTGCTCTTCTGCTTTTGTAAATTAGATATATATCTGAGTCACGTTGATCTTCCCAAAGGAATTTGCATCTTTCATGTCGAATCCATTTCTTGATTGAAGATGGTGTCAATTCATGAATCAGTTATGTGGAGATCTTATACTGTGTCTTCCACAATCCCTTTTGGGACAAATCTTGTAATATAATGACATGTCTCTTGGGTATTTTATTGCATATATGTATCTAGCATATACATTTGCAATTTTATTTACTTTTTTACAAGGCATATCTTTGTTACACATACTTCAACATTGCATTTCCATATGCCAGTCTTATTAGGTGGTATTAGTATGCTCTCACTAGCAAACTTTGGATTGCTTCTCTAACATGAGTCATTCACTGTTTTCTAAGTCTCAACTACTTCCCTTCCAAACTCCACCCAAAGTCCGACTGAACTAATTTCAATTGCATCTTCTGGTGTATAGACTGTTATGGAATGTGCCATCAGTAAAAAGTTTGCTAATCAGTGTATTGTTGCTCAACATGACCACTGATAATAATTGGCTCTTCAATACTTTTTTGTCAATTCTCACTGATCATTCTGCTGCACGATTTGAAATTGTAAGATATGGTAAAATAAGTGTTTGCTTTCACACCACTTTATTTCATGAAGTTATCATATGGAAATTAAGTACAAAATATGGACAGTAATCTGAGATTAAGTGATATGAGAAAATGGATCATTATTATTCAAAAGTATGCTTTGCTGGTCCCAACATTTTTCACCTCGATTGATTTCAAACGACTATGAGCACTAAACTGTTTCAATCTCTTTTTCATATTCTGTGTATATTCTTTGAGAGAATCGTGTTGTATTTTTCCAACTCTGTGAAGGTATTTTAGCTGGCTTGACTCTGCAATCCTGTGTGATAATACATTACCAATTGGCTCTTCAAGATCTTTATAACCTGGCCAAAAAAATGAAACTGCTGGCTATTGTTCTCATGCTCAAAATACCAGAAATCTCAGTGCAAAGCTCTTCTAAAATTTGTCTTTGCAATATATTTAGTATAACAAATCCCGTGTCCCTATTTAACATAACCTAATTAACAGTTCATATCATCAGTTATAGTTCCATCTCATGTCTCTGTCTGGATATTTGTCTGATTCAGGCTAATCTTTTGAAGATTTTTAAATATTTATTCGAGTGACATTTTTATGTCTTGACTTTCTCCATTATTTACTGTTTTCTTTGACAGTTTTACATTTCCTTTGCATCTTCTTTCAGACCAAGATTAACTGCTTCTCTCTGTATCATTACACACTTGCTTCCTTTGAGCTTTTCTTTGTGTTCTCATATTCCACTGACACTTCTTAAATAATTTAAAGATATTATTCAGTACTTATGCTCTTTGTACTTCGTCTTGACTGCATAGACAGTGATCTGTAACTTGTAACTTGGAAGATCTTTGTTTATAGTGTTACCGCAACCAATAGACTGGTGTACAAATAAAAAGCCTTATGCATATTAATCATCGATTATTGCTGATTTGCATTATCTGTATTCATTTGAACATATGGATATGATAGTTCTGGATTGTTAAAAAATGGCACCTACCTACTCTCCATACAAATCCTGTAAGCAGTGCTACTTGTAAACATCAAAAGTCGAACAATCTTGCTCTCTTCAGCCACTAATATAGTTGCTGCCCAGTCACTCTGCTCTGCCTGTACTAGACAGAACTCTACTCCACTCTAATCTACAGTAATTATCTATTCCTTCTCCAAGTTCTTCAGTGCATATGAGATAGGATGATTGGCTTTGCATCTGCCTGCAGACATAAGCAATATGACTGAAGTGCCTCTGTAGGTCCCCTTGTATGTTTCTGCCTACCTTTCCAAGTGTGATTTTGAAACATTTTAGTTTGAAGTTATTTTGCATTCGAGCTATCTTTGTCTACCTCTACATATTGCAATTTTGCACCACCTTCAAATGTGGGATTCTGTGGCTTTATCAATTTTGAATAAATTCATTCATTAAAATACAAACAAATATTTCCTAGTGCTTAGTATACAGACCAAAGTTGAAAAGTCAGGATGGGCCCCACCAACATCATGCTTGTCATCAAAGTTCTAAGTACTTTTATTATCAAAGTATGTATACTATATACAACCTTGAGATTTGTCTTCTTGTAGGCAGCCACAAAACAAAGAAACACAATAGAATCCACAAAAGAACCCACACCACAAAGACATTTGAACACCCAGTGTGTGGGGAAAAAAAGAACAAATCTTACGAACAATTTAAAAAGTAGGTAAATAACACACGGAACGTGAACCATAAAGTCCCCAGCCACCGAGCCAATTCAGCGCTGAGGTGAGTGCAGCCAGTCCGGGAGCCCGATGGCTGCAGATCACAGCTGCAGAGTCAGCTCAGTGCTGAGGTGAGTAAGGCACAGAGTAGTGAGCCCTCACCCTCAATGCCTCAATCTTTTTAATCTGTCGCAGCACTTAAATCGGTTTGTTTTACACTGTCAGACATGGGCGTCGCCACTTAAATCCAGTCTAAAGCGTCAATCCACTACAGCAATGGTCATGGCTGTACCTGCATTCTCGAGAGTCCAGTTTGCCAAATACTTCAGGATACCACTAAAATGCCAGGTCGTTCAGACAGTTCAAAAGCACAGCTCTCAAAGGGAAATTACAGGGAACAAGCTCTCCTGACCTCCAATTCTAAATTTGTAGTCTCCCATAACCCCTGATTGTGTAGGATTAAAAAGATTTTGCAAACTTTTTAAAAATACTCTTGGCTTTGGAAGATTTGTTACAGCGCTCTACTTTCTGGAATACATTTCAAAAGAATAGCTTTTTGGCACTCCAATATACCATTACTTTAATGCAGGCGTGATTGATAAATTTGAGGTGACACATTTTGGGAAGTCAGACAGGGCCAGGATATACAGTGTAGGGTAAACAATGGAGTACTGTGGTATGTTATTGAGTAGTGGGGTCTTGGGGTTCAAATCCCTATTCCCTGATAGTGGCATTATAGGTAGATAAGGCGGTGAAGAAGGCAAATGGCATTCATAGGTTGGGGTGCAGAACATAAAAGTTCAGAGGTTATATTGCAACTTTGCAGAACAGTAGCTGAACTTGGAGTATTGTGTGCTACGCCTCACTATGGGAACAAAAATGATTGTGTTGGAGAGAGTGCAGAAAAATTTCACCCGAATGTTTTGGAAGAATTTTAGTTATGGGAAAACATCGGATATTCTGGACTTGCCTTTCCAGGTTGACTGATCACTTAGTGGAGGCGTATTATGAGAGGCACTGATCGGGTAGGTGATACCCTTTTTCCATGGCAGGGACACCACAATCCAGAGGGCACAAACTTAAGGTGAGAGGGAGCAATTTTAAAGGGGATCTGAAGGGAACATTTTTTTACGCAAAGGGTTTAATTGTTTGGAATGTGCTGCCAAAGGAGGTAGAATCAGATACAATCGTGTTTAAAAGACCTTTAGAAAGGCACAAATGGACAAAGGTATAGGGGGATATAGGTCTAATGCAGGTAAAAGGGATTACTTAGTTATCTAACTGCACTGTACATATCAGCATGTGCATAGATATCATACATTTACATGGGCCTTATTGGGCAAACTTGACATGCACAAGCATGATCTTGAACACACCTTTCATGCTCAGCTTTCATTTTATGAGCCAGTTTTTGCTACCAGTAAGCTGCATCCATTGATAATACTAAGTGATGACCATCAAGACCCACAGAATGTTTTTCTTGTTCGCTTAGGATCTTCAACACTTCACCTGAACGTGTTTCAAAGTTCACAGTACTTTTTATAGCAAGTATATAGTTAGACCTTTATCCAAAGTTTTAGAATCGACATATCCGATCTCAAGGAATCTGAGAAACCTGAGTCTGCTTCATGCTCTTGAGTGTTTCACTTTGCTGAGGAGATGATGCAGCAATGGATAGCCTGCCAATTCTTACTGTATACACTTATTTGTTTGCAAACTGGAGTGGCACCAGTTCAAAGTGGCACCATTCCATCTTTAATAATTTATGAATTAAAAAGGCTAGTGAGACCTCAGAGGACCATAAAGAATGAAATAAATTGTTGTGAATATTACTGGAAGTTCTTAGGGTTACTAGGAAAGCTTGACAGGCTTTGGGAATATTGCCGAGGCAATCAAATGTGTGAAACATTGCAGCACAAGTATTGATGCATTTTCCTCTTTTCCCATCTGGAGTAAATTATTTCCAGACAGTTTACAATGGGTCATTTGTCAGGATCAGTTGAACTCAGGACCCCAACATGCAGGGTCATTTCCAAGGATTGAACTGTGTGATGGTTTGTAGATAGACATTGAAGTTAAGCAGACATGACAAGGAACAGCTGTGCTTTATCCAGAGCAATGTGTTGGTGAGCTGTATCTTCCAACAATTTGAGGTGTTTTATGATAATGCATCAGAAAAATGCAGCCTCTGAATCAACAAGGAGCTTGTAGATACACTCCTATTGTAACCCTCCTCATTCTTTTCCAGACCAGCGATCTGGCACCTGCTTCAACAGCCTGCTGGGTGGTCGATGCGCAGGAGAACTTCACGGACATTATACCAAGATGCAGTGCTGCTGTGACTCAGGGCGATGCTGGGCAGCAGGCCACACTCCAGAGATGTGTCCTGTCAGGGGCTCTGGTAAGTAAACACTCGGCAACCAGTCAGTCTCATGCTCAAGTCATGACAGAGAGCACCAAAGCAAGAGTCAGATTTTGCCCTTTCTGAATGTCAGATATTTGTCAACTGACTTGAAGTATATCTGGATTAGATCATAAGCATGCTCTAATCTGATGGTTGATGCAGTATTTTCATTCAATGTTTTTAGTCTTTTTTTTGTGGAGAACACAATAGGGCCACAGGGCTTGGAAATAACTTTGGAATCAATAACATCATTATTGGCTCAGACTCCTCTTCCACATACAAAAAAAAACAAATCATAATTAATTGTTGCTAAGCAAAACATGCAGATCTGGATTTCCTTTAGTATCTAAAATAGTGACTTAAACTGATATGCCACAGTTCCATCACATTTAAAATTCCTGTGGGGGAGGGGGGCGCAGTTGGACTGGAGACTGCCTGGAATCAGGGTTGCGGTGCTTGAAGCAATAAACACAAAATGCTGGAGGAATTCAGTAGGCCAGGCAGCATCTATGGAAAAGAGTAAACGGTCGACATTTCAGCTAGTCCCTTCATCAGGATTTACTCTTTTCTATAGATGCTGCCTGGCCTGCTGAGTTCCTCCAGCATTTCGTGTGCGTTGCTAGGACTGATTGAATATCTGTTCCAAAATGTTGGTACAGCCATGATAGGCTGACTAGCATCCCACTGTGCTCTATCATTCTACAATTTTATAAGCAATAAGCTCACTAAAGTTTAGAAACAACCATTTATTGAAGCAGTTAAATAAAACCCATCTATGCAACTCTGCATTGAGTAGAAACTGGATTTCCAGGAACTACAGATTTTCTCATGTTTGCGGTGCTGAAGATGTTATCAGAAGGTCATTAAAAATTAGTCATGGTCTGAATGATCTGTGGAGTGTCAGTGTAGTGACTGGGCATCAAGGGTGGGAAGTAGATGGAAGTGCACTCAATTGGTTGTGATAAAGGGAGTGGATAGAAATACCACTCTAGGTCCAAACAACATTGGCAATGAGGATGGTGAAAACAGTATGCAATCCTCTGGAAGAAGCCCCATCTGACAGTAGATTAATGCCTCAAAACCCTAATTAGGAGGGACACGATGAAGTATGAAAACAAGCTAGCAAACGATATCAAAGTGGATAGTATGTAAAAAATAAAAGAGAGTGGCTATAGGACCACCAGAAAATGAGGCCGGAGAAATAACAGCAGGGGACAAGGAGATGGCAGATGAACTAAATGACTATTTTGCATCAGCCTTCACTGTGGGAGACACTAGCAGTGTGCCAGGTGTTGAAGAGTGTGAAGGAAGAGAAGTGAGTTCAGTTGCTATTACACGGGAGAAGGTGCTCAAAAAGCTAAAAGACCTAAAGGTACATAAGTCACCCGGACCAGATAATTTGCACCCTAGGGAGATTGTGGAGCCATTGTAATGATCTTTCAGAAATCATTGGACTCTGGCATTATTCCGGAGGTCTGGAAAATTGCAAATGTCACTCCACTCTTTAAGAAAGGAGGAAGGAAGCAGAAAGGATATTATAGACCAGTTAGCCAGACCTCAGTGGTTGGGAAGATGTTGAAGTCAATTGGTAAGGATGAGGTTATGGAGTACTTGGTGACACAGGACAAGATATGATAGAGTCAGCATGGTTTCCTTAAGGGAAAATTCTGCCTGACAAATTTGTTGGAATTATTTGAAGAGATTACAAGTAGGATAGATAAAGGGGATGCAATGGATGTTGTATATTTGGATTTTCAGAAGGCCTTTGACAAGGTGCCTCACATGAGGCTGCTTACCAAGTTAAGAGCCCATGGTATTACAAGAAAGTTACTACCATGGTTAGAGCATTGGCTGATTGGTAGGAGCCAGCAAGTGGGAATAAAATGATCCTTCTCTGGTTGGCTGCCAGTGACTAGTGGTGTTCCTCAGGGGTCGGTGTTGGGACTGCTTCTTTTTATGCTGTATATCAATAATATACATGATGGAATAGATGGCTTTTTTGCCAAGTTTGCAGATGATATGAAGATTGGTAGGGGGACAGATAGTGTTGAGGGATCAGGTAGGCTGCAGAAGGACTTAGACAGATTGGGAGAATGGGCAAGAAAGTAGCAAATGAAATACAAAGTTGGAAAAAGCACGATCATGCACTTTGGTAGAAGAAATAAATATGCAGACTATTTTCCAAATAGGGAGAAAATCCAAAAATCTGAGATGCAAAAGAACTTGAGTGTTGTTGTGCAGAACAACCTAAAGGTTAACTTGTAGATAGAGTCGGTGGTGAGGAAGGCAAATGCAATGTTAGCATTCATTGCAAGGTCAAGCATTCAAGAGCAGGGATGTGATGCTGAGGCTTTTTAAGGCACTAGCGAGGCTTTACCTTGAGAATTGTGAACAGTTTTGGGCTCCTCATCTTAGAAAATATGCTGGCATTGGAGAGGATTCCGAGGAAGTTTGCACGCATGAGTCTGGGAATAAAAGGGTTATCGTATGAGGAACGTTTGATAGCTCTGGGTCTGTACTCACTGGAATTTAGAAACATGAAGGGAGATCTCATTGAAACCTTTCGAATGTTGAAAGGTCTAGACTGAGTAGATATGGAAAGGATGCTTCCCATGATGGGGGAGTCTAGGACAAGAAGGCACAGCCTCAGGATAGAGCGGCGTCCATTTAAAACGGGGATGTGGAAAAATTGCTTTAGCCAGAGAGTGGTGCATTTGTGGAATTTATTACCACAGGCAGCTGAGGAGGCCAGGTTGTTGGGTGTATTTAAGGCAGAGGTTGATAGGTTCTTGATTGGACATGGCATCAAAGGTTATGGGGAGAAGGTCGGGGAGTGGGGCTGAGAAGGAAAAAAAAAGGATTGGCCTTGATTGCAATGTGGAGCAAATTCGATGGGCCAAATTGATTAATTCTGCTCCTACGTCTTATGGTCTTATTATCAACTAGGTATGTCTAGTTAACTTTAGCTGACATAGAAACAGCTTATTCTGTCCAGTTAAGGCCTCCATCTGTGTTAAATGGTTCATGTTACTCATAGTCCTTGTATCTGCAAAGGAATTTTTTACAAGTAGCATCAAAGCAAAAATTGCTTGCTGTTAACATCACTGTGGAAGTGCAAGCATCTGGATATTGTTCTGCCTATCCTCTTATTTCAGATCACAATTAGTGAAGAATGTTTAGGATGTGGACTGGCTCCAATATTATATCAAGTGACAGAGCAAGCAATTGGATAAAAATAATTACTGAAGGCTCTCAATAGCCCGTGTATAATTGCCTAATTGCCTGTACTAAGCAGCTGGGGGTGGATGTGGAGTGGTTGAGGTGAGTGGATGAATAGTTAACTGTCACTGCTGCGAGAGACAGTGGAGTTGCATCCATTTTTAAATCGGTGCTGAGGTACCAGTCACCATATTATTGATGTGAAAAGAACATGCCCAAAGCCTTGGCCTGCAATTGGTGTTTACTTAGAGATCCAGCACAGAGTAGGTAGGCCCTTCTGGCCCTTGGAGCTGTGCTGTCCCAGCACCCCCCCCCTCACAAAATTCAACCATAGCTTAATCACGGGACAATTTACAAAAACCAATTAACCTACCAACTGGTACATCTTTGGATTGTGGAAGGAGACCGGAGCACCCGGAGAAAACCCATGCATTCCATGGGGAGAATGTGTAAACTTCTTACAGATGATGTCAGAATTGAACTCCAAACTCTGACGCTGCGAGTTGTAATAGCATCTCGCTAACCACTACGCTACCATGGAAGCTGTTTTGTGTATGCCTCAAACGTAGGTTGCTCTCATCGTGTGCAGTATCACTGCTGAGTTGCCTGGGGTTGCTGGTATTGAAAGAAATCTGAAGGATGAAATTATATATTATGATTTCAGAACTACTGTCATGGTCCCGTCTGGTAAACCTCCAACTTGCCATTTGCCTCAAGATTTGGGCCTCGATCACCTCATTTAGATTCCAATCATTCCCAAGTACCACTAACCTACACGCGCCTGCTTCCCATCAAACGGCAGGATAAAAACCCCGTGACCACAGCAAGAAGCCGCCAGTTCGTTGGTCGACTCTTGTGAGAGAAAACCTTGTTTCCTATTCCTGAGAACTGTTAGTTCTAAGCTTCGTATCGTCTCCTGGATATTGGCTCCCCGTTTGTGGAGGTGCTACGCCTAACGACTCTGCCTCAGCATCTGTGTTCTGCACTTGGGTTCGTCCCCAGCCACGTCCTTGCAACAACTTCATCTTTTAACATTTCAGCAAATTTCTGTTACTCATCTGTTTTATTTACATGAGGCTCAGGAGCGAAGAACTAAGGGACTGTGCATATCTGGAAATACTGCACAGCTGGAGAACTTAATAGAAAAGAGGGATAAGCAGTTAATGGAATTTTGATTGGATAGATCAGCCGTTCCCGAACTTTTTGGGTTACTGCCCCGCTTGGCTCCCAGACCACATCCCCAGCAACCCCTCTCACCTTCTGATCATTGCATAAAAGCTATAAAGAATTTTGATTTACAATGAACAGTGAAAGTAAATGGGAACTGCGAATTCAAAGCAGTGACAAATAATTGCTTTTACACCTTTCAGTGAGATAGATGGACGTGGTACAGTCATATCGGCTTCTCAACACTGAGCTGAATGTTGCTCAGAGGAAGGAGACTCAGATCCCCACATTTGCAGTCTGTTTTGTTGCTTGAAAAAAGTTGGGCAACTGCATGAAAACCGTGCTCAAATAAACAAGATGTTGGAAAGTCAATAAGGGGTATCTTGACCTCTTTTACAAAGTGCAGGATAGCGTTCAGAGATTTCTTTCTGCAACCAAGTCTTGATGTGATTTTTTGAACTTCAGCTTCAGCTCAGAGTCATTTTGTTGCAAAACCAGTTCTTTCTCTATCCTTCCTGTAACTTCCTCATTAAAAGTGTTCAGGAATGGATTTATTACGCAAACTCAAAAGTTCAAAGTAAACAAACTGTGCAAATATAACAAGAAAGAAAGAATAATAATAAACAAACAAGCAAGCAATAAATATCAAGAACATGAGATGAAGAGTCCTTAAAAGTGACCCATAGGTTGTGGGAACATTTCACAAAATGGGGTGAGTGAAGTTGAGTGAAGTTATCTCCTCTGGTTCAAGAATCACTCAAATGCAAAGAATCATGCAAATGTCACTCCACTCTTTAAGAAAGGAGGAAGGAAGCAGAAAGGATATTATAGACCAGTTAGCCAGACCTCAGTGGTTGGGAAGATGTTGAAGTCAATTGGTAAGGATGAGGTTATGGAGTACTTGGTGACACAGGACAAGATATGATAGAGTCAGCATGGTTTCCTTAAGGGAAAATTCTGCCTGACAAATTTGTTGGAATTATTTGAAGAGATTACAAGTAGGATAGATAAAGGGGATGCAATGGATGTTGTATATTTGGATTTTCAGAAGGCCTTTGACAAGGTGCCTCACATGAGGCTGCTTACCAAGTTAAGAGCCCATGGTATTACAAGAAAGTTACTACCATGGTTAGAGCATTGGCTGATTGGTAGGAGCCAGCAAGTGGGAATAAAATGATCCTTCTCTGGTTGGCTGCCAGTGACTAGTGGTGTTCCTCAGGGGTCGGTGTTGGGACTGCTTCTTTTTATGCTGTATATCAATAATATACATGATGGAATAGATGGCTTTTTTGCCAAGTTTGCAGATGATATGAAGATTGGTAGGGGGACAGATAGTGTTGAGGGATCAGGTAGGCTGCAGAAGGACTTAGACAGATTGGGAGAATGGGCAAGAAAGTAGCAAATGAAATACAAAGTTGGAAAAAGCACGATCATGCACTTTGGTAGAAGAAATAAATATGCAGACTATTTTCCAAATAGGGAGAAAATCCAAAAATCTGAGATGCAAAAGAACTTGAGTGTTGTTGTGCAGAACAACCTAAAGGTTAACTTGTAGATAGAGTCGGTGGTGAGGAAGGCAAATGCAATGTTAGCATTCATTGCAAGGTCAAGCATTCAAGAGCAGGGATGTGATGCTGAGGCTTTTTAAGGCACTAGCGAGGCTTTACCTTGAGAATTGTGAACAGTTTTGGGCTCCTCATCTTAGAAAATATGCTGGCATTGGAGAGGATTCCGAGGAAGTTTGCACGCATGAGTCTGGGAATAAAAGGGTTATCGTATGAGGAACGTTTGATAGCTCTGGGTCTGTACTCACTGGAATTTAGAAACATGAAGGGAGATCTCATTGAAACCTTTCGAATGTTGAAAGGTCTAGACTGAGTAGATATGGAAAGGATGCTTCCCATGATGGGGGAGTCTAGGACAAGAAGGCACAGCCTCAGGATAGAGCGGCGTCCATTTAAAACGGGGATGTGGAAAAATTGCTTTAGCCAGAGAGTGGTGCATTTGTGGAATTTATTACCACAGGCAGCTGAGGAGGCCAGGTTGTTGGGTGTATTTAAGGCAGAGGTTGATAGGTTCTTGATTGGACATGGCATCAAAGGTTATGGGGAGAAGGTCGGGGAGTGGGGCTGAGAAGGAAAAAAAAAGGATTGGCCTTGATTGCAATGTGGAGCAAATTCGATGGGCCAAATTGATTAATTCTGCTCCTACGTCTTATGGTCTTATTATCAACTAGGTATGTCTAGTTAACTTTAGCTGACATAGAAACAGCTTATTCTGTCCAGTTAAGGCCTCCATCTGTGTTAAATGGTTCATGTTACTCATAGTCCTTGTATCTGCAAAGGAATTTTTTACAAGTAGCATCAAAGCAAAAATTGCTTGCTGTTAACATCACTGTGGAAGTGCAAGCATCTGGATATTGTTCTGCCTATCCTCTTATTTCAGATCACAATTAGTGAAGAATGTTTAGGATGTGGACTGGCTCCAATATTATATCAAGTGACAGAGCAAGCAATTGGATAAAAATAATTACTGAAGGCTCTCAATAGCCCGTGTATAATTGCCTAATTGCCTGTACTAAGCAGCTGGGGGTGGATGTGGAGTGGTTGAGGTGAGTGGATGAATAGTTAACTGTCACTGCTGCGAGAGACAGTGGAGTTGCATCCATTTTTAAATCGGTGCTGAGGTACCAGTCACCATATTATTGATGTGAAAAGAACATGCCCAAAGCCTTGGCCTGCAATTGGTGTTTACTTAGAGATCCAGCACAGAGTAGGTAGGCCCTTCTGGCCCTTGGAGCTGTGCTGTCCCAGCACCCCCCCCCTCACAAAATTCAACCATAGCTTAATCACGGGACAATTTACAAAAACCAATTAACCTACCAACTGGTACATCTTTGGATTGTGGAAGGAGACCGGAGCACCCGGAGAAAACCCATGCATTCCATGGGGAGAATGTGTAAACTTCTTACAGATGATGTCAGAATTGAACTCCAAACTCTGACGCTGCGAGTTGTAATAGCATCTCGCTAACCACTACGCTACCATGGAAGCTGTTTTGTGTATGCCTCAAACGTAGGTTGCTCTCATCGTGTGCAGTATCACTGCTGAGTTGCCTGGGGTTGCTGGTATTGAAAGAAATCTGAAGGATGAAATTATATATTATGATTTCAGAACTACTGTCATGGTCCCGTCTGGTAAACCTCCAACTTGCCATTTGCCTCAAGATTTGGGCCTCGATCACCTCATTTAGATTCCAATCATTCCCAAGTACCACTAACCTACACGCGCCTGCTTCCCATCAAACGGCAGGATAAAAACCCCGTGACCACAGCAAGAAGCCGCCAGTTCGTTGGTCGACTCTTGTGAGAGAAAACCTTGTTTCCTATTCCTGAGAACTGTTAGTTCTAAGCTTCGTATCGTCTCCTGGATATTGGCTCCCCGTTTGTGGAGGTGCTACGCCTAACGACTCTGCCTCAGCATCTGTGTTCTGCACTTGGGTTCGTCCCCAGCCACGTCCTTGCAACAACTTCATCTTTTAACATTTCAGCAAATTTCTGTTACTCATCTGTTTTATTTACATGAGGCTCAGGAGCGAAGAACTAAGGGACTGTGCATATCTGGAAATACTGCACAGCTGGAGAACTTAATAGAAAAGAGGGATAAGCAGTTAATGGAATTTTGATTGGATAGATCAGCCGTTCCCGAACTTTTTGGGTTACTGCCCCGCTTGGCTCCCAGACCACATCCCCAGCAACCCCTCTCACCTTCTGATCATTGCATAAAAGCTATAAAGAATTTTGATTTACAATGAACAGTGAAAGTAAATGGGAACTGCGAATTCAAAGCAGTGACAAATAATTGCTTTTACACCTTTCAGTGAGATAGATGGACGTGGTACAGTCATATCGGCTTCTCAACACTGAGCTGAATGTTGCTCAGAGGAAGGAGACTCAGATCCCCACATTTGCAGTCTGTTTTGTTGCTTGAAAAAAGTTGGGCAACTGCATGAAAACCGTGCTCAAATAAACAAGATGTTGGAAAGTCAATAAGGGGTATCTTGACCTCTTTTACAAAGTGCAGGATAGCGTTCAGAGATTTCTTTCTGCAACCAAGTCTTGATGTGATTTTTTGAACTTCAGCTTCAGCTCAGAGTCATTTTGTTGCAAAACCAGTTCTTTCTCTATCCTTCCTGTAACTTCCTCATTAAAAGTGTTCAGGAATGGATTTATTACGCAAACTCAAAAGTTCAAAGTAAACAAACTGTGCAAATATAACAAGAAAGAAAGAATAATAATAAACAAACAAGCAAGCAATAAATATCAAGAACATGAGATGAAGAGTCCTTAAAAGTGACCCATAGGTTGTGGGAACATTTCACAAAATGGGGTGAGTGAAGTTGAGTGAAGTTATCTCCTCTGGTTCAAGAATCTGATGGTTGAGGGGTAATAACTGTTCCTGAACCTGGTAGTGTGGGTCCTAAGGCTCCTGTACCACCTTCCTGATAGCAGCAGCAAGAAGAGAGCATGGCTTGGGTGCTGGGGGTCCTTGATGATGGATGTTGCATCCAGTTAATATACTCTCCACCACACATCTATCGAAGTTTGTCAAAGTTTTAGGTGACATGACAAATCTTCACAAACATCTAAGAAAGTAGAGGTAATAGCACTTATGTGCTGGACCCTGGACAAATTCTCTCAAGGAATTTGAAGTTACTGACCATTCCCACCTCAAATCCCCCCGATAAGGACTGACTATAATAATCAGCTCTTTGGATTTGCTGACATTGAGTGAGAGGTTGTTGTTGTGGCACTACTCAGCCAGATTTTAAATCTTACTCCTATATGTCGATTCATCACCACCTTTGATTCAGCCAACGGCAGTGGTGTCATCAGTAAACTTAAATATGACATTGGAGCTGTGCTGAGCCTCATAGTCATAATTACAGAGTGAGTAGAGCAGGGGGCTAAACACACGGCCTTGTGGTGCACCTGTGTTGATGGTGATTGTGGAGGAGATGTCGTTGCCAATCCAAACTGACCAGGGTTTGAAGGTGTGGAAATTGAGGATCCAGTTGTAGAAGGAGGTATTGAAGCCTAGGTCTTAAAGTTTATTGGTTAGTTTTGAGGGGATGATAGTATTGAACATAATCAACGAAGATTCATCTTCATTATCCAGATGTTCCAGGGTTGAAGATACACTGAAATGGCATCTGCCGTTGACCTGGTATTACGGTATCAAAGTGGATCCAAGTCACTTCTGAGACAGGAGTTGATATGTTTCATCACCAACCTCTCAAAGCACTTCATCACAGTGGATGTAAGTCTACTGGACCATAGGCAAGTTACTACGTTCTTCTTAGGCACTGCTATAATTGAAGCCTGCTTGAAGTAGGTGGGTAACTCAGACTGCCGAAGCAAGAAGTTAAGATATTGGTGAACACTCCAGCCAGTTGATCAGCACAGGTCCTTAGTACTCAGCCAGGTAACCCATCTGGGCTGGATGCTTTCTGTGGGCTCACCTTCCTGAAGGATGCTCTCAAATCGGCCTCAGAGACTGAAATCACAGGGTTATCTGGGACTGTGGGAGTTTGTGAAGGTGCCTCCATGTATAACAGTCAAAGTGAGCAAAAAGTGCATTGAACTCAACTGGGTGAAAACCTTGTTGTCACTCATGTCACTTGGTTTTACTTTGTAGGAGGTGATAGCATTCAAGCCCTGCCACAACTGTCGGGCATCCTTCAGTGACTCACGTTTGGTCCGGAATTGCCACTTGGCATGTGAGATGGCTTTCCGGAGACTGTACCTGGACTTCTTGTATTTTACTTGGTCACCACGTCTGTTAATGCCACTGATCTGGCCATCAGCAGACCTTGGATCTCATGGTTCATCCAAGGCTTCTGGTTGGGGAAGACTCATCTACAACTTTTTTATAAGGTCTGTGACAACCGTGGTGTATTCTTTCAGATCAGATCCACAGACGAGTCCTTCAACATGGCCCAGTAGCTGCTCCTCTGCCTCTCATAACCACCTCGTCATTGTCCTTATTTCTGGAACCTTGCTGTATGGTCTCTGCCTGTAAGGAGGTAGGAGATTGATTTCTAGCTGCACCTCTGCCTCCTGCAACCTCCTGTGGCCAATCTACCCTTGCTTCCCATAGTAACTTGGGGTATATCCCGTTCAGGCTGGGACTTATCTTTCCTAATGTTCTTCAAAAGGTTCCAGCTCATCTTTTTTAACATTGACGTGTTCCAGCACATTACCCTGTTCTATGCTGTCCTCTCACTAGTGAATACTGAATGAAGCAAAGTATTCATTAAGATCTTCCTCTGACTCCAGGCACATGCTTTCCTGTTATCCCTTATCAGTCCTACCCTCTCTCTAGTCATCATTCTATTCTTTATGTACATGTAGAATGCCTTGGGAATTCCTTAACCCCACTCACCAAAGTCTTCTCATGTCCCCTTCCAGCTCTCCTAAATTCCTTCTAAGCCTCTTCCTGGCTACCTGATTGAGCCCTGTCTGATCCTTGCTTCCCAGTCCTTAAGTATGTCTTTTTTCCTTCCTCTTGACTAGATTCTTTGCATCTCTTGTCAACCATAGTTCCTTCACCCTACATTTCTTTACCTGTGTCATAGAACAAACCTATCCAGAATTACATGTAAGTCCACCCTAAACAATCTCCACATTGCTGTTGTGCATTTCCCCAAGTACATATGTCAATTTTCACTTCAATTTCCTGCTTAATAGGAAAATAATTCACCCTCCCCTAATTAAATACTTTTCCATACCATTTGCTCCCATCCCTGTCCAAGGCTATGGTAAAGGTCAGGGAGTTAATTTATTTATTTTGAGGTAAAATAACAGTTGTGGTCATTATCTCCTGAAATGTTCATCCTCTGAGAGATCTGACACCTGACCAGGTTCACTGCCTAGTACTTTCCTGGACACACTCAACAAATTCCACTCCATCTGAACATTTTGCACTAAAGAGGTGCCAGTCAATATTAAGGAAGTTGAAGTCACCCGTGAGAACAGGCCTGTAACCTGTCCAAAATCTGTCTCCTGATCTGCTCCTCATGGTCTCTGTTGCAATTGGGGATGGGTCTGGAGAATAGTCCTAATAGTGACTGTTCCCTTCCTGTTTCTGACTTCCACCCATACTGGCTTAGTAGACGATCCCTCCACGCTGTCCTCCCTTTCTGCAGCTGCGATAATATCCCTGACTGTCAATGCACTCCCCCACCTTTTTTACCTTCCTACTCTGTCCCTTTTGAAACATCTAAACCCCAGAACATCCACTAGCCATTCCTGCCCTTGTGACAGCCAAGTTTGTAAAGACAACAACGTATTAGTTCCATGTACTGATCCATGCTCTAAGTTCATCTCCCTTGTTCCTAATTTATCTTGCTTTAAAATAGATGTCAACCCATCCAACTGACTGCAATTATGTCCACTCCTTCCTCACAGTCTCTCTACATGCTGCATCTACCTGTACACCAGTTGCTCTATCCTCTGATCTACCTCTCTGGTTTCCAACCCCCTGCTGACCTATTTTAAACCCTCTCCAACAGCTCTAGCAAAGCAGCCTGCGTGGATATCAGTCCTCCTCACATTCAGGTATTACCCAACCCTTTTGTCTGTGTCATACCTTCCCCAAAAGAGATTCCAGTGATACAGATACAGTATATAAAACACTGCCTCCTGAACATTCCTTCAGCAACATATTTAACCGCCATATCCTACCCTAATCCTTACTGGCGCATGGCTCAGCCAGAGGCAGCTACCCAGATATTACTAGTCCTGCTTTTTAGTTTCCCACTTTTCACCCTACATTCACTCTTCAGGACCTCATCATTTTTCCTATCAACACCGTTTATACCAAATTGTATCATGATTTCTGGCCGGTCCTAATCTTCTCTTTAACCTCTCGCTTCGGCAGTCCAGGTATCTGGGGTACCCACCTGCTTCAGGCAGGCTTCAATTATACCAGTGCCTCAGAAGAATGTGGTAACCTGTCTCAATGACTTACCATCCAGTAACACTTACATCCACAGTGATGAAGTGTTTTGAGAGATTGCTGATGAAACATATCAACTCCTGTATGAGAAGCAATTTGCATCTGCTCCAGTTTGCCTACGGGAGCAACAGGTCCACAGCAGATGCCATTTCACTGGCTCTTCACTCAACTCTGGAACATCTGGACAGCAAAGATGTATACCTAAGTCAGGATGCTCCTTCTCGACTACAGCTCAGCATTCAATACCATCATCCCCTCAATAAACTCTTAAGACCTTGGCCTCAATACCAACTTGTGTAATTGGATGTTCAGTTTCCTCATTTGCAGACCCCAGTCAGTTCAGATTGGCAACAACGTGTCCACAATCTCCATCAGCGCAGGTGCACTACAAGTCTGTATGTATAGCCCCCTGCTCTACTCGATTTACACTTATGACTGTCACAGCTCCAACTCCATATTTAAGTTTGATGATAACACCACTGCCATAGGCTGAATCAAAGGTGGTGACAAATCAGCATGTAGGACGGAGATTGAAAATCCTGCTGAGTGGTGCTATAGCAACAACCTCTTACTTAATGTCAGCAGGACCAAGGAACTGATTATTGACCTCAGGAGCAGGAGGAGGGGTCCATGAGCCAGTCCTCATCAGAGGATCAGAGGTGGAGAGGGTCAGCAACTTTAAATTCCTTGGTGTTATTATTTTGGAGGACCTGTCCTGAGATCCAGCTTGTAAGGGCAATTATGAAGAAAGTACGATAGCACCTCTACTTCCTTAGGAGTTTGAAAAGATTGGCATGACATCTAAAACTTTGACAAACTTCTAAAAATGTGTAGCGGAGAGTATATTGTCTGGCTGTATCACAGCTTGTTATGGAAATACCAATACCCTTGAACCAAAACTCCTACAAAAATTAATGGATGCAGCCCAGTCCATCACAGGTAAAGCCCTCCTCACCATTAAGCACATAGAGCGTTGTTGCAGGAAAGCAGCGTCCATCATCAGAGACCCCCACCACCCAGGACATGTTCTCTTCTCGCTGCTACCATCGGGAAGAAGGTACGGAGTCTCAGGACTCAGGTTCAGGCACAATTATTACCCCTCAACCATCAGGCTCTAGAATCAAAGGCAATAACATCACTCAACTTCACTTGCCCCATCTTTGCAATGCTCCCACAACCTATGGACTCACTTCCAAGGACTCTTCATCTCATGTTCTTGATATTTATTTTTTATTTGTTTATTGTTATTATTTATTTCTGTTTATATTGGCACAGTTTGTTCTCTTTTGCATGCTGGTTGAACACCCAGTTGGTGCGGTCTTTCATTGATTCTATTATGGATTTATTGAGTATGTCCACAAGAAAATGAATCTCAGGGCTGTATATGGTGACACATGTGTACGTCACTTTGAAGTTTGGTCACGCTCCCCCTTTAGAATGCTGTGGACGTTTCTGCTCCTGGCATCTGAGAGGCAACATACCATGCAGGAGTCTCTGTCATATCCACGTACCCTATCATGTAGCTGAGCTATTGAATCCCCTATCACCACTGCTCTTCTCCCTCCTCCCTTCTCAGCCACAGAGCTATACTCAATGCCAGAGACCTAGTTGCTGTGGCTTTCCCCAAAGCCATATGATTGTTATTAATTACATAGAATGTAGAACAGTACTGCTTGGAACAAGCCTTTTGACCTAAAATGTTGTGGCGCTTTAATTAATCTAGTAATTAAACACCTAACGAACCTAATCCCTTAGCTAACACACTAGTCATGCACCTACATAAGAGCCTTTTAAACACCTTCGATGTATTTTCCTAGCACATTCAGGCACCCAGCTCTCTGTGTAAAAAAAAATTGGCTCCACACATCTCCTTTGAACTTAGTTACATAATTAGTGACATCAGGTTCTCAGTATTTGGTAAAATGCACAGAATCTAATGGAAGCAGTAAACAGTCGACATTTTGGACTGAGACCCTTCTTCAGGAGTCCTACTGAAGGGTCACGGCCCAAACCGTCGACTGTTTACTCTTTTCCATGGATGCTGCCTGGCCTGCTGAATTCCTCCAGCATTTTGTGTGTGTTGCTTTGGATTTCCAGCATTTTCAGATTTTCTCGTGTTACAGAATCCGGTAGTTCAGCCAAACCTTCCATTACTTCCCAGTTCAGGCATTTGCCGTTGTTGGAGCTCTCTCAAAGGCTTCCTCTGTTCTGATGCTAATGAGGGGAAATGAGGAGTGCGATTATCAATCATTGTATTAGCTCATTTAACATAAACTGCCCATCCACAAGCAAGACCAGATTCCCTGCACTGAGCCCTGATCTGCTTTCCTTGCCCACCGTTGCCTACTCTAGAACTATCACTGATTCAGCACAATCAATGTGATTAATTCCCAGCTATCTCAGTGAGCACTTCACAGCCAAGGTTTTCCAGAACCCTACCCCGCATAGAACTTTGCAACAGGAGCCCTTATTGGGGATTCAATGACTGGAGGGGTTCTGGGGCCAGAGGAATTGATTCCCATGAAAAGCTTTGTGTCATAATTGAATAATTACTTTGGTTCTGTCTTCACTAAGGAGGACATAAATAATCTTCCAGAAATAGTAAGGGACAGAGGGTCCAGTGAGATGGAGGAACTGAGCGA
This sequence comes from Mobula hypostoma, assembly GCF_963921235.1. Classification (NCBI taxonomy): domain Eukaryota; kingdom Metazoa; phylum Chordata; class Chondrichthyes; order Myliobatiformes; family Myliobatidae; genus Mobula; species Mobula hypostoma. The sequence continues at coordinate 20,849,192 of NC_086120.1, read as the reverse complement.
AATACATGTTAGTAGGGAAGTGGTGTTAGGTAAATTGAAGGGATTGAAGGCAGATAAATCCCCAGGGCCAGATGGTCTGCATCCCAGAGTGCTTAAGGAAGTGGCCCAAGAAATAGTGGATGCATTAGTGATAATTTTTCAAAACTCGTTAGATTCTGGACTAGTTCCTGAGGATTGGAGGGTGGCTAATGTAACCCCACTTTTTAAAAAAGGAGGGAGAGAGAAACCGGGGAATTATAGGCCGGTTAGCCTAATGTCGGTGGTGGGGAAACTGCTGGAGTCAGTTATCAAGGATGTGATAACAGCACATTTGGAAAGCGGTGAAATGATCGGACAAAGTCAGCATGGATTTGTGAAAGGAAAATCATGTCTGACGAATCTCATAGAATTTTTTGAGGATGTAACTAGTAGAGTGGATAGGGGAGAATCAGTGGATGTGGTATATTTGGATTTTCAAAAGGCTTTTGACAAGGTCCCACACAGGAGATTAGTGTGCAAACTTAAAGCACATGGTATTGGGGGTAAGGTATTGGTGTGGGTGGAGAATTGGTTAGCAGACAGGAAGCAAAGAGTGGGAATAAACGGGACCTTTTCAGAATGGCAGGCGGTGACTAGTGGGGTACCGCAAGGCTCAGTGCTGGGACCCCAGTTGTTTACAATATATATTAATGACTTGGATGAGGGAATTAAATGCAGCATCTCCAAGTTTGCGGATGACACGAAGCTGGGCGGCAGTGTTAGCAGTGAGGAGGATGCTAAGAGGATGCAGGGTGACTTGGATAGGTTGGGTGAGTGGGCAAACTCATGGCAGATGCAATTTAATGTGGATAAATGTGAAGTTATCCACTTTGGTGGCAAAAATAGGAAAACAGATTATTATCTGAATGGTGGCCGATTAGGAAAAGGGGAGGTGCAACGAGACCTGGGTGTCATTATACACCAGTCATTGAAAGTGGGCATGCAGGTACAGCAGGCGGTGAAAAAGGCGAACGGTATGCTGGCATTTATAGCGAGAGGATTCGAGTACAGGAGCAGGGAGGTACTACTGCAGTTGTACAAGGCCTTGGTGAGACCACACCTGGAGTATTGTGTGCAGTTTTGGTCCCCTAATCTGAGGAAAGACATCCTTGCCATAGAGGGAGTACAAAGAAGGTTCACCAGATTGATTCCTGGGATGGCAGGTCTTTCATATGAAGAAAGACTGGATGAACTGGGCTTGTACTCGTTGGAATTTAGAAGATTGAGGGGGGATCTGATTGAAACGTATAAGATCCTAAAGGGATTGGACAGGCTAGATGCGGGAAGATTGTTCCCGATGTTGGGGAGGTCTAGAACGAGGGGTCACAGTTTGAGGATAGAGGGGAAGCCTTTTAGGACCGAGATTAGGAAAAACTTCTTCACACAGAGAGTGGTGAATCTGTGGAATTCTCTGCCACAGCAAACTGTTGAGGCCAGTTCATTAGCTATGTTTAAAAGGAAGTTAGATATGGCCCTTGTGGCTGCAGGGGTCACGGGGTATGGAGGGAAGGCTGGGTTCTGAGTTGGATGATCAGCCATGATCATAATAAATGGCGGTGCAGGCTCGAAGGGCCGAATGGCCTACTCCTGCACCTATTTTCTATGTTTCTATGTTTCTATAACTTACATTTTGTTAACTTCCTCTGCTTCCCACAGCATGAGTCACTTTTCACCTAACAAAATGTTTTTCAGATGAGTATCGGAGACTCTGCATTGAAGGCCTCCCCTTTGGACCTGCTTACCCTGGCATAGGATATCCAGGTTTTCCTGCTGCAGTTGGACCAGGTGTGAGCGGGCCTGGTGGAATTGGCCCTGCTGTATTCGGCCCTGGTGGAGTCGATCCTGGTGGAATTAGACCTGGTGTGGTCAGGCCAGGTGGAATGGGGCCAATTGGAATTGGACCAGCTTTTTCAGGCCTTCCTGGAACTGGACCAGCGATTGGTAAGTTTCGACTTAATTAAAGAAAAAGTAAGTTTGAATCAAAGGTCAAAGAGAGGAGAAGTTTGTATCACAGTATTGGGAAGTGTACATCAGGAGCTCATTTACTGCACGGTTTGCCTTTTTCTGAGACAGTTTCATGTTTGTGGGGAAATAGACCAATTAGCAATGTTCAAGTTTCATAGGCTGCAAGCACTGGTACTTCAATGAGAGTTTAGAAAATAAAACAAACAATACTTTTAGAAACAGTTGTTACCAAAGAAGGGAGGAGATTTATTCTGCAATGCTACTCTCTCATCTTGAGTATTATTACAGTAGTATTACAGGCCCATCTTAGCCTGTGTTGAACAGTGAGACTATAATTCAGTGGTGTGGGAGTTCTGTATTTATCATACCATTTTCATATGGTATCCAAAGAGTTAAATATACTAACTGTTGAATGTTTTGTTAACAGAAGGGTAGATTTGATGGTCAATGTCTTCTCAAGCACAATTCCTATGGGTTATTCAGTAACACTCAAACTGAGGTAAGGTTTGGCCATGAGAGTCAAAATCCAGCAGGTCACAAGGCGGAGGGACAAGTCAGATGAAGAACTGAAAGCTGATGTCAAGTTTGAGATGAAAAGCAAAGGTGAAACAGGAAATGTAATTAGGCAGTTTTTGTAAACTTGGGAATTATGTAAGCATGAGAGGGCTGAGTGCGCTGGGGGTTCCACAGGAGGTGAGCTAACCGGGCAACATCTTGCTGCCTGCTCGCTATAATGATTCCTTTGTGTAATGCTCTTCACTGGCTACACACCCAGCAGGGGGCACAGGATCATAACTTGCCAGCACCAGTTAAAGCTGCCTGTCCTGCTCAGAGTTAAGCTGCAACACTGATTTTTTTTTCAGTTTCTCAGGATGTTGGCATCACCAACAAGCCTGGTATTTATCGTCATTCCTGAGTCACATACTTGAACTGCAGCCCTCCGAATGGTGCTGTTGGGGATGGAGTTGTAAGTTTTAGACCCATTTACAAAGGAGGACCGGTCACAAGGATGCGTGACTTGGAAGAGAACGTACAGAGGGATTTATTTCCTGGTATGTGAGGCACTTGTCCTCCTTGGTGATTGAGGTCAGAGGTTCTGAAGGAGTAGTAAGTGAGAAACTACACTGCATCTTGTACATGGCCCTCATAGGAACTGGTATGGTAGAAGTGAATGATTAAGGTAGTAAATAGGCAGAATATAATATAAATGGTAAGACTCTTGGCAGTGTGGAGGATCAGAGAGATCTTGGGGTCCGTGTCAATAGGGCACTCAAAACTGCTGCGCAGGTTGACAGTGTGGTTAAGAAGGCGTGTGGAGCGACTCTCCATGAGGCACTCATGGCGTGAGGTACATTCTGGCTTCGCTCCATTCCCTTTACTTCTTTTACCCGTAACCACCCTTATTTATTTTGTTTACACCTACACTAAAGGGTTTATACCACAGATATATTTTTGAACTTTGATTTTAACTTGCTGGAAATGCTTACCAGAACACGAGAATTTAAAAACGGGAAAGACTCCACGGAAAAAAAGATGGTGACCCTAAATCATCTAAGCAAGTTACATTAACTTTTGAAACAATGTCGAAGCTTCTAGATGAAAAACTCAGCCAAAGATTTTCCACGTTTGAAGGAATTTTAATGATGGTTGAAGATAATCTTAAATCGCTTAGACGTGAATTTGAACTACAACAAGCAAGAATTTCGGAACTCGATGAAGCAGCTCAGCAGAGAGACTGAAGGATTGAAACCCTGGAACAAAATCTATCTTCGACATCTCAACTGTTGGAACGTTATAAATCCAAGGTTATCGACCTCAAAAATCGATCACGGAGACAGAATCTGCGGATAATCGGGCTTCCCGAAGACGTCGAGAGGGATGATCCTATGAAATATTTTTCTCAATTTCTAATAGATGTGATTGGCTCAGAAGATCTGGACGACCTTCCGTTGATCGATCGAGCACACCGTACTCTCTGACCCAAGCCTTCCAAAGAATCCAAGCCGAGACCCGTTATAATTCGTTTCCATTATGCTCACATCAAGGATCATTTCATACGAGTTGCCCAGCAGAAAGGCATGATCGAATTTCAAAATTTCAAATTTCGCCCGTTGAAGATTTTAGTCCTGAAGTTCTGAGGGAACGGATGTTTTTTAAACCACTGATGTCTGAATTCTATCGAAAGGGCGTTAAACCAGCTCTGCTGTTCCCAGCGCATCTGAGAATCGTTCTCTCCGATAATTCTCGTCGTTTGTTTAATTCTCCAAGCGAAGCTCAAAGATTTCTTGATGATCAGCATTCGTCTGCTGCAGACTAATTAATGTACTCTTTTTTTCATCTCTGTTCTTATTTTTTTAAGCTAATAATTAGCTTACAGTTCTGGACTTTTAAAATTTGAGGGTTCTTGCTTTTGGGTTGTAGTGTAGGTATTTTTCGTATTTCTAGATAAAAGTTTTCTTTTTCCTTTAGTAATTCTGATTTTTTTACTTCTAATCTTTTGTTTTTGAAAGTAATTAAGTAGAAGATTTGGTGTTTGATTCCTCTTTCTTTGAAATTTTAATGGGGAATTATTCGGATTATTTTTTACATTTCAAGATGTCATCTGGCTTTCTTCTTCCCCTATGACCTTATTTTTTCGGTGTGTTATTTTCAATCATTTATGTTTGAAAATTAACTAACAATATGAATCAGTGCTTGTTTTTTTTTGAAATATTAGTAAGATGATACTCTGTTTTATGCTTTAAATTTTGTGTTTTTTTAAAAACTTTTTTTTACTAATCGCTGCAGTTTTTTCCCATTTATGATAATCTCTTTTTAAATTTTTTTTGACTATGGGTGGTTTTTTTCAAAAAAACATAGGACTGCCTTCAGGAGAGATGGGGTTAGATTTAATACAAGAAGGCATGTGGCGTGCTGGCATTCATCAACCATGTGATTGAGTTCAAGAGCCATGAGGTAATATTACAGTTATATAAGAGCTTGGTCAGACCCCACTTGGAGTACTGCGTTCAGTTCTGGTCACCTCACTATAGGAAGACAGAGTGCAGAGGAGATTTACAAGGATGTTGCCTGGATTGGAGAGTGTGCCTTATGAGAATAGGTTGAGTGAACTCGGCCTTTTCTCCTTGGAGCGATGGAGGATGAGAGGTGACGTTATAGAGGTGGATAAAGATGACAGGCATTGATTGGGTGGATAGCCAGAGGCCTTTTCCCATGGCTGAAATAGCTAACACGAGGGGGCATAGTTTAAGGTGCTTGTAAGACGGTACAGAGGGGATGTCAGGGGTAAGCTTTTCACACAGAGAGTGGTGGGTGTGTGGTGTTATGAATCAGCAGCAATACAGATAAATTTGAGTCAAGTTTTTATAAAATAAACAACGACATTTATTAACTTGTACTCAAATAAACATGGATCAGTAAACGAACGATTAACTTAAATGGATGTTAACAGCGTTATGCTTCTTTAGTTATCAAACGATCGAACTTAAAGAAGATTCTTAACAGATCTCATTTAAGCACAGTCTTAAGGTGGTAGTTTAATAAGTCCATATGATTTATGAAATAACTGGGAGGAGAGACTTCCCGAACCTTGTGATGAAGAAAAGTTGAAATTGCTGACGCCAGTTCCAACCGAGAAATACCTTTTCCGAGTTATGACGCAGAATACGAGTTCTCAAAGTAACTGACCTTTCTGCTGAAAGTGGGCGTCACACAATATCCAAACTGTGTAAGGGTTAACAAAACGTGCGTGCCACGTATGGATGGTTCCAAGTGTCAGTCACACCCGTAATGCACCGAACGCCGCTGGTTAACCCTAATCCCTCTGGGGTTCGTTCGGATTCTTCACTCTCACTCTCTCTTCTTCTCCGATGGCGTAACTACCAACGGTGAGTTCCCACCAAAACGAACTACGCAACAACTGCGGTCTCCCATTAGAACATGCCATCACGTGATATCACATCACCCCACTATTACAAGACAATTACATCATTCGAATGGCACAAGACCATTACATCATTCCAATAGCATAAGACAATTACATCATATTCACGAGATACTCACGGGATATGTAACAGTGGAATATACTGTCAGCAACGGTGGTGGAAGCTGATGCAATAGGGTCTTTTAAGATACTCTTGGATAGGTACATGGAGCTTAGAAAAATAGAGAGCTACGCGGTGCAGAAATTCTGGGCACTTTCTAGAGTAGGTCACACAGTTGGCACAACATTTTGGGCCAAAGGGCCTGTAATGTGCTGTAAATGTCTATGTTCTAAATAGCTACTAGTTAAGTGGGCTGCTTCATCCTTATTAGTGTTCAGCTTCTTGAAGGTTGTTAGAGCTGCTCTCATCCAGCCAAGTGGAGAATATTCTATCATACCTCTGACCTGCAAGCTGTAGATGGCATAAAGATCTTGGTACATTAGTAGGATAACAGCCTCTGACCTGCTCTTGTAGCCAGAGTATGAATGGCTGATCCTATAGAGTATCTGGTCAATGGTCCTTAGGGAGTTGATAGTGGAGAACTTGGTGATGATAATAGCAGTGGATGTCAAGGCTAGGTAGTTGGACTCTGTCACTGGAGATTCTCATTCCCTGTCACTCATGGCACGAGTGCAGCCTGTCACTTGTCAGCCAGTGCCTAAATATTGCCTAGGTACTACTGCTTGCAGATAGAATCACTTGCTGAGGATTTGTGAATAAAATCGAGCATAGTGCAATCATCAGTAACTAATCCTACATCTCTCCCGTGGTGAATGAAACAGCTTAAGGTTGTTGGACTTAAAGACATTATTCTGAGGAACACCTGCAAAGATATCCTAGGACTAGGATGATTGATCAACAGCCACAACCATTTTTCCTTGCCTGTGGTGTAATTCCAGCCACTGAATTGTTATCTGATTCATGCATGTCAACTTAAGTTGTACCAGGATGCCTTAATGCTACATTTGGTCAAATGCTATCTTGCCTTTTCCACATTCTACATTCTCCACATTGCATCAGGGTCTTCCGAATTACAAGCTGCAAGGCATGCACCTCTTACTTTCCCTACCCGTCCCCTTGCCACTGCTTTAATCCTGCAAACCCTGATAAATCTGATTCTGATCCTCTTGATACCAGAGAAGTCCAAACTGGGTCCTGTTCTGGCAAAGAAGGAAAAACAAGGAGGCCTGTGGTCAGATTATTGCACATGCATCTACCAGATTGGATGCTAACACAATGTGAATTAGAGGATAGCAGTTGTGGTCAGCGCATGATCCTAGAGTAATACGGCTTGGAACAGATCCATTGGCCCAACTGGCCCATGCCAACTACAGCATTCTCTCTGCTGGACCTGGCTGCCCACATTTGGCATGATGACTCACTGAGAGGGATTAACCAACAACTGGGGCAATGACAGAGTAGCTGCTCATCAGTGGAGGCTGAGGTGGTGTTCAGGCTCCTCGCCTGAGGACTCAAGTGAGGCCTTTTAAGAAAAGCTGATGAGCATTCTCACAAAATAAACGGGCAGAAAACCTGCGGCGACTGTCAGTATTGGTACATGAGTGGACCCAGTCAGTGCTCAGTGCTGCATGTGAACTGCATGTGAAGTCCAACTTGCTCTATCATGCTGCAGATTTTAGTGCACAAAGGGGCTTAGAGGCTGACACAGCTGTCTAGCCTTCAGTCATCTGCTAGATTACTGAAAGTGCTGAAGCACTGCACGTGGAGAGGCCGTGGATCCAGGATGTAAGAAACTTCTTTTTCCTCAGGTCACTGCATGTGTGATCCCACTTTTCAGCCAACCATCACAAAGTTCTGCTTCTAATACTGAGGTTGTGCACCTTGCAGCCTTTAATCCAGAGCAGTGGAGATGACCTCTGAGGAAATCTGACATCACCTCCTGTGAAAGTCAACGGTCTTCCAACAACCATGCTACAAACACTGGGTGTGCACTGATTTGGAGGACTGGAGAGACAAAGGTACATGGAAAATATTAGTTATAGGGAAGTAAAACAGTGATTGATTTACATTTTTTATGAATTAAAGCATGATTTCCATGCATTTTTTCTAATGCATGGGAAGTGAGCATTACTAGAAAGGCCAACTGATGATTGGGTGGTGAAGGTAACTCCAGAGTGAAGTCAGTGTCAGTGTGTAATCTTTGGGGAACTTGAAGATTGTGGTGTTCCATTGAATCTATCGTGTTGTCCTTTAGAGAGATTCATGATTTGGGAGGTGCTGCAGAGGAAGCCTTGGCAAGTTTGCTAACATGGACTACAATCAGATAACTCTCCATTGGCTGGAATCATACCTCAAGCAAGGGGAAATGGCTGTGGTTGTTGAAGATCTGTCACCCTAGCCCCAGGATATGACTGCAGTTGTTCCTCAGAATAGCGTCTTATACCCGGTTATATTTAGCTATTTCATCAAAGACCCTCTATTTATTACAGGATAGAAATAGCACTGTCTGCTGTGACCTGCACAAATTTCACTTTCATTCACAAATCTTCAGTAAGTGAAGGTGACCGTGACCGCAAGCAGCAAGACCTAGGACTGATAAGTGAGAAGTGCCAGCTCATTCATAAAAGTGCCAGCTTATCCTGGAGGCTATAAAGTTTCTCCAATATTTTCGGGCAGTATTTTCAACACAGTTTGAGAATATTTTATCATAGTGGTGGAATGATGGCCATTGCTCAAGAATCTGATTATGACTGGGCTGGACATTAGTTTGAGGAATCTCAGCAATAACCTGGATTTAAAGTGACGGGTTTCCACTAACTACAACTATTTTGAGACCAAGCATGACTTCAGCCAGTGGAGAGTGCGATTCCATTAGTTTTAATTTTACTCAGGCTCTTTAATTCCATTCTGGTTCAAGGGTAGTAAACCAGTAACCAAGACTGTATTTAGTTCTGAAGGCAAATAATCTTAACAGAGCAGGTTATACATATTCTTTAATAGCAATGTCAGTGACTCCCTTCATTACTTTGTTGAAGATTGATAGTAGTTTGCTGATATAGCAATCAACTCAACTGGAAATGCCTTCTTATGGGCATTGGCAGGTATGTGCCTTTGCTGTAGCTGTACTGGAATGGCTTGGACAGAGCTCCTGCAAGTTCTGGAGACAGAGTTTTCAGCACCACATCTGGGATGCTGTCTGTTCCTATGTCTTTTGCTGTATCATGCTCTCATTTGTTTCTTGATAACACATGGAGTGAATTAAATTGAAAAATATTTGGGGACTTCAAGAGGAAGTATGGATAATCTATTCATCATTTCTTGCTGAAGATGATTGCAAATGCTTTAGTCTTCTCATTCATATTCAATAAGGATGGGCACGTTGAGGGAGTCTCCTCCATCTATTATGCAAGAATGCAGTGTTTTAATCTAACCCATGAGATGTGAGAAGCTTCCACAGATAAGCATGCACCAAATCTACTGGTATTTCTTTATTTTTTGCTAGCCTTGGCACTGTCTGTTGATGTTCTTTTGCACAGCTCATTAGCCAAGGGTTAGTCCTCTGGTTTAATGGTGATGATAGAATAGTGAATATGCCAGGCCAGGAGGTGAAAACCAGTTCTGTGGCTACTCCTTAAGTCTCATGTATGTCCAGTTTTGAACCGCCATGTCTGTTCTGAAATTTTTCACTTAGCAGAGTTTAAGAGTGAAACCACACTGACCACATAGGATTGACCTCAAGCAACAAGCGCATGATGGAAGGGCAAGAAAATGATTTTGATTCCACAGGGATTGTGCAGTAGTCATTCTAGCCAGTTAAACCACAGCCAGATGCATCAGCGCCAGATGTTATGGTGAGGCAGAAGTCGTAGGTTTTTTCCCTTGTGTTGGTTCTTTCACATGGCACAGGTACGGTCTCGTAGCACTTTCCTTCAGACTTGCACAGCTCAGTCATCATGCAGCACTCTTGACAACGAACGTTGAAGCAGCCTCAGTGGAAATGACACTTGAAATGGAAGGTAGCTGGAGAGGTGGATCAGGAAATTTCATAACCAATGATGAGCTTTCTTAGGAGTAATTAGCCATGAATATACAACACTTTCATTGAGAGTGTTCTATGGGAAAGGTCATACCAAGTGATAATGAAGTAGACTTCTAGGTCTTGGCTAACAGGTCTGAATTTATAAGCCTGTGGCTCAGCTCTCCTACTTTTGGCAGCTTTTCCTGACTTTAGCAAAGAGGAGATTGCAGAATCATTTGGGCTGGATGACACTTGTTGCTTGAGGTTGATCCTATGTGGTCTGTGTGGTTTCACTCAAACTTTTATGTGGTGATTTCATACAATTGAATAGCAGTTATATGAAGGCCAGATCAGATAAAGATCACAGATTTCCTACATTTTTGCACGGTATTTAACCAGATGGGCTTTTGCTGCAGTTCTGTCTTTCAGAGTAATCATTTTGATACCAGTGATTTTTTTCAAATTTAAAATTTAATCAAATCATATAATTTAAATCCCCAGCCAAGATTGTGGAATAGAATGTATGACTCAAGAATATTAAATCCAGGCCAAAGAACTACAAGTCCAATAAAGTAACCTCTACTTTATTGAATCCAAACTTATTAGAAATGCTTATTTTGTTTGCTTTAATTTTTGGGTTGTGATGAATAACAGTGACCTTACTTGTTACCTGCATCATACTTGAGGTAGTTCTTCATGGATATTCCAGAATTAGAAAGGATTGTATAGATTGCTTTCTCCTTCCTTCTCTTCTCCATATTTCTCAGCAGGTAACAAGCACTACCCCTCACAAAGCTGAGGCTATGCAGCGGAGAGTAATCTACCACTAAAACTTGGCAGACTCTGTGCTAAGTATCATCCGGCTCCTAGGGAGTGGTCTAGGAAGAGGGAACATTACTTCTTGTGTAAATGACCAGACTACCAGCATGTAGAAGTGCGATAACCTGTCTTAGATTGTGTGCAAGTTACCTATATGTATATAGGTCATACATAAGCCAGACTTCATAAAATTCTGGATAGGCCACATCCAGAGTTTTATCTTCAGTTCAGATCACCCATTACAGGAAGGATGTGGAGGCTTTTGAGAGGTTACAGAAGGGGTTTACCGGGATGCTGCCTGGATTACAGGGCATGTTCTATAAGGTGAGGTTGGACAAACTTGGGTTGTCTTCTCTGGAGCAGCAAGGGGTGAGAGGAGACATGAAAGAAGCTTGTAAAAGATAAGAGGCATAAATCGAGTAGACAAAATGGTATTTTGTATATGCAGATCAAAATGTCGAGTGCATGCTAGGTAAGAGGTGGGAAGTTCAAAGGAGCCATGCAGGACACATGTGCTGGATGCCTGGAATATGCTCCCAAGGTGTTGGTGGGGGCAGATACCAGAGAGAGTCTATGATAAGCATATGGATATGCAGAGAATGGAGGAATGTGGAACATGTGCAAACAGAAGGGTTTGAGTGTCATTAGCTTAGTTAGTTTGGTTACAGCATCATGGGCCAAAGGGCCTGTTTTGGCAATGTGCTGTTCTGTATTGTATGTACAGTAAAATCATGAGCCATTTCATCAGTGGATAGACCTTGTTGTCCAGAAGCTTGCCTTTGGTTTGCCCTGGTGTCTTCACTGCAAACGATACAGAGGATTGGCACAAAGTGAAGACATTTTCACTGCTGCCATGATACCTGAATTCACCTTCATGGCTGACTGCATCTATTTGCAGGTGAACATTGAGAATATCTTCCTTTGATATCTAGGAAAAAACAATCTGCAATTCCAATCTGCATAGCAAGATGTGTGCGATCATAGGCATTGTATGTCTTGAACAAGTAAATTTTACCATTCCATACGCTGGTCTCTGGCAGGAGAGAATGAAATCCAGTGTTTTGTTTGAACAGTAGGAGTTAGTGACCTTTATATGTAACAGAGGATGGTGAACCCTAACATGTTGCAAATACCTCCAATCCCATCCTCTAGTAATGTTATTCTTGCCCTGCTTTGGATTTCAGTGATGACATCCTTATTGAATCATTGACTTCTCACTTGTTGTTCCTAGTTGAGAGCTTAAGTTAAGTAGGAGAATTTCTTCCTGAACATCGTGGATGATTAGGCCTTCTTCTGAGAGTTCATACTCTGCCCCTCCTATTTGTAGCTGCCCTGGTTCCTGTCCCCTTTGTTCATTCTTGAATCTTGAAAAATATTATACAATCTTGAATTTTCTCCGTGAAGGCAATGACTAGTAATGATACACAGTGGACTTGAAATAGTCAGTTTTACCATACCAAAAGCTGTCGGCTTTTGCAGCTTTAAACAACAAAGGAAAACACTTGAAGAATGACTTTTACAGCCAGTAGAAATAATTTTGTAAATAATCTGTGCACAGTGATGACCTTTGTAAATATCATTGATGGATTTCTTTCCTGTCGCTCAGTGCATGTATGAGAGGTTAAGCGATGAGGCAGTCCAAGTTGGCAATATTAATTGTACTGTATGGTAATGGACAGGTTCCACTGGCATGAAAGCTTCAGTTTTTTTCATGTAACATACATCAAAGTTGCTGGTGAACGCAGCAGGCCAGGCAGCATCTGTAGGAAGAGGTGCAGTCGACGTTTCAGGCCGGGACCCTTCGTCAGGACTAACTGAAGGAAGAGTGAGTTAGTCCTGACGAAGGGTCCCGGCCTGAAACGTCGACTGCACCTCTTCCTACAGATGCTGCCTGGCCTGCTGCGTTCACCAGCAACTTTGATGTATGTTGCTTGAATTTCCAGCATCTGCAGAATTCCTGTTGTTTGAGTTTTTTTCATGTAGTTGTTTATGGGACATAGTTCTTCAACCACAGTCAAGGATAGCTGAACTCTTATTTAAGCTTTTACTAATCTTGAATTTGAAATGATTTTTGGAAGTGTGTGTCCATGTATCACATCACATTGTCTCCAGAACAGTGTATATAGCATAAAGACTCCAAATAGTACATGGTAGTCTTGGGCCCCTGGAAAGGCTATGTGTGTTTAAGTTTTTGGACTGTCAGAGAATATTAAATATTTCCATTGTTACCTAGACATTGGAGCATTAAGGCCATTTTGTAGAAATATGCAAACAAAGATGAAGGGTCTTGGCCTGAAACGTTGACTGCACCTCTCCCTAGAGATGCTGCCTGGCCTGCTGCGTTCACCAGCAACTTTGATGTGTGTTTCTCAAAAATTTAAATTCTGTTCTTATTCTTTTCAGGTACGGCCACCTTGAATCAGACCACCGATGTCTGTAAACACTACACCAACCTATGCCTGAACGGACGTTGTATCCCAACTCCATCGAGTTACCGCTGCGAATGTAACATGGGTTTCAAGCAGGATGTACGCGGGGAGTGCATTGGTGAGTTTGGACACTATTTGCTTAATTGACACAATATTAGAGATGGGTATTTTGCAGTGTGGTGTTTTGTTTCATCTCCATTTCTTTCACATGTTCCTGAAGAGATAAAGATACTTGGTTCTAATTATTCTGCACAGCTCCCTGACTATGGCAAGAATTCATTATCCAGGGTTCGGACTGTGGCTGGGATTCATTATCTGGGAATCTGATTATGGCTGGGGTTCAGTACCTGAAGTTTAGACCATGAGTTGGATGTGGTATTCAAGTCACTAAAGCTGGAAGTCAGTATCTGGAGGAACTGACTATGGCTGGAATTCAGCATCCAAGGATCTGACAATTGTTGGGGGTTCAGTATCTTAACCATTGATTGTAATTGAGAGGTAATGTCCTGAGCCAAGGACAAAAAAAATGTATGTACTAGAAATCAGAAATAAAAGATACACTCAGTGTCGGGTAGCATCTGCAGAGAGAGTGAGTTAACACTGGGGTCACATCGTAAGCACAGAATGCAGTATACTGAACTGGAGGAAGTAAGAGTGAGTTGCTGGTTCACCTAGAAGAAGTGTTTGAGAGCACAAGTGACTGCAGATGCTGGAATCTCGAGCAATAAACGAGATGCTAGAGGAAGCCAGAGAACTGGGCAGCATCTGTGGAAGTTACATAACAGTCGATGTTTGAGATCAAGAAGAAGGGAAGAGGTAAAATAACAAATATTGCATCTCCTGCGGTTGCATGGGAAAGTGCAAAGAGAGGAGTGGTAGTTGGTGGAGTAAACTATTGCCTTTTCCACAAAATAAGACATGTTTGATTGTTTGAGTAAACAGTCCTGAAGGGTCTCGGCCTGAAACGTCGACAGTTTACTCTTTTCCATAGATGCTGCCTGGCCTGCTGAGTTCCTCCAGCATTTTGTGCATGTTGCTTGGATTTCCAGCATCTGCAAATTTTCTTGTCTCTGTCTGTTAGCACACAGTGTCCCATCTATTGACTGATATTAGGGTACAGTATCCTCCGTCTTGACTGTGTTTGGGGTCGAGTATTGGTTTAAGATGGTGAGGAGTGCACCTGATGCTGACTCGACTGGGGTGCAGTTGCCTGTGCTTTATCTGTGGACTAGTCATGTCCATCTATAGTGTGGTGTCTAATACAGGCCACAAAGAAAATGCGGTATAATGACCTCATTTGGCAATTGTGCAAACACACAGCGATATGCTCTCTGTCTGTTAGGACCTGTGAAGTGGCTGTAGTTTCAATTCACTTCGTTCTCTTTGTTTATTCTTTCTTTCCTTAGAGGCTAGCCTTAGCCTGGCCAGGATGTTGAAATCTCCCAGGGTTTATACTGCTGACGAGCTTGATCCTGTTCATATTCTGGGTGATATTAAATTACCTACCCCAGAACACGTGCTAATCTGTTCATCCTTTCAGACAACAGTCGTAATCAAAACCAGCCTGATTGGAATTTCCTGTTCTGTAGTCAAGAGCATGGCATAGAGATTGTACTCTTCAATGAACAAAAGGAACTCAGATCTCTTTTTACTTAAACATTTTTATAAGTTCCATCTGACTTCCAATGATTTTAATTGCTATATAATTAATATAATTGGCTGCCCACTTTGCAAATGTGAACATTGAGAATGATCTAGCCACCTACGTTATTAGGCTGCAGGATCCCTTGAGGATAATGGTCAAGTCAGAAAAGGATGAAATTGCAGACTTATTGGAAAAGAGCAGGACTTGGGGTTGATTTAATAGTTTGCCAAAGAACCTGCAATGTCACAATGGGCTAAACATTCCCTATATTGATTGTTATCCTGAGTGGATTGTTATTCTGGCTATGCCAGATTGTAGTCAAAAAGGTTTATAGAGAAAACATGGTGAATTAAAAAATGAAACTATAAAAGTTCCGCTCTTGCATAGTGCAAATGTGAGCCAAGAATCCTATAGGACCTGCATTAAATAGTCCTTTTACATTTCCCTTATAAACATCATAGCAAAAATAAGTGGAGACAAGACTGCAGTTGTTGGAATCTGGAGCAAAAAGGAAACACTGCTGGAGGAACTCAGTGGGTCAGGCAGCATCTATGGAGGGAAATGGACAGTCAACACTTCGGACAGACAGTTCATATTGAGGAATGAGAGGAAAGGTGGAGCAGGAGTTTGCAAGTAATAGGTCAATTCAAGTGAGGAGGGGTCATTTGTAGATTGAGGAGGGAAATGTGAAAGTAGTGGCAGATGTTGGCAGGAGATAAGCAAAAGCAACCAGTGACTGTAGATGATGGAATCTGATAGGAAAGGAAGGTGGGGCATGGAACCAAGTAAGGGAGATGGGGTCACAAACGCATAGAGGCTCGGCCCGAAACGTTGACTGTTTATTCATTTCCATAGATGCTGCCTGACCTGCTGAGTTCCTCCAGTATTTTGTGTGTTTTGCCAAGGGAGGTGAGGTGGTGGGTAGTTGAAACAGTAGGGGGCCCTCCTCCTACTGTTCCCATCTGCCCACCTCACTTCCCTTATTCGATTCCACACATTCCTCCCATTCCTCCCACTGGGTCCTCTCCCTATACATGTTGGGGTATGCAGTGTAGCTTGTGCGGGGAGTGCCTGTGAGTGATAGTGTGGTGATGTAATGTTCAGTCTGGGGTTGCGTGCCTCCATTACATGTATAGTCGCCAATGTTTGTGAGGCTGTAACATGCACCAAGAGTTTGTGGGGGCTGTAGAATGTGTGTGCGCTCATGCACATGCCTGTGTAGTGCGTGGGGGATTGCATGCATAATGAGGCTGGAAGCTGTGAAGCCCCCTTGTTCTCTGTTTATAAACTTCACCAACACACATAAATTCCTCCTTAAACTTTCAGTAAGATACATCTATTCATAAACATTAACAACGCAATATTATCTAGATATCAGATTGCCAGAAATGTGAGAATGGTGTGAATTCCTTCGAGGGGCAGAAAGCTTTAAGTTGAGCTATCTCTCCAGAGATTCAGCTTGTCTGGTAAACTTTTCAGGTGACTGTAATTTCTCTCTGCTTTTACTCCCTGTGATTACTTTCCTCCCTTCTAAACCTTCCACCGGAGCAAGAATGTTGAAATCTGTGATAGACTAAGTTCTGCACTTAACAAAAAGCCATAGGTGGAAAATAAAACATTTAGGTAGTTGGGATTGATTGTAGATTGCATAAGGAAACTAAGTGGATGAGGTACAGTCTGTAATAGGGAAGAGTATACTTGCTGTATGAGGCTAGAAGCCAGGGTGAGTTAGCATAAAGCATATTAAGTCAAAGAACAGTTTATTGTCATACGCACGGGTACATATGCTCACAGTTGCAAAACTTGCAGCAGCATCACTGGCACATTAGCAATATATAAGCAGAATTAACAAGAAAGCATTATTAAATATAAATTATACAGAATTTTTGCAATAAAAACACACTTAGAACAAAAAAAGAAAACCCATTTTAGTGCAGAAGGGTTAAAGTGTTCATGGTGTTGTTAAACTGTAGTGATTAGGGGTTTGCTGGTTGGTTCAACAACTGAATAGCTAGTCGTAGTCATACAGCATGGAATGACTCCAGAGAGATAGTAATGGTGGACAAAGAAGGGCCAGACGAACTGGTCCATGGCAACCAATATGTCCCATTTGAATTAGTCCCATTTGCCACTGTTTGTCCCATAACCTTCTAAGATTTTCCAATCTAGGTACCTGTACAACTGCCTTTCAAAAGTTGCTATTGCACCTGCTTCAACCACATCTTCTGGCAGCTGATTTGACATACAGCAGATATTGCCCTTTGTGTAAAAGTAACAGTTGCCCTTGGGTTCTTCTTAATTCTTTCCCTCTCACTTTAAACCTATTCCCTCTGGGGAAAAGGCTGAATGCATTTAACCCATCTGTGGCCTTCACAGTGATTTTATACACTTCTATAAGATCACCTCTTAGTCTCATATGCTCTAAGGAATAAACTCTTTGTCTGTCCAACTGTACAAGTCCTAGCAGCATCCTTGTAAATCTTCTCTGCACTTTGTCCAGTTTATAACATCTTTCCTATAGCGTGGTGCCAAAAACTGAGCAAAATGCTCAAAGTGGAGCCTCACCAGCATCCTGTTGAATGGGAAGTAGCTGTTCTTGTACCTGGTAGTATGGGACTCTAGGCTTCTGTATCTCCTTACTGACGGTAGAGTAAAAAAAAAGGCATGGCTAGGCTGGTGCGGATCTGTGATGACGGATGGTAGTGCCTCCTACCACTGGTCGGGAGCAACGTGCCTCTGATGAACATCTCTGCAGTTTCTTGTATTCCTGTGCATTTGAATTTCCAGCAGACCATGATGCAACCAGTCAGGATACTTCAAACAGTACATCTGCAGAAGTGTGTTGGAGTGCTTGATGACAAGCTGAACCTCCTTAACCTGCTAAGAAAGTAAAGACATTGGAGGCTTTCCTTATGGTTGTATCAATACGCTGAGCCCAGAACAGGTCATTCAGTATGTTACCATCCAGGAATAAAAACTACTGATCCTCTTTATGTTGATCCAGCCTCCTTTCCCTTCTTAAAATTCAACCATCAGTTCTTCAGTTTTACTAAACTTGATCAAGTGGTTGTTGTTGAGATGCTACTCAACCAGGTATCCCATCTCGCTCCTGTATGCTTACTCACCTGTGATTTGTCCAAAAGTGGCTTCATTGGAGAAATTGTAATGGCTTTGGAGTTGTGCTTAGCCACACAGTCATGTGTCTATAAGGAGTAGAGCAGGGGACTAAGCACAGAGCCTTGAGGTGCACCTGTGTTGATGCTCAGCAAGAAGGAGATGATGTTAACATCCCTCACTGGCTGAGGTCTGCCAATGAGAAAGTTGATGATTCAGTTGCAGAGGCAGGTACAGAGGCCCAGGTCTTGAAGCTTGATTCACACCACAGCCAATCTCTCGAAGTACTTCGCTATGGTCGATATAGGTACACCAGACAGTAGTCAGCGAGGCAGTTCACCATGCTCTCTTTGGGCACTGTTATAATAGGTGCTCTTTTGTAGCAGGTGTAAAACCCAGATGCAGAAGTAAGAGGTTGAATATATCTGTAAATACTCCAGCCAGTTGGTCCACGCAGATCTTTAGCACTTGCAACACACATCAAAGTTGCTGGTGAACGCAGCAGGCCAGGCAGCATCTCTAGGAAGAGGTACAGTTGACATTTCAGGCTGAAACCCTTCGTCAGGACTCGTCAGTTCACCAGCAACTTTGATGTGTGTTGCTTGAATTTCCAGCATCTGCAGAATTCCTGTTGTTTGCGTCTTTAGCACTTGACTAGGTATGCTGTCTGGATCAGACCCCTTTTCATGTGTCCACCTTCTTGAAGTTTGCCTTGAGACTGAAATTATAGGGTCATCCTGAGATATGGGTGCTTGATGTGTGTTATAGTTCTCCCAATCAAAGAGTGTAAAAAAAGCATTGAGCTCACCTGGAGATGATAGGTTATTGCTACTTATGCTCTTAAGATCTCTGGGACATAATTCAGTTGGTGAACTTCAATCCACAATTGGGTAGAGTGCATTAAGTAGGAAGAAACAGGCAGTAAACTAGAGAATATGATAAAGGACATCTTGTATACGCTGTGGAAGAGATTATTTGTCAGATGTGGAATCTAAGGTAGGAGAGGCAATATATGGACAAAATGCAGAATAAGATTATTACCCATTTCCCTTTCCTCTTTCCTTCTTCCAAGAGTAGGTTTATACTTAATCAGAACACTGAGATCACTCATCCCAGTATTACAAACAAACTTAAAGACCCCTAAATTAAGGGAATAGAAAATAGGTAGGTGAACAGTATGAATTGTGAAAGCATTAACAACGGATGGTGCAATCCGGGTCATATTACGATCGAGGAACGTGTTTGTAGCCCAGATATTGAACTTTTTGCTGTTGGACTCCGGCCATATTCCACCGAGATACAACACTGGGTGTCACCGGGAGGTTGTTCCTGCCTGTGGCCATCGAACTTTGGAGCTCCTCCCGTGGAGGGTCAGACACCCTGAGCCAATAGGCTGGTCCTGGATTTATTTCCATCTGGCATAGTTTGCATTTTGTTGTTTGATTGTTTGTGATTTTTGTATTGCTATATTTATGCTCTATTCTTGGTTGGTGCCGCTGTAACGAAACCCAATTTCCCTCGGGATCAATAAAGTATATCTATCTATCTATCTATTAAACCAAATGATCTATACCGCTAAACTTCACTTGGAGTAGCCCTGCTTGTTGATAGGGAATCAGCATAATAATGTTGCAGATCACATATCTGAAAGTGGGGATCTCTGAGCTAATTAGATAAAATGGCTAAACAATGGTTAGAAGTTGCATTGTAACCACAGCAATATATGTCTTCACCACACGAGGCTCCAGCTCTGAGGGAATTGTCTATTCAGCCTCTAATCAACTGGGTCGCCACTGGACAGAAACTTGCCTTAATTATTGTGTAGTTGGTCTCAGTAATTAGAGTCTTGGGTTTTCTTTCCGTTGTGTTCCCTCATCTGGGGCAACCAGATAGTTTTAACATCTGAGTATTTTGTGTTTCCTTCTCCCCAGATGTCGATGAATGCTTCAGCAGTCCATGTGTGAACAGTGACTGTTTTAATACTCCTGGTGGCTACCACTGCAAGTGTCACGAGGGCTTCCAGAGCACTGCTACAAAGCAGTCCTGCATTGGTGAGTGTATCCCTGGAGGATAGAATCTTAACCTCTTTGCCTGCTCTGTAAACCCACCGAGTAATGCATTCTGTTTGCACTTGTTGCTCAGTCACTCCTTATCTGTCTTGCTATTAAACTGAAAAGTAATGTACCTTACTATTCAGCAATAATAATTCTCAGAACAATTTTAAAATTACTTTTTGGGCTACATCTCTGCTGCCACATACAAAATGAGCGTCCCATTTCACTTACAACTTATGTTTACATAACAGGAACCCCTTTCTCCATTTCACAGCAGTGTTTATGAGGTGAAAATTTAACACCAAGCCAAACAAGGAGCTATCTGGACAGTGAATATAAGCTTGGTCAGAGGAACTAGCATTAAAGGAATGACTTACGAAGGACAGAAGAGGATTAGGGATGAAATCCCAGAGTGCAGGAGTGAATGGCCAGACACTCACAATGCAGGCACAGAAAATACAGGCACACTGTAACTACCCTGTATTGATGCCTAATAATCGAACAAACTCCTTCTCTGGATTGGCTCAGAGAGGATATTCAATGTATCAAATATTAATTGTGGCAAACTTGCTCAGGATTCTTGCCATATTGAGTTTCTTGCCACTGCAGGGTGTGTTGCCCACATGAAGATAAATTTCATGAATGCTGTTCCATTTTAGTTAGAAATCTAAACAGATGGTTGGCCTGCAATGTCTGTAGTATCTGTCTGAACTAGGCTACCAGTGACTGGAGGCAAAACGGGAGGCTCTGACACGATGCCCATTCAAGTTCCACTGTTGCCTACAGAGCTCCCTACGCCCCACAGTAAAAATAATTGCACTGTGTCATATGCCACAGGGGCCTCACTATTCCCTTTATGGTTTGATTGAGATGGAAACTTGGCTGCCAATAAAATTAGTGCCTAAACCCACACTGACAGTCTTCTAAAGAATTCTAGCATAATAGGAGACTCTGGATCTTTGTGAGTTACACAGTCACCACTGGTGAGCTTTGCTGCTGCCCACGCTTCCCTTCAGATTATGCCGAAGCACAGGTCTTAGTTTCAAGGCTCTATTGGATTGTAAGTTTTATAGGTCCTTTATGCTGCCTCCGACAGCTCCAGTAGAACAGGGGTCCCCAACATTTTTTGCACTGCGGACCGGTTTAATATTGACAATATTCTTGCGGACCAGCCGACCCAGGGGCGAGGGGGCGCGGGTAGGGTTGCCAACGGACAAGAGTAGTTTACCCCGAGAAAGACTACCATGACCATGAAGCCTTGCGCGGGCACCAGTGCGCATGCGTGTGCGTGCCGATTTTTTTCAACAAATCATTTTTGCCGATTCTGTCCTGGGGGGGGAGGGCGGGGGTTAATCACAACCGGAATATAGGTGATAAGTGGCTAATACACTCAGTTTCTCCATTTTGTTTCTAAAAGGATTTATCTAACAAATTTAATATTAAACACACAGCGCATATTTTCCTCGCATGAATACAGTGATAAGTCAATTATCAGGGAGCTTGAAGTAAGTGGTGAACGAACTTCCAGTAGAAGTGGTAGAGGCAGGTTCGGTATTATCATTTAAAGAAAAATTGGATAGGTATATGAACAGGAAAGGAATAGAGGGTTATAGACTGAGTGCAGGTCGGTGGGACTAGATGAGAGTAGCGTTCGGCACGGACTAGAAGGGCCAGGATGGCCTGTTTCTGTGCTGTAATTGCTATATGGTTATATAAGTCACTTATAAGTCAATAGTATCATAACATTTTAAGTAACATTTGGATATTAAACACACAGCACATATTTTCCCCGTATGAAAATATAAAATCATTGCAACACGCCAATATCGCTGAATCAGTGGGAGCCCTGGGCTTGTTTCCCTGCAACAAGACGGTGCATCGAGGGGTGATGGGAGACAGTGATATTCGAAGTGGGTTCCTTATGTCCAGTCTATTCCGCAATTTAGTTTTCGTTGCATTCATTGCAGAGATATGTTGGAAATGGAAGCAACGTTTTCAGTGCTTTCGTGGCTATCTCAGGATATTTAGCCTTGACTTTGATCCAGAATGCCTGCAGAGATGTTATGTCAAACATACTTTCCGGCCCACCCTCATTTGCAAGCTCGAGGAGTTGATCTCCTTCCTGCGCTGACATGGATGATGCACGGGTAATGACCTCGCGTGCGTTCAAGTTCAACGGTGGGCGTGACAGGGAATGAGGAAAGGTGCAGCTGACTCATATCGCCAAATCATATTGTTTCCTCGCGGCCCGGTAGCACATGCTTTGTGGCCCGGTGGTTGGGGACCGCTGCAGTAGAAAACTCTGTCAGATAGCACACAGTTTTAGTGTGAAAACACAACAGGCCACCCTGAAGTTTCCTTGAGGAGCCTGAGTCTTGTCGTTTGCATCTTTATGTCCATTCTAGTCACCCCTCAGAAAACAGAAGTATCTTGTATACCTTGGAGATGGGTCAAAAGATCATTACCAATGTCCTCCCATGGGGATGTTCCTCTGCTGTGACACCATTTAACAAGAGCATATATAACATAACAGCACCATGCCTAAAATAATGTCATCAAAGCCTGTTTATCCTGAAAACAAAGTGTTCTTTTTCCAGTCTGCAATTTTATTTTAAGCATGAATGTTGACATACAAACTGAACATCATGGGTAAATATTTCTGTAAGCAACATCTCTTGTTAAACCAGAAAGGCTAGGACAGGTGACCTCCACATTACAGCTGTTCAGATAATGGGAGTTCACACTTCACAAGTCGCTGCTCAAAGATTTGAAATACAGAATTAAATTCTGATGGAATTGATGGAGAGAAAAATATAAATAAATCAACACAAAAATACAAAAGAAACAACAAATTTTGTCACTCTGTATTTTTAGTTACTCAGTACTATGGGGCAATAAGATTTGGATATGATGTCACTGCATTTTTTCTGACACACTGTTTAGGACAGGCTGCTGTATCCATGGCCACCTTGCCTTTGGTAATCCACAATTTAAAGACTAATTTTCAAGGACACTACAATTTAGTTTTTTTTATTTACTTCTTGCACGATTTGTCTTCTTTTGCGAATTGGTTGTTTGTCAATCTTTGTTGTTTATAATTTTATATAAATTCTATTGTATTTCCTTATTTTCCTGTAATGCCTGCATGAAAATGAATCTCAAGGTAGTATTTGATAACACATACATTCATTGATAATAAATCTACTTTGAACTTCAAACTTTACTACACCATGTTTTAGTCCATTATTTCTACACCACCATGAACCTGAATCCTCGAATCCTATCCTTTTCCTTGTTCCTAACCTATAAGCATTGCACGTGTGAGAAAAAGTCTTGCGGATGAGTGTGTAGGAGCATTGCACTTGGAGACGTCTCTTCGCATGTCCTCAGACTAGAGAAGGAATAGCAAAGGAATGACTCGGCTGTGACTGCCAACCTAATTGATGTGTTGGTGTCATATCAAATCTTATTGCACCACAGTATTGAGTGTCTAAAAATTCAAGTTGCCAGAATTTATTGTTTCTTTCACATGAGCTTTGTCCATTGTGCAAGTCTAAAGTTAGCTTCAGCTGTTATTTAATAGTGCTGGATCATCTTGTTATCATCGATAAACAAGCTAAGTTTCAGAGAAACTTAGAAACTTATCTCCACTTTTAACATGCCATTGAATGGGAAAATGGGGTTTATGTTACAGAAAATTTTGATACAGATAGTTTTCTATGAACACAACTCCTCAATAGTTACTTCATTCCGTCTCATTCCACCTGAACGTTAAGAAGTCTCTACTTTTTGAAAAATTTCACTTTTTTTTAAAAGTCCACCTTAAACTTACCTCAGGCTAACCTTCGGTCAGCCATGATATTTTCACAGACATCCTAAAGTCAAATTACTTGTGAATGTCAGCCGGGAATTAACCAGCAGAAATTGGAGTGCAAGAACTGAAGCCCAGCACCATAACAGGGCATGGTAAGGCAGCTGGCACAATAACATTATGTACTGGCACAAAATGGCCACAAACTTAGAAGTTCACTAAATATATAAGACACCAGCCAGATTCACCATCTTTCCTTGACCTTAACAACAACCCTGTTAATCCCAGCCTTTCAGATCCTTGGTATCACAAATCTAACAGTTTGATACAATGCACACTTGTGAAGAACGATGTGTCTTCTTCTGAGGCAAGGACCAGATTATAGAATCTGATTCTATGCCAGTGATGCTGACTGAAGCATTGTGGGAGAAAATGGAATATCGGGAACAGCGGATCAGCTGTCGGAAGCTCTGTACTCACTGAGTTGCATTCTCTCTCTCTGTCTCGTGGGTGGAGGAAAGATTGTTACCGATTCTCCGTGCGGAGAACTCAGAAAAAGGTGGCACGACAGATCTTTAACACCATAAATCAGCAAGTTGTTTTGCTATGTCTCCCCTCTCGCTGTGAAAGGGGCCAGCTCTTTTTCCCTTTATTAGGGAGAGAGTAAGCCTATGGCGTGTCAAATTGTTGGGTGAACAATTCGTTTTTGTTGTACTGCAGGTCATGGGCTTTAATGGGAGCTTTGCTATTGCTTGCTTGGTGGGTGGAGGGTATTGGTGCTTTCTTGTGGCAGTGGTTGAAGCAGGGGAGGGTCAATGCTTTGCTGCTGCTTGTGTGTGGGAGGGCGGAGTAGGGGGGCTTTGGAGTCCTAATGTTTTAATTGTCACTCATTCTTTGGGGCACTCTTCTGTTTTTGTGGATGTCTGTGAAGAGCCTGGACCCATTGCAATTGCCTATCACCAAAACCACAGGTGCAATCTCAATGGCTCCTCACATGGCTTTAGACCACCTGGACAACACAAACACCTGCATCAGGATGCTGTTCATCAACTATAGCTCAGCATTTAATACCATTATTCGCACAATCCTGACTGAGAAGTTGCAGAACCTGGGCCTTTGTACCTCTCTCTGCAATTGGATCCTCGACTTCCTAACCGGAAGACCACAATCTGTGTGGATTGGTGATAACATCTCCTCCTCGCTGACTATCAACACTGGAGCACCTCAGGGGTGTGTGCTTAGCCCACTGCTCTACTCTCTATATACCCATGACTGTGTGGCTAGGCATAGCTCAAATACCATCTATAAATTTTCTGACGATGCAACCATTGTTGGTAGAATCTCAGGTGGTGATGAGAGGGCGTACAGGAGTGAGATATGCCAACTAGTGGAATGGTGTCGCAGCAACAACCTGGCACTCAAAGTCAGTAAGATGAAAGAGCTGATTGTGGACTTCAGGAAGGGTAAGACAAAGGAACACATACCAATCCTCATAGAAGGATCAGAAGTGGAGAGAATGAGCAGTTTCAAGTTCCTGGGTGTCAAGATCTCTAAGTATCTAACCTGGTCCCAACATATCGATGCAGTTATAAAGAAGGCAAGACAGTGACTATACTTTATTAGGAGTTTGAAGAGATTTGGTATGTCAACAAATACACTCAAAAACTTCTATAGATGTACCATGGACAGCATTCTGACAGGTTGCATCATTGTCTGGTATGGGGGTGCAGGAGGGCTACTGCACAGGACTGAAAGAAGCTGCAGAAGGTTGTAAATCTAGTCGACTCCATCCTGGATACAGGCCTACAAAGTAGCCAGGACATCTTCAAGGAGCGGTGTCTCAGAAAGGCAGCGTCCATTGTTAAGGACCTTCAGCACCCTGTTGCCATCAGGTAGGAGGTACAGAAGCCTGAAGGCACACGCTCAGCAACTCACGAACAGCTTCTTCCCGTCTGCCATCTGATTCCTAAATGGACATTGAACTCTTGGACACCACCCCACATTTTTAATACATAGTATTTCTGCCTTTGGACAATTTTTAATCTATTCAATATATGTATACTGTAATTGATTTAGTTATTTATTATTATTTTATTTTGTATTTTTTTTCTTCTATATTATGTATTGTACTCCTGCTACTAAGTTAACAAATTTCATGTCAGATGCCAGTGATAATAAACCTGATTTGGATTCTGATTTCAGAATGTATAGTGCACACAATTCTCTGATATTAAATGAACCTATTCAAATATCTTATTCAGCACAAAGTTCAAAATTCCCTCTACATTATACCTAACCAGAATACAGTTTCAAAGAAAACTCAAATCAATTCACATCAGATTTCTCTAGAAAACTGCCACCTGGCATCATTATCTAAGACCTTTGTTTTATTGTTTGTATTTGTAGCAATATTTTGTTGCTGTATTCCTTTGCCATAAAAAGTCAGAGGTGCCGAAGAATTGGGGCAACAGCAGCACGCACTCCAGCTGATCATGTGACAGAAGCACACTGTCAAAGTGAGTGTCATCCAACTTTTTCCTTTGCTTCCTAGATATAGACGAGTGTATCCAGAATGGAGTTTTGTGTCGGAACGCCCGATGTGTTAACACTGATGGAAGTTTCCAATGTATCTGCAATGCTGGCTTTGAACTCACCGAAGATGGAAAGAACTGTATGGGTAAGTATAATTCACCCAACTAGAGACAGGTTCTGATATCTTCAGGTATAAAGACTCAAGCAAGCAAATAAGGTCATAGCCTTTACAATCTACTTTACTACTTTATAGATGGAAAGAAGGACACGTCAGCCCAGTCTTTGGAGACACAACAGACTGCAGATGTTTGAATCTGGAACAACACACAAGACTCTGGAGGAAATCACGGGTCAGGCAGCATCTGTGGAGGGAAATAGACAATTGATATTCGAGATCCAGTGCTATCCAGTCAGTCCAGATCAAGGGTCTCAACCTGAAGAGTCAATTGTCCATTTCCTTCCTTAGGTGCTGCCCGAACTGCTGAGTTCTTCTAGCATTTTGTGTGTTGGTTTAGTCTTTGATAGGTTCCACATCCCTAGAGAGGTGGAAGTGTCTAATTACATCTCTCTTCACCATCTTGCTTTGATTTGATGTTACTGTTTGCAAACCTTCCCTACTATTCTTTTTGCCAAAGCATTGTCAGTATGGATTGATGGAAATACTAAAGTGTCTATACAGTTTGTGAAGTTAAGGAAAGAAAGACATAGCCAAGTTAGCTCTATGTCCCATCCGTGACAGTAAAGGGAAAGTTCCAAGTGAACAGGAGGGAATGAATGTAATAATCACGCAATTTAACTAATAATACCAAAATCTTCTGCATTCATTACCTAGGGAGCGGGATTCTGGTGTAGCTCTAGCGACCTGAGTTAAATCCTAACCTTGGGGGTTGTCTGTGTAGAATCTGCACATCCTCCCTGTAGCCATGTGGATTCTGCTGGATACTCTGTTGTCCTCTCACATCCCAAAGATGTGCTGGTGTGTTAAATGACCACTGTAAATTATTCCTGATGCGAAGTAAGGTAGCAAAAGAATCAGAGGTGAATTAGTGGATGTGTGGGGGCAGAATAAATTGCAAGGAAATAAGGAATGAGGGAAAGCGATCAGGATTGCTGTACTGGGAGCTGGCATGTACCCAATGGGCTGAATAGCCTCTTTTTTGTGTCTTATTAATTAAGTAGAAACCAGATGTATGGTTGATTATCTACAAGGGAACATGAGAAAATCTACAAATAAAATGTAGGTGCCTTAGTGGGATCCCGTTAAGGGGTAACAATGTTAAGGGTCATGTTGTACTCTGTGTGACTGTGGTGCAAGATCCAGCATCATAAATGATGAAACGTCATCTTTCTGTAGTGATAACAGATGCTGCTGGACATGTGGAGCACTTTCTAGCATCTCCATTTTCATTCCACAGTATTGTGATACCAAACCCAAAGTATTACTGCTTTTAGAGAATGCTGGAGTAACGAGATTGAACGGAATCCTTAGGGTGCTTTTGTAATCACCAATAAATTGGACTCTGTAAAGTCTCACTCTTTCCTCAATCACATCTGTGCTCAGTGCTGGACACCTCACTGCAGGAAGGATGTGGAAACTATAGAAAGAGTGCAGAGGAGATTTACAAGGATGTTGCCTGGATTGGGGAGTATGCCCTATGAGAATAGGTTGAGTGAACTCAGCCTTTTCTCCTTGCAGTGGCGGAGGTGACCTGATAGAGATGTATAAGATGATGAGAGGCATTGATCACGTGGATAGTCAGAGGCTTTTTCCCAGGGCTGAAGTGGCTAACATGAGAGGGCACAGTTTTAAGGTGCTTGGAAGTAGGCACAGAGGAGATCTCAGGGGTAAGTTTTTTACGCGGAGAGTGGTGAGTGTGTGGAATGGGCTGCCAGCGATGGTGGTGGAGGTGGATATGATAGGTCTTTTAAGAGAATCCTGGATAGATACATGGAGCTTAGAAAAATAGGGGGCTATGGGTAACCTTAGGTAATTTCTAAGTAAGTACATGTTCAGCACAGCATTGTGGGCCGAATGACCTGTATTGTGCTGTAGGTTTTCTATGTTTCACACTTTATCTACTTGTGCACAAGAAGAACAGCATGGCCCTTGAAACCCACACTGTTCTGAAGTCTGAACAGAGGAATACCATTTTAAAACAGAATTGACTTGCAGTTATGTGTTGACCGGTTGGTAACCTTGTGTATGTTCAAGTTCCCTATTTGCAAGGTCAAATGCCATTCACAACATGGGTTAAAAGTCAATAGAAACTACAAGCTCACAATCGACAACACTTTGAAGTTAAAGTAATTGTCCCTTAGTTGGTGTGTGTCCCTTGCATCCTTTAATTACCTCCTCATCTTGTCTGTCTGCCAGATAGTTGCAGAATTTACTATGCAAGTGGAAGATTTCTGTAATATATTAGTGTCTAATGTCCAAGGATTGTGCATCTTTTCTGTAACACTTACTGTTAGAACTCAACTCTGACAAAAAACCAAATTTATCCCCAGATCACGATGAATGTGCCACTACCAACATGTGCCTGAATGGAATGTGTATCAACGAAGATGGTAGCTTCAAGTGTATTTGCAAGAATGGCTTTGTCTTAGCTCCAAATGGGCGTTACTGTGTGGGTAAGGACTTTCAAATTAGTTAATGCTTTAGTGCAGACTCTTTAATGCGTACTATTCAGTAGGTAAGCATTTGCTCCTAATTTACTTGGACAAATAAATTTACTAGCTCTGTATTGATTAAATACCTTAAAACATATTTAAGAACATCCTGAAGTATCTGAGAATTATTTTCAAGGAGAATGGCTAGTTTTATGTAAGAAAATGCTGTACTTAGAAAGATAACACAAATAACAAAAGGGATGTTTATATTACTATATATAATTAACGGTGTTGGATAGTAGAGATAGTAAGTTCCTCTTAACAAATATAGGTAGTCAGCCTGATTAGTGTAAAGTGATGTATTTGTTGTTAGCTGTTTTCCACTTCCTGCCCACATTTGTCCCAGCTGACAAAGTCCTAATTGCTTCAGTACTGTTTCTCCCTTGTTAGTACACGGCCACCAATTTGTTTGTTAAAGTTACGATTTGCTTGCAGTGAAGTATAAATTCAACAGTTCACATCTACAATGCAAAAACATACATTGTCACACTATAATAATCCACTGCACGTGAACAAACGTTGTCAAAAATAAGCAGCGATTATTCAAACATAGGACAGCAATATATTGCACATGTGCAGGTGTAGGACAAAATATATTGCAGGTGTGGAAACAAAGGACAATGAAATAAACTGCATGTGTGTAAAATGCTGTTGGGTGTGTGTGAACAAGACAAAATATATTGCACATTTACAAAGACATGAGAGATTCTGCAGATGCTGGAAATCCACAAAATACTAGAGGAACTCAGCAGGTCAGGCAGCATCTATGGAGGGAAAGAAATAGTTGATGTTTCAGGCTGAAACCTTCATCTAGACTCTGGATGGAGTGTGCATCAATGACAAGTCTAAATGAAAGATCTTAGTTCGAAATATCGACTGTTTATTTCCATCCGTAGATGATGCATCACCTTCTGAGTTCAAAAAGTTCATTTAGTATCAAAGCATGCACCCATATACAACTCTGAAATTTGTCTACTCCAGATAGCCACAAAACAAGAAAGAACATGAAAGTTGTTCAGAGAGGAACATCAAACCCCACACCCCCCACACAAAAAAGAGCAGTGTCCCGATCATCAACCCCCAAAAAGTAACCCCTCAGCCACACCAAAAAAAACTAACAGATCACAACAGAACATTAAACCCCAAACACCCTCCCCTCACACAACAAAATAGAAAACGGATGGGCAATAAAAAAAAACACAATATAAAAACCGTAAGTCTGAAAAAGCCCACAAGTCCATAAACACAATAGTCCAATCCATAAATGCAAAATCAACCGTGATACCATCCTACAATATCACGGACACTCATTGAAAGAGAGGGTTGCCACACAATGCAGACTCCTACTACCCACCTGCCAAGGTGAGCCACACAGCGATAGGCCGCTCACAGATTCCTTCTCCAGCAGCAAACAAAAGGCAGGTAGTCGGCGCTGAGCTCTCACTCACCTTCTGCATTCGCCTCAATGCCTCAGTCTTTCTCGAAGTTTTAATCGGCGATTAATGGGCACTTCAACCAGCAAAATGGAGTCCAGCCTTCTGTGTGTGTTGCTGCACATTTGTAGATGCAGGGCAAAGTATCGCTCACATTTTCATCTGAGACGAAAATATACATTGTACATACAGAAACAACAAAAATAGGTTGTGTGTGCTTTACGCAGATTAAAAGATACAGCGTGCAGTGCATATAGAATCTCGGACAAACATTGAACCACAGATGTTATCACAACCAAGCCTGATTTCTCCTCACACACATTCCACGAGGACTTTATCATAGACTCGCCAGTTGGGCACAGGGTCTCTGAGTGAATTTTTCTTTCCTCTTTCATGAGCCCATTAGAGTTTAAGGCTGTATGGGTCCTTCTGCTGATCCAGGTCATTTCAGAAAAATTGGACTCAAAATGACAGTGCAGCTGGTAGAGAGGCTGACTTTGTAGAAAGTAGAACAGGCGAGTTCTGTAGGAAGAGTAAGCAGAGACAGGAAGGGAAGCTTCAGAGGGTCTGCAGGCTTAACTTCACTTACTTTAAAGCAAGGAGCCTTGCAGGAAGCCAGATGAGCTGAAATCATATATCAACACATGGGATTGTGATATTTTTGCAGTCGTGGAAAAATGGAGCAGGGGAGGTAAAGATGCTAAGTTTAGGGAACCCTAGTTAACAAAGTATAGTGAAAGTTTGATCAGGGTTAAAAAGGATGTGTATGTCAGGTATAGAAAATATTTATCAGATGAGTCTCTTGAGGTTGTTAGGGAAAATAGAAAACTTAAAGAAAGAATTTACATGGGCAAAAAAGAACAATGAAATCACCTTGTCAAGTAGGATTAAGAAGAACCCTATAATACTCAAGTTTATTGAAAACTAAGGGTGGAACAGGTCCCCTCAAGGGCCAAATGGGCAACCTATCACTGGAGCCAGATCTTGAATATAAGCGACATCTTGAATACTCTCATTGGTATTCAGCTGCAAGAAGGACATGGAGACTAGAGAATTATGGGATCTTCTGGAACGCGTCTGTATCAGCAAGGAGGACTTGTAAATCTTCACAAGATCTGAATTGGTTTCTGTGTTCTGTGTCTCACTGGCTGTACTTTACTGACTCTAATAGTTCTCTTTATTATTCCCAGATATTGATGAATGTCAGACACCTGGTATCTGCATGAATGGGCGCTGTATTAATTCAGAAGGTTCATTCAGGTGCGAATGTCCTCCAGGTTTAGCCATTGGAGTGGATGGACGTGTGTGCGTTGGTAGGTTGATTTAACCGGTAACTAAGCTAATGTTCAGTAATGACAGTGAAATCCTTGCTAGAGCAATGTCTATGACTGTTGGTACTGTACTGCCTTTGTATCTTGCTTGGTTTGTATTATTCTTCGCTTTCAGTTTTAATGCTTCATCTCACCATATTCAACCACAGTGTATACTTTAGATATAACTCCAAATGGCATGTCAACTCAGAATTTTGGAGTAGTTATATAACTATATCAAATTTCCAAGTACCATTCTACTATTGACATTTGGCCTCACACCTCTCCATTTCTGTGATCCCTTCTGATGCAACAAATCCTCTCTTGTGGAAATTCTTTGCTTCTCTGTTAGACCTTTGTGTAACCTCCACTTTGCCCCACGTTTGGCAGCTGTCTTCTGTCACTCTTCCTAAGTATCAGAATCCCTCCAGATCCCACTCTGCCTTTCAAATTTTAAGCAGATGTTTGGCTTCATATCTCCTTTTGTTCATTTTACTGAAATGATGACTCTGTGAGGGTCAGGCATTCTTTGATATTAAAGGATTTACATTAAACATTGATGGGAGTTGCCTATAGATCCCCAAAAGCAGTGTTAATGCAGGGCATTGCATAAATCAGGAAATTAGAAACACATGTAACTAGGGCAGTATAATATCACGGGGACTGCACTATACATATGGGCTGAGCAAACCAGTTCACCAGAAGAACTGTGGAGAGCAAATTCATAGAGTTTAAAGTGGTGGCTTTCTATATCTTGTATTGTGGAACTGACAGGGAAAATGGGAATTTCAGATCTAGTATTCCGTAAAGAGGAAGGATAAATCAAAAGGGCCTTTAGGGAAGAGTAATCATGATATGATGAGCTCTTTAAAATGACTGGAAATTATTTAGTTGAATTTGAAACCAGTAGGTTAAATCTAAACAATGCAAACAACAAAAGTATAAAGAGTAATTTGACAGTGGTAGACAAGGCTATTGCATTAAAAGGTGAATAGAATGTACAAGAAGTAGACCAGTCAGCCGAGATTAATTGGGAAAATGCTGCAATCTATTATTAAGGAAGTCATAACAAGAATCTTAAAAATAATAACAGAATTGGGCAAAGTCAACATGGATTTAAGAAAGGAAAATGTGACAAATCTGATAAAGGTCTTTGAGGTTGTTGCTAGCAGAATAGATTAAAAAGGAACCAATGGATTGAGTGTATCTGGACCTTCAGAAGGTATTGGGTGGAATTCTTTGCCCAAGAGGGCTGCAGAGGTTCAGTTATTGAGTATGTCAAAGACAGACTTGGATTTTTGGAATCAGAATAGGAGGACAGTGTAGGAGACTGGTGTTTGGTAAAGATAGCCGTGACATTACAGAATAATGGAGCAGGAATGTGGGGCCATATGGCCTCCTACTGCTTCTGCTTCGCATGCTGTTAAACATCAGTTATTGTGTATAAATTCTTCCATGAACTTAGCCTATCCTGTCCTTGCAGGGTTCTGCAGTTCTGACAACCACCTGAACCAGCACTGCTGCTCTGATTGTGACCTGTTGTGTGCAGTTTCCCCCATGAGCATTGCACAAGAAGTTATGCTTACTGACCCCGGCCCCAATGTTCTCCCCAACCACTGACCCACCATGCCCCCTCCTCTCCAAATCCCCACAAAAAAAAATTGGCATAGTAGTTAGTGTTTAAAGCATCAGCACCCCGGGATCAGTTCTGCTGCTGTCTGTAAGAAGTTTGTATATTCTCGCTGTGACTGTGTGGGTTTCCTCTGGGTGCTCCAGTTTCCCCATCTCCCAAGGACATATGGGTTTGTAGTTTAAGTGGTTACATAGATATAACTGGGCAGCATGGACTCATTGAGCCAGAAGGGTGTGATACAGTACTAATCAATAAAATGAAAACCACCTCGTTGAACATGAATTTTGGACATTTTTCTTTTGATCCACTAGCCACTGTTTCTATGATTTACTTTGGGATGTTTTCTGATAGTTATTGTTATATAATGTGCTATCAGTACGGGATTTTCTCCAAGTTGCTCCACGGCCAACAGTGACCCCAGTCCATTCATTTCAGATACTCACATGCGTAGCACTTGCTATGGAGCCATCAAGAAGGGCACCTGTGCCCGACCCTTTCCTGGAGCTGTTACCAAATCGGAGTGCTGTTGTGCCAGCCCAGACCATGGTTTTGGAGAGCCTTGTCAGCCCTGTCCAGCCAGGACCTCTGGTAGGTTCATCAGCTTTATACTAAACGTTAATTACTGTGACAGAAGAGCAGCACAGAAAATTGACCAAACACTGCAGTATCTTCCAAATAAACAGCAGTCGCCTTTATTTATCTTCTTCCTTTGAAAGAATGTTTTACTCTTTGCTACATCGAAGCAATAGGTTGAAACAGGGAGAAATTTCTTCTTAAGGAAATTCTCCATGCAGATTGTAATTCACACTGGGACTGGAAACAGAACCAGCTGAGTGTGAGGCTGCAGTGTAGGATGTGGGCTCCCCCTGATGGCTGATGATGCAAACTGTCTTCAGCCACAATGCGGAAAAAGTGATTCAACTGAGTGACAAACCCTGTGGATTTGTGCCACTTGTATGAAGAATGGTTTCCAGATGATCTTTTGTAATGCTTTCATATCTGAGTAGACAGCTGTGAAATCTGGGATTCATTTAATTAAGGTGGCAGCGCACTCAGACATAGCAGCCTCTACGGGGCCAACCAAAGGTGTTATTGTCTTTTTTCAAATATCCTTTTTACAATCACAAGATGAAGCTGGACATCAAGAACTTAAGCTACTGCAGGTCTGCCCCATCAGTGAGTTGTTTGTTAGCAGATGAGCTGGACAGTGCAGACTGTGTTACTGCCTTCTGCAGAAAGGCCTCAGAGTTGGTGAGCAAAGGCAGTGTGCGGTCTAACAGCAAGCGATGGTCTTGGATGTTTCTCCTGTCATCATAAGACTCTGTTGGACATTGGTAATGTAGAATACCACAAGTCCAGTTCACTAGTTTGTTGGCGGGACTGATCGTGGGGAGCTGTGTGACCTTAGTTGTAGCACAGTCTAGACCTCATGCCATAGTGTCACCTGTTGCAGCCATCCAGGAGAGGAGACACCGGGGACAGTGTAGCTAGTGTGGTACCAGCCTTCCAGAAGAGGAGACACTGGATGCAGTGTGGTGACGGCCATCCAGGAAAGGAGACACTGGACGCAGTGTGGTGCCAGCCATCCAGGAAAGGAGACACTGGAGACAGTGTGGTACCAGCCATCCAGGAGAGGAGATACCAGGGACAGTGTGGTACCAGCCATCCAGGAGAGGAGACGCTGGACGTAGTGTGGCATGGCATCCATGCTGGATTGAACGCTCACCCGTCTGTCAGTGCTGCCCTTCAGTGCTCGCTTGGTGGAAGACAAGCTGCATAGCATTTGTTTGCGGACTGCTGGGGGATTGTTCTTGCCAACAATATCTATGCACCGTCATTATACAGGACAGGACACTCAGGGAGTTAGGCTATATTATATTTTTTTGTGACTGCATGTTTACTGCTATCTTATATTTGCTTTGTGCGTGTATGACTGTTGATGCTATGTTTTGCACCCTGGCCTTGGAGGAATGGTGTTTCACTTGGGTGTATTCATGGATATTCCTGTATGGATGAGTAACACTCAAACTTGAACTTGCATCACCCCAAAAAGGATGTTAGGGTCAACTTTTTTTTAATTTCTTAATTCATTCAACAAAGCTTATTAAACAACACAATTAAAAGACTTGAATATAAAATAATGGGAACATTGATATACTCTCGAAGTAGAAAATAATCTTACAGTTTTAAGTATAGGGTACAATAACCTCTTTGCAGTAACCACTTGGCAATTTTGGAATTAATGCTTATAATACATTAAGTATGTCAAGTATTTTGATTATTTCAGTGCTTGCACATTTAAAATTTTCAAGCAAAGTCAGATCCTGAATTGTTAATCCTTCTATGTAGTTAATGCCCTGTAGCTTGCCAGATACTAAATATTTCCCAGATCACTCAGTAAAACATGTTACCACCAGGCTATCAGATGTTCTTATGTTCAAATTGGCAACAGAATTCTTTCACCACACTTCAAAAACTTTTTCATTGGCATTATAATGGATTATTTGCAAGTAGCATTAAGTGGAACATCATTGGGCCAACATCCATGTCCTTCATATCCACTTAAATTAATAGGTGTAAAAATATGAGATTACTGATCATAATCCACTGACCAGCATTCCCTGCAAGCAGCATTCCTTGTTGGCCATGCTGAACAAGCCAACCCCTTTTATTACTTTTTGAGGCGGATGGCAATTGTTCAAAGTGCCTAACATCTGATTTGCTTTGTTCTTCCTGTTGTTTTCACAGCTGAATTCCAGGCTCTCTGTAGCAGTGGCATTGGGATCACAGCGGATGGACGAGGTAGGGAAAGCAACCAACATGTTATTGACTAAACTAGAGGCTCAAATTTCTCTGTGTGCTTATTAAAATGTTAAAATTTAATTTTACCATTCTCAAAATCTCATCAGGAGCAGATTTTATTTGTGGGGCATGTGTGAAAGCTAGATTTAACTTGAATAGTGCGAAAATTGCATGTATTACTTGAAAGTAATGATCTCTTTAACCATCCGCAGACGCTGTAAAAAAGATCCAAATATACAAAAACATTTTTTACATATAACCCAGCCGATTTAGAGATTTGGTGCTAAAAAAGCCTAAAGCCTAAGAATAATCTGTAATTCTGTCCATTGATGGAAGGAATTTGTCTGTCTGACTCTCTGTAAGTCAGCCATCTATATTTCTTGATTTACAAATTGAAGAGTGAAGCCAGTTGAGGATTAGTTAGAATTATTTGTGTTTCTTCCCCAGATATCAATGAGTGTGCTCTTGATCCTGATATCTGTGCCAATGGGATTTGTGAGAACCTACGCGGCAGTTACCGCTGTATTTGCAATATCGGATATCAGTCAGACGTCAGTGGCAAGAACTGTGTTGGTGAGTGTGAATTCATTTAATTACAGACTGAAAGCAGTGTCTGATTAAAAATGCTTTCTGGTGTGGGTGAGCAAGGATCCTCTCCGAATGTCTTTTTACATATGTTAAACGCTGGTCTCTGAAAGGAAGGCTGCAAGTTTATTTTATGAATCAAGTGATGTATAGAAATGCATGTCCGTCCTTTTATTATGCTGTTCATTTACCTTCCACAAAATAAATCAAGTTAAATTAGTCACGTGCTTTAAAGCCTGAAGTTTTAGAGGAAAGAGTATATTTCAGTACGATTGTGCAAGTAGATAGAATCAGACATAGGGATATATTACATTCTGGTATGCAGAGTAAGTGTTCAGTCTTGCAGTTCCTGTGTATCATTATTATTTCCTGTGTTTCATTATTATTTATTGTGCATCATTATTATTTGGTAGAATAGGATGCATTCTGGATCATAAGGTTCATGAGTTTTACTCTTAAGAGAATAATGCTGAATTCAGGAAAATGTCCAGCACAAAAACACTGAAATAAGTCAAGCACATTTCAATTCTTTCTCCTGTGTGACTATCATGTTAAACACTGCCTCTCCCTATCAAAATATGAACATTGGCAGAGCATCCACCTCCTGTATGCTCCCTGAATAGCTCTTTGGGCCAGGAAGCTCTTCCTTCACACAATGCCAGAATCACGTCATGTAATTTCTCAACAGGCTGGAAAGTTGAGAAGGAAAAGAAAACACAGGGTTGAATGTGTGCACAGGGTGAGGACAAAGGGTGAATGAGGTGAATTAGAGAAGATTGGGGGAATGCTGGAATCTTTGAATCTTGGAATTGCTGTAAGACGTGTCATTTAGAGCAGATGATGGCTGGGTTAATTGTTTGATTAATGTGAGCCGTGTAGTTGTCAATGTTGCCTGAAATGATCTTTCCCTTTCTGCAGACATTGATGAATGTTCTGTCAACATGCTGCTGTGTGACAATGGACTGTGCCGTAACACTCCAGGCAGTTACACGTGCACCTGCCCCACTGGTTACATCTTTAAACCTGATACTGAAACCTGTGAAGGTGAGAATCCAGAATCACATCGTGGCCACCCGTTTCAATTCTACTTCGCATTCCCATGCCGCAATGAGGCCACACTCAGGTTGGAGGAGCAACACCTTATATTCAGTCTGGAGAGCCTCCAACCTGATGGCATGAACATCAATTTCTCGAACTTCCAGTAATTGCCCCCCATTTCACCTTTCACCATTCCCCATTCCTGTTTCCCTCTCTCACCTTATCTCCTTACTTGCCCATCACCTCCCTCTGGTTCTCCTCCCCCTTCCCTTTCTTCCATGGTCTTCTGCCAGATTCCCTTTCATCCAATCCTTAATCTCTTTCACTAAACAACTTCCCAGCTCTTTACTTCATCCCCTCCATCCCTCCTGGTTTCACGTATCACTTACCACGTTGTACTTCTTCCACCCCTCTCCCAACCTTCTTACTGATTTTTCATCTTTCTTTCCAATCCCAATGAAGGGTCTCGGTCTGAAATGTCGCCTGTTTGCTCTTTTCTATAGACGTTGCCTGACCTGCTGAGTTCCTCCAGCACTTTGTGTGCGTGTATTGCTTTGGACCTCCAGCATCTGCAGATTTTCTTGTGTTTGTAATTTGATACTGTGCTGAATCCCATTGGAGAAACAAAAAGGGAGTTTTGCTAGTCATCCTGGAAGTAGACACCCCACAAAGCAATCACTTATGCCATAACCATAGGAAGTCTCCTTTGGATTTTCCTTTGGGGTTGATACGAAGTCAAGTGACCCACATTGATTTCAGGACGCGTCGAGCCAAGAGCAGTCACAGCTGGCAGACTGATGTGAGAGTTCAGCGGGCGGCTCATTACCCCAGGTAGAATAATATTTCATCTGTACCTCCAGTTTCAGTGAGTGTGCCTTTGTATTCCAGATGTGAACGAATGTGAATCCAGCCCATGTGTGAACGGTTACTGCAGGAACATGGCTGGCTCATTCATCTGCGAATGTTCACTTGGCAGCAAACTGGACCCAACCAGAACCATCTGTATTGGTGAGTCTCATAGAGCCCAAGAATTTCCATGGAAACCATCCTTGTCAGTTTTCCCAGGGCTCGGGGAGGAAGAGGCAGCTTGAGAACACCCCATTCTCTGCTAACAAGGAAGGAACTATTTGTTTGTGCTAAAAAGCTAAGCTCTGGTTTACTCATCACTGACTCTGGTGTAATTCTCTGTCATTTAGCTCCTTTGTCCCTTGAAACTGACTGCAAAAAACAGCAGAGAGCTCACTCACTGCCCCCCCCCCCCACTTTCCAACACAGCTCAGACCAGGAGCCTGACAGAGTCCCAGCTCTGCCTCTTGCTACTGGTTGGTGGTGCAGAGCACAACCACACTGTGCTGGCACCTTCTCAGTTCTTCTGGGCTGCTGCTGGTCTTCAAGGGAGCTGGAATTTAGTTTGGTGCATTATGCCCTGAGCAGCTCCAGTCTCAACTGCTTTCTTCCCAAACGCACTGTGGTCTAATCAGAGTGGATGGGTTCACACCTGTCTGTGGGGGGTGAGAGGCAGCCCGTTAGGGGGTGGGTGTGTGTGTGTGTGTGTGTGTGTAAGATGGATGGAGCAGTGACCTGCCTGACAACTCCTCTGCTTCTCCCCCAACAGACAGCATGAAGGGGACGTGTTGGCTGAACATTCAGGGTGGTCGCTGCGAAGTGAACATCAACGGAGCCACGCTGAAGTCGGAGTGCTGTGCCACCTTGGGAGCTGCCTGGGGAAGCCCCTGTGAACACTGCGAGCTGGGTACTCCTGCCTGAGGGACTGCTGGGGCGGTGGGGGGAGTTCTTGTGATGAGGATGTGGACGCGATGCTGCTCTATCTGAGCCTGCCTTTCAAACAGTTCATTTATTTATCTGATTTATTACCTTCGCGTGTACTGGGATACAGTGGTTTTACAGCCATCCAGACAGATCATTCCAAACATAATGGCATCGAAGTAGTGCAAAAGGAAAAAGCGTAATAGAATGCAGAATGTAATGTTGCAGCTACGAAGGGCAGTCAGACAAATAATGTGCAAGGGCTATGACAAGGAAGACTGAGCGATCAAGGGTTTGTCGTAGAGGAGGTTCGTACAAGAGTCTTATGACAGGCGAATATATGGTCACTCATCTCAATCAAAATCCCTGTTTTATAATATGGCCTTCACTGTATTAAACAAAGAACTTTATGAGGTGCTGGTTAAGCATTCACTCAGTATTTTTACAGGTTCAGGAAGATGGATCAGTATGTGACTCAGCTTTTTGAGATGTGAAAAGTAGAGGTACCTTCTCTCCGAGTGGAATGAATGTAAAGGCTTTGGACCTGTTTAAGGAGCTGGGGGAAGCCTCATAATTTAACATACCTCATCTTACCACCAATACACAAGGGACTGAGAGATGGTCACAATGCAACAGGCAAAGCCATGCAGGATAAAGGAAACCTGATATTGTGAAAAACAGGAGCAGCCAGCACAGCACTGGAGCCACTAGCTTTATCAAGTGTAACATGGTGAGGGTAGGCACACCAATTCACAATGTACAGTTTTGGGAGGCGAAGCTGGTGTATGCATTGTGAATTTGGTAAATTATTGCTCATGTATTATAACCCAATGAAATTTGCATTTTCAGCCCAAACATGTTTAGTTGATTCTGGATAACGAACAGAAAATGCTAAAAATAAGGCAGGTGGCATCTCTGGAAAGAAAAATGAGGTAGATGTTATAGCTGACTGAATTTTCATCAGATCATTGACCTGAAATGATAATACTTCTCTCTCTATAGGTGCCACTTGAGTTATGAAGAATCTCCAACATTTCCTATTTCAGATTTGCAACACTAGTAGTTTGTTTTTTTTTAAATTTTAATTTAGCGCCTAAAATGAGATAATACAGAGTTCTTAGTTACTAGAGTCAATAACATCTTAACTAAAGCCTTGAAGATGACCTTGTTATGAACAGTCTTGTGACTAAGGGAACAGCTAGAAATGAGGAGGAATTTTTTCTCTCTGAAGGACAGCAAGGAAGGCTATCATGGCATGCAGAGGGATCTGCATCAGCTGGAAAAATGGACTAAAAAAATGGCAATGGAACTTAATGCGGACAAGTATGAGGTTTTTCACTTCAGTGGGACCAACCAGGGTAGCTCTTACACAATGAATAGTAGGGCCCTGGGGAATGTGGTAGAACAAAGGGATCTGTGACTACAGGTCCATAATTCATTGAAAGTGGCGTCACAGGTAGATAAGGTCGTAAAGAAAGCTTTTAGCACATTGGCCTTCATAAATCAAAGTACTGAGTCCAGGAGATGGGATGTTATGTTGAAATTGTAAAAGACGTTGGTGAAGCCTGATTTAGAGAATTGTGTGCAGTTTTGGTCACCTACCTACAGG
Source organism: Mobula hypostoma (assembly GCF_963921235.1). Taxonomy (NCBI): domain Eukaryota; kingdom Metazoa; phylum Chordata; class Chondrichthyes; order Myliobatiformes; family Myliobatidae; genus Mobula; species Mobula hypostoma. The sequence continues at coordinate 20,807,996 of NC_086120.1, read as the reverse complement.
AAAGATGTAAACAAGATAGAAAGAGTACAGAGAAAATTTACAAGGATGTTGACGGATCTGGAGGACCTGCATTATAAGGAAAGATCGAATAGGTTAGGACTATATTCTTTAGAACATAGAAGATTGAGAGGAGATTTGATAGAGGTATATAAAATTAAAAGGGGTATAGATAGGCTAAATTAAGCAGGCTTTTTCCACTGAGATTGGGTGGGACTATAACCATAGGTCATGCGTTAGGGTGAAAGGTGATAAGTTTAAGGGGAGCATAAGGGGAAACTTCTTTACTCAGAGGATTGTAAGAGTGTGGAACAAGCTGCCAACACAAGTGGTGCATGCGAGCTTGATTTCAATGTTTAAGCAGAAGTTCAGATAGGTACATGGATGGTAGGGGTATGGAGAGCTAAAGAGGTCAATGAGAGTAGGCAGTTTAAATGGTTTGGGCATGGACTAGATGGGCTGAAGGGCCCATTTTGGTGCTGTACTTTTCCATGACTCTAAGGTAGTGAACCATTGGAATTTTCTACCCCAGAGAATATTTAAGGATGAGACAGGGAGAGCTTTGGTCTGTAGGGGGAATCACAGGTAATCGGGAATAAGCAGCAAGTGTAGCTGAGGCCAAATCATATCTGCCGTGATCTTATGGAACGGTGAGGCAAGCTTAAGTCCTCTGGACTACCTTGTCTTTTATTATGTTCTTTAGGACCAATCTTTGGCAAGTCTAGATATCTGTTTTTCTTTTGCAGATCCATCATGTCCCAGAGGATATGCAAGAGTGAAGGGTGTTACTTGTGAAGGTGAGTTCAGACTGTTCAACTACTCCAGCCATAGCACAGATTAAATCATCCAGCCAGACTCAGACAGAGGATAATCACACATGGTTTTGACTGATAGTGAGCCAGCTTTCTTGTTTTACATTGTTTACATTTTTATTCCCATTGATGTCTTGATCTGCTCCATAAAGTATTACTTTAAACATTTGGGCAAGAGTAAGGGGAGACTGGTTCAAACATTTATTTAGGGTGGTTGTCAAAAAATTCTTCATATTAGGAGGTATTTAGTGTAAATTGGGTGACAACAGACCAGCTGTTCTTTATATTACCATCTCCCTATGTCCACTAATGGGAGATATAGTTGCCAGTCCATAAAAGGACTAAGGAACCAAGCATCCCATAGGCATGCATATTTGTGGCTTTATCAACTTAAAGCAGGATAGTCTAGGCTTAGGGAAACCTGCACAAGGGAGGAAAATGGAGTGAAGTAAATGTCATTAGATCAGCTGACTTTCAAATTAGCAGAAACGTTTCACTGTGACTTCTAATACTTTTGCCACATCTAATGGGCTGCTGTCCAGAACTTTTTAAGGAAACAAGTTACAGACAAAGACATACCTAGTGCGATTTCACATGTTTCTTCGCAGACTATTGTCTGGGTGCCAAGTGTAAACTAGCTATGGAATCCATCCAGTTTGGTGAATTCAAAGATAGATTGACAAACTTATTCGGTTCCTTACTCCACCAAAATTATGACCTTATTTTAAAGTTCTCCTAGAACTTTCATGTTTCACATAACCCCAGATCCATGACATTGGTCTGTTTGCTTCAATTAATAAGGAAATGGGTAATTTCTCATGTTTCTTTCTCACCAGATGTGAACGAGTGTGACGTGTTCCCTGGCGTTTGCACAAATGGACGTTGTGTAAACACACAGGGCTCCTTCAAGTGTGAATGTCCCGAAGGACTGACTCTAGATGGAACTGGGAGAACATGTGTCGGTGAGTACGGGTCACGGAAGAGCAGGAAGAAGAGAAAATAGTTTAGTGGATCCACCCCGCTGAAGGGGTACAGAAGGGAACTGAAAAAGTAACTAACAAGAGTGAAGTAGTGTGACCTGTGGAGAAGTAACATGGAGCAGCAGTAGAATATCCTGATATCGGAGTAAATATTCACAAATTCCTGAAGGTGGCAGGACAAATTGATAAGGCAGTGAAAGAACTTAATGGAGTACTTGGTTTTGTGAAGCAGCAACCACAAAAAAAAACTCAAGCTGAATCTGTATACATCAACTTAGATTTCTGCAGAAGAGTTGGATAGAATTCTATCCACTTCAGGAAGGAATATCCCTGGAAAGAGTACAGAAAAGGTTCACCAAAATGATACCAGGACTGATGAATTTGGTTATATTGGGAGACCAAAGCAGTCCAAGAAGACAGCTCACCACAGCATTTCAGAAAGAATAATAGGGATGGGCAATAAACGCTGGTCTTGTCAGCAGTGGTCAAATCCCATTAAGTAAATGATTAAACAGTCAAGGTGGCTGGGGTTATACTTCCTGAAGCAATGCTGAGCTAATAGAAGTATTCAAAATCATGAAGTGTATTGCCAAAGCCACAAGGAGAACCTTTCCACTGGGAAGAGGATTTGTAATGAGAGTTCAATGTTTAAAATAGTTATCCGGATTGCCAGATGGGGAGCAAGAAAAGATTTTTCACATGGAGTATTAGATCTGGAACACACTGCAGGAAAAATCTGCAGAAATAGATTCCATAGAAACTTCTAGAAGATAATTGGATGAGTATGGAGAAGGCTTAGTGCAGGATTAAACTGAACAGCTTGTGTCAAGACCTGGCATCGATCCAACAGTCTGCATGTCTCTGTTCTGTCCTGTAAGAGTTGATCATTCTAAGATCCCCAGTTGTTACCAGCATTCTTTTTGGTGTCTGTGGATATCTGCTCTGAGTAAGCTTAATACTGCATGGAGAATACAGCACACCCACTGAAGGGGGAGAGAGCAGGCTCTCCACACAGGCTAACTCCAATTACTTGATAACTACTAAAGTGGAGATTGTTCAATCTTGCAGTTAGAATCTAATAACCAAGACAGAAACTGTCCTTTCAGACAGCTTTGAACTCTCATGAATATCTAGGTATTCAGGATGGAGTTCGCTAACCTGAAGTGGGTGAATTTGAAACCAGTGAGCTGCTAATTCATTTTTAGCCAGACATGTATCCTTTTTTTTAGCATCTTTCACCTCTCTGCTTTTCAAAATATAATGTACAGGGTTGTTACTATAATTTATTTATAGGGATAATGAGAACAGTAAATCCTGCAACTACTCAGCAGTCAGGATACATTTGTGGGAAGAAAAAGCAGAATTAATGTTTCAGGTCAAAGTCCCTTCACCAGAACTGCAGGGGGGACAAAAGAAGCTTGTTAAGCTGCAGCTAGAGTGGGGAGGTTGCTGGCAAGGGCAGTATTTATTGTCAAACATAATGCATAGTGTACCAGAGGAACAAGCCCTTTGGCTCACAATATCGTACCAAACTAATTAAATGCCTAAGCTAATCTCTTCTGCCTGCACAATGTCCATATTTCTCCACTCTGTGCACATTCATGTGCCCATCTCAAGTGTCTCTTAAATACCTATATCAAATTTGCATCCACTCCCACCCCTGGCAGAGTATTCCAGACACCCAGCACAATGTGCAAAAAATAAACTTGCCCCGCACATCTACTTTGAACTTGCTCCACTCACTTTAAATGCTTGCTCTCTAGTATTAGGCATCCTAACTGTGGGTAAAGATACCAGTTCACTTCTCTCTTTATGCCTCTCATAATCTTATGACGTTCTAGCAGGTCTTCCCTTAGCTACCCAAGTTTGTCCAACCTCTCCTTGCAGTGTATACTCTTCAGTCCAGGCAGCATCCTTGCAAACCTCCTATGTAACCACATCTTTCCTGTAATGGGGCAACCAGAGTTGAATGCAGTACTCCAAATGTGACCAAACAATTCTAAAAAAAACTGCAACGTACCTTTCTGGCTCGACTAAGAAAGGAAAGGATGCTTCGTCCTGACGAAGGGTCTCGGCCCGAAACGTCAACTGTACCTCTTCCTAGAGATGCTGCCTGGCCTGCTGCGTTCACCAGCAACTTTGATGTGTGTTGCAAGCATGTCGTATGCTCTCTTTACCATCTCAAAGTTCAAAAAAGTTCAAAGTGAAATTTATTATCAGAGTACATGCATGTCACCACATACAACCCTGAGATTCTTTTTCTTTCAGGCATTCTCAGCAAATCTATAGAACAGTAACTGTAAACGGAATCAATGAACAACGAACTGTGCAACGAACTTCTCAACCTGTGCAGCCCTTTTCAGGCAGAATGGACTTGGATACCTAGATCCCTCTGTACATCAAGATTGTTAAGGGTCTTGCCATTAAAAGTATACTGTTCCTTTATATTTGATCTCCCAAAGTGCATCATCTTGCACTTGGCCTGACTAAACTTCATCTGCCATCTCTCTGCCTATCACTGCCACTGATTTATATCCAGCTGTATCCTTTAGTGACCTTCTACATTTCCACAATGCCACCAATTTTTGTCCAACCTTATTCACCCTTATGAAGGAGGTGATGAGCTGGTTTCTTGGACTACTTTGGTCTTTCCACATAACTCTGATAGGGTAAAATCAGAGTAGTCTTGGGGATGAGCTATAAACAAGGTTATCTGGCCAGTGAGTGAATGGGAACAGTTAGAGGGTGAGGGAGGGTGTAGAAGTTACAAAATGCAGAGGTGGAGAACAAACCCAGCAGGTCAGGCTGAGCAGGTCCCCTGTTCCCAGAGAAGCAAAACAACAGACGAGCTGAGCCAATATCACAGATGGATGATTGATACAGACAGAAGAATTAAGTTGCTTGCAGTTGTAAAGACTAGATAGAGTGGATATGGAAACTTTGGGAGAGTCTAGGACCAAAGGGCACAGACTCATAATTGAAGGAGAACCCTAGAACTTCTTCAGCCAGAAGGTGGTGAATCTGTAGAATTCATTATTACAGACAGCTGTGGAGGACAAGTCACTGGGTATATTTAAAGGGGAGGTTGGTAGGTTCTTGATTATGGGGAGAAGGCAGGAGAATGGGGTTAAGAGGGAAAATAATTTGGCCATGATCAATGGCGGAGCAGATTTGATGGACTGAATGGCCTAATTCTACTTCTAAAACTTCTGGTCTTATGCTTGCAGGATTCAATTTTGAGTCAGGAGCAGTTGGTCAACTGGTTTTGCTGATGGTGTGTTTACCCAGGCTGATCAATGCTAATGTATTTCTCTCATGCTGTCTTCCTCTGCTAGATGTCCGCTTGGAGCATTGCTACCTGAAGTGGGAGGAGGACGAATGCACAGAGCCAGTGGGTGGCCGCTTCCGCATTGATGCTTGCTGCTGTTCGATCGGCCATGCGTGGGGAGCAGACTGTGAGGAGTGCCCACAGCCTGGCACACTGGAATATGAGGCTATTTGCCCTAGGGGACCAGGTTTTGCCAACAGGGGTGATGTTTTGACAGGGAGGCCATTCTATAAAGGTAACCGCTCAATAAACCTGATTCAGTTGTTTTTATGACTCATTTGCATTCCAAGCTAGTAGACTAAGGGAATAGAAAAGAAAGAGGGACATAGATATGAAGAAGATTTTTGTCAGCAAAGAGGAAGGAAAATCCCAGGATGGCACATTTATATTAAACTCCAGGATACAGATTTGGCTCAATTTCAGGCAATCTCTTAATTTGGCTCAAATTCAGAGACAAGCTTCTGAGTAGATTTCAGAGTGAGCACCAGTAATTGGCCTCCTGGTGTGGAGTGCTAGGGATCAGCCAGCTAGTTTCTGACAGGTCGATAATCTAAACTGCAGTTCCCTGGGATTATTGTGAAAGTAAAAATGCAGTTTAAATCTAGTCAATCTGCTTTTCCAGCTATGGTCACAGGGCCAATTTCTCCATCTTCCATAAAGTGTGGACGTGATTTAAATTGTATTTAATCTCTTGAGATCTATGAATGGAAGTAGGTCAGTCTGACTTTTTCAGTTTGACTTGTACTCAGATTGATTGTCCTGTTTTATTACAGGGAATGTTTCCGGAAAAAACTGTTTGGGACTGAAAATCCTCTGGAAACCTGTCCTCCCCTCACAGGATGTCCAAAGTTATTCACTGGCTACATTAAATGTCTTATTGTTTTTCAGATATCAATGAATGTAAGGTATTCTCCAGCCTGTGCACATATGGAACATGTCGTAACACAATTGGCAGCTTTAAGTGTCGTTGTGAGAATGGCTTTGCCCTAAACATGGAGGAGAGGAATTGTACAGGTGGGATATTATTAGGAAAGGCAAACTACAGTTCATATTTAAGACACAAGAATGTATTCCACTCCATCCTTCTTCATCTGCCCTGTGGCATTAAGTTATGTTTTATCTTCCTTTGTTTGTTTCTTCTCTCTCATTCATTTCTCTCTCTCTCTCAATCTCTCTCTCTCTCTCTCTCTCTATCACATACTCTCTCTCACTCTCTCACTGTTTTGAATCTCAGTCTTCTACTCCTTTCCTGTTCATCTCTTTCCTTCTGTCTTTAATTTTCTTTCTCGCTCCCTCTCCCTCACACTAATTCACCTATCATCTCCTTTCCTTTATCTGCAGATATCAACGAATGCCGCATTTCACCAGATCTCTGTGGGCACGGTACCTGTGTGAACACACCAGGCAGTTTCGAATGCGAGTGTTTTGATGGATATGAAAGTGGTTTTATGATGATGAAAACCTGTATGGGTAAGTGGCAACCACCGGCCAATTATTGCTTGGCCAGCTGTGTTTCACAGCAAATAAAAGTAAATTGTAATAGTCCAACATTGAGAGAATGGCCAGGAGATTGGTTCCAATTATGGAGTGTAGAATTAAGGGCATAGACTGAGGCCAAGTGGCTGACCTTGTAGGGAAGAGTACAAATTTCATTACGTGGAGAGTTGCAAAGCTTTGTAACGCTCTGCTTTAAAAGGCTGCAGTACTCAAACATTAAATATATCCAAGGTTGTGACCGAGAGAATTTTGAACCTAATGATATGGAGCTCAAGCTGAAAAAGGAACCTGAGACCATGGAACAACCATAATCTTAATGAATGGCAGTGCAGGCTGAGAGAGCACATGGCCTTTTCTCACCTGTATTTCCAGTATTCTCACATTGGCCATCCACTGAGGTCTAATGTGAATCTTTGATTTTCCAGCAACCAAGGCCCTGTTGGGAGAGTGCAGAGACAGGAGCGAGAACGGAACAGGGATATGGTTCCCACCGTTCCCATACCAATATCTTATTAATGACATGTCTGCAAGTGCTTATGTGGGCTTTTAATGTACCAAATTAAAATTCTTGTAGATGCCTTTAAACTTAATGGGTTATAAATAGTTTCTCAAGCAATGTAGTGGTAAGAATTGTAATATTTTTTCCATGTCACTTAAGTAAGAGTTTCTTAATTGTGTTATGTTTTTATCTTTTTATGTGGAGGCAGCCTCCCTGAATTTTCTCCCAACATCTCCCATGATCCCCAGTAGTCTGCATGGCTTCTCTTTGATCCCATTAACTTTCACACCATCTCCTATTTCCTTCACTGTTTTCAATTACTCCCATTGGCTGAATTTACCTCTTCTAGATCCTATCAGTTCCCAGAACACATTAAGTGCCTCCCGATGTTCCCAGTGGTGTCCAGAGGTTCCTGTGTTCCAATGATTGGAACAACTTGAAGCCCATGGGACACATGCTATGCCTTAGCAAGCTTGGCACCACATCGTGACACAGACTAAACTGGGAATGCCAGCCCTGCTGAGACTCCTTCATATACATCTGGCCTTATATTTCCACAGCTGGTGCCAGAACTGGAAATACACTGAAGCCCAGCACTCGCTCTTGGACCAGCCACAGACACCCATCTTGGTGGCCTCTCTAAATGGTTTCCACATGTCACAGTGAATGGGTTTGGGAGAGAAGCTGCCAAAAAAGAGCTGGAACCTGCCAATCTGTGCTGTTAGGAGAATCTGTAGAACACTTAATAAATGCCACGCTGTGGACACAGTGAGAGTCAGAGTACATTTCCAAAGCTATGTTGTTGGATCCACAATTAGAAGTGTGGAAGAAATGTACCACTAGCTTCAGTTCGTCTCACTGCACAGAAACAACATACTGCCCCAGGTCCACTGAGTCCACACCGTACAATGCTTTAAGTTGTTAAACTGAAGGGAAAGGAGCTAACGGCAATAGGAACAGACCCTCCAGCCCAACAGGTCTTTGCTGACCATAAATTCCTCTCCATATTGATCCCACATACCAGCTCAGTCCATAGCCAACTATGCCTTGGTGATTCAAATGCTGGTCTAGATGCTTCTTAAGTTTTCTGTAAATATACGGACAGAGACCTGCAAGTTTCATAAGTCAATTGCTTAACTTATATGCATGTCTGCACCAACATTCCCCGACTTGCACCTTTACCAACATGACCCTACCCATTCTCTGACCCTTCCACTTGATACCAGCTCACAAAAAATTCTCCACCTCATAATTCCCTGTTTAAACCCTCCTCCTCACACTCCAATACAAACCCTTCTCCTCGATCCTCCTGTACAGACCCTCCTCGTTATAATTATTCCTAAACACTGTCAGCATTGAGGAGTTGAAAACTTGTCACTTCCTTAAACACTATTTTGTATATTAATATATTAAATTCTGTCCATGTATTTACAGAACGAAGAACAATTAATTCACTGAGGGTCTGCTGTGTGTGCGTTTCAGTCAAGAATCGTAAAACCATATTGTCATTCCATGACCTCAGTAAGGTTGAACTGGGGGGGGGGGTATAGTTTCCATTTGCAAAGCTGATACCACTCTTCTGTTTCTTGGTACAGACATCGACGAGTGTGAGAGAGACCCTTTGCTGTGTCGGGGCGGAACTTGTGTGAACACAGATGGCAGCTATGAATGCATCTGCCCCCCAGGTCATGAGTTGACCTCCGAGGGTGACGGCTGTGTGGGTGAGCAGCTTCACAAATCTACCTGAAAATACATTTAATGGATGCTTATATTTGAACCCTGAAGCCGCTTATGAGAAGTTACGTCGATGGAAGGAAGGCTTAGCTTCCTACCACCGGAGCATGACGAACCAAGAATTGGCAACTCAGGTTGGAGGTCTTGTCACCTGATCCCTCTTCCTAACCTGCAAACTTCAGGGTTACCACCTGACAGTGTCAGCAGGCTTGCCCCTTGATGTAAATACTCCTTATCCCCACACCTCCCATCCCACCAATTGTTGATCCCAAAGGCTTCGGAAATAATCCCGGCTGTTTTGACTGTTTTCTGACTGTTATTTTCTGTGAGGAATGTACTATGAATATCTTACGCTCACAATTCTATTCCACATTACAGATATCGATGAATGCTCTCTAAGTGACAACCTGTGCAAGAATGGGCGCTGTGTGAACATGATTGGGACCTACCAATGTGCCTGTGACTCAGGTTATCAGTCCACCAATGACAGACAGGGCTGTGTGGGTAAGAAACTTTCCGTATAGTCAGACTCGCAGTGGATAAACTCCCTTGCAGCTGTGGAGTGGGCGAACCTTAGTCAATACAGTAAAGTGCAAACCAGGGACTAACCTTGAAAGTGTTATTTTCCACAAATACCATTTGAACGACCAGATGCCTATGCAGCCTTGGCCACACGGGAACAGTAATGCATCTGAGGTTAGACTTGGTGAAAGAAGATTTACAATTGTGCAGTGCTACTCTACTACAGCCACACACCCTCCTTATCATCATTTCCCTGAGTTCCTTCTTCTCTCCTACCAATCTCACCGACCATTACATCCATCTGTTTAGCTTATTCAACACTCCATTCTTACTCTAGGGACATTTCAAGTTGTCTCCTTATTCCAATGAACTACTTGTTCAAAGAGATGACTATGGTAAATTACACCACAATCTAATTGTACTTTGAAGAAGCAAGCTTCCCCAACTGCTCTTCTAAGTTTTGTATGATATTCACAAAATGCTGGAGGAACTCAGCAGGTCAGCCAGCATCAATAGAGAGGATTAAATGGCTGAAATTTTAAGCCAAGCATGGGATTTCAGGATCAAGATCAAGATCAAGAACATGTCTCAGCCTAAAACATCAACTGTTTATTCCTCTCCATAGATGCAGCCCGACCTGCCAAGTTTCTCCAATATTTTGTGTGTGTTGTTCTGGATTTCTAGCATCTACAGAATCTCTTGTGTTTTTGTATGATATTCCCTTTGAGCCATATGTCTTTATGACATTTGCTCACTCCATTTCTTACAGTAGAAGACTAAACAAAATCCTTTCCTTTCCAAACTAAGCCAGTCCCAATTTTCTGATTCTTTCCTCAGAAGATTACCCCTTCAAGCTGCATATTAAATTGGTTGTCTTTCATTGAATCTTTTGAGATCTTTTACAGCCTTGTTTGATAACATTCATGTGCTGAGGTAGAACTGCATTTTGTTTGAAATGATTCCTCTGGTCACCAGAAGGTGTGTTTGTGAGAATCTGCTATCGGATGTCTTCTTCCTGTTTCAGATATTGATGAATGCACCATTATGAATGGGGGATGTGATACACATTGCACGAACTCAGAAGGAAGCTATGAGTGCAGCTGTAGCGAAGGTTACGCTCTGATGCCTGATAAGAGAACGTGTGCAGGTAAGCAGCATGGCACATACAGCACTGACCATATCCTATCAACCATCAGGCTAATTTCAACCAATGTTGCATCTTGGGGATGATCCCCTGTAAAGTGTTATTTTTATTTATGTCAGACTGACGTGATTAACTTGATATACTGAGGATTTAGATTCACATTGAAACAATATGGACTTGGTCCTTACGTTTGAAGGATGAAACCTAACAGTTGTCTCTGAAGAATTCAACTGGTCTTTCTGAGCCTTCTTACTTTTGGGAACTAAAGCTATTGAGAACTAAAGCTATTCAGGAATATGGGCAACGAGTTAGGCTACATATTAACCATGGTTTTATTAATGATAGAAGAAGTTTAAAGTGTTAAGTGCCATCACCAAGTTATCATAGTTAGCTGTGGTGGGAATTTGGTTGCTCCCATTAATAGTGTGTCCTGCAGTACACATATGATCTGTTGCTTCCAGCACACTCACCCTTACCAACTGGATGGAGGGTACACAACAACAGAGGATTCTGCAGAAAATTAGTGCATGAAATTGGAGTGAAATGAAACGTGATTCTGATTTTAATTTATTCAGATATTGATGAATGTGAGGAGAATCCTGATATTTGTGAAGGTGGGCAATGTACCAACATCCCTGGAGAATATCGCTGCCTCTGCTATGATGGATTCATGGCTTCCATGGACATGAGGACTTGTCTGGGTAAGTACGAAAGCCTGTAAATGTTATTCGTAGTGCAAGGAGATTTCACGTGTAAATTAATGACATCACTCTTGGGCTAGAATACTCTGAACTAGTTCACCGTTTTTCAAATACCATTCGTTGAGTTTAATGTGGATATCAGATTTGTGATTCAGGCTCAGTTCCCTGGTGTCACCAGTCCTGGATAAGTCACACAGTATGTGTGGAGAGCAAATTTTATTTTTCCTGCATTTTCCCTGAGGGCAGGGGAAACAAAGATAATTTTTTTCACACATATTATATTGTTACAATAGTTATGCTTTGACTCATGATATTTAGTGTCCCTACCTGCTCTTGGAGAGATGGACATGAACTATAATCCTTCAGAGGAGGGTGGGTGATGGTGAGTGCAACTGGAAGGGCTGGACGCAGTGGGCAGTAGGCATTAGGAGGAGGGGTCCGGTTGAAAGGAAGAATCTATTAGTGTGTGGGTGGGGTATAGGGGGAAGGGGCCCAGTAGTGAATGAGTTGAGGGAGACAAAGACCCTGTGGTCACGGGTAGCGGGTGAGCTGAGGTTGGGTGAGAGGAGGTGTCCAGAGTGTGTGGATTGTGTGAAGAAGGTTGGGTTGGTGGGAGGAAGGGCCCAGAGGTATGTGCGGTGCGGAGGATGAAAGGAACCAAGTGGTGACTAAGTTGGAGAAGATGTGCTGGAGTGAAAAATCCAGCAGTTGGTGGAAGGTCGTTTGTGATTTATAATGGTGTGTGGAGGGGTGGGGAATCAATGACTTTTGTTATCACATAACAGATTGTAAGCCAGTGCTGATTCTCATCTGCAACCAAAGGAATTCCACAACAGTCTTTCAAGTTAAGCTGCAGAACCTCAGTTTAGTACAACAGGGTGCTGGCTCAACCTGTGAACCAGTGACTTCAATTTGTGTGATGTTTAATTCCATTATATGATATGGGGGAAAAAATCTGTCATGTCGAACTTCCTTTCCAGATGTTAATGAGTGTGAGTTGAATCCAAATATCTGTCTCCATGGTGACTGTGAGAATACCAAAGGCTCTTTCATCTGCCATTGCCAGCTGGGATATTTTGTGAAGAAAGGAACCACAGGATGCACAGGTTAGAGCTCTACTTGTTTCCAGTCTTAATGAAGCATCTCGGCCTGAAATGTCGACTGCTTATTCCCCCTATAGATGCTACCTGACCTGCTGAGTTCCTCCAGCATTTTGAGTGGTGTCTTTTTGTTCATCTAAAATGACCCATTAAAGTGAAAAATTAAAGCCTACACTGAAATCAAATTAGAACTTGAACAAGTATTGCAAATACTGTATTTCTAATTTATTTTTGAGTTTAAGCTGCTGATGTCCTGGTTTACATAGCCTTGCACCTTCTGGCACCCTCACTGTTTATACGTTTATATCTTGTCATCTCTGACTTGACTTCATTTTATCACAGCCTCAGAAGCCTTGGACCTTCTTTCATGCTCCTCCCTTCCCTTTTCCTGCAGTCCACACTCTTTCAATGAATGCTTCCATGTACTCGCTTCTGCCTTGGCAATACCCCTGTGTCCCCAGCTCAGAAAATGATATGTCACATTTTCCATTTCCCACATCAGTTATGGCAAAACCTCTTAAAAGGTTGGGTTGAGTTCCTTCTGTGCCCTGCCTGGGGAATATTCAGTCAAATCCACATCCAAACATGTTGCTCTGGATTTTTCGGAGATTCAAAGAACATTTATTATCAAAGTTCGTGTGTGGTATACATCCCTGAAATTTGTCTTCCCCGCAGACAGCCATGAAACAAATGAGAACCATGGAATCAAACAAAAATATCAAACATCAAACATCAAACATCAAACCCCTTCCCCCCACCCCAGCACAAAAAAATCATGCAACTGGCAACAAAAAAAAGTGCGTGGAAACAGAATATAAAAGACAAAATCAAAAGGCACATCTCTGTACACTTTAGCTCAGTGTTGATTATCTGCAGGCCGCCCTGATTCAAAATTGCCCAAAAATAGTAACAATAAAGAGCAACCAGAACACACAATAAAGCTGAATTAGAGTCCAGATCTCCAATCCACATTGATTAAACCTTGCCCCAGCACCATCTGCTGACAGCATCGAGGGAGAGAGCGAGCCATCACTCAAACAATAACGTTCTTAAGATGCCAGCCTGGTATCAGCGGCCAAATAAGTCAGCTTGTTCCTAGTCTGTTGCCTTACTCTTTCCAACCCTGCCTATGTTTCCTACATTACAACAGTGATGACATTTGGTTGCTCTTTAACTGTTGGATATCCTATGGTATTAACTGCAAGACCAATCCTTCCCTTCCTCTTCCTTTGCCTTCCAATCCCTCAAAATAGAAAAGTTTTGAAACCTGTGATGTTTAAGCAATGTAAATCCCTTAAAATGAGCCTGCAGCTTGAAACCAACAGTTCTGAGCTACTGGGTCTATCTCCCTGTGACTCTGTGAGTTTCCTATGAGTTTTCCGGTTTCCTCCTATATCCCGAAGATGTGCCGGTCAAATAGGTTAATTGATCATTATAGACGAGTGAAAAAATCTGAGGGAGTTGAAGGGAGTGTGGAGAGAATTAATAATAGAATTTGTGTCGGCTTGGTGTAAATTGGGTGCTTGACGGTTGGCTGAAGGGGCTGTCTTCATCCTTTATGACTCAGTGGTTTCAAAAATAATAAAAGGTTATTACTTTTGATTGAGTGTATTGCTCAAGCTGTATAAGGCACTGGTACAGGCCTCAGAATATTGTGAGCAGTTTTGAGCTTTTTAAGAAAGAGTGTGCTGATATTGGAGAGGGTTCAGAGGAGGTTCACGAGAATGATTCTGGGATTGAAAGGCTTATCATATGAACAGTGATTGAAGGCTCTGGGACTGTACTCGCTGGAATTTAGAAGAATGAGGGGAGGATCTCATTGAAACTTATCAAATGTTGTAAGGCCTAGATAGACTGAATGTGAAGAGGATATTTCCTTAGCTTGAGGTATCTAGGACCGGGGGCACAGCCTCAATGTAGAGGGGCGTCCATTTGGAACAGAAATTAGGAAGAATTTCTTTAGCCAACGGGTGGTGAATCTGTGTTGCCACAGGTGTCTGTGGAGACCAGGTCACTGGGTGCATTTAAAGTGGAGGTAGATGTGTTCTTGATTAGTCAGGGCGTGAAAGGTTATGGAGAGAAGACAGGCAAATGAGGTTGAGAGGAAAACGGATCAGCTGTGATGAAATGGCAGCGCAGACTCAATGGGCCAAATGGCTCAATTCTTCTCCTGTTTTATGGCTCTATTATCAAGATACTACTACTACCTCTGGTTGCTAATTCCAATAACAGGTTTATCAAGTTTAAATTGTTAAAGTAGGTAATTAGAAAAATATCCATATTTTGGATGTATTAGAAGCATGATACTTTGGCACCAGGATTATTTAAGTCTGAGACCATCCCTTGTTTAATTGAAATCAAGGGATCTGCAGAAGCAGAGGGATAAAGTTGAACTACGGCATTAGAAAGATTGGATTGCTGTGGTTAAGGGCTTCAAGAAGCCAAGAAAATTCTATTGTTCTAAACTACTAATATACCTGAACTCCTCTATGGACTACTGTCTGGGTTCTTTAAGGTTGTTATAGCCAGGGGTGATTAGCTTCCACTACCTATTAAACGCTCCCAATGGTGTGTGTCTCAAATAGCCTCTTACAACCAAGTTCAGCTCCTGGCCTTCACATGTCGCGTAGCTACTAAGCCTATTGGAACTATTTCTACGAAAAGAAGAAGGGACAAAGGCAGGTTACTGGTGCCTTAAAACCAGTTGCTTCGGGCAGATCGGGCTCATCAGCTGTGGTTGGCAGCTCATCTCAGAGAAGAAACTCTGATCTCTAACCTGCACCATCTTGCGCTATACCCAATCATGGAGAAGGCTTTTGAGTAAACCCTGAAGAAAAATTCAGAGCTGGAGTCCCTAAAGCAGTCCTATGTTGAGTTCAACGCTGACTGGCAACTCCTGAAATGCCACTAGTTGCAATCTGTATTGGTCTGTGCTGTTCCTTTGGATTCATCAGCTGCATGAAGAGCAGGAGCTGCCAGATGTGCAATGGCTTGCTCTCCATATTGTACTGTCCTGGCTTGCATATCACACAGACAACATCCATCGTCAACCCCGACCAACAGAGGACTTCACGACTATGGACTGTCTTCAGATCTCCTACATTAGCCAGCCATTGTCTCTACTAATTTGCAGTATATTGAGAACTTGTCATAACATTAATAGCTCAGTGAAGTTATGGAATGGTTGGATAAAGCCATCACTTAAAACAGAAGAGGCAATGAATTAGGATATCACCCAGGTATTGTCTTAATACCACCAATCCAGAACCCCTTCCAACATTCTTGTGAATTTCTAGAATATTATATCTTTGATCAAATTAAATGTCACAAAGTTTGGTTCCTTGGTCCTAATTTTAATCTAAATTTGCTATGTTGTGTAATCAGAGGCTCTTGAGCAACTCATGACCCTCCTAACTTTTTCATAGATATTGACGAATGTGAAATTGGAGCTCACAACTGTGACATGCACGCCTCCTGTGTGAACGTGCCAGGGAGCTTCAAGTGCAAATGTCGTGATGGATGGATCGGAGATGGTCTTGAGTGCATCGGTGAGTACGTTAGTGATTGGCATTTTGTTTCTGTTCAATCATATTTAGCAAATCCACTTTACAATAAGAAAGAGAAAACATGTCGGGGGAATGTTCTCTCAGTACTTCAGAAATAAACAGCAAAAACTTTGAAATGAGAGAGACTACTGCTTCAGACTTTGCAATCACAACTCTTTGGTGAGTGTAAAGTTAGCTTCTTCTGCATATTCACTCTTTGAGTCTTCCATTTGAGTTGGCTATTGTGGCCTCATGACTCATTGACAGTACTGCTGTATTTATTGAATAGCATTTGAGCATTCAAGACTTCACAATTTGCTTATTTAAGGTGATGAGATAATAAAGCCATCACAACTTTTCTGTTCACTCACCCACCTCCCACCAATCCCTGATGAGCTTTTCATGGTTACTCTTGGAAACTTTCAACACTTAACAACTCGAGATTTTAACACCATGTATTCCTCCTTGCTACCAGGTGCAGCCTGGTATCCTGCAGTTAAAATCCATCTCTGTGCCAAGTTAACAAGCTGGATAATTTTTCCCTGAGCTAGGGAGGTGTCCTGTCAATACACTTTCACAGCAAGGTATAAATAGTAACAATATAAGCTGGAAATTGCTGAGTTGCCGTACCTTAGTGTTGTTGGGTTATCGAAAGACATGACAGAAACTTGGGCACTATTTAAGACTGTGCTGCAGTCAAGCACTGAAGATCAAGGAGATTCTAACCCTGCCTAACACAGTGAAGGATTTACTGTGAGTTTTGACTTCTGGTGACCTTTGATTGTTGTGTTGCAGATTTGGATGAGTGTGCGACCGAAGAGCACCAATGCAACCCCAGCGCCAACTGCATGAACACACCAGGCTCATACCGCTGTGCCTGCAAAGATGGCTTCAGTGGGGATGGCTTCAGCTGCTCAGGTAATGAGATCCTGGTGAGGGAATATGAGAGAGAGAGAAAAGTCTTAGGTACATATTTACAGCTAGGACGCCTAAGGCTTTCACACAGTGCTGTATTTGTCAATGTAGAGCGGAGAGCAAGTTTGTATATCTGGCAGGAGCAAAGAATGTTGGAAATGGCAAGAGTGGAGAGCCACGGGGGTGGTGTAGCACAGGTGACAAAGGAAGAGTGCTGGGGTGGAGGGTGGCGCAGATGCAGGCACACCCAGTCCTGAGACACCAGGTAAGGTCACTTGATTCCAAACATCTGGTTTATTAATCATTACAGAATGTCTCTCTGGTACTTCCTGCTCCCTCTCCTCTCTTTTCCCCTTTTCCCAACCTCTCCCTGGCCCCGTCCCACTCTTCAGTTCACAATAGAGACCTATATCAGAATCAGGTTTATCATCAGTCACATACGTCATTAAATTTGTTCGTTTTTTGTTGTTGCAGCAGCAGTACAGTGCAATAAAAAATTACTACAGTACTGTGCAAACGTCTTATGCACCCTAGCTAGATATATGTGTGTAAGTCTTTTGCACGGTACTGTAGTTAGAAAGAGAGAGAGAGAAAGAGAGATCATTGAGCTGTTGTATCATCATCTCAGAATATGAGCAGTTCTAGACTGGTGGGATGAGTCTCTGTTTTTTTGAGAGCCTTGTGACCCCCTAATCTCACAGCAGTATACTGTGCTGTCTCCAGAATCAAGAGATTCTCATGATGCCCACCTCCTAACACTACATTCAAAATCCCCATTCTTATAGTGAGATGTGCTGCAAGATTTTTCTATTCTGTAGCAAGATGAATTTTTTTCATTTTAACTTAAAAAGTGGATTGAAACACATTGATGTTCCATGCTGGGATGTAGTTGATAAGAACCATACCATAGAATCATAGAAACTACAGCACAGAAACAAGCCTTTTGGCCCTTCTTGGCTGTGCCGAACCATTTTCTGCCTAGTCCCACTGACCTGCACATGGACCATATCCCTCCATACACCTCCCACCCATGTATCTGTCCAATTTATTCTTAAATGTTAAAAAAGAACCCGCATTTACCACCTCATCTGGCAGTTCATTCCATACTCCTACTACTCTCTGTGTGAAGAAGCCCCCACTAATGTTCCCTTTGAACTTTTCACCCCTCACCCTTAACCCATGTCCTCTGGTTTTTTTCTCCCCTTGCCTCAGTGGAAAAAGCCTGCTTGCATTCACTCTATCTATACCCACATAATTTTATATACCTCTATCAAATCTCCCCCTCATTCTTCTACGCTCCAGGGAATAAAGTCCTAACCTATTCAACCTTTCTCTGTAACTGAGTTTCTCAAGTCCTGGCAACATCCTTGTAAACCTTCTCTGCACTCTTTCAACCTTATTTATATCCTTCCTGTAATTTGGTGACCAAAACTGAACACAATACTCAAGATTTGGCCTCACCAATGCCTTATACAACCTCATCATAACATTCCAGCTCTTATACTCAATACTTTGATTAATAAATTAATATAAATACTCAATACTTTGATTAATAAATTAATATAAATATTGAAAACCTACAGCACAATACAGGCCCCTCAGCCCACAAAGCTGTGCTGAACATGTCCTTACCTTAGAAATTACCTAGGCTTACCCATAGCCCTCTATTTTTCTAAGCTCCATGTATCTATCCAGGAGCCTCTTAAAAGACCCTATTGTTTCCGCCTCCACCGCCGCCGCCAGCAGCCCATTCAACGCACTCACTACTCTCTGCGTAAAAAACTTACTCCTGACGTTTCCTCTGTCCCTACTTCCAAGCACCTTAAAACTATGCCCTCTCGTGCTAGCCATTTCAGCCCTGGGGAAAAAGCCTCTGACTATCCACACGACCAATGCCTCTCATCATCTTGTACACCTCTATCAGGTCACCTCTCATCCTCCGTCTCTCCAAGGAGAAAAGGCTGAGTTCACTCAACCTATTCTCATAAGGCATACTCCCCAATCCAGACAACATCCTTGTAAATCTCCTCTGCACCCTTTCTATGTCCTTCCTGTAGTGAGGCGACCAGAATAGAGCACAGTACTCCAAGTGGGGTCTGACCAGGGTCCTATATAGCTGCAACATTACCTCTCGCCTCTTAAACTCAATCCCACAAAAAGCTCAGATACTGCTGGCCTTCTTTACTGATGTGCAATCAGTGATTTGGAAAGGAGTATATCTCAAACATTTCTTAACGGTTACATCCCAGCTTGTAGTTTACCTAAGGAGCAGAGTCTCACTCTAAACGTCAGATGTATCCAAAGATTTTTATCCAACAAAATCAGTCTGAAAATTTGTGTCACTTTGACAAAGAGCAGTTAAGTACCACATTACATTCAGAGAGAGCTGCCTGTAGACACAAATCTCATACAATTTAAGTCATTCCCAATTAGGCTGTACCATTGTTTCAACAGATAATATTCTCATTTAATGCTTCTCACAGCCATAAATCCCAAAAGGAATGAGTCATTCAGGAAAATACAATGAGGAAACCTTTATTTACAGGAAGCAATTAAACATCTTTTACTCAAGTTTCTGTACCATTCTTCATATACAGCTAACCAGTCCAGTCAAAATGAAATAATTTATATCCTCAGATATAGTTTTCTGTTTCCTCCAATACTGAGCACTACAGCAGCAACATACAATACACAGAGCATTTTTATACTTAAATATACTATAGTAAAAATGAGGTGGATTTCTCAACACTAGGATATAAATGGTTGGATTTTATGACACTGTCATGCACAGGAAGGATAAATGGGAAGATCTTCCAACACTGGAATACACTCAATAAATGGCAAGGTTTCCCTCACAGCTGGGGATAAAGGTAGTGGGGTCATCTACCACTTGAAATAGGGAAAATCCCCATTTCCGGGATCCCTGCCATATAAATGGATAAGATTTTCAACTATAAATAAATGTTTCCCCATTACACACGTGCCATATCATTGGGAAGGACCTTCAACACTTGGAACTAATTGTAGTTGTTTCCCCAATAAACCATGTGAAGTTGAACAATTTCTTCTAAATTTGCAGACCTACCATACTAGGGAGCACGAACAAGTTTGCGTATCAGATTACTGTCAGAAAGCAGGGCAGGTGAGACTTAAATGTAACTTCTGGATATTATCCCATATATGCAATGGTTCCTCTATGCACAAAAAATTCAGAAGAACCTCAGATGCTGGAAATCTCACCACTCTTTCCCAGTTCTGACAAAATGTAGCAGACCTAAACTGTTGGCTGTTTCTCTCTCTCTAGGTGCTGCCTGATCTGCTGCATATTGTCCAGAATATTGTTTTTAATTTCCCTAAGCACAATGTAGCCTGTATATGCAAGGAATCCTTGTATCAGGGCATTATCTACACAAATCTCCAAGAGTATGTTTTGCACCAGTAAATGGTACACACTGTTACTATGTTTCTCTGTAGATGTTGATGAGTGTGCAGAAAACGTGAATCTATGCGAGAACGGTCAATGTCTGAATGCTCCTGGGGGATATCGCTGTGAATGTGAAATGGGATTCACGCCAACAGAAGACAGCAGGGCTTGCCAAGGTAAGGCTGGAAGAAAGGATTCACCTTGAGGTCCCAAGGCAGGCACATTCCATTGAATGTTCTGCCATATTATTTAAAGCATAGCTGCTGACTGACAGGCATAGATGCATAAATATAGAGAAGCACTTCCTGCCAATAACCAGGATCTTCCACCTCAACTTCACTCCCTCCCCGAGTATAGGCTTCCTTTTGTGCATTCTCTGATTGGAGGAGTTAAATTGAATGGATAGCAATATCATATCAGGACAATCTACTTAAAGATCCATAGAACTACTGATAGTATTAATCCTTTGCCCATGGGTACTTAAAATCAGATCATGTAATGTATCCAAAAATTCTAGTTTTGGCAATGATTTGCTTTTCAGGTAGGTTGAAAAATATTGAACATACACACAGGTTGCTGTATAACCTCTGGTGCAACAGCACAGAAACTATTGCGAGTCTGTCAGATTTTTATCTTTCACATTTCCAGTAATATTACCATGTGTTTACAGATATTGATGAATGCACCTTTCAGAACATTTGCGTTTTTGGCACTTGCCAGAACCTACCTGGAATGTTCCGTTGTGTTTGTGATGATGGCTACGAGCTGGATAGAAGTGGTGGCAATTGCACAGGTGAGTTCATATTTACAATGGAGACATGTGGCATTCAACCTTGTTATTGGTTTATTGGTTATTATTGTTGGTTTATTAGAATCAGAATTTGGTTTATTGTTGTGACATGGCCTGGTGTGGATACACCACTGCCCTTGTTTGGAAAAGCTCACAAAAAGTAGTGGGTGCAGCCTAGTCCATCGCGGGTAAAGCCCTCCCCACTACTGAGCTCACCCACATGGAGCACTGTCGCAGGAAAGCAGCATCCATCATCCAGGGCCATGCTCTCTTTTCACTGCTGCCATTAGAAAGAAGGTACAGGAGCCTCAGAACCCACACCACCAGGTTCAGGAACAGTTATTACCCTACAACAATCAGGTTATTGAATCAAAGCAGGTAACTTCACTCACCCCATCACTGATCTGTTCCCATAACCCATGGATGCACTTTCAAGGATTCTTCATCTCATGTTTTCTGTGTTTATTGCTTATCACTTACTATAATTTTATTTCTTTTTTTTTCTTTCCTTTTATATTCGCACAGTTAATTGTGGTTTTTTTTGTACGTTGGTTGTTGTCCATCCTGTTGGGTGGGAGTTTTTATTGATTTTCTTGTGTTTCTTTTATTTCCTGTGAATGCCCGCAAGAAAATGAATCTCAGGGTCGTGTATGGTGACATATATGTACTTTGAACTTTAAAATGTTTTGTTTTGCAGCAGCAATACAGTGCAATACATAAAAAAGGGAAGTTAGAATACAAAATATAAAATAATAAGTAAGTAGTGCAAAAAGAGATCAAAAATTGAGGTGGTGTTCATGGTGCATTCAGAAACCTAATGGCAGGGGGAATGAAGCTGTTCCTAAAACATTAAGCGTGTCAGGGGATAAGAAAAAGGCATGTCCTGGATGGTGAGGGTCTTTAATTTGTTGCCACGGGCAGCAGTGGAGGCCAAGTCATTGGGTGTATTTAAGGCAGAGACTGATAGGTATCTGAGTAGCCAGGGCATCAAAGGTTATGGTGAGAAGGCGGGGGAGTGGGACTAAATGGGAGAATGGATCAGCTCATGATAAAATGGTGGAGCAGACTCAATGGGCCGAATGGCCGACTTCTGCTCCTTTGTCTTATGGTCTTATGGTCTTAATAATGGATGCTGCATTCTTGAGGCATTGCCTATTGAGGATGTCCTTGGTGGTGCGGAGGCTAGTGCCCATGATGGACCTGGCTAATTTTACACCCTCTACAGCCTTTTCCGATCCTGTGCACCTCCATACCAACCCCATGATATGCCTGTACAATTTGCTAGAGACTTTGGTGACAGTAAATTTCAAACTCCTAATGACGTATAATCACTTGGGCCTAGGATGGATCTCCAAAGATGTTGACACTCTGGAACTTGAAGCTTAGGAGCAGGAATTTACTATTGTCACGTATACCAAGACACTCTGAAAAGCCATTGTTTGCATGCCTTCCAGGCAAATATGGTGTGCATAAGCACATGAGGGTAGTAAAAAAGAATGTAGAAAAGTGTTGCAGCTGCAGAAAAAGTTCAGTGCAGGTAAACAAATAAAATGCAACACAGACCTTTAATTAATCAGTGAGCAATTGTAAGACTGAAACTGTAGTTCTGGCAAAAATTTAATTACTGGAACTAAGCAATAATCTCTTTCAGTAAATGTAATATTAGCAGCATGCTGGTCCTATCCTATATATTTTAAACCAATAACTGGTGAGTTGTTCTGTCTCATGAGCTTTCTTGTAAACTTATGTGTTCTCATATTTTCTTAATGAAGTTACCTAATTGTGTGTCCTCTGAACTTTGTAGTAAATATTAAAAAAGCCAAATCAGTCAGATCAGTACTATGATCCATAGATTAAGTAATCATACAAGGGCTATGCATTAAAAGGTGGGGTTGTGTTTTAGAACATAGACAGTGATGGATAAAAAAAATCATTGTTTATGAATAATTTAATGAGCTGGATAAATCATTGATTAAAGCTTGTTTGGATTACATTCACAGATATCAATGAATGTGCCGATCCAGTCAACTGTATCAATGGCCTTTGCGTGAACACCCCCGGCGGCTACTTATGTAACTGCCCCACAGATTTCGAGCTGAACCCCACAGGGGTCGGTTGTGTGGGTAAGTAGCCCTTTAGCTTTTGGGTTTTTTAGCATTCAAAGGTTCTATGAAAACAAAGGCACAAATTATAGAATCTGGCAAGGACCGAAGGAAATCAGCAGCTCTGCGTGTTCAGGAGGGTCCTTAGGGATACCCAACCACTATATTTATATCACAGGGTTTCCTTAGGAATAGAATGTTAATATCCTGCAAAGCGGTAGTCCCTCAATTGAATCACACCTGATTTTTCAGACTATGCACCTTATGAACTTTCTCCACATATTATTCCTGCTTGATGAGGGGGGATTATTAAATCTTATAACTTGTTTCAAAAATAAAAAGGTACCAGATACAATTCAGAACTCACCCCCTACCTTCTGGGGTGCACAATACTTCATCTTCACCAAGTGCAATATTGAACCATGAAGTCAGCCCTACTCATTTTAGTGCTGTTCCTCTGACCATCTCTGTCCAGTTATAATCTTCTGAGGGAAAACAACCAAATAACCCTTTGTGAATAAGTATCCTACTATTCACTCATCCCTCCTTCACTATGGTTCATTTCTGACCTCCTCACGTCCATTGGTAATTGTCCCATCTGCGAGAGCAAAGCTTTGCCTTAGTGACAACCAGCCTTATCGTTCTACACTTTATGTAAGAGCTGCTTTTGTTTCACACGCGTCAGATTCTTCCCCCCAGCCAAGGTTTGAGATCACACAGTGGTGTTTGAGGATTTCTATTCCCCAGTGCTCCTCTTAAAAGAGTGTGTTTCAAATAAGCAAAAATCCTTCACTGCATTGAAATGGTAGTGTGGGAACAGGTGGCTCGATTTCTTCTGTGAGGTTGATAACCCTGGAGAAGGAAACAGTTTACATTTCAGCTCAAAGACCTCTCATCAGAAGCAAGCAGTTAGAAGGCTAAAATGTGAAGGGTTCCTTCATTTATTATTTAGAGTAGTGAGAACCACACTGACAACAGTGTGAAACACTGCAGATGTTGCCTTGCAAGAAATATTGGGTGAATCTCGTTCTTTTTGGGTATGTCTGCATTCTGAGTAATATTCTGTGATTCATGCATTTCTTCTGTATATGTAATGGCCACAGGCCATATTTACTGCTTGTGCTTTTCTTTATTCCAGACACTCGAGTTGGTAACTGCTTCCTGGAGACATTGGCAAGGGGAGACGGTGGCATTTCATGCAGTGCAGAGATTGGTGTTGGCGTCACTCGGGCCTCATGTTGCTGCTCCTTGGGAAGAGCTTGGGGAAACCCCTGCGAATTCTGCCCTCCTGTCAACTCAAGTAAGTGCAGCCCATACCTTTCAGATACTTCATCCTAGTGAGTCCAGCTCAGAGGTGTTAGATAGTTGATATCAAGGTGCAGGAAATGACTCCTTCTAGATGTGGGGATAAAAGGATCCTTGTCTGGTTGGCTGCCAGTGACTAATGGTGTTCCGCAGGGATCAGTGTTGTGACCGCTTCTTTTTAGGCTGTATATCAATGATTTAGATGATGGAGTAGATGGCTTTGTTGCCAAGTCTGCAGATGATACGAAGACTGATGGAGGGGCAGGTAGTGTTGAGGAAACAGGTAGGCTGCTCCCATGTTTTATGGTCTTGTGTTTCATGGAAGAACAGTGGGATGTAATGACTGCCACATGCTGCACAAACTAACTACCTTTGTGTTTTCCAGTCAGCCATGGTTATTGCAGAAAATTTAGAGTTAAATCAAGCAGCAACAACCTCCCATCTGGTCAGATAATGTTTGACTCTTGCTGAGTTAGTGATTACTGTAAGGTGGAGCAAAACCACCCTCAATATCCCAGAGACTTAGCTGAATATATACTCTGCAATACTTCACCAGCCAGTAACCAACATGCTGCTTCATCTGGTGAGCAGCAATCATCCTCTTGAACCTCAATTCTTTTAGTGTGAGTTACTGACACAAACAGTACAAAGCATTGGTGTAATGACTGAACCCATTTTATAGCTATCAAATGACAACTGTGATCACTATTTCAAAGCTGAGTGAGGATCAAAGGAACAATGCAATTGAATTATCAAAGATTAACAGGGGAATGAACATGAAAGCTGAAAGAAATATACTGTAGAAGGTTAGAGATGTGATAAACATACAAATTGCAAACTGAGGATTGGAGATGAGGGAGAATCTGCCACCTAATAGTTTTCCAGTAAAATGGTGGGGCACTCAGATGCAACAGCCACTCCGGGTCCAACTAAAGGTGTATTTGTTCTTTCTGTACATCCGTTTTACGATCGCAAGTAACAGCTGGATACTCAGAATATCAAATACTGCAGGATTATCCCATCAGCGAGTTGCTCCATAGTGATGGAGCTGGTCTTTTTTGCGTACCGTTGTTGTGTTGTCACCTAGTTGTATGCCGCTGTACCGAGAAGAGATGCAGTCCAGCAACTGGTGCAAGTGATTGTCTTGAACATTTTTATCAGGATCGCATGACCCTGTTGGACATTGGGGGAATGTAAAATACTGCAAGTCCAGTTCACTGGTTCATTGGCAAGACCGAAGGTAGGGGAGCTATGTTGTGGTGAGGCCTAGGCCAAGGCCATGGGGTCACCTGTTGCAGCCAACCAGGAGGGGAGACGCCAAGCCAGTGTGGGGGAGCCTCTGTGGGGCGCACTGGAATCTCCAGTGGCTGGGGGCTAACCCCACTGGTGTTCGCACAGTGGAAGAACAAGCTGGACCGGGATAACTTCCAATAAATCTACAGTGTTGCCACTCAGGGGCTTGGGCTACATTTTTTTTTCTTTGTGACTGTATGTTTTCCAGAATCCATAACCATAAGTGCTATTTGTGCTACATGCTATGTGCTGTTTGTAACGTGTTTTGCAGGAATGCTTTTTGGTTTGGCTATATTCATGTGTGATTGAAACGCTGTTTTGTTTGGCTATGTTCATGCTTGGCTGAATGATAATTAATCATGAATTTGAACTTATTAATGAACATATTTATTTTGGACAAATATTTATCACAAATATTCTATTGCAGCTGAATACAAGACACTCTGTCCAGGAGGAGAAGGTTTCAGACCAAACCCCATCACTGTCATCCTAGAGGGTAAGTCAGCCATTTTAATTGCAATTCCATTATTAACAAACTGGCATGATGTAGACTGTAG
The DNA here is from genome assembly GCF_963921235.1 of Mobula hypostoma. Classification (NCBI taxonomy): domain Eukaryota; kingdom Metazoa; phylum Chordata; class Chondrichthyes; order Myliobatiformes; family Myliobatidae; genus Mobula; species Mobula hypostoma. The sequence continues at coordinate 20,781,751 of NC_086120.1, read as the reverse complement.
TATGATTGCTGGATTTTCTCTACAGATATTGATGAGTGTCAGGAACTACCAGGCCTGTGCCAAGGTGGAAATTGTGTCAACACATTTGGAAGTTTCCAGTGTGAGTGCCCAGCTGGCTACTACCTGAATGAGGATACCCGTATTTGTGAAGGTGAGAATGGACTGCTACTTAACAATTCGTGAATCAGGAAGAAGGCTGCATTATTATAAAAATCTGCTCTCTTTTTTTGTAATATAGTTCTAACTGCCTAGAAGTTTAATTCATTAGTAACAGCAATTCTAACTCCTGTGACTGATTGGTCTGTTTTGTTTTCAGTTTGTATGTAATATTAAATACACTATTTGACTAAAGACTAAAGTTTATGCACCTTAATTCGTTAGAAATAGGAGCAACAATTGACCCATTAAGCTTACTCTGCCGTTCATTAAGATTGTGGCTGAACTGGCTGTGAACCCAGCTTCATCAACCTGCCTTTTCCCCAAAACTTTAATTCCAGTCCCATTTCCTACTTCTTTTGAGTCCTATTCCTGGCACCTTCCTGTCCCCTACCTTTCTAGACTGACTCTCTCTTCCCATTCCCATCCACTTTATTTTCAATTATCTCTATCTTAATTTCTTTTTCAGTATAATCTGAAACTCTGGAGTTCTCTTTTTCATAGTACAATAGAAATTATAACAGGAATAGACCATTTGGTCTGTCCTATTGCTCTATATAAGTCACCTAATCAACCTAAAGTTTAACTTTGTTTCCCTGTTCACAGATACTGCCCAAGTTACTGAATATTCCCAGATGTTCTTATTCATTAGCCTGTCAAATTAAAGCCAGGTTTATTTCTCCTTTTTGAATGTATAGCTAATTTTTAAAAATAATTGTGGTAAAGAAATTATGCTCTGTATAAAGATTTGTTTAATATCTCTTAATATTTTTGCTTACCTTAATTGTATTCATGACCAGTGGAAATAGTCTGTCACTCATGGTCTTGACAGAGCTTTCTAATGCTCTTAACCTTCTCAATACTGATGAAAATTAATCCAATAACACAAGTGCACTCTTCCCATTGTTTTTATTATGGACATTGAATCAGTCTACATGTAGAAGTTAACCTTAGGTATTTATATTTATTGTGTTCTTTATGCTCAGTGTGTTTTTTTTAATGCTGCATTGGATCTGGAGTGACAATCATTTCATTCTCCTTTACACTTGTGTATGGACGATTGACAATAAGCAATCCTGAATCTTGAATATCTACTATATCCTAACAAACGCTCCAACATTCAAAACACCTTGATTTTGTATTCTGAGGGCTACAGTTATCATGCCTTTAGCTGTTTATTATGTTTTATAGTTATTAATTTTTGGAAACTGAGCATCACTGACAAGGCCATCCTATTTGCCCCTCCCCATCATCTTGTGTATCTGCAGATCAAGGACCCTATCCTCCAGATCTCCATTTAAAATTTTGAAACATTTCAAACATATCTTCTTTTGATACTAAAATTTTCTGAAGTATATGTCTTTGCTGTTTCATGAGTAAGTTGTCAGTTTACCTTGTCCTCTACAATCTTTTTCAATAAAAATATTTGCAATATTCAGCCATCTTTTATATTTTACAATAAGCATACCTCAATGATCCCTAGAACTTCAACCTCTAATACCTAGTCATTTTATATAAGCCGTAGCAATCTACTTGTTCAACAAAACTTTCTGCTCCTCTATCAACTCATATCCAACTGGGCCACTATCATTCTGTTATGTCGCATCCTATCAAATGCTCTTTAAAAATCCATATATCCCTCATCCTCCTCAACCCTCTAATCCTCTCTTTGACCCTTTGTCAACAGAACTTAATTAATTGTAACTGGGTTATTTTTATTTAGATATCGATGAGTGCACCACCCACATTGGGATCTGTGGGCCTGGAACATGCTACAATACCTTGGGCAACTATACCTGTGTCTGCCCTCCAGAGTACATGCAGGTCAATGGAGGAAATAACTGTATGGGTAAGACTATATTTTCAGAAAAATTTGCAAAAACAGGCATTGATCAAAACCAGAGTCAGTTTTATTTGCAGGACTAATGGTCTATTAAGAATTTAATTTGAAATAGCAATGTAGTTAAGAATATCATCCTAAAATTTTATAGTGAAATTAATACCTCCATAATTCATGAGAGATGTAATATTTTCAGAAACCTCTAAAATGTAACAGATCAATGAAAGCAGCTATAGACTGTAAACATAAGCTGACCATCTCTCTTTACCCTAGAGAAATCAGTCTACAATTTACAATTAGCACCTAGTGAAAATCAATAGAAAAAGGACAGCCTGTAATTTTCCACAGGTAACACATACCTGTACTGGACAAGGCCTTGTGTTTGATGAACACTTTTACTTGCTGGGTAAAGATAATTTGTGAGTAACGAATACTTTACTGCATAGCCTCCACTTGTGTATAGCTGAAATTCCCATCTAGCTGCCACCTAGATGTTGTCATTATTGTTCTAACTTATTTATAGCGTGTAGTGTTCACTTATATGTAGTACTCACTCCTGTACAGTTCAATTTTATGTAGAGAGTACTTTCATGATAGTTTTCACTCATCCATACTTTTCAATGCATCACAGCATGCCATTGTAGAAATCTGGTGATAGCATTCACTCATATATCTTCCACTGCTCTATAGAGGCCGTGATAACATAGTATTCGCATACATAATCCTTCAAACTGGTATGATGCGATTCATATTTGTTGGGTTGCTCTAAATATTTGCTCACACATTTAAACCCTTCACTAAAATCCAGATATTAACAGAAAGCATAGTAGCTGAGCAGTTAGAGCTGCAAACTCAGAACTCCATTGCCCCAGGTTTAATCCTGATCTCCAGTGCTGTCTATGTGGAGTTCCCATGCAGTTCCCATGACCGTGGAGTTCCTTGCAGGTTCTCTGATTTTTTTCTACATTCTTAACACATGCCAGTAAGCTGATTAACCTCTGTAAATTATCTATAGTGTAGGTAAGCAAAAAATGAATACTCAGCTGTTGATGGACATTTGAAAGATATGAGCAATTAGTAGGATTTCTCTATGGTAGTCTGTCATTCACCTAGAGTATCACGTCAAAACAGTATTAACGTTTTTTTTTAGTTTGCATCCCCTTATAGCACAGTGAGTTTTTGCCAAAAGTACATTCTAAGTCAGAACTTTATTTCTTTTTAACCAGTTGTAGGCCGATTTGAAAGGGCTAGACAGGGTAGATGTGGAAAGGATGTGGGAAGGATTTTTCCCATGGTGAGGGTAGTCTAGGTCAAGAGGGCACACCTTCGAGATAGAGAGGTGTCCATTTAACACAGAGATGCAGAAAAATTTCTTTAGCCAGAGGGTGGTGAATTTGTGGAATTTATTACCACAGGCAGCTATGGAGGCCAGGTTGTTGGGTGTATTTAAGGCAGAGATGGATAGGTTCTTGATTGGACATGGCATCAGAGGTTACAGGGAGAAGACCAGGGAATGGGGTTGAGGAGTGGAAAAAAGTATCAGCCATGATTGAATAGCAGAGCAGACTCGATGCTCCTATGTCTTATGGTCTTATGATTTTAGCCAATATATCAAGTAGAAATTCACCTGTTGCTAACTTTGAGGTATTGGTGAGGGGTTCTCACTCACAACAAGGAAACACATTATAACCTTGACACAAAAAGTCAGAAGCCTTAATCCCCGTCCTTTGTACCCAAGCAAGGATGGCTAAGCCAGAATTTTCTGCTAACAATATTGTTATGATATGGTACAAGGGTACATAAGAAATTGGAGAGGGTCCACACTATCCCTGGAGTGTCCTCCGCCATTCAATAAGATCATAGCTGGACTTCTGCTCCATACATTTTTTCTGCACCGTTTAGCCAGAACTTTTGATTCCTTTCATATCCAAAAATACATCAGTCCCTTTTCAACACAATCTATAACAACCTTCACAAGTGGAGAGCTGCAAAGAATCAACACTCTCCTTATTTCTCTCCTAAATGCCCACTCTTATTCTGAAACTGTGACTCCTAGCTCTAGACTCCTTAACGGGAAAAATATCCTCCTGGTGTTTACCATGCCAGGACATCTAAAGGATTTTGTGTGTTTCAACGAGGTCACCTCCCGTTCTTCTCTAGTCAAGAATAGATTCCTGCCATACGAAGTCTCCAGTTTCACTGTAGACCCACCATCCCAAGGACCGATCTGTACTCCCTTTACAGCAAGTATAACTTTTTTGAGTACATTGACTAAAATTGTACATAATACTCCAGTAAGGGTAGGAGATTTAACATATAAAATTTCCTTCCCCCACTTAATGGAACAAAACTTGAGCACCGACCTACACTTTGCTACACCATGGTGCATCAGATACAGCTGCTACCCCCAACCTGCCCCACCCACCCCCCCCCCACAGTTCCACTGACCCTGGTTCAATCCTAACCTGTACATCTATGTGAGTCTGCACATTCTCCCTGTCAGTTTCCTCTTATTGCTCTACTTTCTCCCCCCACACCAAAGTCCATGAGGCTTGATTGGCTAATTAGCCACTGTAGGTTGCTTCTGGAGTGTATAGTGAGAGGTAGCGTCTGAAAGGTGTTGATGGGAGTGTATGGGGGGAATAAAATAAGATTTGCATAAGATTAGTGTAAATTGGTTTTTGATAGTTACATTTGTTGGACTTGAAAGGCCTGCTTCTCTATCGCAGTGAAACCATGACAACAAATAGTGCAAGATCTGCTCCCACCACAATGTGGCCTCAGAAAGTGAACGGACAACTGAGGGAAACAATACGATTAAAGCACAAACAGCGCCAAATGTTTTTCAGGCACATCACTGGTATATCAGTAGACAAAGTTTGGCAACAAGCCAAAGATCTGGGGTCTGTTTTACAGATTCTAAAGGAGAGAACAGTGCTGGAGGGGCAAGGAGGTTTAGGCCTTCCATAAGTTTTATGGGAAAATCAATATAGCCACCTGCTTAGTCCTGGTACCCAAGTAACAAAGCTGGGTATGCTATGTATCATGGTTTATTTCTAAGGTGGGTTTGGCTCTCAGCTACAGATTGAGAACTGGGTGTCATTTTCCCTGGGCTGGTATAACTACATTTCTGTTCTGAATTGTACCAGATATGAGGAAGAGTGTCTGCTACCGCAACTTCAATGACACATGTGAGAACGAGCTGTCATTCAACATGACCAAGAAGATGTGCTGCTGCTCCTACAATGTGGGCAAAGGCTGGAACAAGCCATGTGAACCCTGTCCGACCCCAGCCACATGTGAGTCGGGGGTCAGATATGGGTCATGGGGAGGGCAAAAGAAGGACATGTATTACATACTTCTCAAAAACAAGTTTCAATAGGGGTTTGGATAATGCTGAGCATACTTCTGGGCAGTGGTGTGAATTCAGGTGATCAGTGCTAAGGACAGTGAGGATAACGGTGTTCGTACTCATGGTCAGTGGCTTGGATGATGGTGATGGACATATGTGAAATGTGATGGTCAGCGTGTGGGTGGTAACGAACGATGTATAGGTGGTGATAGTGTTCTGCCAGTATTATGACTGTTCGCAGATTGCATCAACAACGCATTAGTGACTGTGAGTGTTAACACGTCTGAGGTGAAATAATTGATTGATTTTCTCTTGCAGCTCAATACCAGCTCCTCTGTGGGAATCAGGCTCCAGGTTTCATCATTGACATTCACACCGGCAAGCCAGTTGGTGAGTGCTGGCAACTCTCTGCAATGGCTGCAGCTGGCTGGTCATGAAAATTTCAGAGTAAAGCTGTTCCTAAATTGGCACCACATCTTGAAGCTTGAAGGAACTGTGCTAAAAGTTTAAAGAGAATTTATCTATTGGCTGGTCAGTGCAGTTCAATCTAAGCAGTTTAAAGCACGACCAATCCATTTATTCTTTCTTGTAATTCTGGCACGTAAGGAGACATTTCAACCCTGCCTTGTTATACCGCATAGTTTTCAGAGCAGGGAGAGTGCCTGTAGGAGAATGCAGACATCAGTTTAGGGACCTGTACCAATGTCTGTGGCAGAAAGACAGTGTTAGTTAGATATTTATGAAGCCGTTCTGCCCTGGATTTATTTTCTAGAGCTGGTTGGGAGTCTTTTAGTCTTCAGTGTGTAGGTTAATTCACCGTACTGATAAAATTACCTTTGAAAGTAACTTTAAATTATCCTTCAGATACAGAAACAGGTATATTATCATTGACATATGTTGTGGAATTTGTTGTTTTGTGGCAGTAGGACAGTGCAAGACACAAAAATTACTGTAAGTCACAAAATAAATAAATGGAGCAAAATAGAAATAACAAAGTAACATTCATGGATTCATGGACCATTCAGAAATTTAATGGTGTAAAGGAAGAAGCTGTTCCTAAAACATTGAAAGCTCCATCCAACCAACTCAAGTAAAGTCAACAAAAACTTTCTGAATATTGGGCATGACATCTTAGATCAGAGATAGACCTGAGCAAAGATAAACTTCAGAATTCCTGTTGTTTGCAAAGATAAACTTCAATCACCTTGCCACGTTCTCCTTAAAACATGAAGGATCTCAGCAAACCTCTTAAATTATTTACTGTTAAGACCATGTTTAAGCATAAAATTGGACAGGTAAATGATCATGGAAAACTGTTCTTTCTTAAATAAATAGTTTTAATTTTGATTGAATTTCAGGAACTTTAATAGCAATGCAGGTCGCACTGAACCACATACAATCTGCTGGCTTTTTGTACCACGAGGTGTATAAAATCATTAGGTGCAGAGATAGGGTGAATGCACTCAAACGTTTCCCCAGAATTGGGGAAATCAAGAATTAGAGGGCTTACGTTTAAAGTGAATTTAATAGGAACTTGAGAGGCAACTTTTATTTTACAGAAGGTGGTAAATATGTGGAATGAGAACAAAAACGTCTAGAAGACTTTTGGACAGGAAATATTCCAAAGGATATGGGCCAAACAAAGAATTTGTATCCATGCTGTATGACTCTATGTGGGTTTGGGGTAACGTTATTGCAGATGAACTGAACAATGCTGGAAATGAACTTCAACAGTAATCCCTGTGTCTATTCCATGTGCAGATATTGATGAGTGTCGGGAAATACCAGGCATTTGTGCAAATGGTGTCTGTATTAACCAGATTGGAAACTTCCGCTGTGAGTGCCCAATGGGATTTAGCTACAACAATGTGTTCCTGATCTGTGAAGGTAACCAGTCACCTTACTTCAGCTTTTGTCTGTGGTATGATGTTTTCATGATGAACAATAAAAATCCTCTCTTTGCCTGTTGTTTTGGGGTAGATATCGATGAGTGCACCAACGGGGATAACCTATGCCAGAGGAATGCAGACTGCATCAACATCCCAGGCAGTTACCGCTGCGAGTGCTCCCCGGGCTTTAAGTTGTCACTTAGTGGAGCCTGTGTGGGTGAGTAGAGTCGGGATGCGTTGTTCATTTAGTCTGAAGCTGTGTGTTATAAGAGCAAGTGAAGAAGAACATTGCATCACCTTTGAAACAGCAAGCAGCTGATTGCAAGCCACAATGTAATCATGAGCATGGACTACCATTCAAAACATTTTATCATACTTATCCAGTGCAAATTCTGCAGACGATTTACTTTGTAATTGGTGCAAGATTTTGGTTAACTGTGCTCTACCTGGGGCTGCCTCTATGTTTGGATATATTCACACAGCAAGGACACTTCTCATCCCTCTGACTTTTTCCATCACTCAGCAAGACCTTACCAGTCCTCGGCTGTTCACCTCAATTACCTTTAGACTCCTGCCAGCAAAAATTCATCAATCTACCTATGTAATTGATCACCAGCTATTCTGAGCTTGGAAATTCCATGTTTCCAAAGTGTTTGTGTGAAGAAGTGCCTTCCAATATCACTCCTGGGCTGTCTAGTACTAATCTGAAGATTTTACTTACATATTCTGGATTACTACAACTGTTGAGGAACTACTCCAACAAATCCATTAATTATTTTTAAACACCTCAGTTACATTGTCCTCTAACCTTCTCTGTTTAAAGAAAACTAATCTAATAATTTAACCCTGTGGCTTTCTATTTCCATATTAAATCATGTGTGTTCTATCCAGATATTTTATCTAATTAATTCTGTATTTGTGCTACTGATAATGATTCCACCCCTCTTTTGATTGAATCATCTTCAAACTAAATCACTTTGTAATGAATTTCTGAACGCAAGTTAGTGCCTCGAATAATAAACCGAATTAAATGTCACATTGAAATTTGGTGGGATCTCTTCAGGATGATTCCTCTCCCAGTCTGAAACCCCTATTTCATAACCCTAAACTTGTTTCTTATACAGAATGTCACCAAATTTCGAGCTTAACAAGTAGATTTTTCAGCAGACAAAAACACATCGAAATAGGTTGCACACTTATTCATATATTATTTAGTTTTAAATATATCTCCATGGTTACTGCTGACAATAGGGCATCAGTGTTTACAGATTGGAGATGTTGGTAACTGAGAAACTAAATCAGACCAAACTTAAATTTCTGTTAATCGATCATATAAATAGCCATGTATGCTATTTATATGCTATAAGAGATGATGAAATGCAATCAAAATTCTGAAACATTCCTCATGGAATCTTACTGAGACAGAACAAGACTTTGGAGGATTTATGGTTATAAATTTGACCTCTGATATATTGGTGAGACACAGACAAAAACAGAAATGTTAATTTTTATGTTGTACTTTGAAAAGATTTCATATTAGTACATCACCCACGGTTCATGCTCTACAGGATATCTTATGTGGTGTGTCAGTGGTCAGAATTCCCTGCCTATTTAGTAGGTGGTATATGTAGGACCACATCCACTGGGTGCTCTATGCAGAACCCCTGTCACATGGGGATTAAGCACCCTCCTGTGCAATGGGTAACACATGCAGAGCCCTCTGTTCTATGAGAGTAGTGTATGTAGGACCTTCCTCCCTTGGGGACTGTGTGCAGGAGCCCCTTTCCTACGGGTGGTGTGAACATAAGCCCGTCTCATGGTAGGGGCGGTGCAGGACTCCCAATGGTCTACAGAAAAGTCATAGCCCCTATAGAAGGTACAAATGTGATTCAGTATCCCATGGATAGGACTGCAAGTTTCATTGCCATGATCTTTTACCAACAGATCGTAATGAATGCCAGGAGATCCCAAATGTCTGCAGCCATGGAGAATGCATCGATACTGAAGGAAGTTATCGGTGTCTTTGCCACAATGGTTTCAAAGCAACAGCTGACCAGACAATGTGCATGGGTAAGGAATCTCCCAACACTCCACCACTCTCTAATGGAACCATATGGATACATTGACCGAGTGCAAAATACCAAGTAACTTACTTTGTACATTCTAAGTATCGTAAAGATCGAGGCTGACTCTGTTAATTGTATGTATTGTGAGTATGTTGCAAATATTGACAAGCCTGATCTAATTATGTGTTGTGTTGTGTCATAGATATCGATGAGTGTGATCGGCAGCCCTGTGGAAATGGAACCTGCAAGAACACAGTTGGATCCTACAACTGCCTCTGTTTCCCTGGATTTGACCTCACTCACAACAATGACTGTATGGGTAAGGAAAACACCATCAAGACAATGCCTGAACATATTAAATATGCCTTGTACTGTGAATTTGCTATTTAGTTTAAAATTAATATAAAAACATAAATAACCATACGTTGAAATTAGCTGTGGGCTGTAAATTCAACAATCGAGGAACAATAAAGCAAAACTTCACACAGCAAATCTTCTCGGTTCAGATCAGGAATCCCGCACTCTATAATTACTGCCAGACTCTTTAGTATAATTAGTGCCATTTCAATCAAACCTCTGCACTCTCCACTATAATTAATGGATCCAGAATTTCCTGTGTTTTTCATACCCTCTCACTCCCTAGACATGAGAGTACGTTTATGGAGGATGCTAAATTTGGTGGTTATAAATATATGATATTTACAAATAAATCCTATAAGGAGTTCCAGATAAACCTGCTTCAAGAGCGGTTGATGTGAATAGCCATGATACACAAGGAGTTAATAAGTGAAAGCAAGAAGAAAGGAATAGAGGGTTATTCAGACAAAGAGAGTATGTATGGAGCATAAACACTGGCACAGATTTCACGGCTTCTAGTCTATATATTCAGTGCAGTGACTCAGTCTTATAAGTGCTAATCTTGTACATCAACCTCTTGAATGGCAGATTAGTGAATTCCTTCTGAACAGTTAAATATACATCCAGCCATTCCTGCTTAATCACCTGCAGGTTATATTTGAACTTGATATTCCTTACATAAAATGTGAGGTTGAATGCAATCACTTTGAGGAAGCACTTGAAGCAGATGCAAGTTATAAATATCTGCCTGCCTCTGTTTGCTATGCAACTCGCTCACGTTGTGACACCCGGTGACACTCTGAAAGGCCTAGTCCCACCTACAGGATCTCAGGTTGCCAGCAAGAGTGAGAGCCAGGAAGAAGGGCTTCAGTACCAAAAAGTGTGTGAAATATAGTCATTTTCAAATGTCATTTTAATCATATTCTCCGTTCAGTTCTTTTAATAACAGTGCATTTCCTCTGTTTAGATATCGATGAGTGCTCAACTCTGATTGGCCAGGTCTGCAGAAACGGACAATGCATAAACAGCATTGGATCGTTCCAGTGCTTGTGTCAGGATGGCTATGACCTGCCACCCGATGGGAAGAATTGCGTTGGTGAGTGAGTAAGGTTTAATTTACCCTTACCCTTAGTCAAGGTTTATATTTGGCAGATATGCATGTGGCACTCAACTGACAATGCAAAGTGGGGTGACAGTGTGGGCTGTGAGGGAGATGCGGGAAGGGCCCAAAGGAAGGGTAGGCACAATTTACTGTGAGCTGCTGCAGCCATTCAATAGCTGGGTCACTCAGAGCAGCTCGGGGGCAAGTCTAATGTGGCCAATGGTGACCACAGCCTGAGGTCTCAGTTCAGGGGCAGTTGCCCCTGATCATTCCTGCTTCAGGCTGGATTTCCTTGTCCGGGTGCCATGTAAACTAACACTTGGTCGCTCGTTACTTTTGATCATTTGTATATTTTAATATTTGCCCCTCTAAAAATATGTTTAACTGACGAGTGATGGTGAAACTAATCAGCTTAAAGTATTCAATGTAATAAGGTGCTGGTTAAACAGTATAGCGGAAGCAACAAGGGTGTAGAAAGGAATTCAGATATGATGGCTTCAGAAAGCACTGTAAATGGATGCACCTTGTACACTTACGCCCTTCTGTGTGTTCCAACTCTCAGTCCCTGCCGCTGCTGCCCTCTGACACTGCTCTTACTCCCCTGGGAGGCTACCAACTGAATATATATTTCAATAAAAATTGGGGTACCTACGGGATAAATTTTAACAAAGATTGTCAGTAATAGAAGAATGAAACCTGATAACTCCTGTTTCGAAACACAGTAGATGAAGGCTCTGACTGTAATGTGATTAATTTTGGTGGTGTCATTTGTGGGCTGTTAAGCCGGAGAAACATTGTAGGTGGCAGACACATTAAATTTAATGAAAGGTGTGGGGGAAAAGATGGATTAAGCTTGATTAATGGTGTAGTTATGGGTGAAGTGGTCTTTGAAGGCTGAGTGGCCTTTTTGTGAGTTTATCTAATATTCCAATGCAATTGCACAGTTTATATTCAGCCTTGGTAATTTAGAACTGGGCTGTATCAAGTTCTTGTTTAATGGCCCTGATTCTTGGTCCTGCTAAGGCATTGCAACATCAGTTATAAATGTATAAAATATTATTCAAAATAAAATAGCGAAGATGGGAAATTAATGGAAACATGTTATTTGTACGGCAAAGGAAGTCCAATATTATCATAGGCAATGAAGCAATTTAATTATTTTGCATTGATTTTATGTGACAAAAGTCAGAAATGCTGCACATTTAGTTTCTTTAACTCTTGTCTTATCTCACTTAGATATCAATGAATGCATCAGTTACCCCGGCACCTGTGCTCCTGGGACCTGCCAGAATTTAGATGGTTCCTTCCGGTGTATCTGCCCACCTGGATATGAAGTGCAGAATGACCACTGCATCGGTAAATGGAATGAAATTGAAGTCCATTGGCATGCAGTTATAGCACTGTCCAGCTCATTGTAAACTGGACAAATATGGAAAACTAAGTTTAAAAAGCAGCAGATCCTAAAGCCATTCTCCTCTTGTTACTTCCTTTGAGAGCTGGTGATGCAGTTCATTCAGAAATATTAAGCTAGCTTCTTATTGAAGAAGACAAAGCTATTCAATGCAAACTTTTCACATTCATCCCCAGTGGGTTGTAGTGGAAGATATCTGACAAACAGATGGTGATATTTAAATTAGCCAGCCACCTTCATGAATAAAGATTAAAATAGATTATTTTACTTTAAAGATTTTTCAGTTCCTATGTACTATTTCTCACCTGAATTTTGACAGCCCAGTTGACTGGGTGCTGACTTTCACTGAACCACATTCACTGAGAGCCATCCTTTCTCTGATGTAGGGTCCACTGTGAAATGGGGTTCATGGGCTGATCCCTCGGTGAAAAACTCACCCTCTCTGCAAAATGGATTTTCATGGGGCCTCTCTGGAATAGTGCTGATTTATGGCAGAGTTACTAAAGGAACTGTTTACAAGAAGTGACATTAATTGATTAGCTTCACTGTTGTCCTGTGATCCGAACATTGCATGTTTTGTGTGTCCATGAGGACACACTGAGTTAATTGTTAGGCTGCTTCATTATATCAGGTCCTCTGATGCAGTTCTCACTCAGAATATAAGCTATGAAAAGCTCTAAGGTGTGTCGATGGACCCTTTCTGACCTCTGACTACTCATTCACAGATATTAACGAGTGTGAGGAGGACCCCAACATCTGCCTGTTTGGTTTTTGCACCAATACACCTGGAAGCTTCCAGTGCAACTGTGCAAATGGATTTGTCCTCTCCGAGAATGGAAGGAGGTGCTTTGGTAAGTGTGCAGGAGACCTGAAGCTCCATACTTCATTGTACCTCTTCAGACAGAATGCAGCTCAGATGGAGAGAGCACTCATGAGCTCCGTGTTTCCTCGTATTGTGTATGCATTAGAACATAGGTTATTCCATCAGATTATTTTTGAATGCTGTCAGGGAACATATGCCTTATTTGCAAGAGTACCTCTGATGTAGCAGTCTACTCAGTGTAAAAGTAAAACCTAAGATGACACAGCCGAGCTGAACCTAACCTGCATCTGAGAACGTATAGTGTTTTCTTTACCTGACCCAAAGCTGAATTTTTCACCAGACCCCTCCTGAACCTAATAGATGTGGATGGGCGCCAACAGTCTGGGGTTAGGAAGTCAGGCTTTACTCTGATGCTCCTTCTCCCTCAGTCCTCTCCATGAATACTCCTTTCTCCCAAATAATCTTCCTCCATACTCTCTCTCCAACCTGATCCTCACTGTCCGCACTCTTCTCTGATCCTAATCTTCCCCCTATCTCCCTTAATCACCTCCCTCCACTCTCCTGTCTTCCCCAGTCCTCTCTCCACTATCCTCCCCCTCCATTCTCCTGTCTTTCCCTATCTTCTTTCTCCAAACTCCTTTCTCCACCATCCTCTCCAGTCAATCTCCTGTCTCTTCCTCTTTCACCATTAATTATCCTCTTATCCTCTTTCTCTTCAATGTGATCCCTCCTCCTTACCTTCCCTCCACACAATCAGCTCTTACCTCTTTATTTCCAGCATCTGCAGATTTTCTTGTGCTTACCTCTTTATACTGTATTTCTTTGACCCACTCCATGTATAAAATTTTCTCCCATTCTTCTGTACCTGATCACATTCCACAATTTCCAGTGTCCAAGATGCTGGTAGGCTGTGGATGAAATGCCTTTGTTTCAGGTTCACATACAAGGCCTATCCCACTGCACAGATTGCTTGACCTCACGGGGAACTGAAACAGTGACACAAAATGTACCTTCTCAGACGTTGCAGTTTTTTTTAGATCTATTTATTTCCTTTATCCTTCTCCACTGAACCAATTCGATGGAAACATAAAGAAACTCTATGCTATGAAGTTATTTTCCTCAGTTGTAGATGGCTGGAAGTGTTAAAAGCTATAGTTAATTTTAATAACCATTTGCAGAGATTCTTTGAGCTATATTCCTTTTCCCCTGTGATGTGAAAATGCATCTAGTTTCATCAGCATTACCTTTGCTAAGGAGCTGAATGAAGGTAAAAATCAGTCCGGTTCCCAACAATGTATTACATTCAGTGGAACGTGTGAGCAGATACACCTTGTTGAACTTTGAACTTATTGATACTTTCTAGATACCAGGCAGAGCTTCTGCTTCACCAGGTTTGATAACGGCAAGTGTTCGGTGCCCAAGGCATTCAACACGACCAAAGCCCGCTGCTGCTGCAGTAAGATGCCAGGAGAGGGCTGGGGTGACCCATGTGAACTTTGTCCTCAGGAAGAAGAAGGTGGGTCACCATTGTTCCGTTCATTACATTGTTAGTGACATTTGAGGTTTGGTAAATAAAGGCAAAGCAAGCCTTAATTTTATTGAAAGAATATATATTGAATCTCAATGTATATAATTCTTAATATATAGAAAGAATTATATTGAATCTCAAATCTTATTTCCTGGCATAATTTACATATTACTATTTAACTATTTATGGTTTTATTACTATTTAATTATTTATGGTGCAACTGTAACGAAAACCAATTTCACCCGGGATCAATAAAGTATGACTATGTCTAAAACCAAAACCCAAACTAGGAATTTCCTCAAAGATGCTCTGGCCTTGCAGGCTCACCACAGAAATCCAGTTCAGTGAGTGTAACTAGGAAGTTCTGCGACCCACAATCTAAACATCAGGAAGGCATGCCAGTCTGTATCCTTTGAACAGAAGTGCCACAGGATAACAATTAAAACAAAAGAAAGGAGAAAAGACAGGGGAAGAAAACACAGTCTATATAATTTTCAGTTCATTGTTGACAGAGAGATTCAAGAATTTTTGATTAATTAATTGGAGGAGAGAGGCCTATTTGCATTAATGTGCAGGAATCAGTCTTCAGTAGAGACACATCAAGAGGATAATGGAGATTCAATATTCCACAGAGTGACCTGCTTGTTCTTCCATTCACATTTAGTGATTGTAGAACTTGCTAACCAGACAACTGTACTTTGTGGGTCCAGTACATTTTGATATGCCTTATGACTCATTTTGAACAGATTAATGTTGTTACTGTTAATGTAAGGATAGGCTGCTGTCTGCTGCTTTTAATAATTTTTCTTTTCTATTCCAGTTGCTTTTCAGGAGCTGTGCCCATACGGTCATGGTGCCATCCCAGGCATCGGGGATACCCGCGAAGGTTGGGCTATGTTCAGTAACTTAGTGCAAAATTATAGAACAGTAAAAAGACTCAAAGTGGATTTGTTAAAACAAAGACATCTTCTGCTTTAATGTAAATTCTACAAAAACTGTCTCATACAGATTAGATTGCATCAATAATTGAAATTGAATCTTATTTTTCTTTCTGCTATTTTTAGTATATTAAAAAAAATTGAGTTAGTCTTTGATTTTTTCCAAGTTCAATACATGGAAATTGGTAATTGATTGGAGTCTGTCATGTTTGGATTTCAGTGTCACCAGTGCATGTCGCTGGTCTCAGAGAACAGTAAACCCAAAAATTGAATCATCTCTGCAGCTTAAGATGTTATCTGTCCTGATCTTGATCCCTGTGGCATCAGCTTCCGAGTATCTCCCTTATCCAGCGGCAGTGAAATTGGCAAGCAAAGTTCAAAGTAACGGGCTAAGGAGCCAGTCATATTAAAGAATGTTCACAGACAGCAAACTAGGAAGTTAAAAGCACTAACACTCCTCCAGGGTAAAAAAGGACAAAAGCATGAGATTGTAGAAGAAGAAATACTTTAAATAAACTTGTAGCAAATGAATTAAAATGTATAGAATTTTGAAATAATTAAAGATTGACCCTTCATACATTTAAAATTTTCAGAGTCAGAGTGGTTAAACAGTAATCCTTTAAAAAATCGTATACTTTAAGTAGCAAATTGTAGGGTTTCAGGATTTTCATAGTTAAAATTGTTTGTAAACTCTGTGGCTGAACTTTCTATAAATTGATTTTTTAATACCCTTTGGAGGAGCAGGTAATCACAGGCTGCATCTTCAACATTTCAGTGTTAATTGCTTTCCGGGTGTCACTGCCAATTTCCTCCAACTCTCTCCTCACAGACTAAAGGCTTTTTTTGTAAACCAAAACAAGAACTCTTAGATAATCTACTTCAGGGCATTTTGGCCCAGAATAAGGAAACACATGAGATAGGGGTTGGAAAATTAGACTAACTGGATAAGTGGTCATCTCCTGCCCTTCACATTATTGTAATAACCTTTCACAGTGCTTGTCAGATTTTTCTTGAGATTGTAAACCTCTTCCGTTGATACCACCACAGCCCCACATGGTTCCAGTTGTCCTAGTTCTCCCATCTGTATTTGCAAGGAGAGATTAATTGCAGTGATCTAGTTTACATTGATCCTTAGAATTGTTAATTCCCAAAGCCGGAATGTATTTCTTTAGGCACTCTGAAATGAATGCAGTATCTCACAGACTATTTTATCATGGGTTCTGCCTAATCATTTTCATCATCTCTTTAAGACGTGAATGAGTGTGTAGAGAATCCTGGTATCTGCGTGAATGGACATTGTATAAACACCGATGGTTCCTTCCGATGTGAGTGTCCCCTAGGATATAACCTGGATTTCACAGGAGTAAACTGTGTTGGTAAGTTACTTGATTTGAAGTGCTTTATTTGAATAAAAGTTGGATAAGGACATGGTACAGTACAACACTGGTCAGATTGTTTGGCCCACACTGTGCTGACCTTGATACCAAGTTATACTAATTATCTTCCTTCTGTGTATCATCCATATCCCTCCCTTCCATTCATATCCATACATCTATCTAAAAGCCTCTTAAACTCCACCAATCTGTATGCTTCCACTCCCACTCCTGGTAGCATATTCCAGACACCTACCACTCTCTGCATTAAACTTCCCATCACCTTTAAACTTCCCCCCACCCCTCAAACCATAAAAGCATGTCCTCTGGTGTTTGACATTTCTACCCTGGGGAAAAGATTCTGACTGTGTACCCTACCTATGCCTCTCATAATTTTAAAGAATCCTCTATCCGGCCTCCTCTCTACCTCCAACTCAGGTTTGTCAATCTTTATAGCTCATACCTTCTAATCCAGGCAGCTTCCCGGCAAACCTTTCCTGCACCCTCTCCACTGTCATCACACCTTCCCTATAAAGGGGCAACCAGCACTGCACACAATATCCAAGTGCGGTACAATTAAAGATTTTATATCTGCAGTTATATTTTATAACTTTCTAACTCTTCTACTCAACACCCCTACCAATGGAGGCAGACATGACATACACCTTCTTTGCCACCTCACCCACTTGCGTAGCCACTTTCAGTGCTTCCAAAGGCATACAGTTAGAGTTAGTGAGAATTGGCATGCTGTGTTGGCCCTGGAAGCATGGCAACACTTGTGGGCTGCCCCGTACAATTCTCACTGATTTGATTTGATGCATATGATAAATTTCACTGTGTGTTTTGATATACATGCAGACATCCCACCTCTCCTGGAAGTTCCGGGAATCTCCCGCATATTAACAGTGGCTCCTTGATGCCCGCAAATTATATACAATATCACGGAAATCAATTTTTTTGAGAGCGAGCGAGAGAAAGCAAGAGAGAGCGCGAGAGCGACCACGAGAGAGAGCGTGCATGTGAGAGAGAGCGAGCGAGAGCGAAAGCAAGAGAGGGAGAGAGAACGAGCGAGAGAGAAAGCAAGCAAGAGCGCTTGAGAGCACGCGAGCGACCACGAGAGAGAGAGAGCGCGAGCAAGAGCGCGCCATTACAGAGTGTTCCAAAAAAATATATAAAACGTACGTCACCCCAGACTACAGTAAAGTGTACCGCTGCCTAATAGGGGTCAAAATAATGACAGTGTTGCTCGCTGCACTGTTTGCAACAGTGACTTTTCTATTGCCCATGGTGGGTTAAGACTATAAAAGACATGTTGAGGTGAGTTTAACAGGTGACATTCGTTCATTAGCATGGCTAACGTTATTTAAACTCGCTGGCCAGCTGCTAAGGAGCTACTCTATTGCAGACATCCCACCTCTCCCGGGAGGGTCCCGCAAATTGATGGTGCTACGTTCCTGAAATGGGTTTTTGCAGGGTGGGATGTCTGTACATGTGACAAATAAAGCTCATCTTCTAACCTTGAAACATAATGAGCTGCGGTCATTATTCCCAACATGTTCACCCATTATCAGGTCTGTCACCTAGCCTGGTTCGTTTCCCTAAACTGGGCCCATTATGTTTTCTTCGCTATTAAGTCTCTCTACATACTGTTTCAGCAACCCCTCTTGGATGTACAAAGAAATCCCACACCACCTATACCTCTCGTATTAAGGAAGTTCTAATCAATACTGTGGGAGGTTAAAATCCCTGACTATGACAGCCCTGTTGTTTCTGCATCTTTCCGTAATTTGCCCATATATCTACCCCTCTACATCTCAATGGTTTTCTCCATCCAAATGTCCTCTATGGATAAGCCCTCTGAGTATTGCTGTGATCCTATCCCTTTTCAGTAGGGAGCATGAGTTGAGATTTGAAGCACAAGTTCGAATCTTGGGTGATATTGAAAGAATTTTTTTCATTGAACAGATCATTAGATTACAAAATCTTACCACAGCGTCTTGCTGAAGCCAAGACAATCATACAATTTA
The DNA here is from genome assembly GCF_963921235.1 of Mobula hypostoma. Lineage (NCBI taxonomy): Eukaryota > Metazoa > Chordata > Chondrichthyes > Myliobatiformes > Myliobatidae > Mobula > Mobula hypostoma. The sequence goes on along the minus strand of NC_086120.1, from coordinate 20,762,889 downwards.
AGAGAAAAATCACTTGAAGAAGGAAAATATTAAAGGCTATGAGAAAGCAGCAATGAAATAGGCTGGAAGTAGATATCTCTGATGTGGAGCTAACTTTGGCACAGATATAATGGGCTTCTGCTGTGCTGAAATTGGCATGATGCTGTGATAAATAATAATGTCAGGATCCTTAGATAATGACACACCGCGCTGCCTTGAACAGCAGTGAAATTGTTGGAAGCATCTGGTCACAAGGGGTGTCAAAAATATCCCCAGCCTGCCCATTACAGCTGGTCGTCTAATGCTTTGAGTCTATTATCCATCAGCTCCTGAGGAGGTTGCTAAGTAACAGTCTGGTGTGTGGGGTAATGAAATCTCTCAGATAATATCACCTGTCACGTTGAGTCTGCAGTCTTGGTTTCTTGTGGAAATTAACAGAGGAGGCATCCTCCCAGGGAAAAGCAGAAAATGAAACTTTTATTTAAAGTCAGTATTAATTTCAAACACACCATTTCGGTTTCCAGTCGCTTAAGGGTACGACAGACCAGCTATTGCTCTACATACATTGCTCCAACTCACTAATCACATTTAGAGAAGTAGATGCAATGCTTCAGTTGACTTTAGGGCCCTGGGTTAAGTAGGGAAAGACCATTGGATATGTGCTTGTGATCTGTATGCAGTGACTAGAAAGTTTGAGAGAGTGAGACAGTTGACGAAAAGGGCCTAGGAACTCAAAACCCATTGAGACTCATTTTTCCCTTGGAAAGAAGAGGAGATGGGGCAAAACGTCTTTGCCAAACATTCTGTGTGGAAGATCAACATACAGTAAACTCCAACAGTCCAGTGTCCGATTGTTCAGGAATACTGGTTCAGCATTAGGCTTACTCATTAGTCAGGAGAAGGAACCAGGTGTACAACCAGAATCAGGAATATGGGTGTTTGCATCCTCAGAGTTTATAGGCTTCAACTTCTTTTGACAAGCTAAAACTCAACATTTTATTTACCACACTCTTCAAATTTAATAGGTTCACTAGGAAATGCATTATCATACAGTGTAACATGTTTTTAAAAAATTGAAGTAAAAGTGTATTGGGGAATTGGAGTAAGGTCCAATAGACCAAAAAATCTGCTAGTGTGGTGCCACCATAGCCCTGAAGGTGCCAGGTTATTGGTACCTTAAGCATAGTGTAATCTTCCACCATTTTGAATAGCAGCAGGGATGTTGGGAACATTGGTGCCATTTACTTTCTCCTGTGGATAATTGGGTCTCTCCCTTCTTCCTTATTGCCCTTCTTGGAGACTGGTTCATTCAAGATTCCCCTCATGCCCCCATGCTACAGACAGCTCCCAGATTCCCCATTCTATTGATCTTTCCCTTCTTTCTCATTTTATTGCTACTCCAATGATCCCGTGCTCTCATCTCCCTCCAAGACTTCTCACTCTGCTGGCTACTCTATATTACTTAGGACTAATTCTGGTGTTTGTGCTTGTGCCCAGATATTGTCGAATGCAGCATCGGTAACCCCTGTGGTAATGGTACTTGCATTAATGTCATTGGGGCGTTTGAGTGCGAATGTGATGATGGATTTGAACCTGGACCAATGGCAACTTGTGAAGGTAGGGTAACTACTTTACAAATTTAACAGGACAGCTGTGATGATAAGATTGCCAGTGGGTATCTTGGAGTGAGCAACAATAATGTTTAATCAACTGTCATTGAAAGCTTCTAACAAGCATTTTGTTTATTTTTTTATAGATATTAACGAATGTTCTCTCAATCCTCTGCTGTGTGCATTCCGCTGCATCAACACCTATGGTTCCTACGAATGCACCTGTCCTGGAGGTTATACACTGAGGGACGACCGGAAGATGTGTAGAGGTAATGAACGAATGGCAGTATTTACACTGAGACACAGAACCAGTCAAAATGCTGGTGGAACACAGCAGGCCATGCAGCATCCATAGCATCCTGACGAAGGGTCTCGGCCCAAAACGTCAACTGTGCTTCTTCCTATGGATGCTGCATTCCCCCAGTATTTTGTGTGTGTTGCTTGAATTTCCAGCATCTGCAGATTTCCTCGTGTTTGCAGAACCAATCAGATACTTTCTGTGAATTGCCTTTATAATTTGATTAAAAATATATGATGAGAGTATAATATTATCATTTTAGCAGATTCACCAGAAAATCAATAATTAAAACTTGCATTTAAACATGGACGGTTATTTTAATAGATGGGACTTAATAGATAGCGTATTGTATCAACTAAATCAAAATGCCCCTCTCAGCTATTGCATTATTATTAACCAAGAAAACAGGAGGAAATGCCCAAACTAGATGCGGTGTCAGCAAAGTCAGTTAAGTCACCTTTAGTGATTACTAATGTCAGAACCAAATAATAATTCACGTTTCAGATGCAAAGCAACAGTTAGTGGTTGGGAGGCTACCAACTATGGCTGCTTTACCAATTCCATATGTGAGGTTATGAATTTCATCTTGTGAATGACTGACTATATGGTCAATTTATAATGTAACCAGATCCTACTATGTAATGAACACAGTACAACTGCAGTATGACCAGAATTTGCTGCAGCATATCCATATTCAGCTGCAAATAACCAAAGAGAAAAATCAGCTATTCCACAAGCTGGTCTAAGTCCTGACAATGCATCACACACCCAGGTGAAAGAAGTGACAGCTGGATAATGGGGTTCTCCTAATAACAGGAACCTCAATTTATGAAGTATTTTATAAGCTTCAGAAACATATCAAGATATTTCATTGGAATGTTATCAAATAAAGTAAAACGTGGAGAGCCAGAATGAAAGGAAAGGTCAATTTATACCTGTTAGCATGTAGATGTTACATCAATGACTGAACCTTTATCCTTAATTCCAGGGATGAAGGGGTTAACCTATGGGGAGGGATTGAGTCACCTGGGACTATACTCTCTGGAATTCAGAAGAATGAGAGGGGATCTTATAGAAACATACAAAATTTTGAAAGGGATAGATAAGATAGAAGTAGGAAAGTTGTTTCCATTGGTAGGTGAGACTAGAACTAGGGGACATTGCCTCAAGATTCAGGGGAGAAGATTTAGGCCGGAGATGTTTTTCCCAGAGAGAGGTGAATCTGTGGAATTCTCTGCCCAGGGGAGCAGTTGAGGCTTCTTCACTAAAAATAGTTAAGATACAGTTGGATAGATTTTTACATAGTAGGGGAATTAAGGGTTATGGGGAAAAGAGAGGTAGATGGAGCTGAGTTTATGGCCAGATCAGTCATGATCTTATTGAATGGCGGGGCAGGACCAATGGGCCGGATGGCCTACTCCTGCTCCTATTTCTTATGTTCTTAACTTCACACACGGGACTACACGAGAATTTCTAATATTTAGAGCAAGGTTTGCCCCTGTATTTTTGATAAAGTGCCAGAAAGATGCACGGTGGTATGCACTACAGTCAGTGGGTAAGTGGTCTGAAGAGAGGTAGGTAGCAGTGCACTGTCTCTGTGTTGCTGACCAGTGCTTATCCCTGATTGCAGACTCGGATGAATGCTTGGAAGGATTACATGACTGTGAGTCTCAAGGGATGATGTGCAAGAACCTGATTGGCACCTTCATGTGCATCTGCCCGCCGGGAATGATGCGAAGACCAGATGGAGAGGGCTGCATGGGTACGTCTGTCTGTTTGCTTGTCTCTCTGGCGATGCCTTCAGTGGTCAGTCCATGTGGGCTCAAGAAGTTTATAATCACATCTTAGTCAGCGATGTTGCTCCTCCTTCAGGAGGATGATCAAGCTGGGGTCTCCTCCAGGGTTTGAGCCCATCAGTGCTGATGAGGAAACACAGAGCGCTACCAGAAGATGGAGTTGGAGTTGAAAATGCGGCATAAAATCTCTGTATTTTTATTGATTTGCCTCCATGTCCTCCACAGATTAAAACAGAAGAAGGGAGTCACTGTCCACCCCCCAAATAACAAACTACAGGGCTCTTGTTCAATATCCAAAGGACCATCGCTACCCCTCTTCTTGTATCTCTAGATTTGGGAGGTTATCCCTGTCAGCAGGAATGGTAACAGGTGTCCCGTGCAGTTTTACATCCCCTCTGGTGTCCTGTGCAATCTTATCTCCCCTCTGTAATTTATCTGGCATCAGAAGCACAGTAGCACTATTGGCTAAGGATGTGTTCATGTTGTGTCTTCTATTTTATGATGATTTAATGTAGATGAATTCAGGCGAAGGATTGGGAATTTGATTATTTTATATATGTGATCTAGCATGCATTCCAATTGATTGTGATGGTATTGGGTTTGCTGTCCACAAAGTTCTGAACTCAGATGATGATCTTAAGCTTTATCCAACACAGATAGCTACAGGTTTGGTCAGTAAGGAAGATTATACTGTAGCCACTACTCTTCAAAGGCTAGATCATTTTTTCTCTTTATCCTCCATGGCACGTTTAGCTGCCAGTACCTACTATTTGAGCAGTGCGTCCCCCCTCCCCAGCAAAGTTTAAATACAGTTCATTTATTTTTAGTGATACATGTTTATGTTTAGATACAATTCTTAAAACATATTTAAGACTCAGAGGATTTCTATCTTAAAAAGTTTCCAAATTACAAGTAATGTCTAAAACACAAAGGATTTCCAAAACACATGTTCAATTCTGATAAGTTAAAAAGCCATACCAACAAGTTGCAGATGAACAGGTTTCCATCACAGAAAGTGAAGGCAGAGGAATGGATTCTAGTCACTCTATCTTTCTTCTTGTCTTTCCATGACTATTCTCAACAAACCTGCCTGATCTCTTACATTTATACGTTTTTTTGCTACTTGGCGACTTCACACGATGTGATATTTTTTTCAGATACCTTTGCTTAGAAATTCCCACAGACAGTCTTAACAGCTTCTGGGAACGGAGATCCCAAACACCCAAAATTAAAGCTGTGAGGGCTGACCCTCTTGAGTACAAAAATGTCCCAACAATTAGTAGATCAGCTACTTGATGTGCTAAGTGATAGTATCAGTCTGGTCTGCATGCTTCCTTAAACTAAATAACTTAGCCAGTGTTGTATGGTTTGATGCAGGGCCAATTAAGATAACACCATTGTCTTATAATACATCTCTCAAGCACCTTGTGGTGTGGGTGAGCAGTCTGTGCTTTATAGATGGTGCTGCTGGTTTGCAGAGCTGTCCTTTTAATTTCAGATTGATTATTGAATGCAATTTACATGAGGAACTGAGGACTGGTTCTTGTTTATAACAAGAAGCCGAACAAGGAATAATGGTTGGGAGTTTAAATTACTCAAAAACAACTCTTTGGCCCCTGAAAGAGTCAGCTGCTGTGTTAGAAAGCTGAGCTTGGCAAGAAGACCCTGTGGGCCCTGGACAGTGAATATCCATTGCATCATAAATATTGAGTCTATCCCTGATGTAATAAGCTTTATTAAGAGATACTGATCAACAAAGTTAGTGTTTGGTTCTGAAATTCCTTGACATTCACAAAACAGTGAACCTGGGGTTATCAGTACCTTTTACAAAGCAAGTTCTGGTATCCACTTACTTTTCCAAAAACTTGATCCAGTGCAGTTTTGAGTGAAATGTTTGAAAGAGTAATTGCCGATGTTTATTTCACTTAAATTCATCATGGAGCAATGTTACAAGCATAATATTTACAATTTTGGATGTCAGTTTTACTCAATTCCAGTTCTCCTGTATGAGTAGAAGCATCGTGACTCAACCTTTGCCCCCAGGTTGAGCATTTAATCTAGTCTGACTCTTCAATCTCATTGAAATGGAGCACAATATTGCTAACAGTTTGTCTTAGAACAGATTTAGACAGTTCTTGTCTGTTGAGTAGAAAATAACCCAACTACAAATTGAAATTTTTTCACCTTTAAGTAAAGCAATAATGAGAGATAGGATAAAGCATTGTTTAGAAATCCAAGACTTTATTTTGACATGCAAGTTAATCTTCTACTGGAATGTTTCCAGATGAAAATGAATGCCGCACTAAACCAGGAATATGTAAGAATGGACGATGTATCAACACAGTGGGCAGCTACCAGTGTGACTGTAATGAAGGGTTCTTGGAAAATCCGTCAGCAACAGAGTGCCTTGGTGAGTAGAAAATTTAAGCATGTCCATAGGATCTGCTGAAATACTTACGACATTCAATGTGATATCAGGAGGTCTTGAATTACAGGGCAGCACTGATAATAGTGAGAAAAACAGTAAAATTAGTTATTACATGATGAGCATTCTGGCTGCCAGAGTTAGCAGAGGTTCCACAATCAGTACCTAGAGAAACTCGGTGTAATGTGGATTATTCTGCAGTCTGATGCTGTTCAATTCCAGCATTCAATGTAAGGGTGAAGCTTTCCAAATAGGACAACAATGTACAGGGGTTGACTCACCTGATTCTTAATCCTCTGTCAAATGCTTTAGACCACGATTATATTACCCAGCTAAGTTAAATACTGAGTCAGAGGTCAGTGCTGAACTGAGCAGGTTTCATCAGCCCATGGAACCCAAGGACACCAAGGACACCGATTCCTTCCATTGTACTAACAGTTGGTTGGAAGGTGCCTGTCCCATCTCAGTGAATGAGACCATTGATTCTATGTATCACAGGCCTTTAATTTACTGGTTTACTGTAGATATATAAAGTGGCCTGGAGATATCCTGGTCCCACGATGATGGTTTAATCCTACACCACGCAGTACAGACAGCCCTCTTTATAACTTTTTGGAAAAAGATTATACCGTTGCACAACACAGTCCCAATTCAGGCAGTTTATACTTTTAGTATAATTCAGTGCATTCTTCATTCTGTAACTCAGTCCCAAATTGACCATTCCCTCTCTCTCTCTCTCTCTCTCTCTCTCTCTCTCTCTCTGTCTACCTATCTCTATCTCTCTCTCTCTATCTCTATCTCTATCTCTATCTCTTTCTCTCTCTATCTCTCTCTCTGAGTCCCACACTAAACTGTGTGTTTACATCCTAATCCGAGCACAAATTAAAATCTAAGTGAAAGATGAAGAGAGAAAGAAAGGATTATTTTTATACAGTGTGTCTCTAAGACTAGGACATCCCAAAGCACTTAACAGCTAATGAAAGAAATAAATAAACCAACAGGTAAATGAAATAAATGATAATGGAAGGATCTTTTGACAACACATTTCTCTTAGTTTCTGCAATTACGAATCATTTCTTGCTTTGCCCCTGAACTGATGTGTCCTGTTAATGCTTGCTGGACAGCCATTCCAACTCTATACCATATCCTTCTCATCTCAGATAATCGCCAGGGCTTCTGTTTCACCGAAGTTTTACAGACAATGTGCCAGATGTCATCTACCAACCGTAACCTGGTCACCAAGTCTGAATGCTGCTGTAATGGAGGCAGGGGCTGGGGGAATCAGTGTGAACTGTGCCCGCTGCCAGGCACAACCCAGTATAAGAAAATGTGCCCACATGGACCTGGCTACGCTACCGATGGTACAGGTATGACAAACATCCATTCATTTAGTCATAACTGGGTTCCCCAGGGGTATTTACCCACCAAGTAATACACACAATGTGCTGGACGAGCTCGGCAGGTCAGGCAGCATCTATGGATGGGAACAAACCATCGACATTTTGGGCCGAGACCCTTCATCAGGGCTGACCTGCTGAGCTCCTCCAGCACATTATCTGTATTCCACCAGATTTCTGGCATCGCAGCACCTCTTGTGTCAATCGAACAAGTAAGACTGGTCCACTGGGAATTGCAAAATGTAAGGTGATTAAATTCCATTTAATGGCAGAATTTCCAAGATAGATTTTTGGTGTTTCAATGGTGACATGCACAAGCAGCAGCAAAAGCATCAACCCTCGCCCTCACCCTCCCCTCACCCCCTCACTTGCTCCAGCAAAAGCATCAACCCTCCCCCTCACCCTCCCCTCACCCCCTCACCCTCCCCTCACCCCCTCACTTGCTCCAGCAAAAGCATCAACCCTCCCCCTCACCCTCCCCTCACCCCCTCACTTGCTCCAGCAAAAGCATCAACCCTCCCCCTCACCCTCCCCTCACCCCCTCACTTGCTCCAGCAAAAGCATCAACCCTCCCCCTCACCCTCCCCTCACCCCCTCACTTGCTCCAGCAAAAGCATCAACCCTCCCCCTCACACCCCCTCACCCTCCCCTCACCCCCTCACTTGCTCCAGCAAAAGCATCAACCCTCCCCCTCACACCCCCTCACCCTCCCCTCACCCCCTCACTTGCTCCAGCAAAAGCATCAACCCTCCCCCTCACACCCCCTCACCCTCCCCTCACCCCCTCACTTGCTCCAGCAAAAGCATCAACCCTCCCCCTCACCCTCCCCTCACCCCCTCACTTGCTCCAGCAAAAGCATCAACCCTCCCCCTCACACCCCCTCACCCTCCCCTCACCCCCTCACTTGCTCCATCAAAAGCATCAACCCTCCCCCTCACCCTCCCCTCACCCCCTCACTTGCTCCAGCAAAAGCATCAACCCTCCCCCTCACACCCCCTCACCCCCTCACTTGCTCCAGCAAAAGCATCAACTCTCCCCCTCACCCTCCCCCTCACCCCCTCACTTGCTCCAGCAAAAGCATCAACCCTACCCCTCACCCCCCTCACTTGCTCCAGCAAAAGCATCAACCCTCCCCCTCACCCCCCTCACTTGCTCTAGCAAAAGCATCAACCCTACCCCTCACCCCCCCACTTGCTCCAGCAAAAGCATCAACCCTCTCCCTCACCCTCCCCCTCACCTCCCCTCACTTGCTCCAGCAAAAGCATCAAGCCCACCACCCACCATGCAAGCAATAGCAAAGCCCCCAGAGACCAGAGTCTATCAAAACCTACTGTCCATCCCCACACTACGACTTCTTAGACAGGCTCTCTCTCTCACTAGCAAGGGAGAGAGAGATATCACTCCCATAACAAACAAGAGGAGAGACCAACAGCTCACTGTTTCGACATTGCAATCTGCGGTATTGCTTATTGGGGTTCCCCCTGACTTGAGGACCAGCAGACTCTCACCATCGAGGAGAGATCGCTCAAGTGCAGGGGCCTTCTTTCAACAGCAGAGTACGCTGGTGTCTATTTTTCAACCTCCCGCTACGTTTCAGTCAACAACATTGGCGAGGAACCGTGTTGTCCACATCATCCAGGCCACACCTGGAGATATTGAAATGCCAGCCTGCTCAGCCAGTTCCAAGATAAGAACCTACCACCCACAAAGAACCGTAGTTTGAGTGCAATTGTAGATCACAGATTCCAACAGGATCCCAGCCACCTTGTAAAGGAAAACAGAGACCCGAGTAAAGAAGATATTAAACTGTTCTGCAGATGAACTGGAAGAAGTCTCCCAGATCCACAGAAACCTCTGGCACCATCTTTAGCTCCTGCCCTCCAATTGATCAGATGTACGGTCAAAAAATGAACAACATTTTGTATTAGTTGAACCCTCGTCTGACTAGTAATAATGAAGTGCTCTGGAACATCTTATCAGGAATTCCACTGGGGTATAAATTCAAAGATGCATGCAACTGCAGATGCTGAATACTGGAGCAAAAAAAACTGCTGGAGAAAGCCAGTGGATCAAGCTGCATCTGTGGAGGATGGAATGGGATTGTCGATACTTTGGGTAAAGATCCTGCTTCAGGATGGTGGTAGAAATTCAATGACTCTTTAACACACTAGCGGATGTAATGATGCTGTTCTGCCATTTAAGTGGAACTGAATATCAGAAGTAGAAGAGGGCAAAATAGTTCGTTAGCCATGATGACGATAAAGCTGCCGGATTATCATAAGATCTCATTTAATTCACTATTATTTTTAGATCTGTCATTAGTTGGTTCTGAACTGCACTCTGAAATGTCCCAAAATGCCACCCAGTACCATGGCAATTGGAACTGGCAGTACATAATGGTCTTGCCAGTGACACCCACGTCCTGCGAATACAAAACCAACCTTTCTGATATATTTTACAGATATCGATGAATGCAGAGTGATGCCAAACTTGTGTAAAAATGGACAGTGCATAAATACTATGGGTTCCTTCCGCTGTTTCTGTACTAAGGGATACACCACTGATTTAACATCCACCTCCTGCATTGGTAAGAAACTTTTAAATCATCCCTTTAAGAGAACAAGTGATGCTCAGCAGCCTTACACTCTGGATATCTGAATATTACTGTTTAGAGGAAAGTATGTATCAGGTGAAGAGGCAAGGATTGAAACCCTGGAAATATGGTATGACCATCAAGGTTTTGTCAGGAAACAGGGATCAGGCGGCCCAGATGGGGGCGGGGGGGGGGAGGGAATACCGAAAACTTTCAAGTGCTAGGATAGAATAGATTGACGTTTACGTGTTGATTTCCACAGAACAAGGATATATTGAGGAGAAAGAGAGCATTGGGATAAAGTTTAGAATTGAAAGGTGGAAGTTCTGAGAAACACTGACTAGAGAAGAACTGATAAAAAGAAAGATGTTAATGAAGCCTCCCATTTTATGAGAAAGTTTTTCTTCTGTACTTTGAAGATTTTGGAAGATTTTCCATGTCTGAGAGATGGTTTCCACTGAGGATTAAAAATTGCTGCAGAAAATCATAGCATCTTTGAATAAGGAAGCACTCAAGCCTAAATCTTATAGAGCTAGCATGTGGTGTTAATGGCATCCAGTGAAAGAAGCATTCAGGAGATGAGCAGGGATTTGTTTGTTAAAGTGTCAGCAGACAGAGACACAGGGAGCTGTAGAAATCAAAACAGCAATGTTCCCAAAAAAAGAAACAAATACTGAAATTGCTGTACCCTAAAATTAAACTAGTTGATCATATGGAGCATACTGGCCAGGCTGAGACCGACATCTCCAGTCATTATTTTCTATTTTTGTGTTAGAATAGGTTGCTGTGATTGGATGTGAGAGCTCTTCAAGTTAGACCATAATACATAGGAGCAAAATTAGGACATTCAACCCAAGGAGTTTGCTCCCCCATTTGATTATAGCTTATTCATTTTTCCTTCTTAATCATATTCTCCTGCCTTCTCCCCGTAACCTTACTAATCAAGAACTGATCAACCTTTGCTTAAAATATACCCAATGACTTGGCCTCAGCAACAATCTGTGGCAGTGAATTTCACAGATTTACCAGCCTCTGACTAAAGAAATCCCTCCTCATCTCTATTCTAAACAGACGTCTTTTTATTCTGAGTCTGTGCTCTCTGATCCTAGACTCCCATTATTCGAAACTTCCTCTCCACATTCACTGTATTCCAAGCCTTTCAATGTTCAGTAGGTAAGTTGGTGATCCTGCAGCGTAACTTCAGCACTATGTGCCTGTTCAGTGGGTAAGGGCACTGCCTGGCATGTAACAGACATTAGTAACAAGATCCTGGGACCATGCCAACCTATTCTGTATGAATAGATGCTTACTATAGGAGTTGGCCTTGGTATCCCATGTGGAGGGGAGAGGAGGATAGTTCTGCAGTGACTTTCCCACCTGGGCATCATAAGGCAGGATCAAGCTCAGCTCTATTGCCCACAAAGTTAAACTGCCGGCCATCACTCACTGTTTCAGTGTTGTACCATCAATGTAACACATGTCCTCTTTGATATTTTCAATGGAAAAAAATCATGAATGAAAAGTCATTTCATTCATCTCATCAGTGTTCCCTGAACTCTTATTTCTTCTAAACTGGCATTGAACCTGTTCAACAGGGCTCACAATGATGGGCTGGGTTAGTGCCCTATGTCCATGCTGACTCCGCAATCCCAGGTACATGGGAGCTCCAGGTGTATTTCAAAACTGAATGCCTTCTTTCTCAATGTTGCCTTCAGATCATGATGAGTGCGCGCAGTCACCCAAACCATGCAACTTCATCTGCAAGAACACAGAGGGCAGCTACCGATGCTCCTGCCCAAGAGGCTACATCCTGCAAGAAAATGGAAAGACATGTAGAGGTAAGAGACAGAGGCACTGCACCCACTGCAACAGCAGCAAATATAGTCACGGCTGCCTGGACAGCACTTCAGAATCAGACTGTTATGGGCTCAAGACCCAGCCGGACACTTGAACGCTGAATCCGTGCTGACATTCCAGCAGTGCAGAGGGAGTACTACACCAAGAGAGGTATTATCATGTAAAGCTAATTTCCTGATTGCTCTGGAATGGATGTAACTGGTCCATGAAACTATTTCAAAGAGGAGTGGGGGATCTCTCCTTGATATCCTAGCTAGTGTTTACTCCTCAACCCAGACTCAGTATCAAATTACCATGGGGAGGGAACGTCGACTCAGACCATGAGAGGCCTGCGCCGGGCATTTTCATGCCTTACAAGGCACAGATTGGAAGTCTGTGTGGGGCGCCACTCCTCGCACAAACACAAGAACAATGTGTGGTTAAGTGCCTTGCTCAAGGACACAAACACGCTGCCACAGCTGAGGCTCGAACTAGCGACCTTCAGATCGCTAGACGAACACCTTAACCACTTGACCATGTGCCCAACACAAATTACCATGGTAGACTTCAATGTTCGTCAATTGATTGCCGTGTCTCCTAAATTACAATGGTGCTTACTACCCAAGTTAGCACCCAAGCTTTAGACTCTTCTGCCTCCTCAATTCCAGATCCTACTGCATCCCAAGTTATGCCGAGAACTGGGTCCTCCTCCATTCCAAGCCATGGACTTGATTTTATCTCAAACCCTGAATCCTATCCTATTCCTACTCCATCCTGAGGCCCGGGCCTAGAAATTCAGTGGCATGGCACTTGTTTTTATTTCATTTTTTATTGAGATACAGACCCTCAAGCTTTTTCCTTTATAAAATGAGGTCAAGGCAAGTAAGCTGGTTGGTAGTTGGCAACTATAAATTAACCCTAATGTTGATGGATCATAGGATAAGAGCAGAGAGTTGATAGGCACGTGAGAGAGAATAAGTTACAGGGAAACAAGACCATATGACCATAAGACAAGTGGGGGAATGTCAGAGTCAGCCTGGATTTAATGGATGGAATCGTTTCCTACATAAAAGAATATGAGAAAATATGCCCTAGCCTCATGTACTCCTCGGTCCCACTGCACATTCTAGTTAATATCTCTTGGAATTATTCCAAATTTATTTCCTGTGTTTCCTCCATAGACCTTGATGAATGTTCCACCAAGCAGCACAATTGTCAGTTCCTGTGTGTTAACACAATTGGATCCTTCACATGCAAGTGTCCACCGGGTTTCACACAACACCACACTTCATGCATTGGTGAGTAAAACTCGGCAGTTTCAAAGCAACGCACACACAAAAGGACTGGTGAAGGGTCTCGGCCCGAAGCATGGACTGTTTACGCTTTCCTATAGATGCTGCCTGGCCTGCTGAGTTCCTCCAGCATTTTGTGTGTGTTGCTTTGGATTTCCAGCATCTGCAGATTTTCTCGTGTTGACGGTTTCAGTCGGATTTCCTGAATTACTTCCCAATCTGGATCAATCCATGTTTGAACTAGCTAGGATGGATCAGGTCTTAATTATGCATGGGAAACTGGTGCCAATTAGCAAATGACATGACAGAGCATAAAGATATACAGCATTCAGCCCATGATGTTAGACTGACTTACAGTATATAAATCTACTCTATGATCAATCTTGCCCTTCCCTCTTACATAGGCAGAAAAATAAAGGGTTATGATCTATCTAAGAGTTTCTTAAATGTACCTATTGGATTAGCTTCTACCACTACCCCTGGCAGTGCATTCCACCACTCCCTGTGTAAAAAAAAAAGAAGCTTATTTCTGACATCTCCCCTAAACGTTCTTCCACTCACCTTAAAAGAATATCCTTTGGTATTGGCCATTGCCACCCTGTGAAACAGGCTGTCCACTCTATCTATGCCACTTGTAATCTTTATATACCTTTATCAAGTCTCATCCTCCTTCGCTCCAAAATGGAAAGCCCTGGCCTGAGCAATCTTTCTTCATAAGACATGTTCTCTAATCCAGAGGAATTCCAATATGGAATATAAACTATCTCATAAATAGAGTGAAGCTTCATTTGGCAGGTGATACTTTCTCTGCCACCTGTGAATGTTAAGTGGACAAATGCTCTGTACAGTGTGGATTAGATGGGTAAATGTCCTGCCAGCTGTGAGGGTTGGGTTGAATACCCATTCAGTGTGGTTTGGGTGGCGTTGTGCTGACCAGTGGGGTACAGGCAGACCTAGATCAGGAACGCTACTGAATTAATTGGTCCAAACTGGAGATAGTGAAAGGCTACAATCAGCCTCACCGCTGTCTTCTCGATATCACACTTTACTGAGTGTTACAGGTTATGCAAATGTATGTTTGAACAATGGTTCAGACAGAATGAGTTATGGCTTTAAACCTCACAATTCCCCACCCTCACCCCCACCATGTAGGATGTACTAGTTAACTAGCAAGACATTCTGGCAATTAACTTGTTTTCTTGTTGTCAGACAATAATGAATGCATGTCCCAGTCCCCGGTCTGTGGTTCCAAGGGCACTTGCCAGAATACACCCGGAAGTTTCAGCTGTGATTGCCAGAAAGGATTCTTACTGGACGAAACTGGTTTAAACTGTGAAGGTATGGATGTGTGTAATTTTGTTCTGGTGGGCTAACCACTTGCTGCTTACAGAACTGGTTCCTGTTCAGATCTCTCTGAAGAAGTTCACGTAGATGGGCAAAAATTGGTTAAAGATGCTTTGCGATAGGTGGCGCAGATTGTCAGGGCCAGGTCAGGACCAGTGTATTTCCCGTCTGAAGCCATTGTCACACTTGACTACCGGGAAATAAATCAACACTTAAAAACTCGCCCTGTGGCAGCAAAGGAGAAGAGTGTCATGGAGGTGAGGCAAAGGTATCTGCTGGCAGAGGAGGAAGTGTGTTCTGGGCAACTCGTGACATCAATAGACAAGTGGCTGACACTGCGTAAATGTTACTCGGCTAAGATGAATCTCACACAATAGTCCCAGGCCATTTTCCTGATGGTCTTGATTTCAGCCATGAAAACCATATGTAAATGGAGTGAATTATTATTGCCCATGCAGTTAACAGTCCCCTTTGGACGTCAAACGTTTTCATTTTTCATAACTACCTCTGCTTTGCTTGAGTAGAATATTTCTAACATTTTTGTTGGTTAAAGTAACTAAAATACTTATAGAGAATTTCCCAAGATGCATCTTTTCTGATCTTATGCCTTCACCCTTTGTTTATTCGCTTGGAAATTCTGGAATTGCACCCTCTGCATGGACTCCCATCCATCGATCCTCATCCGAAGTCTATTCCTGTTTCTGTGTCGTCCCACCAGGCAGGCCTGCCTCACCACTCTTCCACTCACCACATGTAGGAGGTGGAAACCTGGTGATTAAAAGCTTCCCCTCCAAATTCCTCCCTCATTTGTCATTGCAAAAAAAAAGCCCAAAAGTTGCTTGTAGTTTTCTAGTGGCAAAATGTTCCGAACTTCAAAATGTTCAAATACTATCGTTTATTATTAAAACAATGACAATTACAGGTTTTCACAAAATTATGTCCTTTGTTAGTGTCCAAATGACACAATGAATGTGGATGGGAGGTCCTTGTTGAATTGGTGATTAAAGTCCTCCTGTATTTAAGCCTCTAATAGTTTTCAGATTGTATTTTTGGTCACCCCCTTCCAATCAATTCGGATTAGATCTGCTTCATTCTCCCATGATATCTCACAAACTCCTTCCTCTCCAACCCACAGATGTTGATGAATGTGATGGAAACCACCGCTGCCAGCATGGCTGTCAGAACATGTTGGGTGGGTACAGATGCAGCTGCCCTCAAGGCTACATGCAGCACTACCAGTGGAACCAGTGTGTGGGTAAGTATTGAAACTCTCTGGGTTGGTGTTCAAGATTCAATTGCTATTGAAACTGGGGAAGTGGGACCCTTCATCTTAACCTGCAATTAGTATAAACTAGGGAAATCTGGCACAGGTAGATTTAATCCAAGTGTCAATTGATAAACAGCACTGAGAAACAGTGATACTTTGTGATTAATTTCCACTGATGTCTAGACAGTGAGTCATCGGTCAAGATGAGAAACAGTAAGCAGAAATAAAAATGTTCTTACCTCTTCAGTCTCAGAGGGCTGTACGGCAGAGTCAGAAGAGGGGTGGGAAGGCAAGTAATTCGAAAACAAAATCATTTAGAAATAAGTCCAATTTTTCACCCTTTGAACTAGGACTAGGATGATGTCTCTAGCTTCTGCAAAGACCAATTGCACTTCTAGTTCTGATCAATCCCTTGTCTCTGGCCTTAGCTGAGGCAGCTACAGAGGCACTGCAAGTGACCTCCACTTCTGCTCCAGAGAGCAGTTGGTCCTGCTATGACTCCTGCTCTCTCCTGTCTGAAAAAACCCTTACTTGACAATTCATATAAGTAGACATTGTACAATTGATTTTGAGTCATAGTCTCCGAGCTAAATTAGGGCATTATTAAAGACTGGATGACAGGGCTACTCCCAGCTGTTGTCTGTAGAGTAATACAGCAGGAAAATGGTCTTTTCAGCCCAGCCAGTCTATGCTAACCACAATGTCCTCCCTTCTAGTTGTAGTTGCCCAAATTTGGCCCATGACTCTCCAAACCCCTCCTATCCAGGTACCTATACAAGTGCCTATTAAATGTTGTAATTCTACCCACCTCAACTTCTTCCTTTGGCAGCTCATTCCAGGTACTCACTACCCTCCGTGTAAAGTTACCTCTCAGCTGTCTGTGTCTTAAACCTCTCTCCTCTTGTGTCCGTCCCCTCTAGTTTTGGTACTCGTGGGACTACCCCATCATGTGTCAGAGAGGAGCAAAGTGGATGCTTCTCAGTGATCTCTCTTCATTTTTCAGATGAGAATGAATGCAATAATCCTAGTGCCTGTGGTGCAGCCTCCTGTTACAACACACTGGGCAGCTACAAATGCCTCTGCCCTTCTGGGTTTGATTTTGACCAGTACGTTGGGGGATGTCAGGATGTGAACGAATGCTCATCTTCAGGAAACCCTTGCTCTTATGGCTGCTCCAACACAGAAGGTGGCTACCTCTGTGGTTGCCCAGGGGGCTACTTCAGGGTGGGCCAAGGGTAAGTAGCAAGCCAGTGATTTTCCTCTGAACCTGAAGCTTGAGTAGGTGAAGAAATTTGTGGAGGGTGGGTGAGATTAGAGAGGCAAATAAGATTTTCAAAAACTGAAAATAAATTAACCACTGCTGTTGGATATCTTGGACAGTTAACACTTGCTACAGAAGCAGCCTTTCACATTCTTGCATATACCTAACACTTCCTCGCACAGAAGCATCCATTGTATTAGTAATAGGAGATACCAAAGGGATATTTGCAATGTAGGTTCACCACAGAGCCACAAAGAGCTGGGTATTATTGGGGAACGAGGCAAGCTTCCTTTGCATACAACCTCCTGTCATAGGAACCCATCTGGCTTATAACATGACCTCAAAATATTGTGAAATTCTTTATTCAGTCATTAGTGAGTTTCCCACTGTGACTTTATGGATGAAAAATCTAGAATATCTCAAACAGATTCAGAGGGTGTAAATTTAAACTCCTGATTTTATCATGGTAGACAGTGTGCACTGCAGACATGACCTTCAATAGAAATAGAGGGATGGGCCTCAGTGTTAGATTCCCAGTACAGGAGGAAGCTGTTTCAATGTGAGGATGTGAGTGTATGCTCACTTACAGTGAAATGAGTTTTAGTGTAAGGGTTGATGTATGAGAGGTGATCTTTGTAAAGAACTGTACCCCGATCAGTATTTCTAGGAGCGATGTTTAAAATACACTTCATTGTAATTAGTATGTTGAGAATGTGTACTTACAGTGTTTTATTTGTGTGCTGCCTTTGAATTGCATGTTCAGACATTGTATATCTGGAATGGGATTCGGGAATGGTCACTATCTGCCTGTGGACGAGGAGGAGGTAGCAGAAGAGAACATGTTGTCCCCTGAGACCTGTTATGAGTGCAAGATCAATGGCTATCCCAAAAGAGGCAGGCACCGGAGGAGCACGAACAGCACTGGATCCCCTGAGGTAATTTGTGGAAATATACAGCATGAGAATGGTAGTGGTTGTTTATGTACTTTATCCCAGAAGTACTTCTGCAGTACATCAGTGAATGACAGCTACAGACATATGAGCCATTTTGTGCATTGTAGATCATAAGGCAGAAGAAGTGAATGGCTCATGAATGAGGTTTGTGGTGGCATGGTTTGAAGAAGGAATGTAGGTTGGGCTGCAGAACTACTTTACTTCAACGGAGCCAGTGGGATGAATTTGCAGACTGGACCTTATGTTAACTTGCATCCTGGTGGATTTGTGGGCCCATTCAATATAGTGTAAACTCCCAAATGGAGAGTCTTCTGAATCCATAAACTACTGCTGATTGACACAATTATTTTGGAAATCAGAGACTAGAATTAGAATAAGGACACAGGAAGTCATTCTTATTTGAGGAGGAAATGTCCAGATGCTTTAATGAAAATTTTCTAAATGATAAATAATTTACGGTATTACTGACTGCCATGAAAAGTTAAAGTTCCTGGGATTCCAAATTTTAAACAAGACAATATGGAGTAAGAATAATCAAGGCATTTTAAATAGTCATTGGGCAATGGAATAAACATACAGAAGACTAGATCAATACTTTATCAATCAATACTGTAGGAACAACAAATGCTCAGCTATCCTTTTGATGATAAAACCTGTAGAGCAAGTGGTAAAATTGGTGGATGGTTGGTGCTGTTACGGAACGTAACATGTTACAATGTCAGAGGCTGCACTGGCCTGACTGCTTGTGCCTACTTAATTATTTGCTGTAAATTCCAAAAGCTATCCAGTAAAAGCAGGTTAATTTTGTTTCTTTTTAAAAAAACAGAAGCACAAGATCAGTCTGGCAAGCTTGGACATCGATGCGCCAATCCCATTGAATGTGAATATCTCAGAAATGGGAGTCCATGATCATATCATGGAATTCCTGCCTGCCATTGAACCCCTGGAAAACCACGTGCGTTACATCATTACTGGAGGGAACGAAGCCAGCTTCTTCCGAATCCACCAGAAAAATGGTCTCAGTTACCTCCACCTAAGCCGCAAAAAGGCCATCCGAGGAAAGTATACATTGGAGGTGTCCAGTATGCCTCTCTACAGGAAGAAAGAACTCCTGAAGCTAGAAGATGAGAATGACATTGACTACCTCGTGGGTGATATTGGTGAGGCCCTTCGAATGAAGCTTCAAATTCATCTTCTTTGATGTTCTTATTTTGTCTCTCTAGGTGGGGGTAATAACCCATTTTAAATAGCACCTCAGCACCAATCTGTCAACATGATACTTTATGATGGGATAGTGGGCTGTGTCAGCTCAACAAAGTCTACGCAATATACTTCATATAGGCAACATACCAGGCCTCAACAACAACTGCACTGTCGCAATTTCATACATGCCACGGATTATGAGACTCTTCAAAAAGGGCAATAAATATTTAAGGTTAAGGTTGGGAGTATCCCTGTGCTCAGCCAGTTTTTCTTTTGAAATATAGTGATCTAAATTAGAGAGTATTTAATGATGGATTCAACTATATTGAAGTAAAATAAACGCAAGACAATTGGAGTGTTAGTAAGATCAGACATCATGAAATTTGGGAGAATAGGTGCTATTGAGTCAGAGTTAGGGATCAATAAATTTGTAACTAAAATGTAATACAATTTAATGTCATTATGATTGACTTGAAACAATAATTTTCTAAAGAGGGAATCTAGGTATTTTCTACTCCAGCCTCTGGCCTGTTCTACTCTCAGGAACTCCCTGCCTCTGTTTTAGTATGAGAACTGCAGACAAATCCATTTCATGTAATTTGGCAAACAAATTTTGGGCGTTGTACATCTAACCCAGAAAGCTCTGACCATAGCAAGTTATTTACAAAAATGTTGACCACAGGAAGCAGAGGAGAGGCTGTCAGTTCATCATGAAGATTTTTGAATAAACCATCAGTCCATTAGTTACAGAGCACAACAAGCCAGTGAAGTCAGAGAACCAGAAAGAGGTGAAATATTTCCATCTGAAACAAAACACGATGAAAGGCATCATCTTCTTTAAGTTTATTATTCTCTGAAGTTATGTGCTCATTAATTGCAGGCCCCTTGTAAAGGCCACTGGGGTGAAAGGTGTTTATTACGCTTCATAGAGATGGAATTAACTAAAATTCACATGTTAAGAGTGCATTGAGTTGTGTGCATTGTCACAGGAGTTCGTCCGAATGCCTGTAACACAGAAGCATTGTTGAGTAAGCATGGCACCATATCCCACCAACCGCAGCATCAGTATTAAAAAGAAAATTAATTTTCTTAACATCCAATGGATTCAGGATTACCACGTCTCAATGACTTTATCTTCTGGTGTGTCTGTGATTATTCCAAAAGTCAGAAAGCTGAGAATTACTCAGTACTTTGATCCACATACATTTTGAAACTTTGGTTGGTGTGCCTAGCAGGTGTCAGACATTCTACCTGCCCTGTTGAAGTGTCCTCATTACAGCAATATCTTGGACATGACCCTAATAGAAGGCCTTTTATTCCAGTGTATAGTGCTCCCATTTTACCTTCCTTCTTTGTAGATGTGTAGACTTTGGCTGAATCCAACAACTCTAGAGGATTCATGAGAGAAAGAGGTTCCTATATATACTGTATTTAAAATTATGTGTGTGATATTGATTTATAAGAAGCTTAGCAGGACTGACTACCAAACGAGCACCCTCTCTCCGCCCCACCACGATCAGGCTGAACCCCTGTCACCTGAGGGATCGGCCCTTAATCTCATTGCCCAATGGAGAGAGGACTGGCTGATGTGGGAGACGTGCAGCAAAGCAAATGAGGCATAGGATCAGTCATAACCTTATTCAAATCCCAGAGCTGATATGTGAGGCATTGTGTCTACTCATGCTTTGACTTCTTGTATCCTCCTTCTCCTATTGCCCTACAATGGGAAGTTTAGTCTCTTATTTTACCTCCCAGCAGTGATGGATGTGGCCTTGGCCTACTCCCCAAAAGTACTAGCCTAGCCTTGTCATCTTTGGAATCTTGTCCTGGCCATAGAGCAGAAGGAGAACAAAATGTGTGTCAGTTCTCACATAGAACAGTGCAAGGCTGAGATTGTGGAATTTTGTAATGGGAGCTATTAGAATTTTATCATGGCATCATGCAACCTTTCTGTGCACAGAGAAAATGATCCATCAACTCCAGATTTGTTCTTTCTAAGGGGAATTCACCAACAGCCAGCATTCCACTGCAGAGATTCAGGGTCCAAGACAATCTATCTTAATCACCTGTGCTTCTAAACAGCAATAAGCAAAACCAAAAATATTGAGTACTGGATATTCAAAGTTCTTCTTCATAGAAGCCTATACAAATCTCAGTGGATATTGTCCTTGCAGCCTTGTTTCATGGCTGCTTGTTTATGTAGGGTGCTTTACACAAACTCCTAGGTAGTATCATTTCAGTGACTCAAATTGACACTACCTAAATGTCTCAATGGTATTTCAGGTAACTGGTAACATAGTTCTTTTGTGTTTGAAATATGGCAGCTTTACTATAATCTAACAGCACAGATGCTGGTCCCCCAGCTCACTGCGTCTGAGCCAGCTCTGTCATTCAGCAATCACAACAAGGACTATGCTTCTTGAACTTCCACTTCTCATTTTGAGTTCAGCTAGATTATAACGGAGTAACTCTTCTGGTCGCTGATTTGAAAATGACTTGTAATTTTGAACGTATTTCTGTTAAAGTATAGGATATCCTCTTGCAGCATTTTGACATGGTGGACAAAAAAAATCACCCACTCATCCTTCCCCCCCCCCCCACAATGTTTCACTTTCTCATTCATAGAGATTAAATAGTCAAATTAATCTTAAACTCTTTAAATGACTCCACTTGGAAATGGCACGGTGCAGGCAAGTTACTGTTTCATTAAGGTGCTAATGTTAAGGAATTACACATTCAACCTCAGACTACCTGAAGTCCTGTTGTTCAGTAGTGCAATTGACCTTACAATGGTGCTAGTATCGAAATTCAGGGTTCCTGCACTATCCATCCCATTTTATATTTATGTATAACCGACATTTTGTACTGTTTGTCAAAATATTTTTTTGTGAGCTCATATCTTGTAGCTTTTTTTTTGTAAACAGCCACTTCATGTAAAATAGAGGACGTGTTTATACTGTAATCATCTAGTGACAAACTTGAAAAACAACATTTTTATTGTAAACTTGTAATACTGTATACAGATTTTTCTACTGCAAAGAGGGTTATGAATATAGTAATTCTGCCTAAACACTGGACCCTCGCCATCTGTTGACCATTCTGAACTTTGTATTAACGATGTGAAGCTTGGACTGCCAAATAATGAAGTACTGTTACACTACAGGCCCAAGTCAGCCTCAATGTGTTCTGGTGTCATCATTTGGTGCACAGGGGTGTTTTGGGGGGTTGGGGGAGTGGTGGAGGGAGGGTTGTGGAGCAAGCAGAGCAGAACAAATCTACCTGGGGTATTAGATTTGTATCAAGAAACATGCTCAACAATAAAATGGATTATTTTAGGTTACATTTTCTGCCTCTACTGTGATTTGCCCCAGATCTAAGACATGTAAAGATACTATTCAGAATTGAAAATTGGTAGTTTGTATAAGGAAGCTGGAGCTGATTATCCTTTAGTGATGGGTTCCTCAGGATCAGACCCTTCCCAGCTGACTACCATTGAGTAACTGCACTTCAAATAGCTTGGAAAACCTCTCAGTTGGCAGGTAATTCATGGATGAGCATTAAATAACAGCAGGTCCACATCTTAAAAACCAAAAGATCTAAATACAGGGTTTATATGACCTTGCCGTTATATTTAAAAGATGGTTAAATTATTTCACCATTCTGCTAAAAGGTTTAACCTGACATTGCACAAAGTCAGCCAACTTAAATAATTTGTGTAACTGTAACACGTGGTGTTGCAACTTCTAGTGAAGGATTTTGCAAAAAGCTTAAAAGTTTTCTACCTTCCTCATGGAAGCTGATGACTTTTTATTCCACAAGTGCATGATATTCTTTGAACCTGTACAGCACTCTCAAATTTTTGGCCACGATAGTTAAGTCTGATTGTTTCCTCACTCAGTAGTCATAATCCATGGGGATCATTGGATAATGATCAAAATGATAGCTCAGACTGGGCTGGAAGCATTGAGCTAATTTTAATGCCATTACCAGAATGCTATTGACACCAAGCTTCTTATGGGCTGAGGAGTGAATGAAGCACATCGAGATTGTATGGTAAACTACAAACTACTTCAGCATTTTACTTAGCTTCCACCAGACCCCTCTCTCATTCAGAAAATAAGCAGCCAAACATCATCGAATACAACTTTTATTCTCTATTGAAGTCAACATCTTCACTATGCTTGTAAAGTCATAGAATAAATATACAACAAGAAACACAACTAGAAGAAGAATCAACATCTGGTACATCTTTCCTTCAGCTCCAGGACTTTTTATTGGAATTAAAAGCCGGTATCAGAAATGATAACATGAGCTTACTGGTTCGTCATCTAGCTCATCTAGTGAAAATTAGGGCATAATGCAAATTATAGACAATAAAATACTCAATGCTACAGCAAACATGATCCACGGTACCACAAACCCAACACTAATTTTGTCTTTAAAAGATTTAGTGCATCCTGGTTAAAATAGGAAGTGCCTCATGTTAAACATTTCCCATTATTGCTGACAGGAATTAATTGCAGTCAGCATTGACTTTCAAAAATTAGGAGCCATCTGTCGGCAAGTTTGCCTTAAATCATCTGCAAATGAACAAAATCTGAAGACAATGGAGCACATCAGCTGCAGGAGGTGTGCAAGACACAAACACCTCTGGATTCAATTTAAGGTTCTTTTCTGCGGAGTCAGATATTCAATTAAAATAAAAGCACAGAGAATGGACAGAATTTAAAAATGATTCGTTTCTCCAGCTTAACTTTGGAGGTTGGGTTGTGGAATACAACTTACCGATGAAAATTCTAACAGTTCACCAACAATAATCCTAATTATTTGTGGGATAAGTCAATGTGTTATTTTGCACATCATACCAATCCAATCTGAACTTAGTCACAGAAGGCCTCAAGTGGGCACCTAGGCTTCCCATATAGGAATCCCCGAGTGTGTTCGCAGCAATGGGAAGGAGAGTGGAGTAATCACTCCCAAAACATCATACCTGACCCTAATGGCCACTTTCTCCTAAGTAAGGAGGAGGTCTTCTTAATTGTTTATTCATCTCCTTGCAAAATAGCCACGGACCAAGAACCATTGAACTGAAGCTAGAAATTAGGGAACAACTTGAAGAGAAGCAACAACCACTCAGTCCGTCCATTAAAATGAAAAATTAACTCATCCAGGTCCTGAAAGTTACATGTAGCTCGCAGCTTGTGGATGTAACAAAAGACATGTTGGATTAGCCTGATTTTGCAAAGCACTCAAGCCAATTAAAGTGCAGAGGTTACTGACACGGCAGGTCCATGGCAGCTGAAGTAGTGATTTCTTGTGCAAGCACAAGACAAAGTTTTTGATCTAGATCCCTGTATTCATCGAGACTCATTCATTCAAGTGTTTTTCTTAAACTGATGAGAGTTTATGCATAACTTTTTCCCATTCAGTCAGACTTACAAAATCATTCCATACTTAAGGTGCAAATAGTTTTATAACAGGAATCACCTCTAATTTTATCACAGAATCAGAAAATTTAAGGCACAATGGAGGATATTTTGCTTCTTGTGAGCATTCCAGTCAAAAGTTCACTCACTCTTGGTGCTTTTTCCAGAGATTTTGGCTCTTCCAGGCAGAGAGTTCCAGGTCCCCACCATTCATTTAATGATAATATTCCTCTAACCCTTTGGATCAATAATTTAAATCCATATCCCTTTGTTACTGACTTCTCTGCTAAAAGAAACAGGTGCTTTGAGCTTACCTTGTTCAGACCAATTACAAAATGGTAAAATTTATCTTTCTGCAACTTCTTCCATTCCAAAGAAAGCAATCCCAACTGAACAAATCATTCTTCTTGACTCAAGTCTTTCAACTTGTAAATCTCACCTATACCCACTCTAGTACTTTCATATCCTTCTGTCATATGGCGGCCTGAACTGTATATAGAACTTCAGCTCGAGCCTAACTAGTGCTTTATAGGGAACAGGCATGACGTGATTCCTTATATATTATATCTACCTTCATCTATTCAGATATCTCCATGAACCTACAACCATGAACTCAGTTTCCTTTGTTTCTAATATCTACCATTTATTTAAATATACTAATGCAACCTAGATTGAATTGTATTTTCCACTCTCCTTCCCAACAGGCCAGTTTGTTGTCATCTCCCTGCAGTCTATTTATCTTCATCACTGTTAAGCATACAGTCATTTCTGTATTATCAAAACTTGGCTATTCAGTGAAGTCTAATATATACAGTCGGCCCTCCGTATCCGCGGATTCAACCAACCATGGATCGAAAATACTGTACAAGTATCCCCCGCTATCCGAAAGTACAGCATTCTTATGAAACCTTTCGTAAGCCGAACCCAAAAAATAACCCACCAAATCATACCAAATAACACATAAAACCTAAACTAACACTAACATATAGTAAAAGCAGGAATGATATGCTACTAGCAGAACCAATAGTAACATGGGCAGCTTTCAAGATTCTTTCTCTGCATGTAAATAGTATGAATGGTGGACGCAGGCAAGTTCAACGCATGTACAATGTCTTTATTTCGTTCACCACTATCGAAGCACTTAATTATGTCCAGTTTTACGCTAAGCATAACACCCTTACGAGCCGTCTTAGGCTTTTCTGATACCTTAGGACACATCTTGCTAACTGATGCACAAAATAAATCGAGATAAAGCACTCTCGCTGCTCGAGGTGCACGCTGCCTCTATACTGGCTCGCTGCAGAACAAACGCTGAATGCTATTTTCAGTTTTTGTAACATCCTTATGAGCTCTCTTAGGCCTTTATATAAGGAACTTGAGCATCCGCGAATTTTGGTATCTGCGGGGGCTCCCGGAACCAATCCCCCGCAGATACGGAGGGCTGACTATAATTAAATGTAAGACTCCCAAAACAAGATACATAGCACTGGATCAGTTGGCTAGTCAACTTGATGGTGACTGAGTATTGGGTCATGTAGGTGAAACTGGGACACAATTCGATTGGTGGCTGCCAATCACCAAAGCAACCATCAACAATTACCCTTCGCTTTCTGCCAATGAATCAATTTTAACTCCAACTTGTCATTCTCAGTTGGATCCCTTGGGCTTTTACCTTTCTGACCTACCTTCCATGAGGAACTTTGTTGAATGCTTTGCTGCGATCCATGTAGATTACACCCAATGGGTACCTCCATTGAGCTTCCTTGTTATCTCCTCAAAAATTTCAGACACAACTTCTCTTATAAATCCACGCTGATATGCTTTGATTAACCTGTTCTTTTCTAAATGACAGTTACAACACTTCACAAGACCATTACAGTTATCATCAACCTAACAAAAAGTCACTCAGAGGTCACACTGGCCCTTCTACGGAGTGTGTGGAATACTCCTCAACACACAGGTAGTACTTTTGAAGAGTAACTAGAAACAGTTAATAGTGAAATACTAATGTGTGAAGGCTGGGCTTATTCTGATGAGTGTAGTTGTGCCTCAGTCTTCCATCATCCTTAGTAGTATCAGAACAGGGTCTCATCATCCATTCTCACAATGATAGCATAGGTTCTCACACTCTAGGCAAGAATCAATATAAATCTACAACATCAAACAGAACCAAGCACAGCAAATTTCCACTACCCCAGCACTGACATGCTAGATTACAAACCTCCTATAGTAATTTGATTCTCCTTTATTACATGAGGTTTTCCTATCACATTGCCTTGTGCCAGAGCTATCTATAACATATTCAGGCTCTCTATAAAGGCCCTGCCAAGACCACGTTAGGAGTAGAAGGTGAGGACACTTTGGTGGTTACCACGGATGAGAAGCACTGGGGGCAAATTCCGAGAAAGGATTTCGAGCCAGGCCATGTAGAGCGCATTGGACACCGACCCTTTACGTGCAATGGGCAAGCTCCTGAGGAAAAGAGAAAGGTGTTCAGGGTGGTATTGAACCTAATGAAGTACATACTTTAATAACAAGCAGGAGACATAGACATTAGGATCAAGAGCAGGCCTATAATGGTAGCTGCCATCTATTACTCCCATGGTTTCCTCAACCCCCTTGGTACCTTTACCATTCAGAAACATCATCTTACTGGCCTTTGGGATAAGTTCCATAGGATTGCAGCTGTTTGAGTGAAGACATTTCTCCTCACCTCAGGCCCAAATTTAAGAAGCATGAAACTCTGACAGCTTACTCTAGACACCCCAACCAGAGAAAATCATCTTCCACATATCCCTGTTTCAATTAGATTCCTCCTCATTTTTCTAAACTGAAGTGAATATTAAACCTAATTGTCTTAATCTCTCCTCATATGGAAAACACACTTGTTCTATAGCAAGTGTATACTTTCATAAGCAAAGAAAAATACTACACACAATGTTCTACGTGTAGTGTCATCAGAACCCTGTACCTTTGGGCTGAGATTGTGTATTCAAATCTTAGCTTGACAGCCAACGTAACTTTTACTGTATTTCGCATCTGCAGGTTTGTTTTAAGTCTATTTCTACATCAATACTTCCCCGCCTAACACCATTTAAATAGCAAGCAGCTTTCTCCTACCAAAAAGATAACTTGTCATCTATCTATGTTATCCTGCATATGGCATGTTTTTACACATTCTCTCAGTCTGCATCAGTCAAGTCTGTTTTCATCCTCCTCATAAAATCATCCATTATATTGTTATTGGTAAACTTCAAAATATTACATCCAAATCATCAATGTATGTTACAAATACCCGAGGCCCAACCATCAGTCACCACCTGCCACCTGTTTGATTTCAATCCATGCCAACACCATTCATTTTCATTTTTAAACTAACCTTATAAGTGGGAATTTATCACATGCTTGGCAAAAATTTAAGTAAACTGCATTTACTGATGCTCCCTAATCTATTCCACTAGTTACACCTGCAAGAAAGTCAAGGACACACGAGAATCTGCAGATGCTGGAAACACAGAGTTACAGACACAAAATGCTGGAGGAACTCAGCAGGTCAGGCAGACGTCTATGGAAAGAAGTAAAGTGTCAATGCTTCGGCCCGAGTCCGTTCATCACCCTAGAACATTGATTTTTTATTCCTCACCATAGATATTGCCTAACCTGATGAGTTCTTCCAGCATGTTGTGCATGTTGCAAGAAGATCAAGTAGTTCTTGTCTAAATGATTTCCTTCTAGAAATCCATGTTAATCTAATCCCATTTTCTCTGAGTATCCTGTTATCACACGTTGGATAATAGCTGGTGGCATATTCCCCACCACTGACGTTGGACTAACCAATCTCCAGCTTGTTCCTGCCTTTAACCACTCAAGCTGATGATTTGCCCCACTCATTCAGTCATTTCATCTCAGGTACAAAATTTGTACAAAGAACAAAATCTCAACTGCACAGAACTGGGGAAGGAAAATGAATTGTGCATGAATTGCATCTCAGTTGCACCTGGCCCCTCAAACCTCTCAAAGAGAGCACATTTCTCCTATTTTGTCAGAGGAGTGAGGGAGCTGAGGTCTCAGGACTTACATCACTATGAGGTTGGCAGAGCTGGAATGTTCCTGCAGCAGCTCATTCAGTCGTATCTGACGCTGCGTCTGGAATTCAAAAATCAGCAGTGGGGTCGTGATTGGGAGAAAGGAAGCATTTGAAAATCATAAATCATCACATGACAATCAGAGCTCAGACCTTCTCCGTGAACATTTCTAGGTCCTGGTCCAATATTTTCCATGCCGCACCCGTTTTTCTTGCTGTCTCCCCTTTCAAGTCTTCATTACGGAGCCTGTATGGCTTGATCAGCTCATCAAAGGCTTTGAGACTGAGAAAGGAAGCAGTGGCCAACAAAAGAGAAGCCAGAGAAGATAAGAGTCCCACCCCACACCCATGGCACCCTGTCCTCATCCTGCATCTTAACCCCACCTCCTCATGAATTACCATCCTCCACGCATTGCCCTCCAGTCACATTGTACCACCCACCTTCCTAACACAAATGCATCCCCTCTAACCCCACCAGCATTCTTTACTCCATGCAATCTGCTCCTTTCTGACTGCACCACCCCATTCTCCACCCACATTGCACCACACACTTCCCTCCCCCTCTCTCACTCCCTCACACACATTTGCCTCCCTCCACTGCCCTTTCCTGATCCCCCTTTTCAGCAGTACTTATAACTCACCCTTCCATTGCCCCCCCATTACCTTCGCACTGCCCAATTCCCTCTCACTGCACCACTCCTTTTCCTCCCTCCACAGACCTTTATCCCAAACCCTTACCCTCTCACTGCCCCTCCCCAGACCACACAGCCCACTTACCTCCTGGCGCCAGGTTTACTGTTTATGTTCGCAACAATCACAATGTCCGAAAAGCCAATGCGGAATTTGTTGAGTAACGTTGCCATCCTGTGACAAAGTGCTGATCAGAAGTAGCTCAAGGCACATCTCTCACATATCTCCAGGCATTGACAAAAAGACACAGACCGTGCCACTGTAACGTGTTATTATGGGTTACGTATAAAATCCAATTCTGCTTGCAATGGTATTTAGAGAGATCAACCCACAACCAGTAAGGAGTTTCAATGGTGCGGTGACCTTGTCAATGATCTTGCCTCCAAGTTGAGTGTTTCTGTAGGTCAGTGGCACCATTGTGGCTTTTTGACTCCATGTAAAACCAAAGAGTTAGAAATTCCCCAAAAGATCACAAACGAGAGAGTAATATATACCTACTATTCTACGCTGGGAAAAATATAGAATTGCATGTGAGGAGCAGAGAGTGCAACACATGTACGTGTTTATGTTACATAATCAGAACATTGCATCCCAGGGGAAACAGTTCCATTCCCAGTTTCCTGATTCTTCATGTATCTGAAGCTATCCTGATTTGGGAGTTTGAATTTCGGGATGTGGTTACCACACTAAGGGCAGATCATTCCAAGCCCACGGAATCCCAAAATGCAAAAGATGACCAAACCGTCAAGGAATGTTGAAACATTATGTATTGTCCAAGCTCTAAGTGGGATTATCAAAGAAACATGCCCACTTTTTAAAAAAGCATTAGCTCTTTCAAAATGAAGCAATTGAAATAGTTGAGGCTGTCCTCTATCTTTACTACTTGACCTCACGGCTGTGGCCTGCAACTAACGGGCTCCTGGATCGGCTGCAGTGATGGCTGGCTTCGTAGCTGTGGACTCACTTTTGTGAACATAGAAGAGTACAGCACAGGAACAGGCCATTCTGCCCACAACTTTGTGTCGAACCAGCTAAAAAGAAAATCAAAAACACCCAAACACTAATCCCTCCTACCTACACCATTGTCCATCTCCCTCCATCTTCCTTACATCTATGTGCCTATCCAGACGTCTCTTAAACGCCTCTAGTGTATTTGCCACTGCCATCAGATGAGGCAACGCGTTCCAGGCATCCACAACTCTAAGTAAAAAATGTACCCCTCATATCCCACTTGAACCTACCCCTTCTCTCCTTCAATGCATGCCCTCTGGTACTAGTCATTTCAACCCTGGGAAGCAGATACTCCCTGTCCGAACCATGCCTCTCATAATCTTGTAAACTTCTATCAGACCTCCTTTCAGCCTCTGACGCTCCAGAGAGAGAAAAAACAAGTTTATCGAGCCTTTCGTGATAGCACATGTCCTCTAATCCAGGCAGCATCCTGACAAACCTCTTCTACACCCTCTCCAAAGCCTTAACATCCTTTCAATAGTGTAGCAACCTGAATTGTATGCAACACTCCAGGTATTTTATAAAGTTGCAGCATAACCTCTTGACTTTTGAATTCAACACCTCAACTAATAAAAGCAAGCATTCCATAAGCCTTCTTAACCACCTTATCGACCTGTGTAGCCATTTTCAAGGAGCCATGAACTTTGATCCCAAGATCTCTCTGCTCAGTAACACTGTTAAGGACCTTGCCTTTGCATTTGCCCTACCGAGGTATAACACCTCACATTTATCTGGGGGTTGAACGTCATCTGCCATTCCTCTGTCCATATGATATGAAATCAAATCATTAGAAAGAGGTGACATAGGGGCAGAAGGTGTTGAATCATTGTGGATAGAGCTAAGGAACTGCAAGGGTAAAAAGATCCTGAAGGGATCTTCAGGCCCCCGACCAGTAGTAAGGATGTGGTTTATAAGTTACAATGGGAGATAGAAAATGCATGCCAAAAGGGCAATGTTAGAATAGTCATGGGGGCTTTCAATATGCAAGTACATTGGGGGAAAATCAAGTTGGTGCTGGATGCCAAGAGGGGGAATTTCTAGAATGCCTATGAGATGGCTTTTGAGACCAGCTAGTGGCTGAGCTTACTTAGGGTCAGCTATTCTGGATTGGGTGTTGGAAAATGAACCAGAATGATTAGAGAACTTAAGGTAAAATAACCCTTAGGGGAAAGTGATCATAGTACGATTGAATTCACCCTGAATTTAGAGAAGGAGAGGCTGAAGTCAGATGTATCAGTGGAGTAAAGGGAATGACAGGGCATGAGAGAGGAGTTGGCCAGAATCGATTGGAAAACAACATTGGCAAGGATGATGATAGAACAGCAATGGCTGGAATTTCTGAAAGCAATTCAGAAGGCAAAGGATATATACACTCCAAAGAGGAAGAAGTATTCGAAAGGGAAGATGACACAACTGTGGCTAAGAAAAGAAGTCAAAGCCAAAGGGAGGGCATATAATAGAGCAAAAATTAGTGGGAAGTTATCGGATTGGAAAGCTTTCAAAAACCAGCAGAAGGCAACTAAAAAAGTCATTGAGAAGGTAAAGTTGAAATATGAAAGTAAGCTAGCCAATAATATCAAAGAAGATACCAGAAGTTTCTTCAGATACATAAAGTGCAAAAGAGAGGGGAGAGTGGATATCGGACCACTGGAAAACGATGCTGGAGAAGTATTAATGGGGCACAAGGAAATGGTGGATGAACTGAATAAGTATTTTTCATCCATTCTTCACTGTGGAAGCTCCAGGTGTCAGGGGTCATGAAGTGTGTGAAGTTACTATTACTAGGAAAAGGTTCTTGGAAACTGAAAGGTCTGAAGGTAGATAAGTCACCTGGACCAGATGGTGTACTCACCTGCCCCCCCCCACCCCCCAGGGTTCTGAAAGAGGTGGCTGAAGAGATTGTGGAGGCATTATTAATGATTTTTCAAGATTCACTAGATTCTGGAATGGTTCTGCAAGACTGGAAGATCACAGATGGAGTGTCACTCCACTCTTTAAGAAGGGAGAGATGCAGAAGAAAGGAAATTATAGGCCAGTTAGTCTAACCTCAGTGGTTGGGAAGATGATAGAGTCGATTGATGAGGATATAGTTTTGGGGTTCTTGGAGACCCATGATAAAATAGGCCATAGTCAACATGGTTTCTTCGAGGGGAAAATCTTGCCTGACAAATCTGTTGGAATTCTTTGAAGAAATAACAAGCAGGATAGACAAAAGAGAATCTGTTGATGTTGTGTATTTGTACTCTCAGAAGGCCTTTGACAAGGTGCCCCACATGAGGTTGTTTAAAAAGATATGAGCCTATGGTATTATAGGGAAGATTCTAGCATGGATAAAGCAGTGGTTGACTGGCAGGAGGCAAAGAATGAGAATAAGGGAGCCCTTTCTGGTTGGCTGCTGGTGACTAGTGTTGTTGTACAAGGGTCTATGTTGGGATTGATTATATTATATGTTAATGATTTGGATGATGGAATTGATGGCTTTGTTGCAAATTTTGCAGAAGATACAAAATAGGTTGAAGGGCAGGTAGTTTTACATAGAAACATAGAAAATAGGTGCAGGAGTAGGCCATTCAGCCCTTCGAGCCTGCACCACCATTTATTATGATCATGGCTGATCATCCAACTCAGAACCCCGCCCCAGCCTTCCCTCCATACCCCCTGACCCCCGTAGCCACAAGGGCCATATCTAACTCCCTCTTAAATATAGCCAATGAACTGGCCTCAACAGTTTCCTGTGGCAGAGAGTTCCACAGATTCACCACTCTCTGTGTGAAGAAGTTTTTCGTAATCTCGGTCCTAAAAGGCTTCCCCTCTATCCTCAAACTGTGACCCCTCGTTCTGGACTTCCCCAACATCGGGAACAATCTTCCTGCATCTAGCCTGTCCAATCCCTTTAGGATCTTATACGTTTCAATCAGATCCCCCCTCAATCTTCTAAATTCCAACGAGTACAAGCCCAATTCATCCAGTCTTTCTTCATATGAAAGACCTGCTATCCCAGGAATCAATCTGGTGAACCTTCTTTGTACTCCCTCTATGGCAAGAATGTCTTTCCTCAGATTAGGGGACCAAAACTGCACACAATACTCCAGGTGTGGTCTCACCAAGGCTTTGTACAACTGCAGTAGTACCTCCCTGCTCCTGTACTCGAATCCTCTCGCTATAAATGCCAGCATACCATTCGCCTTTTTCACTGCCTGCTGTACCTGCATGCCCACTTTCAATGACTGGTGTATAATGACACCCAGGTCTCGTTGCTCCTCCCCTTTTCCTAATCGGCCACCATTCAGATAATAATCTGTTTTCCTGTTTTTGCCACCAAAGTGGATAACTTCACATTTATCCACATTAAATTGCATCTGCCATGAATTTGCCCACTCACCCAACCTATCCAAGTCACCCTGCATCCTCTTAGCATCCTCCTCACTGCTAACACTGCCACCCAGCTTCGTGTCATCCGCAAACTTGGAGATGTTGCATTTAATTCCCTCATCCAAGTCATTAATATATATTGTAAACAACTGGGGTCCCAGCACTGAGCCTTGCGGTACCCCACTAGTCACCGCCTGCCATTCTGAAAAGGTCCCGTTTATTCCCACTCTTTGCTTCCTGTCTGCTAACCAATTCTCCACCCACACCAATACCTTACCCCCAATACCGTGTGCTTTAAGTTTGCACACTAATCTCCTGTGTGGGACCTTGTCAAAAGCCTTTTGAAAATCCAAATATACCACATCCACTGGTTCTCCCCTATCCACTCTACTAGTTACATCCTCAAAAAATTCTATGAGATTCGTCAGACATGATTTTCCTTTCACAAATCCATGCTGACTTTGTCCGATCATTTCACCGCTTTCCAAATGTGCTGTTATCACATCCTTGATAACTGACTCCAGCAGTTTCCCCACCACCGACGTTAGGCTAACCGGTCTATAATTCCCCGGTTTCTCTCTCCCTCCTTTTTTAAAAAGTGGGGTTACATTAGCCACCCTCCAATCCTCAGGAACTAGTCCAGAATCTAACGAGTTTTGAAAAATTATCACTAATGCATCCACTATTTCTTGGGCTACTTCTTTAAGCACTCTAGGATGCAGACCATCTGGCCCTGGGGATTTATCTGCCTTCAATCCCTTCAATTTACCTAACACCACTTCCCTACTAACATGTATTTCGCTCAGTTCCTCCATCTCACTGGACCCTCTGTCCCTTACTATTTCTGGAAGATTATTTATGTCCTCCTTAGTGAAGACAGAACCAAAGTAATTATTCAATTGGTCTGCCATGTCCTTGCTCCCCATAATCAATTCGCCTGTTTCTGTCTGCAGGGGACCTACATTTGTCTTTACCAGTCTTTTCCTTTTTACATATCTATAAAAGCTTTTACAGTCCGTTTTTATGTTCCCTGCCAGTTTTCTCTCATAATCTTTTTTCCCCTTCCTAATTAAGCCCTTTGTCCTCCTCTGCTGAACTCTGAATTTCTCCCAGTCCTCAGGTGAGCCACTTTTTCTGGCTAATTTGTATGCTTCTTCTTTGGAATTGATACTATCCCTAATTTCTCTTGTCAGCCACGGGTGCACTACCTTCCTTGATTTATTCTTTTGCCAAACTGGAATGAACAATTGTTGTAGTTCATCCATGCAACCTTTAAATGCTTGCCATTGCATATCCACCGTCAATCCTTTAAGTGTCATTTGCCAGTCTATCTTAGCTAATTCACGTCTCATACCTTCAAAGTCACCCCTCTTTAAGTTCAGAACCTTTGTTTCTGAATTAACTATGTCACTCTCCATCTTAATGAAGAATTCCACCATATTATGGTCACTCTTACCCAAGGGGCCTCTCACGACAAGATCGCTAATTAACCCTCATTGCTCAAAACCCAGTCCAGAATAGCCTGCTCTCTAGTCGGTTCCTCGACATGTTGGTTCAAAAAACCATCCCGCATACATTCCAAGAAATCCTCTTCCTCTGCACCTTTACCAATTTGGTTCACCCAGTCTACATGTAGATTGAAGTCACCCATTATAACTGCTGTTCCTTTATTGCACACATTTCTAATTTCTTGTTTAATACCATGTCCGACCTCACTACTACTGTTAGGTGGCCTGTACACAACTCCCACCAGCGTCTTCTGCCCCTTGGTGTTACGCAGCTCTACCCATATCGATTCCACATCTTCCCGGCTTATGTCCTTCCTTTCTATTGCGTTAATCTCTTCTTTAACCAGCAACGCCACCCCACCTCCCCTTCCTTCATGTCTATCCCTCCTGAATATTGAATATCCCTGAACGTTGAGCTCCCATCCCTGGTCACCCTGGAGCCATGTCTCTGTGATCCCAACTATATCATAATCATTAATAGCCATCTGCACTTTCAATTCATCCACCTTATTACGAATGCTCCTTGCATTGACACATAAAGCCTTCAGGCGCTCTTTTACAACTCTCTTTGCCCTTATACAATTATGTTGAAAAGTGGCCCTTTTTAATGCTTGCCCTGGATTTGTCGGCCTGCCACTTTTACTTTTCTCCTTTGTACTTTTTGCTTCTACCCTCACTTTACACCCCTCTGTCTCTCTGCACTGGTTCCCATCCCTCTGTTGTGAACTAACCTCCTCACGCCTAGCCTCTTTAATTTGATTCCCACCCCCCAACCATTCTAGTTTAAAGTCACCTCAGTAGCCCCCACTAATCTCCCTGCCAGGAACTAGAGAAGCTACAGAAGGACTTAGACAGATTAGGAAAATGGGCAAAGAGGTGGCAGATGGAATACAGTGTTGGGAAGTGTATGGTCATGCACTTTAGTAGAAGAAATGAACAGGTTGATTATTTTTGAAATTGGGAAAAAATGCAAAAAAAAAACTGAGGGGCAAAGGGACATGGGAGTCCTTGTGCAGGATTCCCTAAAGGTTAATTTGCAGGTTGAGTCTGTGGTGAGGAAGCCAAATGTAGTGTTAGCATTCATTTCAAGAAGACTAGAATATAAAAGCAAGGATGTAATGTTGAGACTTTATAAAGCACTGGAGAGACCTCACCTGGAGTATTGTGAGTAGTTTTGGGCCCCTTAGAAAGGATGTGTTGAAACTAAAGAGGGTTCAAAGGAGGTCACAAAAATGAGGGGTGACCTTATTGAAACCTATCAAATGGTGAAAGGTCTTGACAGAGTGGATGTGGAGAGGATGTTTCCTATGGTGGGAGAGTCTAAGATCAGAGGACACAGCCTCAGAATAGAGGGGTGTCCTTTTAGAATGGAGATGAGGAGGAATTTCTTTTGCTAGATCTGTGGAATTTATTGCCACAGGCAGCTATGGAGGCCAAGTCTTTACATATACTGAAGGCAGAGGTTGATAGATTCTTGATTGGTCAAGGCATGAAAGGATACAGGGAGAAGGCAGGAGACTGGGGCTGAGAGGAAAAATGGATCAGCCATGATGAAGTGGCAGAGTAGACTTGATGGGCCAGATGGCCTAATTCTGCTCCCATCTCTAATGGTCATAGCTGCAACTGATTTATATCATGCTGTATTCTTTGCCAGTCTTCTACACCATCCACAACTCCATCAATCTTGGTATCATCCACAAATTTAGAGGTCCCAATACATATCCCTGTGGAACTCCACTAATTACACACCTCTGGCATGAATATGTCCCTTCAACCACTGCCCCCTGTCTTCTATGCACAAGCCAGTTCTGGATCCAAATAGCCAATTCTCCACAGATTCCATGTGTCTTAATCTTCTGGATTAGCCTCCCATGAGGAACTTTGTCAAGCATCTTACTAAAATCCATGTAGACAACATCCACTGCCCTACCCTCATCAATCCCTCTCGTCACCTAGTCAAAAAACTCAACCAAGTTGGTAAAGCAAAAGTTCTGAATGTTATTTGCTTACTTTTATTGTTTGCACAACTCGGGTTTTTATCTGCAAATTGGGTGTTAGACAGTTTTCTTTATTAATGGGTTCTAATTGGGTTTCTTTGTTCTATGGCAACTGATCTCAAGGTTGTATATCATATACAAACTTTGATAATAACTGAACCTTGACCAACATTGCCTGGGTGGGGCACAGACTGGTAAATCTGAAGGAATGATAGGGCCCTAAGACATAGGCGCAGAAAGAGGCTACACACATTGATAAAGTGATTAAGAAGGCTTATGGAATGTTTTTATTAGTCGAGGCATTGAGTTCAAAAGTCAGGAGATTATGTTACAACTTTATAAAACTCTGGTTAGGTCACATCTGGATTATTGCATACAGTTCTGGTCACCCATTATAGCAAGGGTGTTGAGGCTTGAGACAGGGTGCAGAAGAGGTTCACCAGGATGCTGCCTGGTTTAGAGGGCATGTGCTATCATGACAGGCTAGATAAACTTGAGTGGATTTCTCTGGAGTGCCGGGAGCTGAGGGGAGACCTAATAGAGGTTTATTAGATCATGAGAGGCATAGATAGAACAGACAGGGAGTATCTGTTTCTCGGGGTTGAAATATCTAGTACCAGAGGTCATGCATTGAAGGTGAGAGGGGGTAGGTTCAAGTGGGATGTGAGGGGCAAGTTTTTTACTCAGAGAGTCGTGCATGCCTGGAATGCACTGCCCGGTATGGTGGCAATGACAAATACATTGGAGGCTTTTAAGAGATGTTTGGATAGGCACAGGGATGCAAGGAAGATGGAGGGATATGGACATGGTGTAGGTGGGAGGGATTAGTGTTTGGGTGTTTTTGATTTTCTTTTTAGCTGGTTCGACACAAAGTTGTGGACCGAATGGCCTGTTCCTGTGCTATACTACTTTACGTTTTATGTTTAATTAGGCTACTCGGCCCATCGGGTCTCATTTATTATCCCTCTCAACCCCATTCTCCTGCCTTCTCCCCATAACCTTTGACGTCTGAGTAACCTAGAACTATTCAAGCTCCACTTTAAATATACTCAATGACTTGAACTTCACGGCAGTCGAGGGCATTGAATTCCACAGACTCACCATCCTCTGTCTTTAAAAAAACTCTTCTTCATCTCTGCTCTAAATGGACATCCCTCTATTCTGAGGCTGTGACCTCTGGTCTGAGACTCACCCACTATAGGAGACACCCACTGGGCCTTTCGATATTTGATAGGTCTCAGTGAGATTCCCCACCCCCACACCCCATTCTTCTAAACTCCAGCAAAGTCAGGTCCAGAATCATTAAATGGCCCTCATATGTTAACTCTTTGTACATCTGTGTAAGATGTAATGATTGAACATCTCACTCCAATCCAGCGGGGGTTACTTTACCTTTCTTTTGCTGTTGGTTCTCAGAATGCAATCCTTCCTACCAAAATGACACTGGAGCGAGAGCAATGGCAGCAAATAGATTAATGAAGTGTCTTGCCTCAGTCCTCAGTGTGAAAGACACCAGCAGCAGGCCAGAAATTCAAGAGTATCAGGGGGCAGCAATGTGTTCAGTTGCTATTGCTAAGGAGAGGGTGCTTGGAAAGCTGAAAGGACTGAAGGTAGATAACTCACCTGGCCCAGAGACCACATAACAGGGTCTGACGGAGGTAGCTAAAGAGTTGTGGAAGCATTGGTAGTGACCTTTCAAGAATTATTAGATTCTGGAATAGTTCCGGAGGAGTAGAAAATTGTGAATGTTTCTCCACTCTTTAAGAAGCAAAAGACAGGAAATTATAGGCCAGTTAGTTTAACTTCAGTGGTTGGCAAGATGTTAGAGTCCCATTATTAAAGATGAGGTCTCAGGGTACTTGGTGGCACGTGATAAAATAGGCTAAAGTCAGCATGGTCTCCTTAAGGGGAAATCTTGCCTGGCAAATCTGTGGGAATTCTTTGAGGAAGCAGCAAGCAGGCTAGACAAAGGAGTGTCAGTGAATGTTGTTTACCTGGAATTTCTGAAGGTTCTCGACAAGATGCCACACTTGAGGATATTGAACAAGATACGAGTCCATGGTATTCCAAGAAAGATACAAATTTTGAGCCGAGTCCTGATGAAGGGTCTTGGTCTGAAATGTCAACTGTTTATTCCTGTCCATAGATGCTGCCTGAGTTGTTAAGTTCCTCCAGCATTTTGTGTGTGTTAGCATGAACAGAAGATTAGCTGACTGCCAGAAGGCAAAGAGTGGGAATAAAGGGGGCTTTTGGCATTGGCTGCCAGTAGCTAGTGGTGTTTGCGGGGTCAGTGTTGGGGCCACTAATTTTCATGTTCTATGTTAAGGATCCGGATGACATAATTGAAGACCTTTTGGCTAAGTCTGTGAATGCTGCAATTACAGGTGGAGGTGCAGGTAGTGTTGAGGAAGCGATGAGTGTACAGAAGGACTTAGACAGATTAGGAGAATGGGCAAGGAAGTGGCAGCTGGAATATGGTGTAGGGAAGTGTATGGTCATGCACTTTCATTGAAGGAATAAAGACTCAGATAACTTTCTAAACGTACTCGCTGGAGTTTAGAAGAATGAGGATGCATATCATTGAAACCTATTGAACATTGAAAGGCCCAGACAGAGTGGACATGGAAAGGATGTTTCCGATGATGGGGGAGTCTAGAATCAAAGGACACAGCCTCAGAATAGGACAACCCTTTAGAATAGAAATGAGGAGGAATTTCTTTAACCAGAGGGTGGTGAATTTGTGGAATTTATTGCCACAGACAGTCATGGAAGCCAAGCCATGGGGTATATTTAAAGTGGAGGTTGATAGCTTCTTGATCAATAAGGGTGTCAAAGGTTACAGGGAAAAGGCAGGAGTATGGGGTTGAGAGGGAAAATAAGTCAGCCACAATGCAGCCGATCTGATGGGCCAAATGGCCTAATTCTGCTTCTACGTCTTTTGGCTGAAAGTTCCATGCTACATCCATTTGACACATTGGTGTCAATTGTAAAAAAGTCAGTTTACGAGGGAAGCCAATGAACAATGCAAAGGCACTGCACACATATTCTAACCTTCTCTTGTCATCATCAATGGTGTGGATATTGCCAGCTGTAAGTACCCTGATTCTGCAGTCGTTCCACTGCTTTTTCATGTTCATGAGGTATGGGATAAGCAGAGTCAGACCTAATGATAAAGATAACAATATTAACAAAAGAACCAATGCCTCAGTGTACACATGAACATTTCCCCAGTACATCCAAGGTCAAATTGCCCAGACTCTCAAGTAGAGAAGGACCTGATATTCTGAGAGTGAAGGTACTATACCACTGAGAGGACCAACTGGAGACCCAGTAGTCAGAGACTGTGTCACATTTCAGTAGAGATGGAAACAACATTTCATTTTGACCATTGTGTGGAAAGTTCTGAAGTGTGAATGGGAATAGCGACAGTGGTGAAGGCATTTTAACATGAATAAACTAAGTGGAATAACTATTAAGTGTTCTTTTTTCCCTTCTCACCTAGATAAAAAAAAAACTCCCCGTCAGTCCCATATAGCAAGACAGTGCAGAATCTGGAATAACATACAAGATACTGGAGGAGATCTGCAAGTCGGGCAGCATCTGTGGAAGTAAGTAGACAGTCGTTGTTTTCATCAAGACCCTTCGCCTGGACTGGTGCCAACAGGTTTAGTGCTGGATTACCTCTGTATCCATCCTCCAAGTTCATCTCCTTTCTTTAAACTCAAACCACACTGGTCTCCACCCGAAAAGTTGACTGTCCATTCCTCTCCAACTGCTGCTGCTTGACGTGTTGAGTTCCTCCAGCACGTTATGTTTTAGTCCCTTAAACGGTGCCTTCCATTTTGGCTTTTTTGTACCAGGAGCTTCAGTCAGCTCCAAACCACAGCACCGTGGCACAGTAGACTAGTGCTTAGTGCAATCAATTTACAGCATCTCTGACTGGGGTTCGATTCCACTGCTGTCTGTAAGGAGTTTGTATATTCTCCCCATGACTGCATGGGCTTCCTGCGGGTTCTCTGGTTTTCTCCCACATTCCAAAGACGTACGGTCAGGGTTAGTGAGTCAAGGGCATACTACATTGGAGCTGAAAGTGTGGCCTCCACCCAGCCCAATCTTTGGACTGCATTGGTCACTGACGCAAAACAATGCATTTCACTGTATGTTTCGATGTACAAGTGACAACCTTCTAAATTCATGCAAAAAAAATTGAATTTAGGAGGGACTTATCAAAAGATATCACGTGTACATTAAATCTTACCTCCGTCATCAAAAAGCCACCAAAC
This sequence comes from Mobula hypostoma, assembly GCF_963921235.1. NCBI lineage: Eukaryota > Metazoa > Chordata > Chondrichthyes > Myliobatiformes > Myliobatidae > Mobula > Mobula hypostoma. Next base: position 20,721,264 of record NC_086120.1, on the reverse strand, counting down.
GTCAATGATTCCTTTGCCCTGTTTCTTTTGAAATACTGATTCAATCCTTGGTAAAGTTTGAGGGTGACTTTTGAAGTACTGAAGTTCAGTTTCTGTCATGAGAAGGTAAAGGGAGGGATTACATCATACTTCCAATGTCCTGTCAACTCACACTGACATACACAGGCTAAGCTAAAGGCAGTCAAACAAACCCTCGGCTTCCTGCAGTGCGTTCCCTACTTGCTGCCAGTTTGACACTGGGGACACTCGGCATAATCTAACAGATGTGTACAGACAACCTGGAGTTTGATCTAATATAAAAATCTATCCCACAGCAATCCCAATGAGCTGAGAGTGTGAAAGTTAAATACACAAAAACATTTGATTTAAAACACCATTGATCTCTTTTTTTTTCAAATCTGGCTTTGAAAATGATTGAAACAGAATGAAAAATTAAATTGGATGAAATCACCTTAGTGCTGTTTGGGAGAACTGCTATTATCAGAGCCAGTGGAAGTTTCCCCAGGTCAAGTGAAACCTAGACAACACACACAAAATGCTGGAGGAACACAGCAGGCCAGGCAGCATTTATGGAAAAGAGTAAACAGTCGATTTTTCAGACAAGATCAATCATCAGTCCCGATGAAGGGTCTTGGCCTGAATGTCAATTGTTTACCCTTTTCCATGGATGCTGCCCAGCCTGCTGAGTTCCTCCAGCATTGTGTGTGTGTTGCTTTGGATTTCCAGCATCTGCAGATTTTCCTCATGCAAGTGAAACCACGGTTCAATAGAAGTTGATTTACCCCATCAACAAGCCCCAGATGAAATAAAGTCCAAGTTAAATCACCATGAGCTCGCTCATTCCCTGGTCCATTTCTAATCTTGGAACTGTTGAGGAGATGCTGGACTAATAATTATCTTCATAAAGGCATGTACAGGCTCAATGGTGGATTACCTCTATCCTTTCTCCAAACACCAGCCACTACTTACAGTGAGGATTTCCCAGATACAGCTTGTACCACACAATATCTGCACACACAGCACAATATCTGCTGGGTACAGTGCTTAAAGAGAATGAGAAAGGGATGGTGATGATACCCAGCAGAGGAAGCAGGAAGAGACAGTTAAAGCCAACAGTAATCCTTTCCGACTAGAAAGTGAAGTGTTTTCTCATCGCTAATTAGGTTTATAAACTTTTGAAACTACTTATATTTTCTCTTAACTCACATACTTTGAGAGTATTTGAGAATATCAACATGACTTCAGGAAAACATTTTTTGATCTTTGGTACCTGGGCTGAAGAGTGGCTGTGCCTGAGGTCTACTCATAGATTCCGCTTCCTTCTGATTTTCTAAGAATGAAAAACAGAACGATAATGTGTAGCAAAGTTCATGTTAACAGTTTACAACCCACTTGCAAGCATAAAATAAATGGTAAGGTATTGCAATTTCATTCACTGTAATTGAAAGATTAGTGTTGGAATTGCAATTGTGGACTTAAAGTGTGTCCTCTTTAATTAATAGTATTCCTCCTTTCACCCCAACCCCATCTTCCAGAGCGGCAGACTGGGAGTATGAGAATGAAAAAAAACACAGCATCTATGGAAAGAGAAAAAAAATTCAGATCTACCATGAAATTCCCTTTACCACACAGGGAGATCTGAAACCCAATTCTCACATGTGGTATAGAGGAATTAGAGGTTCTTTTAATAAACCCAAGTTTAATTTTATTAACAACTTCTTAAAAGACACAAATGTCTCCAAAGACAAAGAACTTAAGGTTGCTTCACAAACATGAGAAAATCTGCAGATGCTGGAAATCCAAAGCAATGCACACAAAATGCTGGAGGAACTCAGCAGGCCAGGCAGCATCTACGAGAAAAAGTAAACAGTCAACACTTCTGGGTCAAGCCCCTTCGTCAGGACTGGAAAGGAGCATTTCCCCCTCCTCTCCAGTCCTGGTGAAGGGTCTCAGACTGAAGTGTCGACTGCTTGCTCTTTCCATTAATGCTGCCTGGCCTGCTGAGTTCCTCTGGCATTGTATGTGTGTTGCTAAGGTTACTTCATTTCAAATCCATTGATACTTTAAGAAGCTTCCAGTTTTAAACTGAATTTACTCATCACGTCACTGATAATGTTTTATAGGGGGTTCCAACTATTGCTTATATCCGACATAGAGATAAACTTAGTAAAGGAGCAGAGTCCATTTCCATCAATACATCTCTCAACAGAGAACACTTCACCTCCACACCCCCACAAATATCACACTCCAGCCCAAGAATGAGAGGAATAAGTGCACCCCCCACAAATATCCCTATATAATGAGGGATGCTAGTCATCACCCATAAATACCCCCATACAATGAGAGCCATCAATACTCCTCGGCAAGTACCTCCCTACAATGACACACACGCCTCAGGCACGAATACCCTGGCACAACAGTCACAGATCCTGTTACATCCTGCAATTACCTCTGCCTGCATTTTGTCGCTCTTTCTTACTCATCTGGTTTTCTATTCTCCTAGATTTTCAGTATGACCTTTAGCCCTTGGGTGCCTGTTGGTCTGGCTCCCAAGAACCACCACCTTCAAAGGTATAATTTAATGTCAGAGAAATGTATACAATATACATCCTGAAATGTTTTATCTTCGCAACCATCCACGAGAAACAGAGGAGTGCCCCAAAGAATGAATGACAGTTAAATATTAGAACCCAAAGCGCCCCCTCCCCAGCTCCCCCTCCCTCCCACGTGTGAACGACAGCGAGCAACAATCCCCCGCCACCCACCGGCAAAAATAAAGTGCACCTGCTACCAGCACTCAAGTGTGAGCAAAGCAATAGCAAAGACACAGACTTGCAGTTACCCCAAAGACTACATTGTTCACCCAAGGCATCCAGTATTCTGTTGTTACCTTGCTCCAGAGACTGAGAGATATCCAGTCCTCCTGGAAGCCTAAAAATCACTACTCCATACTGAAAGTCAAAGGCGTCACTGAGGAAGAGAATAATGTCACTTAAAACTACAAGCAGTACCACGTGGTAAATAAAAGCACTTTCTTTATTTCAATGAAATAATGTTATCATAAAATTTATTCACAGGAGCAACACAAGATTCTTTCGAACTGAGGCATTGATTTTAATCACCTTCAGGCCAAGGGCTGCTCACAACATCAATGACAGAAGTTCTGAGAAGATGGAAGTGACTCAAAACTTGTGAATAGTTAAATCTGAAAATAGTGTCTAGTTGTAAATTATTCTTTTTTTAAAAAGTGAGAAGGCAGTGTAGTGCATTAAATGCATGTGTGCAGTGTGGGCAGTTGGCTGATAAACCGGGTGCAGATCTCCATCTCCTTGTGTTTATAAAATCCGCATGACTCAGAATTCAAAGCAGGAATTGGTGAGCATTTACTCTCTGTGGCTCATGAACCCGCTCTCCAGGAAGGCCTGTTTGCCAACATTGATTGGTTTCTCACTGTACACAAGTCATTCTCATTTGCTCCTCTTGCATTTTCCCATCATTGTGATCCATCGGTTTCACTGACTGACTCGCATTCAGTCATCAGACTCACCGAACGGGCAGCTGTTTGATATTCTGTTAGGGTCTCTCTGTCGGGAAGGGTTACAGGAGACAAATATTTGAGATTAATCTCAGCGACTGACAGTACTCACTGGATAATGTTGATGTAACAGTCCACTTCTTTAATGCTGGTCAAGGTCCAATTTGTCTTGAAGCCTAGGACCAGAGTATTAGGTCTCATCCTGCCAAGGCCCACGGCCTGTGGAACAGAGAATAGATCCAGCTCCAATGATACAATCATAGGTCATTTTGTCCCTGTCTTCCACTCCCCATAATCTTTGCAACTGCCAACTGTAGAAGACGCAATCATCATGGGCGCTCCAACCTTCTACAGATAAATGATTCCACACAGTCCAGTGCTAAGCCAGAAAGCATGTTTGGTCCATTCCTGATACAGCAAAACTATGGAAGGACTTTAGTGATTAGCATCTGTACTTTTGTATCAGGAAACCATACAGATTTCCAGTGACTGCTATTGGAAAGTGTCCCTGGGACATACGAGAGTGCTGAAAGACAGAAGCAGGCTTACTGTAACATCTTTTACTGTTGTACATCTTATCAGTGCCTATTCTCAGGGCACATACAAAGCTGAAGTGCCCAAGTTCAGTAAGCACTCGGGAAACCTACTCTTCAAAGTAGGAAATCTATAGTGAGGAGCGGAGAGTGGAGAATTTGAGATGGTATTGTGTGTTAAGCTAGGTGTTGAGTTAGTGTACAAAGGTATGCAATATGGCTCAGGGTGGGAATAGAAAGGTTTAAGCAGGATGTAAGAGTCATAATAAGGAGCTAAAGCATCTGAGGATATTAACATGGAAAAGTGGAAGTGCAAAAATCAAAAATACTTTAAATACAAGTAATCGGAAATAAAAAAGAAAATGCTTGAAATATTTAAAAGGGCAGGCAGATGCAAAATTGGAGTTTCAGATCAAAGACCCCTTGTCAGATACTTCTTGAGCTTTTGGAAGTCCCCAGCATTTTCTGCTTTTATTTTTGAAGAGTTGGAGAGTTTGGTTACCTGGAGCAGACACAGTGCACCCTGCCGAAGGTCTCCAGCATACACTGCAGAATAAAATCCCTTCTTCTTGTATTGTGCCAACCACCTCTGGTATTTCACCTGATTCCCAGGTATTTCCTTCAGTGCCTGCCTCTGGGATTCCTACTGGGTGAAAGAACTGTATCAAATCCTTGCTTCAGCACGCCATAGTTTTTCAATATATATGGTACTAAATGGGTGTTGTGGTAAATGAGGGGTAGGAAAGTTTACACATACCATATGAACATGTCCACAGATCATGAGGCCAACATTTCGTGTGAAAGCATGTGTGATGTCCACCAGGGCTGGGCGTGATGATGGTGGTCCAGTCAGGACAAGACACTGTGGCCTGGGTTGGCAAAAGGCATGGAGATGTCCATCTCAGAGCAATTCACTTAACTTTAGATTCTACGTCTACTGTACTCTGAAACCAGGTGGGGGCAGAAAACAGCATCCAAGAAGCACTCCTGCATCACAGACTCATCAACTTCTTTTTTAACCTCACTGTACCTTATCTACTCAAAGTCAACGTCTTCTAGTTTGTTGAGCACAGTCAGAACTTTATGAGCTTCAATTAGACACCCCTCTCAAACTTCCAAGTTTCACAATCCCAGGAATCAGTCTGCAGTGTCCTTGCTGATTCCCATCTCTAGTAAATATATTCTTTCTTAGCAAAGAAAACCAAAATTCTCCACAATACAGCACTTCAAGAGTGGAAAGCATTGTTTTTAAAAAGAAAGGGGATTTTGTTTTTAAATCCTCAGCAGGTCAGACAGCATCTATGGGGAGAGAAGCAGAGAGGAAATCCTGCAGAGAGGTGAATGGCCTCCGTGACTCACCAGCCTGCACCTTATCAACATGGAGCAATGGATTTTGTGGGTGAAAAGAATCGAATTCAAATTGATAAGGATTAATTCAATAAAAAGAGGTATTTTGCATAAAAGTAAAATATGTTGGTTACATGGTCATTTCATATGCAGACAATTATTTTAGTAATTGCATTATTAGGCATTACGAAAGATGTCAATGAACAGAGACCCAAAGGTTCAAGTATATCCCATGAACGTAAAGGGAAGGTAGATGAAGCCACAGAATGTGAATAAGTTTGCTTCTGTGAACAGGAGAATGGAATGTTAAAGTGAAGTTGCAGCAATTAGTCTGCAATTTCAAGCCCCGTTTTAGAAACGAGCTCCAATCCAGTGAGTGTCCAGTGGAGATTCACCAGAATAATGTCTGCGTTGGAAACTGCATTTGAAAAGAGAAACTTGAGCTGCAGATGCCATTCCCACTGGACCAAAAAAAGAAAAATATGTGATAGACTTTTTGATGAAGAGTAAGCACAACTTTCTCTGGGTGGGCAGTCAGTGGTAGGGGTTCACTGCGAGAAGGAGAAATGGCCTCTGGCAAATACAGGGCACTGGAGGAAGGAAAGTGCTTCCATGTGGTGAATGAGGCCAAGACCAAAGGAAAGCTGGAAAGAACCGGAAGAAAAAAGGTACAAAATCTGCAGGAAGAAAGCAGAGCTCAGTAAAAGTTGACAGACAACATGGCTGTAAGATCTTGCAGTTCTGCTTAACATTATATCCAATGATGCTATTCTATTTTAAACAGCATGAAAATCGGCCCTTCAGCCCACTGAGTCTGTGCTGAGCATCACGAGCCCATGTACATTGGTCTTACACAAACCCCATAACACCTTACAGATACTACCACTCACATACTCACCAGCGGTAAGTTACAGCATCAAATTAACTGACCCAGCACCATATCTTTGGGATATGAGAGGAAACGAGCACCACAGGAAAACCCACATTACAGGTAAAAATGACTAAACTCACACAGGCATCACTTGAGGTCCCGATGAACCTGGGTCAATGGAGATGTGAGGCAGCGGCTCCACTGGCTGTACAACATAAAGTTGTGTGATTTCAGGGATGAACTAAAACCAACTTTAAAGCAGAGTGGAAGCAGGAGGGGCCAAGTTCACCAGCCCTGGTAATTCTGCACTTTGATTAACACAGTAACAAGATATACCTGAGAGATGTGAGCAAGCTCATTCCTTCAGATGCTCCCTTAATAGATGTGTTTACCTGAAGTTCTTTATGTGGTCTTCGACTCCATACAGGGACAGGGAGTGCTGCAAGGCCTTCAGGTAAGTCATGGCCTGTGTGGATGAGCCCCAGTTCACATCTGTGTAGATCAGAGAGTCAGAATGAGCTCCTCCTTCTCAGAGTGTCAGAACTGAACAAAATTCAAATCTTCAGGGAAACTGACTGCGGAAACGCTCATTCCAACATTTCAACCCACCTCCTGCTGACCCACAACCAGTTAGAGCTCTCATATCAGAAGTGGGGTGTTGTCATGGTCCACTCCGTGAAGTCCGTATTTCGGTTCACGATCCAGTCCATTACTCCTTGTTCCAGGTTTTCTGGTTTTTCCTTTTTCTGTTGGGTGCTCTAATTGAGGCAGCTGATTCTCATTTTGGGCTGGCTACATAGATAGCTCCTTGGTTCAGGTTCAGGTTCAGTTGCTGATAAATGTCATGAGGTGTCTTGCTGGATTGGAATGGGGTGCTGATTTTGCATCACTGAAGTATATTTATGTAGCATTAATAAGATCAAGATTAGACTATGGAAGTATTGTATACAGGTCAGCAGCAAAATCTGTGCTGGCAGAACTGGATATCGTGCAAACTCGGGTTCTAAGGGTGTGCTTGGGAGCGGTTAGAACTTCCCCAGTGTGTGCACTCCAAGTTGAAGCAAATGAAATGCCATTGGGGCTGCGGCGTAAACAGCTGGAGGCCAATTACTGGATTAATTCAAGGGGGCATGATGATAGCCATCCTACAAAAAGGGTGTTGCAGACATGCTGGGAGAAGGAGAGGACACAAAAAGAAGTTTTGGCTGGACAGGAGAGCAAACAGCAAAAGATATGGGTGTATACGATGAAGAGTTTTGTCCAAGTGTGGTGTGGCCTGTCAGACCTTTCTGGGTATTAGAAAATACCTCCATAGATTTGGAATTGCTTAAGATTAAGCACAGTAATAAGATGGCTGATATACTCAGTGAATATCATAGTTATAGGGAATGTAAGTATAAAGGCATACAGATTTTTACGGATGGATCAAGCAGCTGCAACAGGGTCTGCAATTGTTGTACCAAGTTATCGAGTGGAAATTAGCAAGAGAACACCTGATTGCTTGAGTGTATATGCAGTTGAAATGTTTGCCATATTGTTAGCACTAGAATAGAGTGAGCAGGTTGATTCTAATAATATTGTGATATGTAGCGATTCTGTATCGGCCTTTGCAAGCATTAAGGCAGGTACAGCTAGAGGTCACCAGGATCTGCTTTATGAAATCCTGTTTGCAAATTCAAGACTGGCTAGACAAGGCAAAAATATCGTATTCATTTGGGTTCCAGCACATTTGGGTATTATGGGAATTGGGACAGCAGATAGGCTGGCAAAAGCAGCAGTCAAAAAAGGATCTATAGAAGTCAATATTAAACTATCAAAATCAGAGGAGAAGAGCACAGTGTGGAGAAGGATAAATCAACAGTGGCAGCAGCATCAGGATAGAGCAATAAAAGGAAGACATTTACATTCATAGAAACATAGAAACCTAGAAAATAGGTGCAGGATCAGGCCATTCGGCCCTTTGAGCCTGCACCACCATTCAGTATGATCATGGCTGATCATCCAACTGAGAACCCTGTACCTGCCTTCTCTCCATACCCCCAATCCCTTTAGCCACAAGGGCTATATCTAACTCCCTCTTAAATATAGCCAATGAACTGGCCTCAACTGTTTCCTGTGGCAGAGAATTCCACAGATTCGCCACTCTCTGTGTGAAGAAGTTTTTCCTAATCTCGGTCCTAAAAGGCTTCCCCTTTATCCTCAAACTGTGACCCCTCGTTCTGGACTTCCCCAATATTGGGAACAATCTTCCTGCATCTAGCCTGTCCAATCCCTTTAGGATTTTATACATTTCAATAAGATCCCCCCTCAATCTTCTAAATTCCAACAAGTAAAAGCCTAGTTGATCCAGTCTTTCATCATATGAAAGTCTGCCATCCCAGGAATCAATCTGGTGAACCTTCTTTGTACTCCCTCTATGGCAAGAATGTCTTTCCTCAGATTAGGGGACCAAAACTGCACACAATACTCCAGGTGTGGTCTCACCAAGGCCTTGTACAACTGCAGTAGTACCTCCCTGCTCCTGTACTCGAATCCTCTTGCTATAAATGCCAGCATACCATTCGCCTTTTTCACTGCCTGCTGTACCTGCATGCCCACTTTCAATGACTGGTGTATAATGACACCCAGGTCTCGTTGCACCTCCCCTTTTCCTAATCCGTAACCATTCAGATAATCTGTTTTCCTGTTTTTGCCACCAAAGTGGATAACCTTACATTTATCCACATTAAATTGCATCTGCCATGAATTTGCCCACTCACCTAACCCATCCAAGTCACCCTGCATCCTCTTAGCATCCTCCTCACAGCTAACACTGCCGCCCAGCTTCGTGTCATCCGCAAACTTGGAGATGCTGCATTTAATTCCCTCATCTAAGTCATTAATATATATTGTGAACAACTGCGGTCCCAGCACTGAGCCTTGCGGTACCCCACTAGTCACTGCCTGCCATTCTGAAAAGGTCCCATTTATTCCCACTCTTTGCTTCCTGTCTGCAAACCAGTTCTCTATCCACATCAATACCTTACCCCCAATACCGTGTGCTTTAAGTTTGCACAATTCAGAACAGAGTAGATATGGGAAGAAGTAGGGGAGTAAAGCAGAAGGATCAAGTAATTATAAGTAGACTGAGAATTGGGCACAGCAACCTTAGTGGCACTCTGGCCATCATAAATAAGCATCCAACAGGTTTTTGCTATCTATGTCAGGAGACCGAAACAGTAGAGCATATCCTTATTTCATGCCGGCAATTTGCACAGGAAAGACAACAAATGTTACAATTACGCAAAATAGGACTGGTAGAGAACAGAGTTAAAGGTTTATTGGAATGTGGGGAGAGTGATCAGGGGAGGAAATGGTTGTTTAGTTTTTTTAAGGGCGACAGGACTGGAAAGACGGCTTTAAAGTGAAGGGGCAATGAAGGACAATAAATCCTGAAGATGGCAGTAATGCAACAGTGTGGATGCCAACTGCCATAAAAACTCAAAAAAGAAGAAGAAGAAGCTTCAGTTGCTGGATTGTTCCTGTCCAAACCCTCTGTCTGAATCTCTTCCCTGCCCCTTCCTCCTGAAGTCTTGCCCTGCAACCAGTGTCTGAAGCCTTGCCTTGCCATCGCCTTGCCTGCAACCTTCCTCTGCACCGCTGTCAAGTTCAACTGCTGGAGCATGATAAGGAAGTGTCTATCATTGTTTTGAACTGTCTATGTGTCCATGCCTTCACTAGGTTGGTCTGGCTGTTTGCCGCTACCTAGTGTTGGGATCCGTCTCTGTGTCCATGCCTTCGCTAGGTAGGTCTGGCCATTTGCCATTACCTTGAGTGGAGAACTGTTGCAGTGTTCTGTGTATGAGTCCCTGCCCTATGTCCTGCTCCCTAGGAGGGGTCCTGACTCTGTGTAGAGCCATGGCCCCAAGTCCTGTTCCCAAGGAGGAGTCCTGTCTCTCCCAAGACCAAGGCTCCATGTCCCTGTCGCTCCCAAGACCAAGGCTCTGAGGTTCCTGTCTCCCAAGATCATGTCATGTCTTCACCTAGTTCCAGAGCCTGAGTCCAAACCCAAGCCTCGTCATGTCCCCGCCTCGAGAGGAACCCAAGCCTCGTCATGTCCCCGCCTCAAGGGGAACCCAAGCCTTGTCATGTCCCCGCCTCGAGAGGAACCCAAGCCTCGTCATGTCTTGTAGCTACGTCATGTCCTCGCCTAGATCCAGGGTCCGAGCCCAAGTCAAGATCCAGGTTTCGGGTCCTTGTCTCTGGCTCAGAGTCCTTGTCCAGGTTCCAAGTTCCTAGTTCCAAGTCCTGGTCCTGCTTGCCTAGCCAATGTCCTAGCCCAAGTATGTGTTCTTGACCCAGCTCCTAGTCTGCATCCAGTCACGTCCCTGACTCTATTCTCTAGTCCTGTCCTGTTCTTAGTACTTCAGTGTCTGTGTCTTGCAGTTAGGTCCGTTCCCGCCAATGTCCCCTTATGACAGAACAGTCCAGCCAGACATGGACCCAGCGACATTTAACTCTCGCTATCCTGGGTTCTCTCCAGTTGAATGCCCCCCCCCCCAACCCACCCGTGTTGTCCATAGTCCGGGAAGCCTTTTGGTTTGCCAGGAGGCTCCCATAGAGGGGGGTTACTGTCATGGTTCTGTCCATGAAGTCCGGATTCCAGTTCACGGTCCAGTCCATTGTTCCTTATTCCAGGTTTTCTGGTTTTCCCTTTTTCTGTTGGGTGCTCTAATTGAGGCAGCTAATTCACATTTTGGGCTGGCTACATAAATAGCTCCTTGGTTCAGCTTCAGTTGCTGGATTGTTCCTGTCCAAACCCTCTGTCTGAATCCCTTCTCTGCCCCTTCCTCCTGAAGTCTTGCCCTGCAATCAGTGCCTGGAGCCTTGCCTTGCCTGGAGCCTCGCCTGCAAACTTCGTCTGCACCACTGTCAAGTTCAACCACCAGAGCAAGATAAGGAAGTATCTATTGTTGTTTTGAACTGTCTCTGTGTCCACACCTTCACTAGGTAGGTCTGGATATTTGCCGCTACCTAGTGTTGGGCACCATCTCTGTGTCCATGCCTTCGCTAGGTAGGTCCGGCCGTTTGCCACACCCTTGTGTTGAGAATCGTCTGTGTCCATGCCTTCACTAGGTAGGTCCAGCTGTTTGCCACTGCCTTGAGTGGAGAACTGTCTGAGTGTTCTGTGTAGAACCCTGGCCCCAAGTCCTGTTCCCAAGGAGGGGTCCTGGCTATGTGTTCCATGTCCCTGTGTTCCTGTATCTCCCAAGACCAAGGCTCTCTGTTCTGTGTTCCTGTCATCCTCGTCTAAGGCTCCTAGCATCCAGACCTCATCCAAGGTTCCGCAGTTCCTGTCTCCCAAGACCACGTCACATCTTCGCCTAGTTCCAGAGTCCGAGCCCGAGTCAAGACCCAGGTTCTGGCTCCTTGTCCAGTCTCTGGCTCGGAGTCCGAATGCAGTCCTCACCTTGAGGAACGCAGTCCTCACCTGGAGGAACCCAAGCCACATCCAGTCTGGTAGCCACATCATGTCCTCGCCTAGATCCAGGGTCCGAGCCCTAGTCAAGACCCAGGTTTCGGGTCCTTGTCCAGTCTCTGGCTCCGAGTCCTTGTCCAAGTTCCCAGTTCCTAGTTCCTACACCTGGTCCTGCTTGCCTAGCCAATGTCCTAGCCCAAGTATGTGTTCTTGACCCAGCTCCTAGTCTGCATCCAGTCACATCCCTAACTCTAGTGTCTAGTGCTGTCCTGTTCCTGGTACTTCAGTGTCTGTGTCTTGCATTTGGGCCCATTCCCACCAATGCCCCCTTATGACAGGTGTGTAGGATGTACTCAACTGACAGCAAGAAAACGTAGCTGGACTGACAGAGTACAGGTCATAGAGAGAGATCATCTGGAGACACGCAGTCAGCACCAACCATTTATACAAATCCCACTTTTGTTTTATATTCTCCAGACAGTCCCATCTAGACCGTCCAGATTCTTCCACCTCTCCCCCAACCCCCACCCCCACACAACAAGAGCAATTTACAGTAGCCAACTAAACTACCAACCTACATGTCTTTGGGATCTGGGAGGAAAACCAAGAACCCGGGGTAAATTCAGCAGCAACGGGGAGAGCGTACTGGAGGATAGGACTGAACCAGGGACGCTGGCATTGCAAGACAGCAGCTCTAATAGCTGTGCCAATACAGTGCAGCATGTCTATGAAATTAGTGTGTGAGGGTACATGCACCTGACTGAGAACGTGTGGAGTCAATATGTTTTAACAAGACGTCCAGACGACAGCTGTGGCAGGGCTTACATACCACAGAGGGTTACAAAACTGCATCAGGCAGTATCACCCACAACAGCACGTCCCTTCCTGAGGAGCTTAACACATTCTATGCACGTTTGAAGACAGGGGGACGGGTATGTCACTACCCACCTGGGCAATCCCAGGTGCACCAGAATCTACAGTTATTGTTGTGGACGTGAGATCAGTCTTTTGGAGTGTGAACCTTTGGAAAGCATTGGACCCAGATGGTGTCCCTGGTCATGTGCCGATCAGCTGCTGGGGCTATTTGCAGACATTTTTGATCAGCAAGGGCACCAAACTTGTTTGGTGAGGGTGTCAAAGTTTATGGGAGAAGGTATAAGAACTGGATTGAGAGGGAAAATTAAAAAGTTATGATGGAATGGTGGAACAGACTCAATGGGCTGACTGGTCTAATTCTGCTCCTACGAGGTGATTGATAAGTTCGTGGCCAAAGGTAGGAGGAGTCAATTTTAGAAAACCTAGCACATTTGTTTTTCCTACATGTACACACTCAGTCCAACAGCCGTGGAGCATAAAGATCCCTTCTTTGTAGAAGTCGGCGTCTTGGACCCCCAGGAGTGCTCCACAGCAGGGGTGATTGATAAGTTTATGGCCTAAGGTAGAAGGAAATGAGTCATTAACTTCAAACTTTCTGCATTTTCACTCAGAGTTGAACTGCATGAGCATGTAACAAGAGCTATATACCTCAAATCCTTCTGCCTTCGGCCACGAACTTATCAATCACCCCTGCTGTGGATCACTTCTACAAAGGAGGGATCCGTAAGCTCCACGACCGCTGGACTGAGTGTGTACATGTAGGAGGGGACTATGTTGAAAAATAGATGTGCTAGGTTTCCTAAAATTGACTCCTTCTACCTTTGGCCACAAACTTATCCATCACCCCTCGTATATCTTATGCCCTATTTTTAACATCTACCTGCTTCAGGCTGTGGTTTCTTCCATCCCACCCCCCCATCAGCTCCAGCTTTCCAAACAATCTCAACCCCTGCTACTTGTCTACCACTGAAACAGAACTATGGCAGGCGCTATCTTCCTGGCCTTACTCATCTCTGGAGCATTTGGACAGTAAAGACACTTACATCATACAGCAGTATTGTTTATTGACTATAGTTCTGCCTTCAATGTTACTATTCCAAGCAAACTCATCACCAATTCCAGACCCCGGGAGTTAATGCCTCGCTCCACAACTGGATCCTTGAGCATCTGACCCACAGCCTGCACTCAATAAGAATAGACAGCAACACCTCCACCATGGTGCGCCACAGGGTTGTGCCCTCAGCCCCCTACTCATGACCGCATGGCCAGATTCTGCTCTAATTCCACCTAAAAGTTTGCAGATGATACCAGTGTAGAGGACTGTATCTCAAATAACGATGAGCCAGAGTGCAGGAAGGAGAGAGAGAGCTTAATGTCATTGAAAGAGCTGGTCATCAACTTCAGAAAGGTGAAGGGTGGCGGGCGTGCTCCTGTCTACATCAAAGGTGTTGAGGTTGAGAGTCTCAAGTTCCTAGGAGTGAACGTCATCTACAGCCTTTCCCAGTCCAACTAGTCAGAGCCAAGAAAGCCCACAAACCCTCAGCTTCCTCAGAAAACTAAAGACATTGGGCATTTCCCCGTCCACTCGTACTGATTTTAATCGATGCATCACGGCTCGGTATAACAACCGCTCTGCACGGGACCACAAGAAACTGCAGAGAGTTGTGGGATCAGCTCAGCACATCACAGGGACCAACCTCCCCTCCCTGGACTCTGATTACGCTAGCTGCTTTACTGAAAGACCCCACCCACCCCAGACATTCTCTCTTCTGCCCTCTCCCATCGGGCAGGAGATACGAAAAGCCTGAAAGCCTATACCAGCAGGCTCAAGAATAGCTTCTATCACACCTGAGTGAACCTCCTGTACAATAAGAGGGACTCTGAGCCTCAATCTACCTCGTTATGATCCTGCACTTTCTCATTTACCTGCACTGCACTTTTGCAGTGGCTTTGACACATTATTCTATATTGTTATTGTTTTACATTATTCTAGCTCAAAGCACCGTGTAATGATTTGATTTGTATAGACAGTATGCAAGGCAAATGTTCCACTGTATCTTGGTATATGTGACAATAATAAACTAACAGAAAGCTAATCAAAATTAATGCACACTCTCTTGGAGAACTTGAGTAGTGTCACATCTCCGGCTCCTTCTCACTGCTTTCAGAATTATTCCAAAGGGTAGCATGCTAAATGAACAACATTTTTAAAAAATGCAGTGACCAGGTTTATTGAGAACAGGTTTGTCTGCTGATGTTTGCCCGTACATCAATTTTCAATGACTGCTCTGAAATCTTGCTACTTGTAATTCCTCCCAGCTCTGGTATTCTTCTCACGGTCCCAAGCCTCCTTTACCTGAAATATTTTTCTCACCTACTCTGCACTCTGAATCCATATTGTAACAGTATACATTCAGACAGATCACATGGGAAATGTTATCACAGCTAAGAATCCAGTGAACTGGCTCATTTAAATGACAGGGCAATATATATTTGGGATAAGTTTGCAGTCCAGAAGGGACCCAGAGTGTGACAACCCCTTCAGTGGGAGAGTTAGGACACTGGTGGGAATGCAGTAAGATGTGGAGAGGTGACTCAACTGACCCCCGTTATTCTGTTGATCTGATACCAGTCTCAGGGTTGCCATAATGCAACTGAGGAAAAAGTTCATTCAACAGTGACAGACAGATTGTTAAGCCTTATGCACACAATGCATCAGCTATAGATAGTTCATTAGATTAATCAAACATGGATTCTAAACATCTGAGAAATAGGAAAACACAGGGAATGAGACAATCACCGTAAAATAATTTACTGAGACCGTTCCACACTATAGCCAAGTTATTCAACTCATCGGGCTCTCCTCTTTAACCAGGAGGATGCTATTTATGATTCTATTTAGGTGGTATTTCTGCGGCTCTCCTTTGAGCAAATGGAGAGCTTTAGAAATACCGGACATACTATGCCTCTGGTGTACCTTGCCTTGCAGCCTCTTACCTGGCTTCTTGTAGGTAACGTAAATGTAAAGGCTCAGGATGAGGGCACAGGTGAGCAGTGCAGCCTGCCAGTTAATGAGGAACATCACTCCACAGCACAGCCCTGCTCCAAAGAGGGATACCCACGGATTGTAATATTTAAACGCAGGGCGCCAGCCTGTACAATAGAGCGAAGAGACAAAATAACCACCTAATTATAGTGAACAGCTTTGGTAAAGTTCCATAGGTCTGGGCACCAGTTTCTTTAATGGAGCATGTACTAATGTGTAGAACATAGAACACAGAACAGTACAGCACAGTACAGGCCCTCTGGCCCACAATGTTGTGCTGACCCTCAAACCCTGCCTCCCATATAACCCCCCACCTTAAATTCCTCCAGATACCTGAATAGTAGTCTCTTAAACTTCACTAGTGTATCTGCCTCCACCACTGACTCAGGCAGTGCATTTCATGCACCAACCACTTTCTGAGTAAAAAACCTTCCTCTAATATCCCCTTGAACTTCCCACCCCTTACCTTAAAGCCCTGTCCTCTTGTACTGAGCAGTGGTGCCCTGGGGAAGAGGCGCTGGCTGTCCAGTCTATCTATTCCTGTTAATATCTTGTATACCTCTGTCAGGTCTCCTCTCATTCTCCTTCTCTCCTCCAGAGAGTAAAGCCCTAGCTCCCTCAATCTCTGATCATAATGCTTACTCTCTAAACCAGGCAGCATCCTGGTAAATCTCCTCTGTACCCTTTCCAATGCTTCCACATCCTTCCTATAGTGAGGTGACCAGAAATGGACACAGTACTCCAAGTGTGGCCTAACCAGAGTTTTATAGAGCTGCATCATTACAGCGCGACTCTTAAACTCTATCCCTCGACTTATGAAAGCGAACACCCCATATGCTTTCTTAACTACCCTATCTACCTCTGAGGCAACTTTCAGGGATCTGTGGACATGTACCCCCAGATCCCTCTGCTCCTCCACACTACCAAGTATTCTGCCATTTACTTTGTACTCCGCCTTGGAGTTTGTCCTTCCAAAGTGTACCACCTCACACTTCTCCGGGTTGAACTCCATCTGCCACATCTCAACTCACTTCTGCATCTTATCAATGTCTCTCTGCAATCTGCGATAATCCCCTACACTATCCACAACACCACCAACTTTTGTGTCATCTGCAAACTTGCCAACCCACCCTTCTACCCCCACATCCAGGTCGTTAATAAAAATCACGAGAAGCAGAGGTCGCAGAACTGATCCTTGTGGGACACCACTAGTCACAAACCTCCAATCCAAATGTACTCCCTTCGCCATGACCCTCTGCTTTCTGCAGGCAAGCCAATTCTGAATCCACCTGGCCAAACTTCCCTAAATCTCATGCCTTCTGACTTTCTGAATAAGCCTACCGTGTGGAACCTTGTCAAATGCCTTACTAAAATCCATGTAGATCACATCCACAGCACAATACGCTCCTTACATATAGATTGGGAGTGACCTGCCCCCTCTTGTCCCAAGCATGGATAAGTCTGGACAAGTATCTAAAGTCTGTCAAGAACTTTTTACAATGATCATACATTATTATAGAATCCACAAGAAATAGACAACCTGCAGAAACAGTAATCACTACAAGTTTATCCATTATTCCATACCTGGAGATTTAGCCAATGACTCGTGAAAACAAGAGAAGTTAATCAGAGCATAAGATGCCAGGAAAAAGTTGGAAATTATGGGAGCAATTGTGTTCAGTTCAGCTGAAAACAAAGGAAAGAAATGGTTAGCACCTTTTGTCAGTAAGCAGCATCAAATCTCCTACAGGACACAGAGGTAATTAAAAACCGGATAAAGGTTAATGAATAATCAGTTAATGAGCAATCCAAGCCTGTTGTACTAATTAATTCTCTTCATGCAATCCAAACTATAGGTAGATTATAATTTGCTTCAGGAAATGATGCAACATGCATTTTCCTTCTCTTTCCAAATCTGTTCCATATCACTTGATCCCCATACACCCAGACCTTGAAATGTAGAATTCACCTCTTGTTACTTTGGTAGGCATGGATTATCTCTAGGCTAACCAAATTTATTGTCATCTAATCATCACAATCCTGTGGCACCAGGGTCCTGATCAGATATTTTGGCAAATCGAGTCAACCAGAAATGGATCTGAAGCTTAATGTTGCTCCTTCTTTTAATAGACTCATCTCTAAATTATCAATCTGAAGCTTGTCCCAAAATAGTTTGTTATCAATAATTAGTGCAGGAATGGGATTAGAGGTAACATCACTTCTAGTAGCAACACCCATTTAACATTCATGGTAACTCCTTGTGTCCACAGCAGTAAAATCCAATTAATATAAAAAATGTAGGCCGACTAACCAATCAGGATGAATGCCAATGCAATAAAGTATGTTAGAATGTAGCCTCTCAAAGGCTCCTTATTCTTCCCGTAACCAACTGAAAAGAAATGGAATCCAGGGTAAATCTTGTCCTTACACAGCGCCTAGGAGAAGAAGGTACTAGTTTAAACAATGCCCTTCAAACTTTCAGAAACATTTACTAGTGTGCTCCCTTCTGAACCAACCAACCTACAACCTGCTCCTTACCCTGTTAGATAGTTTCTTGCATTAAAGAGTCTTAATCAGTGGAGGAAAGTGATTTGCTTCCTAATGAATGTCTTCATTCCCAAAATCTACTTGGGTTCTCCGTTTCAATAGCCGTATATCAGATCACTCAATGGTTCAGTGGCCACAATCATTTGTGAATTTCTACTGTCAACCAATCCTTCTGAAATTTCAGAGAGAAGGGCTGTATTCTCTGAATTTTGATTGATGAAAGACAACAAAGGCTACGCATGAGTGCAAACCCAATGGATACTAAATGATTTAGTGCAGTGTAAATTGAAAAGAATAGTTTACTTTCTATAGTTTGAAAAAAAAGATCAAATTACATATTTCTTCATACAAATATCTACATTTTTTACATCTTGGCATTCATTGTGACCATCTCCTTCAATCTGAGCACATCGTCGGTTATAAGAATGTATTATGTGTTGTCACTGCACATTTGGCAAAAAGCCATCAGCCAGCATCTATTTTGCTCACCTGAAAAATCTTTGGTGCACTAACAAGAGAAGCCAGTGCCGATGAAAGGGTGGCTGAGAAAATCCCTGCAGTAATGAGGGGCCCAAACGCTGAAAACATGGTCATAACCTCAAGTGAAACAAAGCGGAGAAAACAAATTGGAGTAAGTGACATGTCAGCGTCTGAAGTTGTCACCGTTCACTGAGATTGTGTCAAAACTCAAACACAAACCACAGCAACATTTGACATATTAATTAAATGCATGCACAAACTTCAGGATACAACACAGCAGCAACTTAACTGAGGGATTTCAATCTTTTTTTTGTTGCTGAATTTGATGCTCACTCGGGTGAAAGCTACGTGTACTACAGAATATTCACGTCAAACATACTACATCAAATAAAATACAATAGTTGCAGAGTAAAGCTCCTTTTACATTGTCCCAGATTAGACGTAGCATGGGAAAGCTACAGTGTAAATCTGTCTCTTCTCTACCCAGTGTACCTTGGTTCTAAACTTAGACCAGGACATCCCTCCGTAATCAGAACATTGGCTGTGATTTCCCACAGCAGCCCTTCTGCATCAGTAGATCCATATCATTGGAACTGTACTCGGTCTTCCAGGCAGACCTGAATTTGAAGTTGTTTCTAAATGGCCTGTCACCACACAATTCATTTCACCATCCAATACCCCTGCAGTACACTCAATATATGATGCAATAAGTCATCCTCGATCTAGAAGATCAAGGTAAGGAATACATGAATCGTTTAACTTCGTTCCTTCAACCTGGGGAGAATCAGCATGGAGGTTTCCTGACCACATTATTAGAAATCAGAAGATTAAAACATTTATTTGGCATATCCCTAAAGCATTTTATAAGTGCTTTTTATAAGTAACCAAGGAGGGAGGAGGGTGGAGGTAAAGAAAGATTTAGCATGGAGCTAAAGAATGTAAAAAGGTCTTAAGTGAATTGTAATTGGAGAACTTGGGCAAGGGTTCCATGAAGTTCTAGAGCATGTGCTTGGTAGAAAGGAGGTACTAGATGTCTGGGAACATCTTCACGGTTGTCACGGACTTCATAGAAGCATTTATTGATGAGTTGTGAACCCACAAAATCATCCAGAGTCTTCCCCAACCAGAAGCTCTTGAATGAACCAAGAGATCTTCAATCTGCTGGGGGCTTGTACATTGTCATCCAAATCTGGTGACCCAGGAAAGTACAAGAGTTCCAGGTATGATCTCCAGATAAACCATCTCACATGCAAACTTGAAACTCAGAACAACGCTCGGCAGCTGTGGGATTTGAATGCCATAACCTTCTACAAAGCAAAACCGAGTGGTGCAAATGACCATAAGATTTCCTTCCCAGATAAACTCAATGCCTTTTATGCTCACTTTGAGCCACAAAACATGGAGGTACCTTCACGGACTTGCACAGTCCCCAATGACTCTGTGATTTCAGTCTCTGAGGCCGACACGAGACCGTCCTTCAGTAGGGTGAACGCACAAAAAGTAACTGACCCAGACAAGTACTAAATACCTGTGCTGATGAACTGGCTGGAGTGTTCACTGACATGTTTAACCTTTCTCTTCAGCAATCTGATGTACCACTTGCTTCAAGCTTCAATCATATTGGTGCCCAGAACATGGTAACCTGTCTCAATGATTATCGTCCAGTAGCACTTACATCCACTATGATGAAGTGCTTTGATTTTCCCCATCTTAAGCTCACTTTGTTGCGCGGATTTTTGAAGATCAGATATAGCCGACTGATGTTCCGCAATACATGTTTGCATCTTATCAATTAAATCGGCAATTTTCTGGAACTTAGTTGAGATTTCCGTATGAATCAGGTCTTTAACAAAGCCCACAATTTCTGTACGAATCATCTCCCTAACAGAGGTTGAAATTTCCCTCTGAATTAACTCCGATATCGCTTTCAAAGTCACCGGTGATTCAGTCGGAGGGAGATCCGTAGCTTTCGGTTTAACCGGAGGTTTACCATCCTTGCCGTCTTTCCCGTTCTTAGACATAGCCGATCTCAGTATCATCCAATTGTCAGAGAATTCAGTTTAATTCAAAGTATTGTAAAAATTGATGCCTTAATAGTTAATTAAAGTATAGCTGACCATAGAGAGAAAAAACTCAGAGGTAATGGAGCGAGTCAAGAACGCGACTTCACTCCATGAGCGCTACCGGAAGTCTCCATGAAGTGCTTTGAGAGGTTGGTGATGAAACATATTGACTCCCGCTTGAGGAGCAACTTGGATCCACTCCAATTTGTCTACTGTCACAAAAGGTCAACAGCAGATGCCATTTCATTGGCTCTTCACTCAACCCTGGAACATCTGGACAGCCAACGTACACACATCAGAGTGCTCTTCGCTGACTACAGCTCAGTATTCAACATCATCGTCCCCACAAAACTAATCAACAAGCTCCAAGACCTAGGCCTCAATACCTCCTTGTGCAACTGAATCCTTTATTTCCTCACTTGCAGACCTCACTCAGTTCAGATTGGCAACAACAGCTCATCCACAGTCATCATCAGCACAGGAGCACCACAAAGCTATGTGCTTAGCCCCCTGCTTTACTCGCTTTATACTTAAGACTGCGAATTCAATACCATGTTCAAGTTCACTGATGACCCACTGCTGTTGGCTGAATCAAAGGTGGTGACGAATTGGCAAACGGGAGGAAGATTTAAAATCTGATTGAGTGGTGCCCACAACAACAAGCTCTCGCTCAATGTCAGGAAAACCAAAGAGCTGATTATTGACCACAAGACAAAGAATTTGGGGGTCCACGTGCTAGTGCTCGTTATGGGATCGGGAGCAGAGAGCGTCAGTAATTTTAAATTATTGGGCATTATCATGTCGGAGGATCTGCCGTGGGATCATCACGTAAGTGCCACTTCAAAGAAAGCACGCCAGTGCCCCTCATAGAAGTTCCTGCTGATTAGCATATCATCTAAAACTCTGGCAATCTTCTATAGATGCACAATGAAAAGTATCCTGACTGTTATCATTACGGTGTGGTATGGAAAAGCTAACACCCAAGAATGGAAAAGTCCAAAACTAATGGTGGATATGCCCACTTCATCACATATACAAAGAGCTCTGCCACAAGCAACCAACATCCATCAAGGACCCCCACCATTCAGGTGCTCTTCTCATTGCCAGCATCAGGAGCCTTAGGTCCCATATCAGCAGGTTCAGGAACAGTTATTACCCTTCAACCATCAGGTTCCTTAACCAGCATGGACATCTTCACTCACCACAACACCAAACTAATCATTGAACACAATCTTTGGACTCATTTTCAAGGACTCAAGTTCTCAGTTTTATTTATTTACATGTTCATTATTATTATTATTATTATTATTATTGTTTTATTTTTATTTTTTCACAGCTCAAGCTGGTAAAACCTGAGGTATGGGCATAGCCAAGCACAGTCACTTCTCATTTGCTAGGAACTTTCAGGCTATTCTAATGGTGTTTAGTATTGTGCCTTTCTGGAGATTTATATAAATACTGTTGTGTAGGCCTAATTGTTTAATGCTTTTGAGTAGTGATTTTGGGATGATACCAGTCTGTAGTTATTACTACAGGAACAATATATAACCTGTTCATGTTCCATAGTTTATCAATTTCCTCATTTAATTCAGCATATTACTGGTGGTTTTCACTTATTGATTTCTGTGCTATGTGTGTTTGGAATGGCTATATCTAGGAAACAAGTTTTTCTTACTTGTTTATCCTGTAATATTATATTTGGATGGTTGTTATGGATTGTCCTACCTGTAATAATAGATCAGTCATAATATAATTTGTAGGACTTGGACTCTAAAATGAGATCACGCTTGTACTTATAGTCAAGTATGGTGTTATTGTTTTTGCTTGCTTCTTTTTCTATTTGCACAGTCTGACAGTCTTTTTGTGTGTAGTTTTTCATTGATCCTATTGTACTCCTTTATTCTATTCTGAATGCCTGCAAGGAATTGAATCTCAGGGAAGTGTTTGCTGACATATACATAGCTTGATAATAAATATACTTTGAACTTTGGAAGTTTGATAAAAGTTAAAGCTGATTGATGAGATATTTCTCAAGCTCCTATGAAAGATAAGGAATAGGATTATCGAGGTCCCGACAGATTTTAAAATCTCACTGGGCACAGGGAAAGTACCAGATTACTAAAGGACAGCAAATACAGTCACTTTATTCAAGGGCAGCAGGAATAAACCAGTCACAATCCTGCGAGTATGATATTGGTGGTAGGGATGTTAATGGAATAAAATTCTGAGATAGGATTAATCACACTTGGAAAGACAGGAACTAATCAAAGATAATCAACGTGACTTAATTAGGTGAATGATTTGAATGAACTTTTCAAAAGAACAAAAATGCATTACTGAGGGAAGTGTGGTTAATCTAATCTACAGAGACTTCATTAAGACTTTTAAAAAGATTCCTCATGGGAAATTGATCTGAAGGGTTAGGGCCAGTGGGATCCAAAACAAGTTGGCGCACTGGGTCTAAAAATGTCTTGGTAATAGAAGACAGAGGGTAAAGGTGCAGAGTTGTTTTGAGATTGGAAGCCTGTGACCAGTGATACCACAGGGAGCAAAATTGGACCATTGCTGTATGTTGTACACATGACTAATTTGGACATGAATGGTGGGACTATGATTAGTAAGTTTACCAAAGACAGAACATTTGGTTTTGTTACTGATAGTGAGAAGGATAACAATAGGCTGTTGGATGATATTGATCAGTTGGTAAGATAGGCAGGGCAACAACAGATGAACTTTAACCCTGATGAGTTTGAGGTGATACACTATTGGAGGACCAATAAGGGTGGGGTAAACGCAACGAATGGTAGGTCACCAAGGAGTGGTGGGGAACAGAGGGGCCTTAGAATGCAAGCCCAATGATCCCTGAGGGCGACTGTACAAGTAGATAAAGCTGGTGAAAAAGAGCATTTAGTATATAAAAACTAGAGAAGTCATACTAAACTATATGAACATTGATTAGGACACAGCAAGAATTCTCCGTACAATTCTGGTTCTCACACTACAGAAAGGTTATGAAAGCACTGAAGAGTTCACAGTGGAGATTTTCCAGGATGTTGCTTGGGATGGAGCATTTCCATTACAAGGATTTATATTCCTGGGAACACAGGAGGATGACAGGGGGTAAAGCGATAGCCGTACAATTTTATGAGGGGCATAGATTGTGTAGATGGGTTGGAAACTTTCACCTATAGCAGAGGTACCCTAATATAGAGGGTCTAGGTACAAGGTAAGGCACATGAAGCTCGGATGAAGTTAGGTGAAATGAATTTCCATCGAGAGGGTGACTGGAATCAGGAGCACTGCCTGAATGACTTGGGGGGGGAGGGGGGGTCAAGTATACCTACAACATTTAAGCAGTAGTTAGATACACACTTGAATAGATAATGCACAAAGGCTACAGACCAAGAGCTGGGAAATGGGATTAATATACACTCAGTGGCCACTTTATTAGGTACACCTGCTTGTTAATGCAAATATTTAATCAGCCAATCATGCAGCAGCAACTCAGTGCGTAAAAGCATGCAGACATGGTCAAGAGGATTAATTGTTGTTCATCAGAATGGGGAAGTAATGTGATCTTAGTGACTTTGACTGTGGAATGATTGTTGGTGCCAGACAGTGTGATTTAATTATCACAGAAGCTGTGGATCTCCTGGGATTTTCAAGCACAGCAGTCTCTAGAGTTTACAGAGAATGGTGCAGCAGTTCTGTGGGGGAAAACGCCTTGTTAGTGAGAGGTCAGAGGAGAATGACATGACAGGAAGGCGACAGTAGCTCAAATAACCATGTGTTACAGCAGTGGTATGCATGCAGAAGAACATCTTTGAATGCGCAAGATATCAAGCCTAGAAGTAGGTGAGCTACCACAGAAGAAGACCTCAAACATACACCCAGTGTCCACGATATTAAAAACAGGAGGTACCCCACAAAGGAGCCTCTGAGTGTAGATAGGCTCATTGATGGTGAGTATGAATACAGCGGGTTGTCTTGACAATTTTTGCTTTTGTTGTTCTTATTTCCTTCCCCTTCTCGTCAATTAGTTAGCTTGTTTGTTGCACAGAGATGGTCTATAATGCTTGGGAGGCACATGGATTAATTAGGAAACAGACACAACTTTGTAGAAAAAGAGTCCAGCGGTTCAGATTCTTGTTCCAAGAAAAGTTTCAACTAACTTAAAAGTCAATGGTGGCGAGTTGTGTCCAATAGTCACTGCAAAATCCCAGGTCCTTGTGCAGATATATAAACACACAGGCACCTCTAACCTTTTAAAGGATGCAATGTCTATTTGGTTCCTCACCTGAAAGTTGTTCATCAGGCCATATTCACACCTGCTCTCTGTGCAGGAAGAAAAGTTAAACCCCAGGGTACAGGCTGTGGTAGAACAGTTAGTCACTGCACCAGGAGTCAACATGTCAGTCATGTTCCCTGTAGCAAAGCGTACAATGCAGGAAGCTGGTTTAAAAAAAAAACAAATTGTGAAAGAGAAGAATAAATAATAAATAAATATAGCAAATGAATTAGAAGCAGGAGCTGCCCATCATCTCCTATTTCAGTGAGGCTGTGGTCAATCCTTCACTTCACAGCCACTTCCCTCCAGTAATCCCATATTCCTGGATCCTCTATGAACCAAACAGTTTTGATCTTTGTTTTGAATACTGGGCCTCCATTTTCCTTGAGTAGAAAATTCCAGAGATCCTCTACCTTCTGTTTTTCCCCAATTCATTCTGAATGGCTGATATTTAACATTCTATCAAGACCCTATTTAATTGGAACAATGCGTCTCTGCTCTAATATTGAAATCCTCTTCCAATAAAGGCCAACATATTCTTTGTCTACTGTGCAAGAGTGAGAGAGACGTGGTGAGGAAAGCTTCTTGGAGGCTGATTTTACTCAACTTTGTAGAAAAAGATTCCAATAGTTCAGCTTCTTGTTCCAAGGAAAGTTACAACTAACTCGAAAGTCAATGATGGTGAGTTTTGTCCTCCAGTCACTGCAAACCCCCAGGTCCTTGTGTTCGTCAGGTCTGGCACCACCAAAGGTTCTTGTGAATTCTGTCATCTGAGATTCCACTCAGTTAGGTAAAGAACAGAGATGGGGAAAACTGAAGATGCTGGAAATCCAAAGCAACACACACAAAATGCTGGAGGAACTCAGCATCTATGGAAAAGAGTACCCAGTCGACGTTTTGGCCCGAGACCCTTCATCAGGACTGGGAAAAAAAGATGAGAAGTTAGAGAAGGTGGGGGGAGGGGAGGAAGAAGTATAGGGTGGTAGGTGATAGCTGAAACTGGCGGGGGAGGGGTGAAGTAAAGAACTGTGAAGTCGATTGGTGAATGAGATAAAGGGCTGGAGAAGGGGAAATCTGATAAGAGAGAGTAGAAGGCCATGGAAGAAAGAGACAGGGAGGTGCAGCACAGGGAGGTGACGGGAGGAAAGGAGATAAGGTGAGAGAAATGGGGGAATAGTGAGGGGGCGGGGCCACTACTTTTCTGCTTTCCACAGGGATCGCTCCCTACACGACTCCCTTATCCATTCGTCCCTAATCTCCCTCTTGGTACTTATCCTTGCAAACGGAATAAGAGCCACATCTGCCCCTACACCTCCTCTTTCACTGCCATTCAGGGCCCCAAACAGTCCTTCCAGGTGAAACGACATTTCATCTGTGGGTCTGTTGACTAGGGTTAGGGTCTGTATCCGGTGATGCCAGTGTGGCCTCCTGTATATCAGTGATACCCAACATAGATCGGGAGACCGCTTCACCAAGCACCTACATTCCGTCCACCATAAAATGCAGGATCTCCCAGTGGCCACCCATGTTAATTCCATTTCCTATTCCAACATGTCAGTCCATGGCCTCCTCTACTGCTGTGATGAGCCAACACTCAGGTTGGAGGTGTGTGGCGCGTGGCCAAGTGGTTAGGGTGTTGGACTAGCGATCTGAAGGTCGTGGGTTCGAGCCTCGGCCGGGGCAGCATGTGTGTCCTTGAGCAAGGCACTTAACCACACAATGCTCCAGTCTACCCAGCTGAGAATAGGTACCACAAAAATGCTGGAGGTTAACCTCACGATAGACTGGTGTCCTCTCAGGGGGGTAGTCTTGTACTCTCAGTTGCTTCATGCCACAGAAACCGGCAAAAGCACTGGCCTGATGGGCCACATGGCTCAGGAGGAGCAACTCCTTATATTCCGTCTGGGTAGCCACAACCTGGTGGCATGAACATCGATTTCTCAAACTTCTGGTGATGGCCCACCACTTCACCATTCCCCATTCCTGTTTCCCTCTCTCGCCTTTTCTCCCCACCCACCATCACCTCCCTCCCATCACCTCCCTCCTCCCTTTCTTTCATGGTCTTCTGCCTTCTCCCACCTTCTCCAGCCCTTTATCTCTTTCACCAATCCATTCCCAGCTCTTCACCCTTCCCCCTCTGCCGGAATCACCTATCACCTACCACCTTATTCTTCTTCTTCCCCTCCCCCCACCTTCTTGCACTGACTTCTCTTGTTTTTTCTCCCCCAGTCCTGATGAAGGGTCTCAGCCTGAAATATCAACTGTTTACTCTTATCCATAGATGTTCCCTGGTCTGCTGAGTTCCTCCGGCATTGTGTGTGATGCTCGGTAAAGAACAGGGTGCGAGATACAGTCACAGGGAAGGTCATTACGGGAGGGGTTGGCGATGTGAAATGAGCAAGCGAGTTGGACACAGAAAACACACCTGCAGAAATGGCCACTCCCAGGTAAGTAGAAGATGTAATCAGAATTGCCAGGATCGTCCCCTTCGGAATAGCAGCTTGTGGATCCTGGAAGCAAAGAGCCGTAGGAAAGAAAATGGGATGAAAGCCAGTACAGAGCACTGCTTATGGATAATTGGACGCCTATTCCTGTTGGAACTCTGTGGCAATAATGCATCGTTTTGCAGCAGTATCACCTGGCATCAGGACAGACCAAGGGTTCACCGTGACTGGCTGTGGAAATTCCGACACCAGCAGTCTTGGCTTCCCCTCCAGTCTGTAAGAAACTGCGGTACTCCCATGGGACTGCTATTGTCAGTTGACAGTTCAATCATGCTGCATTTCAGCAACTTTTTAAAACATAACTGGGATCAACACTGACACTGTAATAAAAGTCCCCTCACTTCAGATAGGGGGAGCAAACTGTACACATCAATACCCAGTATGGTGTGCACAGAGACAGGAAATCTACATAAATACCCAGTGTGGTTTGTACAGAGACAGGAAATCTACACATCAATACCCAGTGTGGTGTGCACAGAGACAGGAAATCTACATAAATACCTAGTGTGGTGTGTACAGAGACAGGAAATCTACACATCAATACCCAGTGTGGTGTGCACAGAGACAGGAAATCTACATAAATACCCAGTGTGGTGTGTACAGAGACAGGAAATCTACACATCAATACCCAGTGTGGTGTGCACAGAGACAGGAAATCTACACATCAATACCCAGTGTGGTGTACTCTGCTCATTATTCTGAGTGAAATAAAAACTTTCTTCTTCACTTAGCCTCTTCTTCCATAACTTACAGATCTCGCTGGTTGGTAAAGGAAATAAACCTTTCAGTTTCACCCTTAGCTTCTCATAATTTTATACGTATTGATTAAAATCCCTACCAATGTGTCATCACAATCAATATTCTCCAGTCCTGGGTAACATCCTAGTAAATCTCCTCTACACCCCACCCTCAACCCCGATGCCTTCGTCTCCCCCCTGTAACGTGGTGATCAAAACTGTAGGCAGTGGTCCGGCTGTGGCCTCACTAGTGTTTTACCCATTTCTGGTCAGAACTCTCTGCCCATGTATACAGTGCCCAGGCAGCGAAGAGCTACAAGTGCAGGGGAAGCCTCTCGATACACGTCCCAACCAGAGTTTAGGGATAAGTAATTTCCCCCAAAGAGGAACCCGCCTACCACAGTGGTAAGACTGATTTGACTCAGGCCATCCACCCTACCACCTGCCAGTCAGACAGGAAAGGAAAGTCAACAGCGTGGAAACCTTTAACATTTCAGTGTAGGCTGGATACGATTCCTGACCCCAGAGATATATCAATTGTTCTCCTAGCTTCCTGGCTGTTGGCTCTGTTGATGAGCCAGTGCACTGAGCAGGAGTTCCATCTCACTGTTCCCTGCATTTACAAATCCCAATTATTCCAGCTCATTCCATTCATTAGATGCCTACTTGTAAATCTCCAGAAATGTTGACTCCTGCAAGGATACCAGTCGCTGCAGGGAAGAAGATGGAAAAAATGGAGAAGAAATTCTCCTCAGCCTGGAAACTGGGTCGAAGGTTCTCCAGAAAAATCTCAGCTATATGAAAACAATGGAGAAGTTTTAGTGACACAGAAGTGGAATGAACAAGCAACAAATACTAGTTCAAGAGTCACTGAATATCATAATAACCTAGCTGCTCTTCTTCCCCTCCCTTCATGACTCTGGGCAGTAGCTTATTTGCAGTTAGTTTAACCAATTGGCTCTTTCATAGCTCCTTCCCAGTGAAGATGTCACCCTAATTCTCTTGGTTATTCCATCGTCCCTTTGGCCTTTTTGCAATACTCAAATTGTACTACAACCTTTGTACCTGTTGTTATATATTTATTGTATTTATTAATACCATGTACAGTATACTGTGGTCTTGATGCAAAGAATGAATTTTACTACACTCTGGTGCATTTAACAATAAACAAATCCAATCTAATGTCAGTTTATTCTGGAGATGATATGTCATCACAGACCGATCTTCCGCTCCAGTTCAGTAACATCAAAACTAATTGTAGTGATCTGCCAATTCAGCAAACACCAGAGGTGGAAACAGGGGCTTTCTTAGACTTTAGGTTCAGGGTCTGACATGGTGTTACACCCATTCAATATGAAGTCTTTTTGAAATTGTAATTTTTTTTTTTCAAAATGAGATGGTAATGCTCACTGTACCCTAAGGAGGACCTGAAACTGGGCTACACATTGGCGGCCTCATTAGGGGATCAGAGGTGGAGAGAGTTAGTGATTTTAAATTCCTTTGCATTATCATATCAGAGGATCTGTCCTGGGACCAGCACGCAAGTCCACTTCAAAAAAAGCTCAGCAGCTCCTTTGCTTTCTTAAAAGTTTGTACAGATTCGGCATGCCATCTAAAACTTTGACAAACTTCTATAGTTGCACAGTGGAGGGTATCCTGACTGGTTGCATCATGGTCTGGTATGGAAACACCAATGCCCAAGACTGGAAAATCCGACGAAAACTGGTGGGTGCGGCCCGGTTCATCACAGGCTCCCCCTGCCACTGAGCACATCTACAAAGAGCGCTGCCATGAGAAAGCAGCAGTCATCATCCAAGTTCAAAGTAAATTTATTACTAAAGTACATACAGTATACGTCACCATACACAGCCCTGAGATTCATTTTCCTGTGGGCATTCACAATAAATCCAAGAAGCATGATGGATTCAGTGACAGACTGTGTCCCCCACAGGATGGACAACCAGTGCATAAAAGACAACAAACTGCACCAATACAAAACAGGAAAAATACAATCATTATAATAAAAAAAAAGAAATAAATACAGAGAAGATAAGTTGTAAAGTCCTTGAAAGTGTGTCCATAGGTTGTGGGAACAGTTCAATGATGAGACGTGTGAAGTTATCCCCTCTGGTTCGAGAGCCTGATGGTTGAGGGGTAATAACTGTTCCTGAACCTGGTGGTGTGGCTCCTGAGGTTCCTGTACCACCTTCCTGATGGCAGTAGTGAGAAGGCAGCAAGGCCAAGGTGTGGGGGGTCCTTGAGGATGGATGCTGCTTTCCTACAACAGCACTCCATGTAGATGTGCCCAATAGTCGGGAGGGCTTTACCTGTTATGGACTGGGCCATATCCACTACTTTTTGTAGGATTGTCCATTTTAGGACATTGGTGTTTCCATACCAGTCTGTGATGCAACCAGATTGCAAGGAACCTCGCCATCCAGGCCATGCTCTCTTCTCACTACTACCTCCATGTAGGAGACACAGGAGACTTAGATCCTATACCACCAGGTTGAGGAACAATTATTACCCTACAACCATCCGATTCCTGAACCAGCGTGGACAACTTCCCTCAGCACAGCACTGCACACAGCCTATGGACTGACCACCTTTCAAGGACTCCACAACTGAACTCATGATCTCAATATTAGTTAATTAATTCATTTATTTATTTATTACTTTTATTTTTTTTCTCATCTCAAGCTGGTAAATCCTGAGGTATAAGCATAAACAAGCACGCTCATTTGTCAGTTGCTAGGAACTTTCGGACTGTTCTGGTGTTTAGTATTGTGCCTTTCTGGAGATTTACATAAATATTGCTGTGTAGGCCTAACTGTTTAATGCTATTCCGTAGTGACTTTGGGAAGGTACCAGTTGTAGATATTACTATCAGGATGATGCATGCCCTGTTCATAAGATAAGATAAATATTTATCCCGAAGGAAATTATTTTTGCAAGGTTGCTCAGAAAACCTGTAAAAACAGAGAGCAACCTGGCTGGCTGCCATCTCGTGACAGCATAGTGTTTCAATTTCCTCATTTAATTCAGCACATTTCTGGGAAGGGGTTGGCAACTCTGAGCCAGGAGTTTGATGCATCCTTGTCAACATCTAGTCTGCTCAGATAGTGGGGTTGTCTTCTGTGGAGGGTCATGCTCCTCCATTGGTTAACTTCTCCTTCTGTAGTGATAATTTCTTCATTTTTCTGGGTTGTGCTTTCATTAAGTTTTATGGTGTGCATTCTTTATTAGAATTGCACATGCTTGTATGGAGTACAGAGTCCTATTTTCCTTGATGTAAATATATCCTTAGAAGTTCTCTCTGGGTTCTGGTGATGTCATCGTTCAGAATGGCAGCTTAAATCAACAGCTCCTCCGGAAACGCATATTTTGCCCCGTTAATCCATCAAATACAAGATCTTTCGAAAATATCTGAATTGATAAGGGGGGCAAGAATGGGGAAAAAGAATGGAGATAAATAAAGCACCACTGCGGAGCCTATGGAAGAGAGAGGTGTGGCGCACGGCTCTCCTACACGTGCGCGGGGCGGCGAGGCTGACGTGGGGCCTCGTGCGGGCGAAGCGGCAAATACCATGAAGATTCTGGAAGAGATTAGGGAAGTCCAAAAAGATAGAAAGCCGCAACTCAATGATATAAAGTCAGAGCTCGCCAACATCAATCAGAAAATAGCGGTGGCAGAGACTCGAATTGAGAAGGTGGAAGATCGCGTGCAAAACGTGGAACAAATACTAAGTAAGAAGATAAAAATATTAAATCAACAGGAAAGTAAATTGCTTGACCAGGAGGGAAGATCGCGACGGAAAAATATCAGGATTTATAATGTTCCCGAAGGAGCGAGGGATTATCGACGATGGACTTTGTAGACAAATTGCTGTGGGAAGCGCTGGAAAGTCCCCAGACTATGGAGATTGAAATTGAGAGGGCGCATCGTTCGCTCGTCCAGCTGCCTCCCGGAGACAGACAAAATAAACTGCGCTCAATACAGGCATCCCACCCTGCAAAAACCCATTTCAGGGAGGTAGCACCATCAATTTGCAGGAGACTTCTGGGAGAGGTGGGATGTCTGCAATAGAGTAGCTCCTTAGCAGCTAGCCAGCGAGTTTAAATAATGTTAGCTATGCTAATGAACGAATGACACCTGTTAAACTCACCTCAACACGTCTTTACAGTCTTAACCCACCATGGGCAATAGAAAAGTCACTGTTGCAAACAGTGCAGCGAGCAACACTGTCATTATGTTGACCCCTATTAGGCAGGGGTACACTTTAGTGTAGTCTGGGGTGACGTACATTTTATATTTTCTTCGGAACACTCTGCCACTCTGACTTTTTTTGGAACTCTCTCGCTCTTGCTCT
Source organism: Mobula hypostoma (assembly GCF_963921235.1). NCBI lineage: Eukaryota > Metazoa > Chordata > Chondrichthyes > Myliobatiformes > Myliobatidae > Mobula > Mobula hypostoma. The sequence goes on along the minus strand of NC_086120.1, from coordinate 20,688,609 downwards.
TTCTCTCTCGCTCATGGTCACTCTCACGCGCTCTGTCTCTCGTGGTCGCGCTCGCGCTTGCTTTCTTGCTCGTACTCTTGCTCTCTTGGGCGCGCGCTCTCGTGGTCGCTCTCACTCGCGCTCGCTCTCGCGTTTTCTTTCTCGCTGTCTCGCTCACGCGCTTGCTTTCTTGCTCTTGTGCTCGCTCTCTCACTCTCTCTCTCGCTTGCTCTCAAAAAAATCCATTTCCAGGGTATTGTATATAATTTGCGGGCATCAGGGAGCTGCTATTAATTTGCGGGAGACTCCCGGAACTTCCAGGAGAGGTGGGATGTCTGTCAATAGTACTTAAATTCTTTCGATTCAAGAGCAAGGCGGAGATTCTACGAAGGGCCTGGGGTAAGAAGAGGGTTTTTTGGAACTGGAGGTTAATATATTTCGATCATGATTACTGCCACCCCCCCCCCCCCCGACAGTCCTACAGAAGTGGAAGGAATATTCCAAAGCAAAACAAATATTAAAGCAAGAAAAGATTAAATTCCAAACCCCATACCCTGCTAAACTCAGGGTATTTTACCAAGAAGAGATATGACTATACCAGACGGTGGAAGAGGCGACTACAGACATGAACAACAGAGGACTGTCCATTAGCGTGGTCAAACTGAGGGAAAGTCTGGCTGAGCAGTTATCCCGAACTGCTTGGGAAGTAGTAAGAGAACCTAGAAAGCAGGAGACGGGAACAGGACGAGAGAAGGATATTAGGAAGAGACTGTCAGTTCTCCGAGGGCAGCCCTCACCTCCTCCAGAAGAGCCATAAGGTTTGGCTAACTTTAAAAGTGCTGAAAAACTAAACGGACGCAAAAATAGACAGTGACATACCTATCTCGAGAAATACGTGTTATAGTTTTAACCTAGAAAGGGGCAGGAGACAGGGTTGTGCATGGTCACTGCTACTCTTCGCATTATATCTGGAACCATTAGCTCAATACATCAGACAAAATGAAGGTATCAGGGGAATTACTATTAAAGGAACAGAGCATAAATTGGCCTGTTACGCGGATGACATTTTGATCTATCTAGGGCAACCAACATACTCTTTACCTAAATTGATGCAATCCTTTGAACAATATGGCCAATTATCAGGATACAAGATCAACATAGATAAAACCCAACTACTTTCATATAACTATAGCCCACCAAGAGAAATTGAAAGTACATACCCTTGGGCATGGCAAACAGAGTCCGTCAAATATTTGGGCATCATTATGCCAAAAGATTTGGCAAAGTTATCAGAATGCTATTATCAGCCTATATATAAGAAAATTAAGGAAGATATAACAAGATGGAACCTAATTCCTTTTCTTGGTCTCAGTTCAAGTATTGAATCTATTAAAATGAATATATTGCCCAGACTACTATATCTCTTTCAGACCCTACCAATAGAGATTAACCAAAATCAATTCAATGAATGAACAAGATGCTATCAAGATATATATGGTAAGGTAAAAGGCCTAGGGTTTGTCTCAAAACTTTGCAATTAGCCAAGAAAAAGGGGGGATGGGGCCTACCTTCTCTTAGAGATTTTTATTTTTCAGCACAGTTGAGAACCATGATATGCTGGTGCAACCCATCATATGGCGCTCAATGAAAAAACATTGAGGAGAGGATACTTTCCATCCCCATACAGGCAATTTTGGCTGATAACAACCTACAAAGTTATATAAATAATATTGACAACCCTTGGGTGAAACGGACTCTTAAAATATGGAAAACAACTATAAAAGAATATAAACTAGAGAGAGACATTGCAATTCTTAAATGGTGTGCATACGACTCGGATTTTACGTCGAAAAATCTAGCATCCAGTTTAAAGGACTGGACAGCTAAAGGAATAACAGCTATTTGCTATATAATGAAAGAAGGAACACTGTTCAGTTTTGAAAAGCTCAAAGAGAAACACTTATTAGAAAAACAAGACTTTTACCGGCATTTACAGATGTGACAGTATGTTAATAGGATGGTTAAAAATGTAACCAAGGCAAGTACATGTCTGATAGAGCTATTTAGAAAAGCATATAACTCAGACAATGGTAGTAGAATAATTTCAAGCGCTTATAAGGGTTTGTCAAATCTTAAAACACATTCGACTTCATACATTAAAACCAAATGGGAGAAGGAAGGAGGGATAATAATATCTGAGGAAGACTGGACAATAATATGGAGGTATCAATGGAAGTATACCAGCTCACAGAAATGGAGGGAGTTCGGGTGGAAAAACTTAATAAGATATTTTATTACACCCTCTCAGAAATCCCGTTATGATAGTAACCCCCACTGCTTGCTGGAGAAATTGTGGAAATCAGAATGCAAACCATTATCATATTTTCTAGGAATGCCCGTTATCAAAGACTATTGGAGTGGGATACATAATTCCCTACAAGACATCTTTAAATGTGAAACACCCTTCGAGAGTAAGACCATATATTTTGGGTATATACCTCAAGAATGGTTGAAAAGAGATAAGTATTTAATGAATGTACTGCTGGTGGCTGGTAAAAAGACCCTTATTAGGAAATGGTTATCTCAGGAGAGCCCAATTTTAAATGTATGGATGGAAATTACAATGGACATTTACAAACCGGAGAAGATAACAGCATCTGTTAATCCTAAATTGGAACAATTTTATTCATACTGGGAAAAATGGTTTAACTACATAACACCTCATAGGCCTGATTTTATTCTCACAAGTCAATGAATATGTTGTAAAAAAAAATCACTCCCTACTATGTACATAGTTTTCTTCTTTTGATTGTCCTTTCTATAAGTGTATTCCTCAGATAAATATTATGTGGAGATTTGTGACAAATATGATTATATGATGTATATGTATAGTATCTGAAATACATCTTATGGAAATGTATGTTTGATGATGAAATTCAATAAAAAATAAATTACAAAAAAAAAGTTCTATCTGGCTCTTGTGTAATTTTTTTTTCTGTTATTCCTCTTCTTTCTTCTGTCCTAGATTGTTTGGTTCCTAAGGTTGTCATAGCCAGTGGAGGTAGTGGGGATAAGCTCCCACTACCTATAAAGTGCTCCTAATGGTGTGCGTCTCTAACAGACTCTGACAACCAAGTCCAACTCTTGGCCTTCACGTGTGGCTTAGCTACTAGGCCTGGCAGACTATTTCTACTGTCAAGAGGAGAGGCAAAGGCGGGCAACTGGCACCTCAAAACCAGTTGCTTCAGCCAGGTGGGGCTCGTCAGCTTCGTCAGCTGCCGCCTGCCTAGGAGAAGGAAAACTCTGATTTTAAACCTGCGCTGCTTTACAGCCATACCCAACTATGGGAAAGGCTTCGGGAGTAAACCACGAGGAAGAAATCCGGAGCCGGGGTCCCTGAGGAAGTTTAATGTCATTTACAACTTCATTCTGGCAACCTCTGCGATAGCACTGGTGCCAAGCTGTATCAGCACTTGCCCTTTCCTTGGACTACATCAGTGACGTGCAGAGGAGGAACCTGCTGCATGGGCGGCAGCCGGTTCTTCAAATCTTCCCGCCCAGGCTTGCACCCTGGAGAGGACACAGTCCACCAGAGGCACAAACCCATGATCCCCTGGGACCAACAGCTGCCTACTAGATGGTGTTAATCTGAGTGTGTTCGAGTGTACATAATGTTTTTATAAAATTTGTCATCTCAGTTCTTATTTTTCTTTGTAAATTTTCCAAATTGGTTTCAGACCAAGATATTATGTCAAAAGAATACATTGGTTGTATTGTATCCTGCTGCTCTGTTTTATATTCTACTAGCTCTATTGCACCTTTCTTTATGTTTAATGTTCTGCACTTATCTAGTTCATGCTTATATCTTTAGAAAATAGTTCTGCTATTTAAATTAATTGCTTTAGCTTTACTGATGAAAGAGCATATAATTTCAAATTGTCCATGTATAGAAGGTGTGTCAAGGTATAATTCATTTGGTTGTTTCTGGTTTGATGCCCTATTTTCAACCGATTCAGTAGAGAGTGGGTTTAAAGCTAGACAAAACCAAAGTGAGCTTGGAGAGTTGCTCTGGAATATTACCACTGCTGGTATTTTTCCAGTTGTGAGTATTTTTTTAAATTACTGCTTTTATTATATCCGTTGTAACTTCAGGTGTTTGCAAATCTTCAATTGTGAGAGTGCATTCATTTGCCTCCCTAATCCAGCTTGCTTCTTGGTTGTGCGTTTGACCAGATATTAAACTAGAAGTTCATTATCCCTGTGTTTGTTGGTAATTCTGTGCTAGGGTTGGTGATATTTCAGTGTGTCAAACATAGTTTCAATGTCCTGTATAAAGCCTTTTCATTGTTCCTGAACCGATAATTCTGTTTTCTTGCACATTTCATGTATCTATTTAGTCTGGATTTGTATGCACCAACCTTTTGTTTTAGTGTATTTATAAATTCAATAGTGCTTTTGTGAGGTTGATTATATTTTGTGTGGACCTTATATTTTCTTGTATTTCTGTAGCTTTGAGTTTGATCTCCCAAAAGTAATTCGGGGGGAAAGGATTGAGGAGCAATTGGCTACCTTTTCTAATGAAGTAATTGGTTATAAAGAAAAGATTATATAAAGATGTTCAACAGTGCATAATCATCTGACTGGGCAATGAAGGAACCTAATCATCTCCCAGTTGGTGTATGAAAGCACAGCATGGTAACAATGGACATCAGTAGGAAGACTGCAAGCCAGGACATCTGTTCATAAATGAAACCTCCAGGAATAAATCCAACTAGAGTCAGCTAGCCTAACTGTGAATTGCAAAATATTCTAATTCTACTCTACTAAAAGACCTCAGAGCATAAGTTTGCTCCTAATGTACTCCCAAAACATTTTAGGACTGTCCTGCATATTGAATGAATATTGGGTATCTTTACATGTTGTGTTTTTACACCAGCTCCAGGCATGGGAATGCAATGCAGGAATGATTTGGATTATTGTATTTTAGTGGCTATACAGCTCCCAGAGCTTGTTTTAGGGAAGGGTATTTACACAGCATCAAAATACAATCAAGTTCCATGATGTGAACTCCCTTCCACCTTGCCTACAGCTGCATATCTAACAAATAAAGATAATTACAACATATACCAACCTCGGTAATTAAAGAATCCTTTGGAGTTTTTCTCCTGGTCACTTGGCAGGAAAGTACCAATGACGAAGTTGCCAATAGCAACGAGTAAGATTGCAAGAAGAACAACCTGGGTCTAAATTCAGAAGGCAAGCAACAGATTACATACATTTTCATGGTTTTAAACAGCAGTCTGAGGCTTGGATTCAACTCTTCAATAATCACAGGGTAACAGAAGAGAAAAGTCTAAAAGAAAGGACGAAGCACAGTCTACTGAGAATAAGGAGATTGATGATGGAAGGGAATTTGTGGAAGCAAAGAGCACAAGGAGGTTAGGGGGGCATCAGTGACTCAGTGCTTAGCAGCTGCTGAAACTTGAATGTGGTTCATTGCATCTCTTAGGTCTGTGGTGACCTCAAACAGACCAAATAAAGGCATACATTTGTGTAAAAACCTGCACAGACACAAAACCCTCAACCTAATGCAACCTTGACATTAATAAACAAACTCCTGAAAGCTGCATCTACACCACTGACCCACCAATATTTAGCAGTGAGGTCTCATAGAAGGGTTTGTATACGACTGTGTCCCCAACAAACAGCTCAACATTGACCCAAAGGATAGGAACTGGTGAGGAGAATATCAGTAACCATCTATTGATCGCAGACAGTCCATTGAATAAATGATTACATCCACACCACTGGAATATCAAATGCCTTCCAATAGAGACTCTAAACTCTGACACTGGATCCTATCATAAGCTCTTGTTCAGGTCAAAAACTTGCCAGCAGTTTCCTAATGAATTATCTGATAATATTTAAAATTATAACTTGGCTTAAAAACCTGAATATGCTGCTTTAACTTTGTGGAACTGATCACCATAATAGGATATATCATAGAGAAAAGTTGGTGTTTAAATATAAACAAGCTCCCTCCAGGTGTTGAAGAATGAGGAGAAGCAGGAAGGGAACCAGATCATTACCATTAAGCAGTGCTGCCTTTGAAAAACTTACCTTTGCCTCCCATTCCATCCCAGCTGCCGAGATCCCCAGGAGAAGGGTCACGGTAATGGTGCCAATAATGCGAACATTGTTAATTTTATCGACCATGATTATTCCATGCTCCTTTCAGAAGTGATCAAATCAGAAGGAACACATTAAGTCATAGAATCAACCACATTCAGGGAGACCATTCTGTTCACTGGTCCTAAAAGGGCTGTCCCATCTCCTCTGCTCTGTCCCCATAACCCCAAGTATCTAATCCTTACAAATATACAGATGATTCCTTCTCACTCTGTTCCTTCAATCAGTGCATAGGTGCATAAAAATAATTCTCCCCTATCAAATTAGAATACTTAGCAACTATCTGAATCTTTATCATTTGGTTATCAATCTTTATGCCAATAAATGTAATTTTTCTTCACCAAACCTTTCATATTTCTTAAATTATTATGTTTGTTGCCAACTGTCTACATCCCATCCCCAATACCCCTCTGAACATCTATCATATTAGCAAATAGGAAATTCCAATGAGAATTCACCACCAACCTCTTTGCCCTTTACTGGGAGCTTTGCCAAACCTCAGTACGCAGACAGCCACTGCCATCTGTAGGAATCAGAAGAGGAACTTTTGATGGCTCTGGGTCTGTACTCACTGGAATTTTGAAGGATCGGGGGGATCTTATTGAAACCTTTCGAATGTTGAACGGCCTAAACAGAGTAGATGTGGAAAGGATGTTTCCCATGGTGGGAGAAGTCTAGGACAAGAGGGCGCAGCCTCAGAATAGAAAGGGATCCATTTAAAACAGAGTTGTGGAGAAATTTCTTTAGCCAAAGGGTAAATTTGTGGAATTTGTTACCACAGGCAGCTGTGGAGGCCAGACCATTGGGTGTATCTAAGGCAGAGCTTGATAGATTCTTGATTGGACATGGCATCAAAGGTTATGGGGAGAAGGCCAGGGAGTGGGGCTGAGGAGGGGAAAAAGGATCAGCCATCATTGAATGGTGGATCAGATTTGATGGGCCAAATGGCCTAATTCTGCTCCTATGCCTTATGGTCTTCAATTAATTAATATCTAGGTTCCACAAATAATCAAATGCAAATCTACCCAAGTGTGTACTAGCAGGTCTTTCTGCCAGCGATGGTTTCATTTCAACAGTTGATGATACCTTGAGCTGCACTCACATACAGCTTAGAAAGGGGCTAGGAGAAGAAAGTCTTTGGCTTATGCTTCCATTCCCACCTGCAAGTGACCAGGCAGACGACAGAACCCACCCAGCATTCTGTAAACACAATGTATAAAAGCAACTGAAGAGATCAGTAGGTGTTCATTACTATTGGAGAAAGGGAGATGACAAGCTGGAACTCACCGACAGCAGATCTTCAAGAGTTTCAGCAAAGCCCACCACATACATTGCCACTGCCACTGCATTGGCAAATGCAAAGATGAGGCCAATGGAGCCACCAAACTCTGGTCCTAAACTGCGAGAGATCAAGTAGTAAGCACCACCTACAGGACAAGTGAGAGAGAGTGAAAACACACGGAGATTTCAGATACCAAATACAAAATCATTTGCAACTCACAATAAAATAGATAGACCATAATTAAATATGAATATTTGAAGTTGGAAAGAGCAGGCAAGTAAGAGGTAAAGAGTAAAATTCTCCTAGGATCAGTCCATGACCATTTCTTTGCTTGCTATGAATTTGTCTTGGATGTACAAGCCATAACTTCCATATCTACAGATGACACAAAATTTGGAGGCATGGTTAGATTAGATTAGATTAGATTATGAGGACACTCAGTCCTCGTTTATTGTCATTTAGAAATGCATGCATTAAAAAATGATACAATGTTCCTCCAGTATGATATCACAGAAACACAGAACAGACCAAGACTAAAACTGACAAAAACCATATAATTATAACATATAGTTACAACAGTGCAAAGCAATACCATAATTTGATAAGAGCAGACCATGGGCACAGTAAAAAAAAGTCTCGAAGTCCCAATAGCCCCAACATCTCACGCAGATGGTAGAAGGGAGAAACTCTCCCTGCCATGAGCTTCCAGCGCCGCAAACTTGCCGATGCAGCATCCTGGAAGCACCCAACCACAGTCCGACTCTGAGTCCGTCCGAAAGTTTCGAGCCTCCGACCAGCCCTCCGACACCAAGCACCATCTCTACCGAGCGCTTCGACCCCACCCCGGCTGCTGAGCAACAAGCAAAGCCGAGAATTCGGGGCCTTCCCCTCCGGAGATTTCGGATCACACAGTAGCAGCGGCAGCGAAAAAGGCATTTCAGAAGTTTCACCAGATGTTCCTCCGTGCTCTCACGTCTGCCTCCATCAAATCAGAATTATGCATGGCATCCTACTTGACAGATATCATCACCGGAGTGGCCGTGCGCGCTGCATTGTGCCGCCATCTTCTCCTCCTCAGAGTGTGGGGAGAATGGCAATACATCTCACAGAGGCTTACAGAACTGGGACATAGGGGGCAGGTGAAGTATTATGTGGTTAAAAGGAGCAGGGAGCAGGAGGGAAAAGTCTGGTAATTACAAACCTGTGAGCCTAACATCAATTGGAAAATATTCTGAGTGACAGTAATAATGACTACTTGGATAGGCAAGGACTAATCAGAGATCATTAAATGATTTGACAACACCAGATCCTTTTTGAAGATGTAGCAAGGTCTATTGATGAGGTCCAAGCAGTAAATGTGGTCTACTAAGACTTCAGTAAGGTCTTAGACAAGATTTCATGTGGGAGACTGGTCCAAAAAAATAAGACTCAGAGCAAGTTTATAAACTGGATCCAGAACTGGCTTGGCAGTAAGAGAAAGAGGGTGAAGATAGGGAACTGTTTTTGTGATTTGATGCCTGTGATTAGTGATGTTCCACAAGGATTGGTGCTGGGAGCCTTGTTCTTTGTAATATATGTGAATGACTTGGGTGTGGCTATATGAGGAATGGTCAGATGATACATAAATTGATGGAATTGATTATCTATTTATTTAGAGATACAGTGAGGAACAGGCCCTTCCAGCCCAACGAGCTGCTCAGTGCAGCAACCCAGCTATTTAACCCTGGCCTAATCACAGGACAATTTACACTGGCCAGTTAACCTACGAACCAGTACTTTTGGACTGTGGGAGGAAACCGGAGCACCCGGAGGAAACCCACACAGTCACAGGGAGAACGTACAAACACCTTACAGGCATCAAACTCTGAACTCTGATACCCCAAGCTGCTAAAACATCATGCTAGGTGTGGAGCGGAGACTTAGATTATTAGGTAATTCAGGACCATCAGAGGCGGTGAAACGAAGAGGAGAGATGGTTTAATCCTATAAATGTGAGGTGATGGATTTTGTGAATACTACTGAGAATTACCAGTTCCTTAAGGTTGTTAAAGCCTGGGCTGGTAATGAGGCCAAGCTTCCACCACCTATTAAATGCTCCCAATGGCGTGTGACTCAAATACCCTATGACATCCAAGTCCAGCTCCTGGCCTTCACGTGTGGCTTAGCAACTAAGCCTGGTGGAACCGTTTCTACAAACAAGAGGAAGGGCAAAGGTGGGTTACTGGCACCTTAACACCAGTTGCTTCAGGTAGACGGGGCTCTTCAGCCGTAGTTGGCAGCTCATCTCGGAGAAGAAAAACTCTGATCTCAAACCTCCGCTGCCTTGCGGCTATGCCCACTCATGAGGAAGGCTTTGGGAGTAAATCCCGAGGGCAAATTCCAGAGCTGAAGCCCCTAAGGCAGTCGTACATTAGGTTCAACGCTGACTGGCAACTCCTGCGATGCTGCTGGTACCAAACTGTATTGGTTTCTGTCGTTCCTTTGGGTTCATCAGAGGAATGGAGAGAGGGGGCTTGCTACATGGGCAACAGCTTGCTCTCCATATCGTACTGCCCAGGCTTGTGTTTCTAGACAGCTAGGGTGCAATATCTATGGTCAACTCTGACTGACAGAGACCCTCACTCACTCACTGAGAATAGGATATAAACAACAAAAAGTAGGTTTCAAGGTATTCTTGAGGAACAGAGGTACCTTTGGTGAACAGGTCGAAAGATCCTTGATAATGGCAGAATACATCAATAATATTAAGGAGGAGGGAGGAGAAGATTGCGGCGCGGCCGTTCCGAATAATATCGTATGTGTTAACTAGGGGGCCATCCACAATCCGGATTTGATGGAGACAGCCGTGAGAAGCACGGAGGAACACCTGGAGAAACTTCTGAAATGCCTGCTTCGCTACCGCTGCTACTGTGCGATCGAGAATCTCCGGAGGGGAAGGCCCCAAATCCTTGGCTTAGCCTATTGCCTGTTGCTGGGGCCGGGGTCAAAGCACTCGGCAGAGATGGTGCTTGGTGTCGGAGGGCTGATCAGAGGCTCGAAGTTTTCGGACGGACTCGGAGTCGGACTGTGGTCGGATGCTTCCAGGATGCTGCATCAGTAGGTTGGTGGCACTGGAGATTTACCGTCTGCGTGAGATGATGGGACTTTCGAGAGACTTTGAGACTTTTACCGTGCCATGGTCTGTTCTTATCAAATTACAGTATTGTTTTGCACTGTAGTAACTATATGTTATAATTATGTGGTTTTTGTCAGTTTTTAAGTCGGTTTGTCATGTGTTTCTGTGATATCATTCTGGAAAAACATTGTATCATTTCTTAATGCATTCATTACTAAATGACAATAAAAGAGGATTGCGTGTCCTCATAATCTAATCTAATCCAATCTAATCTAATATGGCTAGGAAGGCAAATGAGAGACCACCCTTCATTAGGTAGGGCATTGAATACAAGAGCAGGGAGGTTATACTTCAATTTCATAAAACATTGGTCAGAGGTCAGCTGGTCACCACACTGTAGGAATGCTGTAATCGTGCTGGACAGGATGCAGAAAAGATTGACCGGGATGCCGCCTGGATGAAGTGTTTCAGTTATGAGTTACTGTAGAGGCCAGGACTGTACTCTCTGCAGCACAAGAAGTTGCAAAGGGTCCTGATTGAGGCATGCAAGGAGTACAAATGGATAGACTGGAGGAAACCTCTCCCCACATCAGAGACAGATAAAATACCTCTGATAAGGAATCTTTTTCACCCAGAGATTTGCGAGTACCTGGAATACAAGGCCGGAGAGTATGCTGGAGGCAGGTTCACTGACAGCTTTTAACAAGTGTCAGCCAAAGCTTGGAAAGCTATGGGATAAGTTCTGGAATATGGGATTTATCGAGATGGGTGCCCACTGCTCACTGTAGGTATGATAGGCCAAATGACCTGTTTCCATGCTGTATGATTCCATGGCACACTAGGGTAGGAAAGACCGAGAAGAGGCATTCTAAACTAGGTGAGGTATAAAAGTAGAGAGGGCTACATGGATAAGTGCAGAGTTCATTGAAAGTTGTGCAAGAGGTTAAGAAAGTGGCTAGATTGTTTTATAATGGGATCATTGTATACAAGAGGAATAAGTCACAACAAATCTTCATACACTCAGTGGCCACTTTATTAGCTAAACCTGCACACATGCTCATGAATGCAAATATCTAAACAACGTTCAAAAGTTCAAAGTAAACATTTCATCAAAGTACATATATATCACCATATACAACCCTGAGGTTCATTTTCTTGCGGGCAAACACAGTAAATGCAAGAACACAGTAGAATCAATAAAAGACTGCATCCAGCAGGAAGGACAAACAACCAATGTGCAAAAGAAACAAACTATGCAAGCACAAAAATGAACAGATAAATAAATGAGCAATAATTATTGAGAATATAAGGTGAAGAGTCCTTCAAAGTAAGTCCATAGATTGTGGGAACTATTCAGTGATGGGGTGAGTAAAGTTATTCCCTTTGGTTCAACAGCCTGATGTTTGAAGGGTTCCTGAACCTGGTGGTGTGGGTCCTAAGGCTCCTGTACCTTCTTCCTGATAGCAGCAGCGAGAAGAGAGCATGGCCTGGGCGGTGAGGCTTCTTAATAATGGATACAACTTTCCCACAATAATGCTTCATGTAGATGTGTTCAATGGTGGGGAGGATTTTATATGTGATGGACTGGGCCATATCCACAAGTTTTTGTATGATCTTTCTTTCAAGGACACTAAAGTTTCCATGCCAGGCCATGATGCAACCAGTCAAGATACTCTCCACCACACATCAGTAGAAGTTTTCAAAGTTTTAGATGTCATGCCAAATCTTCGCAAACTCTTGAGGAAGTAGATGCGCTCCAGTGATTTTTTTCATAATGGCATTTAATCCCATTTCCAGCACTTATCCCTTAGATGTTTAATCATTCAATCATGTGGCAGTAACTCAATGCATAAAAGCATGCAGACATGGTCAAGTGGTTCGGTTGCTGTTCAGACTAAACATCAGAATGGCAATGAAATATGATTTAAATGGCCTGAATATGGAACAATTGTTGGTGTCAGATGGTGTGATTTGGGTATCTCAGAAACTGCTGCTCTCCTGGAATCTTTAAGCACAACAGTCTCGAGAGTTTACAAAGAGTGGTGTGATAAAAAAAATCAAGTGGGTGGCAGTTCTGTGAGTGAAAATGCCTTGTTAATGGCAGACTGGTTCAACCTGTCAGGAAGATGACAGTAATTCAAATAATCATGCATTACAGCACAACAAACCTTAAAGTACTGCAGAAGAACAGGACCATACACTCAGTGTACCTAATAAAGTGGCCACTGAGTGTTAATCGCTGATTTTGTCACTATTGGGTCATTATGTCCAGATCAGAGTGTCACATTTTAGGGATGTAATAAAGGGAAGTTTAGTAAAATGATTCCAGGGATGATGAGCTTTTGCTAAGTGGATAGTTTGAATAGACTAGGGCTGTTCGCTATGGAACAGAGGAGATTATCAGACGTTCTGATAAAGATGTTTAAAAACATGATGGGTGTATGCAGAGCAGAACAGTGTTATGCACGGCGGTTCTAACATGGAGAGGATTCAAAAACATTATTCTCGTTGAATTGTATCTTGCTTACCTCCTCGCACAAATCCATTGGTTGCTATGGCAGATGTGGATAACGCAGTAACAAAGGTCACCACAGTGGCCATGAGGATAATTAGTGTGGTCAGGCCTGGGAAAATGCACAGAAGCACACACATTAAAATAGGGACGAACCACTCCCATGTCCCATGTGGTGAGGGCCATCCTGAAGCTATGGGGCCACCAAACGTCCTCAGTTTCAATACAACCTTGTTTCCAGAATACATGGGAACAGTTTATTGTCAGAATCAGAATCAGAATCAGGTTTCATGACACCAGCATGTGTCGTGAAACTTGTTAACTTAGCAGCAGCAATACATAATATAGAAAAAAGAAATTTATCAATCAATTACAGTATATATATATTGAATAGATTAAAAATCATGCAAAAAGCAGAAATAATATATATTAAAAACATGAGGTAGTGTTCAAGGTTTCAATGTCCATTTAGGAATCGGATGGCAGAGGGGAAGAAGCTGTTCCTGAATTGCTGAGTGTGTGCCTTCAGGCTTCTGTACCTCCTACCTGATGGTAACAGTGAGAAAAGGGCATGCCCTGGGTGCTGGGGGTCCTTAATATTGGACGCCGCCTTTTTGAGACACCACTCCTTGAAGGTGTCCTGAGTACTTTGTAGGCTAGTACCCAAGATGGAGCCAACTAAATTTACAACCCTCTGCAGCTCCTTTCGGTCCTGTGCAGTAGCCACCCCCCCCCCCCATACCAGACAGTGATGCAGCCTGTCAGAATGCTCTCCACAGTACATCTATAGAAGTTTTGAGTGTTTTTGTTATCATACCAAATCCCTTCAAACTCCTATTGAAGTATAGTCACTGTCTTACCTTCTTTACAACTGCATTGATATGTTGGGACCAGGTTAGATTCTCAGAGATTTTGACACCCAGGAACTTAAAATGCTTGCTCTTCTTTAATCCCCTCTTTGCATTTTCTTCCCCCACCCCCCGCCCCCCCGCCAACCGCTCTCCCTTTCCTTTACTGTAGACTTAGGGTGTGTGCTGATCCGTTCAGCGGCCCACTTCTTGGCAAGTATTTAATTATGGAAACACCACAGGCAATCAAATCCTCCTCCAAAATTGTGAGAATCCAGGTCGGGTTTTCCATCCAGCTTTGACGCAAGATTCATACACACAGCTACAACAGAAACTTACATCTAATCCTCAAAAATATCTCCATCCCACTATCAGGCACACTGTTCTTAATCTTCATTAATCTATTTTCTGCATGGTCAGATCAATAAACACATTCTCCTTCTCAATATCTTAACTTAGAATTTCTGAGTAGGTTGGTAAGAAATAGCACCAATGCTGTTTAACTGACAATCTGGCTCATGATCAATAAGCATTATTTACTGATGAGAATTTGTCTGCCCACACAGGGAAGCACAACCAGCACACAGACACACCTTCGTACACAAATGCATGTACAGAGTAAGCATGCGTAATAATTCAGCATGTTCAAATGGGAACCATAATCAGGAAAGCTTCCTCGCAATAGAACAGTCCTCCTGTCCTCTATTCTAATCCCATCCTTTAATTAGCAAGTTAAATGAAAAATCAAACTGTTCATAGGTTGTGGAAAGAAGTTAAACATGTGGGGTTAGGGACCACATGTATTGGGGAGGATTTAACCAAGAGAAAGGAATGTGCACAGCCTGAGTCAGAAGATCTCAGTCCATGTGGTAGATGAGTTTTCTGACAGGAAGGGAACAAAACCAGTCCAGGATCCCCACCCTACATGAACGGAGAGGAGCAGGCTCACTTGCGATGATGATCAGTGTGCAGGGCACACACAGCACTGCAAACGTGTGCGGTTCACAGTGTGTCGACTCAGTAGTGGCAGTTCTCCTTGTTTTGTGTGGACTCCCCCACTTTCCACCAACCCCAGTTTCAAGATCTCTCTTTTCATGCATTGGACATCACAAGCCCACTGTCTTCTACAACACATCAGCCACGATACCTCCTAATAGCAACACCCTGCGGATCACTGTAAATCCCTGTCACTAACATCCCACCGCATGATGCAGCCCTCCCTCATTGAGATGATCCACACATAGGCCAGTCCAGAACCCCCGCGGTCCCGGGAAGCATCACCTATGCCAGCTTGTCCAACTATCCAGGTAATTCTCATGAACAGCATCACACCCCAGATGTTGAGGAGACATCGGACCTGTGGAAAACAAAGAATAGGCTGTACTGTTTTCAACAAGACCATTTATTAATGTATGTATTTTCCTGAATGACTTTTGAGAGAATGTTATTTTATTCTGCATATTGAGAAGCCTAAAATAATTAATTACCACTTTATATTTAATCGAATGTTTTGGTAAAGGTTTCAATGGGATATGAAGGTATTTAAGATTATGAATTTTATCAAGAGTGTCCTGAGAGAAACTACTCCCACTGGGAAAACAGTTAAGAATTGGGGTCATAGATTCAAGGTCCCAATTGGCAAAATAATCAAAAGTACAATGAGTAGAACTCTTTCATGCAGTCTAGAACTCAATGCTAATTGTTGTCAAGGCAGGTTCAATTGTGTTCAGAAGGGAGCTTATAGCATCTGAAAGGGAAAAAAAAAACTTGGTTGATGGGAATAGAACAAGGAAATGATTCAAGATGGATTGCTCTTACAGGGGGATAGTATGAACTCAAAGGCCCAAATGGCTTTTCATCATGCTCTCATTTTTATCGTGCAAATGTTACTCCACTCTTTAAGAAAGGGGGGAGGTAGCAGAAAGGAAATTATAGACCAGTTAGCCTGACCTCTGTGGTTGGGAAGATATTGGAGTCAATTGTTAAGGATGAGGTTACAGAGTACTTGGTGACACAGGATAAGATAAGACAAAGTCAGCATGGTTTCCTTAAGGGAAAATCTTGCTTGACAAACCTGTTGGAATTCTTTGAGGAGATTATAAGTAGGATAGATAAAGGGGATGTAGTAGATGGTGTATATCTGGACTTTCAGAAGGCATTTGACAAGGTACCACACATGAGGCTACTTACGAACTTAAGAGCCCATGGTATTGCAGGAAAGTTTTTAACATGGTTAGAACATTGGCTGATTGGTAGGAGGCAACGAGTGGGAATAAAAGAATCTTTCTCTGATTGGCTGCCAATGACCAGTGATGTTCTGCATGGGTCAGTGTTGGGACTGCTTCTTTTTATGCTGTATATCAATGATATAGATGATGCCAAGTTTGCAGATGATACAAAGATTGGTGGAGAGGAAGGTAGTATTGAGGAAACCAGCAGGCTGCAGAAGGACTTAGACAGATTAGAAGAACGGGAAAGAAAGTGGCAAATGAAATACAATGTTGGAAAATACGTGGCTATGCACTTTGGTAGTAGAAATAAATGTGCAGACGATTTTCTAAGGGGGAAGAAAATCCAAAATTCTGAGATGCAAAGGTACTTGGGAGTCCTTGTGCAGAACACCCTGAAGGTTAACTTGCAGGTTGAGTCAGTGGTGAGGAAGGCAAATGCAATGTTAGCATTCATTTCAAGAGGTCTTGAATACAAGAGCAGGGACGTGATGCTGAGGCTTTGTAAGGCACTGGTGAGGCCTCACCTTGAGTATTGTGAACAGTTTTGGGCTCCTCATCTAAGAAAAGATGTGCTGGCATTGGAGAGAGTCTGGAGGCGGTTCACAAGGATGATTCAAGGAATGAAAGGGTTATCATACGAGGAACGTTTGATGGCTCTGTGTCTCTATATGCTAGAATTTAGAAAGATGAGGGGGAATCTCATTGAAACCTTTCAAATTTTGAACAGCCTAGATAGAGTAGATGTGGAGAGGATGTTTCCTGTGGTGGGGTAGTCTAGGACAAGAGGGCAGAGCTTCAGGATAGAAGGGCGTCCATTTAAAACAGAGTTGCGGAGAAATTTCTTCAGCCAAAAGGTGGTGAATTTGAGGAATTTGTTACCTCAGGCAGATGTGGGGGCCAAGTCATTGGGTGTATTTAAGGCAGAGATTGGCAGGTTCTTGATTGGACATGACATCAAAGGTTATGAGGAGAAAGCCGGGCAGTGGGTCTGAGGAGGGGGAAAAAGGATCAGCCATAATTGAATGGCAGCACAGACTCAATGGGCCAAATGGCCTAATTCTGCTCCTCGGTCTTATGGTCTTATGGTCTCTCACCACCCTGTGGCTCTGGGAATGCTGGTTACTGTCTTGGCGAAATTGAGATGGAAGTGGGTGTATGCAGAATGAAATAGAGCAATTAATTACTTTTTTATACAATTTTATTTGAAAATTAATGAGAATAAATGTAGAATAGTCCTCAGACCAATGGATTGCTTTGAATGAACAGAAGACACATTGCACATGAGATAAAGAAAGAGATGATGTGGGAAAAAATGGACATAGGCCCCCGAGCTTGCTCCTGCTTCAATACATAACCAGATTTGAACCCAGCTAGGCCCAACACAAACCTCAGCCCAGCACTAACAATATCTTCCATACCCATTAGAGTAAGCCAATGATTAACCTGCAATCGATCTTTCGAGGATAGAACATTGTGACAGAGAGCACTCAAAGACGCAACTCCTTACTCGCACACGCAAACTGCTGTCATTGCACTGAGTGTCAATATTGGCAGTTTGCTTTGCATTATTTTTGCTGAATTTTGTAGGTTTGATTTTTGAGGCATCTAATAAACACCCTTGCGCTGAAGTGCTAAGCGATTCCGGTCAGTGGGCGAATCAACCCTCTTGTGCCTATTGGTCTTGTCGCTTGAGATTCAGCGTCACACAACCCTACCACTTTGATCTGGCCCACGCCTTCAGTAACCAGGTCCAACACTTGCCTTTATTAGATCTTGCTCATCCTTACCCAAGTCATCAGGTTAAATGGGGTATACCTAGGGTTAGTAGGGGGCTGTGTCCCCTTGGACCTTAGGATTGAGGGTAGGGCCGGTGGATGTACATGTGGGGTTGGGAGAGTTAAGGTTGTAGAGTTTTGTGTGGTGAGGTTTGTGGGGCTCTGCTGGATAGGTTAGAGTAGTGGCTGCAGGTTTGTGAGGATGTGCCTAGGGTAAATCGGGGTGTGCCTCGAGTTAATGGGGGTGAGTGTCCCCTTGGACCTTAGGATTAGGTTTGATGGTAGGACTGTATATGTGGGCCTGGGAGAGATATGGTTGTGTGGTGAGGTATGAGGTGCTATGGCGCATATGGTAGCGTAATGAAGGCACTTTAATCTGGCCCATGCCTTTCATTATCATGATCCAACACCACTTGGCTTAATGAACTGGGTGTGCACTGGGACACACCATCAGTAATGCAACCTTTCAGGCCTTTAATCATTAGACACCCTCTCCAAGGCGACCCAGCCAGGATTGATCACCGGCTTGTGTTTATCCCATAGACCAAAATAATGGGAGGCATGCAGTTCTGAGGGTAATGATATTAGAAACCTCATTACCTGGCATCTATATGCCTGGGATTGCATGGGTTAAATTGACAGTGTTTACTAAAGATTAGTATCACTCCACCCTATCACCGAGTTTAGTGGTGACTTGCTTTCTGTGGACCCAGCTTGGGTTTAACTTGCTGGTTCTCTCTCACCTTTTGGGTATCTCGGCTTTTTTATTGGCATAACAAACACCAAACATTGTTCAAGAACAGAAAATACAAACAGTAATACTTAGAAAATCATAGTGGCTTGAATATAGTAGCAAGCCAAGCTCTCATCTGATCATACACCCAACCCAACACTTACATTCTGTTTCATCAGGTACTGCCTATACCCATTTGGGCATTGTCCTCCCATATCTATTCACTCGAATTCAGTGCACACCTTCCACCTTTATATGCACCCCATTTAAGCTGTTTGTACAAATGAGCATTATCTCTGCATCAGGCATGTTCAATAGGGAGCCTCTGAAATGGAAACAGTTCTCCTGTTTCCATTCTAATCTCATTCTTGATTAGCAAATTAAAGGAAAAATCAAAATGTGCATGGGCTGTGGAAAGAAGTTAAATGGGTGGGTTAGGGACCACAAGTAATGTGGAGGAATTTAACCAAAAGGATTGGAATGTGCATTGCCTGGGGAAGAGATTAAATCGGGAGTTGAAGGGATGGGTTGTGGTGAACAGTTAATTGGCCACTGCCTGGATTGCGCAAGGAGAGTTTGAGAGCACGCAGCCTGTGGGAGAAGGTTGACTGCTGGGCAACCCTGAGAAGGAGCGGCAATTACTGTATGTACTGAATGGTGTTTTTCTTGATCCAGATTAATTTTCATTTGACAGCAAGTTCCAGCAGGTGAGCAAGGAGACTCTGACCTACCTTCTGCATTCAGTGCCTGCCACAGCATCAATGCTGCGGATGGTTTTTCTTCACAGGATCTCCCTTATGCCGTGGATATCCTGCTTCTACTCTAGTTTTGTGGGCTCTGAGGAGCTTGGAGAGTCTGATTTGGTGAATCAGGTGGTCTCTACAGTGTAGGTGGGACATACGATGAAGGAGAAAATTCCCCATTGGCTGAAATCATTATTAGCACAATAACATGCCGTTGTTGTTGGAAGTTGGGCATCTCAGCTCCATGCCATCACTGGTTCATGTAAGGGGAGCAAGTCATTTGTTATGTGTGACATTAATACTTCTATAAACCAGAGTGGGAATGGGGACACAACAACTAATTCAATTTGATTTCCTAGAGTTGTGCCAACTCAGAGAAAAACTAGGCCTTCAGCAGAAGAGGTCACAGTATTGCAGAATTTATCATTCAACATGAAAATAAAATCTTTGGATCTGCAACAACTTTGGCTTGGCAAATAGATTGGTGATTAAGATAATAGACCAGTAGTGACTAACACTTAGGGAGATAATTCATAACTCCCAGTGAAAACATACTCCAATAAGGAAGACAGACTCTGTGGAGAGGTGGGAATGCATGGAACCAATCATATTGATCCAAGGAGCTTAAAGAGGGCATTATGCTGAAAGTGACACATACATAGGTAGCTAAACTTAGTGGTGGACCCAAATATTGGGACAATCTCAGAATCCAGCAAAGAATATATTAAAAAGGAGAAAATTAATTATGAGGGCAAAGTAGCAAAGAAAACCTAACAGCAAGATTGTCCTGTGGGAGGCGTGTCTTATTCTGATTGTAGGAAGTCGTTTCCGTTGTGATTGGTTAGTTTAGAAACTGCAGCTGCTTTTTCCATTGGAGAGCTGCCTGATGTCCAGTTTCAAACATCCTGGGTATATAGGAAACACATGTGGGAGCCTCTGTCTCTCTTCCTTTGTTTAAGGCAAGGGTGCACATAGCCACTGGGAAGGTATGCTCTGTACACACTTTTAACTAAGTACGTTTGTTGAATGTACATATATTTGTTGAATATTCAGCTTTGTAGTGTCTGTACCTCAGGGAACATGAATGTTTGGTCAAATTTTTACTGTTTGTAAATAAATGATTAATATACCTTTTCGAAGTCAGTGCATTTCCTGCCTCACTTGCTGGACGCATGAACCTGATTCAACATTACAAAGATATTTTTTCAGTATATGGAGAACACCACTACCCATATGTTTCTCCCTCAGTTACACAGCATTGTGTTCGGGCCCTGCTATCAGAAGACACTCTATAATGCTACCTACCAGGACTCCCTTTATCCAGTCAAACTTCACTGCCCCACTGCCGTCTGCTGCTGGAATAATCGGCTCCCCTGTGGGTGGACTTCCTTCTCCTTCTCCTCTGTTGGCAGACCCTTCATTGAACAGTTCCTGTGAACCACAAGAAAAGCATCATTTTGTACATACATGTGTTGATTTTAAAAATCATTGAATTCCACGTGAACCTGGTGATGATCTATAGTTTCACAAGTCAGTTTTAACGTCCTGGAGCTGAACTGGGGTTTTACGAGTCATTTTTAATGTTTGAACTCAGACATCGAAACGTTTATTAGGTTTTGCCAACCACCCCTCCCACAGACCAAATTAAAGGGAAGTATAGGGGCAGATTTAAATTTGGCACAGCTTTCTAGATATAAACCTAATTTACATAAGAGCAAACTTTTTCCAATAAAGAGAAGCACAAATATTGGAATTTTGTAACCTCCCTTTTAAAGTAATAAATAATCAATTTATTTACCTTGGCATTACAGTAACAAGGAATTATAAGCATCTTTTTGGAGAAAATTTCACTAATCTTTTAAACCATACAAAACAGAGTCTAGTACAGTGGTCACCCCTGTCTATGTCTCTGATAGGTCAAATTAATTTTGTTAAAATGTATATCCTTCCTAAATTTTTATACTTATTTCAATCTTTACCGATTTTTATTTCTAAAGCTTTTTTTGCCTCGTTAGATTCTATTATTTCATCCTATCTATGGAAGGGCAAACGTTCCAGACTAAATAAACCTCACCTTCAAAAACCTAAAAGGGCAGCCAACATACGTTGTCTTATCTTTTGGTCTTACTTTTATAATCAGTCTAACTGCCCAATATGGGTGGCAATGGAGTTGAACTTTTATAAGAATCTCTCCATTCCCGCACTTCCTTGCCATCTGCCTAAATCAATTGTTAATCCTGTCATCAGACACACTCTGAGAATATGGGCTCAGTTCAGAAAATATGATGTTCTTCACGGTTTCTCTCTCTCTAGTCCTATTCTACATAATCATCTTTTTCAGCCTTCTATGCAGGATTTCACATTTCAAGACTGGCACAGAAAGGGCATTAGGTGCTTTGAAGATCTTTTCATAGACAATAGCTTTGCAACTTTTGAACAACCGTCTGTAAAGTTCAACCTACCCAACATCCATTTCTTCAGATATCTCCAAATTAGAATTTTATCAACCCTTTAATACCAAACTTTCCTGCGGTCCCCTATAAAAATGTTGTGGACTTGTTTCTTCGTATAAACCCACTGGGTAAAGGTTTAATATCCACTATTCGAGATATATTAGCGATTTTGAGGCGAGCCCCCTCTGACAAAATTAAAACTACCTGGGAGCATGATTTAAATTTTCCTCTGTCCGATGAGGTTTGGGATTCAATTCTCAAGTCAATTAATTCAACTTCTTAATGTGCTCGTCACTGCCTTTTACAGTTCAAGGTTGTACACAGAGCTCGCATGTCTAAAACTAAATTATCGCCGTTCTATCCTGATATTAGTCCCTATTGCGACAAGTGTAAAGGGGGTGAGGCTTCCCTTATTCATATGTACTGGGCTTGTCCTAGCTTGGAGAAATTCTGGAGAGATGTCTTTTTAACTTTATCCCATGTACTTAATTGCTATTTGGAACCTAACCCTCTGATTGCTCTTTTCGGCACTGCGGGAGAAGTTGACACGCATCTGAGTCCGGCTAAACGCTGTACATTGTCTTTTGCCTCTCTTTTGGCCAGACATGCAGTCCTTCTTAGGTGGAGAGATGTTGCCCCACCCACTCATGCTCAATGGCTCAGAGATATTATGTCCTGCTTAGACCTTGAAAAGATTCATTATTCACTTCTTAAGTCGGACATAAAGTTCCAAAAGGTGTGGGGACCTTTTCTTGAATATTTTCATAATTCCCGTTTAGATTAAGGGTTTATCCCTCCTTTTTTTTCTTCTGCATTTAAATTCCAGCTTCTTTCAGTTAAGACTTACAGTTTTTTTTGATGTGTAAACATATTATAGCTCAGGTGGTAGGCAATATACCTTCTTTTTATAAATACAGCTCTGTGTTGATAAAAGTTCTGATTAACTTTTCTATATATCCTAAGGTTGGCTTGGAGTTGGGTAGTGGGAGAGTGGGGTGGTAACTAACTTCATACAATTCAACTATGGATGCTTTTCCTTAACTATTATGAAGTGTACATTTGATATATTTGTTTTGCACTGTGTAAGCCTCTTTTTTTAAACCTTCTTTTATTGTTGCATTGTAGAAACTCATAAAAAAATTAATTAAAAATTTGGCACGGTTTGGGTTGGAATATGGTGTCTCGCAGTTCACCCAATTTGTTTTTCTGAATGGCGGGGGGTGGGGGTGGTTGATGCTCTTGTTGCATGACATCAATTGGGCTGATTTGTAAGTGCTTCTTTGTGCATGGGGGGGGTTGATCCTTTTCTTTGAACTTTGATGGTTTTCTTTGTTTCGTGGCTATCTGGAGAAGACAGATCTCAGAGTTGTATACTGCATACATACTTTGATAATAATTGAACCTTTTGAACCTTATTTAAGAGGTGTGCACAGGAAATAAACCTTGACTGTTGGAAGGGACATATTAAGCACTTTATACACATACATGTTTAATGCTTATTAAGCAAGCCAGTATACCTCCTGCTCCTCACTCCCACTGCACATTCCCCTGCAAACGCAAGTGCCTGACTCACCGTGCCAGTCCTAGAATGGATAATTCTCCATCTGCCTGAAACACAGTCCCCTCATTTTCAAAATGCTTCATAAGGGTTCGTTTCCTTCTCCCTCTTAGCACAGTAAATATGAAGTCATCAGAATTCTCCAAAATGCTTTTAAGATTCTGAATTTAGATTGAAGATCCCCATTCACTGGCACCACATTCTTGGTAGTAGTGAGTGGCACTGGGCCCTGGTGTTTGACAGTCCGAATATTCATATGTATTTTCCTTCTTAAGACATTTAGACCAAAGCAGCTGGTGGTGCCAGTGCATCTAATTACATGCAGGCTCTCCATTTATGCAGCACTTATCCTGCTTCGTGCTAATTAGTGAGAAACAAGGGAACCATCCATCTGAATTAAACCAGCCTTGGAGACTGCACAGACTATGAGGAGGGTTGGGGGAGGGAATGGGACAATTTGCAGCTCACAACGTGAACAAACCTCAAGAGAGAAGGTAATCACATCAACAACTTCCACTTAAACTGGCTTCCAGCTCTTTGTGGAGATCAGCGTTAGTAATGGGCTGGAAACAGGAAGGAATTCATGAAAGTGACCAGATCATTCTTCCTGCATTGTGCAATACATCAGGGTTTTGCTGAACAATTTTATGAGAAAGAAATTAGTTTTAGTTAGAGCCAGAATTACTATGTGAATTTAATCCTTACCAACTTTCCTTACCAACTTCATCACCAAGGAGTGACAAGGTTAAGACACGGTCTGGACATTGATGATCAGATTACTACTGGAACTGGAGAAGAACAGTCCATGAATGATCTCAATGGAGTGTGATACCAAACAGCAACCTTGCACTCAATGCCAGTAAGACTAAGGAATTGATTGTGGATTTCAGGAAGGGGGAAGTCAAGGGAACACACACCAGTCCTCAGCAGGGGGTTGGCAGCAGAAACGGTGAGCAGTTCCAGCTTCCTGGGTGTCAACATCTCAGAAGATCTATCCCAGGCCCAACATGCTGATGCAATTATGAAGGAGGCACGCCAGTGGCTATATTTCATAAGGAGTTTGAGGAGGTTTGGTATGTCACCAAAGTCTCTTGCAAATTTCTCCAGATGTACCGTGGAGAGCATTCTAACTGGTTGCATCACCATCTGCACGAGTTCGGAAAAAGCTACAGGGTTGTAAACTGAACCATCTCCATCATGGACACTAGCCTCCCCAGCAGTGAGGGCATTATTTAGGACCCCACCACTCAGGACATGCCCTCTTCTCATTACTACCATCAGGGAGGAGGTAAGATTAGATTAGATTTTAGATTAGATTTTAGATTAGATTCAACTTCATTGTCATTGTGCCGAGTACAGATACAAAGCCAATGAAATGCATTTAGCATCTGACCAGAAATGCAAAGAATAGTGTTATTTACAAAAGAACTGCGAATAAAACAAGTGCTACAGCACACAAATATAAAAGTACTGAGACAGTACAATACGGATGCAATACTGCTTAGCACTGTGATGTGAGGTTCAGCAGGGTCACAGCCTTAGGGAAGAAGCTCTTCCTGTGCCTGCTGGTGCGGGAGCAGCGCCTGTAGTGCCTACCGGATGGGAAGAGAGTAAAAAGTCCATGGTTAGGGTGAGATGCATCCCTGATAATGCTTTTCGCCCTGCCCAGGCAGCATTTATAATAGGTGTTCTCAATGGTGGGCTGATAATCCGCTGGGCAGTTTTCACCACACTCTGGAGTGCTTTGCGGTCCGATACGGGACAATTGCCATACCACACTGAGATGCAGTTGGTGAGTATGCTCTCAATGGTACAGCAGTAAAAGTCCGTCAATATCCTGGGACAGAAGTGAGCTTTCTTGATGCTCCACAGGAAATAAAGGCTCTGCTGCGCCTTTTTGATCAGGATGGAGGAGTTTAGGAGCCCGAAGACACACATACAGCATTTTAAGAATGGCTTCTTTCCCTCTGCCATCAATTTCTGAACAGTCCATGAACACTACCTCACTTTTTCCTCTCTCTTTAGCACTGTCTTTTGCGTATATTTAATCGTAATTTATAGTGCTTTTTATTCATTGCATTACACTGCTGGAAGGCTATCAAAGCTTGCAACACGACCTGGACTTGCTGGAAAGATGGGCTGAAATTAGCAGACAAAATTTAGTGCAGACAAGTGTGAGGTGTTGCACTTTGGGAGGACAAACTAGGGTAAGACATACACAGTGAACATTGGGCACTGAGGAGTGTGGTAGATCAGAGGAATCTGGGAATACTGATCCATAATTTCATGAAGGTAGCATCACAGGTAGATAGGGTTGTCAAGAGAGCTTTTGGTACATTGGCCTTCATAAATGAAAGTATTGAATACAGGAGTTGGAATGATATGTTGAACGTATAAGATGGGGGTGTTATATGGAAGGCAGGGTTAAGGGTTGGCACAACATTGTGGGCCGAAGGGCCTGTACTGCGCTGTACTATTCTATGTTCTGTGTTGGTGAGATCAAATGTGGAGTACTGTGTGCATTTCTGGTCACTCACGTGCAGGAAGGATATCAATAAGATTGAAAGAGCACAGAGAAAATTTACAAGGATATTGCTGGGACTTGAGGACTGAGCTACTGAGAGAAGTTGAGTAGGTTAGGACTTCATTCCCTGGAGTGTAGAAAAATGAGGGGAGTTTTGATGGAGGGATACAAAATTATGAGGGATATAGATGGGCTAAATGCAAGCAGGCTTTTCCCGCTGAAGTTGAGTTAAGCTAAAACTAGAGGTTATAAGTTAAGGGTTCAGAGGAAGCTGAGGGAGAACTTCTTCACTCAGAGGGTGGCATGAGTGTGGAGTGAGATGCCAGCAGAAGTGCTGGGTGCATGATGAGGGATGCTTGGCAAACCTGGATGGCAGGGGCAGGGAAGGCTATGGTCCAGGTGCAGATCAATGAGACTAAGTGGGAGAGTGGTTTAGCACGGACTAAATGGACTAAATAGCCTTTTCAGTTGCAGGTCTCTATGACTCTAAAACAACAAATTCCATGACATATGTCAGTCATAGTAAGCCTGATACCGATATGAGAGTAAAACCTAAAGATTTACAGCCCTCTGAAGATCCAGAGAGATTCCAAACAGCCCCCACCATCTCCGCCTTCACTGTCCTTCTCTTTCACATCTTGCCACATTCACACGTTTGTGTTAACATTAAAGGCCCCAGCACCCATAGTCTCACATTCTGATCTTTTATTTCTTATTTATGTCAGCTCTTCGATTCCTCGTCCACAGTTCCTTTCGCACTACACATTCCAACTTCTGATCAAGTGGCAAGGAGTGTAATGTTATTCACAAGCATAACAATGTCTTGAAGCGTCTGGGGCTAAAACTTTCTATAGCCCCCCCCCACCACATCATTATTTCCATCACCTCTCCCCAATGCTATCAGACCCTCCTGACCCCTTCTGTTTTACTCCTCATCTGATTAAACCATTGATCCATAACATCCACGCCATTTGTACTCTCATTAACCTCCTCCTGTTTTATCCTTTATCATCCACAGTTTCAGAATCTCTTATTGTTTTATCATCTACATTTCCTGAAGATTTAAAACATGGGCAACAAAAAGGAACATAAAAAGGGAAGATAGACTGTGGCAATAGAAACAAGCAACAAGTACAAGTCAGATCCTAGAAGCTTCAGCAAGTAGATAGAAAAAGTGAAACCAAAACAAGCAATAGCCTCTAGGGCAGGGGTTCCCAACCTTTTTTATGCCGTGGACAAATATCATTCAGCAAAGGGTCCATGGACCCCAGGGTAGAAACCCCTGCTCTGGGAGAATGGGAATGGGGGAAGTAATAATGGGAAATGGAAGAGGTCTGAACAAGTACTCTGTATTTGCCTTCATGGTAGAAAACACAAAGAGCATCCTAACCGGGGGGAGAGGAAGAATTGAAGAATCTAAACAGTGCAAGGCAAACTAATGGGAGTAAAGGCCAGCTTTCTAAGATCTTGAAAGAAGTGGTTGTGTGGATAATGGATGCATTGCTTATGATCATCCAAAGCTCCCAAGGGGAACCAGCAGGATATTGAGAACATCATAATGGAAGCTTGAAAACTGTGTGGGGCAAGCCATTGCATAGGTTCAAGGCTAAAGTAGACAAATTCAGTTCAGAGGGAGAAGGGATCAAAGGTCATGAGAACCATGAAAAAAGTGGATTTGAGACCAATTATCTCACTGTATAGTGGAGCAAGCTTGAGAGCCAAAAGAACTACTTCTATCTTTTATGTTCTTTTTAGCCCACAACCAATCGATTAGATCAAAGCTCTGCAATCCTTTACATTCAACTGTGAATAATCAAAGAGGAAGATGCTGCACTAACAACAAGCCCATTCCTCAGGGTTAGTGTTGAGCAGAACTTTGAGTGCTAAAGAATAAGATGAACCACTTGTAACTATTCCCCATTTATGACAAATCAGTCATCAATCTCGTTCAGCTATTAAGTTACTCGCCATCATAGAGACCTGGATTCAATTACCTTGATTCACCCTGCAATATATCAAAACAAGAAATAGGTGTAGCAAAGTCTGCAGGACCCAGCTACATCCCGGCTGCGGTGCTTCCAATTGATATGTTCTTCACCTTCAGCCAAAGCTCTGGCAAACAGCTCTTGTACGGTACAACAGTGGGATCTAACTGACAAAGAAGAAAAATTGTCCGTGCATGTCCTGGTCACATAAAGCAGGAATGCATCCTTTATGGTCTATTACCACTCATCTCACTCTAACCTTATTTATCAGCAAAATGATGGAAGGCATCATCATCATCATCTTCATCATCAGCATCAATAATATCAAACTGCACTGGTGTCACAATTCGAGTTTCGTTACGGCCACTCAGCTCCAGACTTCATCTCATTCTTGGTCCAAATGTGGACAAAGGAGTAGAATTCCAGAGGTAAGGTGAAAATGACTTCTTTTGTATCAAGGCAGAATTTGATGGAGTGAGATTTCCAGGAGCCCTGGCAAAACTAACTTCAACAGGAATTAAGGAGCGGGTTCTGCAGTTGAGTTATACCTCACACAAAGGAATACTTTATGGTTATTGGAGGGCAATCATCTCAATCCCAGGATATATTTATAGAAGTTCCTCAGGACAGTGTCTGAGGTCCGAACACTTCCATGATTTTATGAATAGTCGTCGATCAGAATATCAGAAATGGGGGCATTCACTGACAGATGCACAATGTAACTCCATTTGCAGATCTTTAGATAATGAAGCAGCCTTTGCCTGCGTACAGCTACATTAAACATGGGAAGCACGGGTTCAACATTGCAGAAACATCCTTAGATCAAATATGCCAAGCATCTATTATCTCCAGTGAGAGGGAATCTGACCTCATGCCTTGGTGTCCAAAGGGATCTCAGCATTACCACTGTCAAGGTTTCTGCCAACAATATCCATCAGATTATCACTGACATACAGTAAATACCATGTCCTTCCCTGGCCACCATCTACACTGGGTTCAAGAACAATTACTTCGCTTCAGCTATTCGATTCTAAAACCAACTTTCACAACTCTAATCACTATCTCAGTACAGCAACTCTATGACCACTGTGAACTACAATGGACTTTATTTATATTCCGTTCATATCATGTTCTTTCTTGTAAAAATTGTACGTAGTTGTTTTGTTGTGAATATTATGTGTTTGATGCTACATCCCTGTCTGTGATACTGCTGCAGGTATATTTTACATTGTGTCTGTGCAGGCAACTGCTTGTACATATGACAATAAATTTGACATGACTTTGGCTTTCTTGAATCCAGCTGAGAGTACTGCCGTGATGCTATTGAGAAAGGAGTTCCACAACTTAGACATGGAGGGACAGGGACATGTTTGCAAGATAGTAGGCAGCATAGAGGGAGGCCAAAGGTGGCTACATTCCCATAGTCAGATTCCTCATCGTTCCTGATGTGCGAGGTTGTGAGCTTGGGATGTACTGTCAGAATGGCCCAGGTGAATACAGTAGCTGCAGTAGGTTTTGTGGTTGGTTCACATTGTAGCTGCTGGAGGTGGAGAGGGTAAATGTTCAGAGTGGTGTTCTTTCAACATCTGTGGATGTAAATCCTGAAGTTTCACACTCAACAGCACTGTGGGAGCATCTTCACGAGAAATAATGCAACAGTTTAAGAAAGCTCTCCCCCTTTCTCAAGGGATAGGCAACAGATGCTGGCTTTGCCAGTGACGTTAAGCCCCACAAACAAGAAAAAAATCTTCTGTATGACATATTCTCTAGGATGTAGGCCAATTAGCAGGAAATTAGTCTTTCCCTCTTACAGTGTTGCAGCCTAGCAGAGTCTAAAGGGAATGTCATAATTTAGCAGCAACACTTACCCAACCCCATAGCCTTTTAAGAAAGGCCTTAAAACATTGTGGTATTTATCGCGCCGTAACCTAGCAACAGGCAGATTTCCCATTGCAATAGATAAAGTTTGAACATAAAAAAAACTCAAAGATCTCTAAACTGTATTGAAAGGAATATGGAGTATTCAGATTGTAGACCAGTGCTCTTAAAACATTAAGAAGGGCTAGACTATTCAGCTTAACCAAAATTCTGCCAATATCTGTCTTGAATATAGGGCCAATTGGGTCTTCACAGCCCCCTCAGGCCTAAAACTCCACACATTCATTGCCTGTAGGGTGAAAAGCCCTCCTCATTCTGTCCAGAATAGGCAAAGACTTAACTTTAAATTGTGCTTTGTGGTTCCAAATACCCCAGCCAGATAAAACATATTCCCGCGTCTACCCTGCCAGGTCAGACTAATACAGCAGATTGAAAGAGGCTGCCGGGGCTCTTTAGCTAGTTCCATCACGGGCACAACCCTCCCAACCATTGACAACATCTTCATTGGGCAGTGCCTCAAGAAGGGAGCATCCATTATGAAGGTTCATCACCATCCCTATTGTCACTAATCCACCAGGGAGGAGGTACTGGAGCCTGAAGACCCACACTCAATGATTAAGGAACAGCTTATTCCCCACTAGCATCAGATTTCTGAACGGTCCACCAACACTCCCTCGCTATTTCTCTTTTGCACTAATTTGCTCACTTGTTAATTGTAACTTATTGTGATTTCAGATGTCTTGCACCACACTGCTGCCACAAAACGACAAATTTCACAACATACGTCAGTGATCATAAACCTGATTCTGAACCGGGCCAAGTTACCCCTGTCGCTCACCAAGCTCGTCCCATTTGCCCACATTTGGCTGAAATATCTTCAGGAAAGAGGGTGCTCATCTACTTCCCCTTTCAAGGTGCTGATTGATTCTATTTCCATCCTTTCTACAGAGGATTCAATGCCCCCAGGTAAAAATTATTTTCCTCAAATCTCTCCTCCACTCCACATCTGTGACCTGGTTCTTGGTTGGCCAATTCTCACAATGAGGGAAGGAGACCCAAAAGAGTTTGTAAATTCTGTAGGGATTTAGTGTGTCCATTCGTGGGCCATTGATAAAAGATAACCACCAAGAATTCCATAGTCATACAATCTGGGAACATATACTGTTTCAATGGTCTCAAAATGGTGGTTGTGACACGTTCAGTGCGGTAGCGCTTGTCATTCTCACTTTCAGCTTCCACCGTTACCTAGCAGTCTTACGAAAGGGAGAGCTGAATGTGCAAGTCTCTTTCTGCCAGTGGGTAGCCTCTCCAACAGCAGCCTCAGGTAGTGCCTCGTCGCTGGCAACACATGGCAACTGAACTCCTCTCGGACTCAGGCTGAACTACAGAGGATGGGGAGGAGGTCTGGCCCCTGCACACGTAGCACGCAGGCCTACCAGCGTGTGGACAGGCCCTGGTGCTCATGAACCAGGTCCCCAGCTATGGGTAACTAGCCCACCTGCCTTGTGGGCAGCCTCGGGAGAGACGAAGGCGACGGGAGTAAACACAGACAGCAAATCCGGAGTGAAGGCTCTAAGGCGGCTGGACGTCATTGAACATCCTTCCGGCAGCTCCTGCAGCCAAGCTGGTGCCAAACGTATTGCTTCATAAGCTTTCCTTTGGACTACACTGGTGAGGAAGAGAGGGAGATCTTGACGACTGAGCATCTCAGGATCTCCATACCTTCCGACCAGGCTTGTGATGATGATCCTTCGAGACAGATGGATGCCAACGACAATAACAACTGTTTCAATGAGATTACTTCATTCTTCTAAGCTCCTAGATCCCAGCCTATTTAACCTTTCCTTGCAGGACTAGCTCCCCATTCCAATACACTTTTTCTTCTTGTACAGATGTTGACTTTCACCGGGATAGGGCATGATGCAGACGAGGTGCCTGCCTGGCCTCACCACCCTTGCCCCTGACAGATGAGCAGAGGCAGTGAGATGCAACTTGTTTCAGACTGGGGTTGACAGTGGAAAGGGGCTGGAGAGGGCCAGCAGGATCCCACCCTTAAGCTTCTCCTGTCCAGACCAAAACACTTCCCACAAGGAATCCTTGCAAAGAGACCAGAAGTGAAAACATCCTATTCCCAGCCAGTAGAAATTAAATTAGTTAAAGTGTTCTAGCCAAGATCACCAAATTAAGGTCAATGATGAAACCAGGGATTAGATTCCTGTGTGGTTCAATGGTAACCCTCTTTCCATCAGGTGAGAGGGGAATGTTTTAGTCAAGGGACAACTTCTTTTTAAAAACACAAATGGGGTATCTGTGGAAATGAGCTGCCAGAAGAACTGGTTGAGGCAAGTATAATAACAAGTTCCAAAAGACAGTCAACATGTTCATGGGTTTGAAAGGTCCAGAAGGTTATGGGCCAGATGCAGGCAAATTGGATTAGCTTGGATGGGCATCTTGGTTGGCATGGACCAGTTAGTCCAAAGGGCCCGTTTCCGTGCTGTATGACTCCATGCCGTTTTCCCTCCCTCTGCCCTCCCCAGACGTGGTTTACAATTGGCCTCCCCCTCCTCCTGTTTCGTACGATTGTACATCTGGACACCTCCATTCAGACAGACTAAGCTGCTCGCTTCTGTTCAGCAAACACGGAACACCATGCTCGTATGAAACTGTACAGTGATTTGTCCCCAGAAGAAAAGTTCGCGCTGGTTGCTCCCCAAGTGGTGACTATGAGGAGCTGGGGCTGGACAATTTAACGAAGGAAGACTGACTCCAATCCAAAAGGCTGTGGAAGGCCGAGTCCCTAAGCCCCAGTCCATGGGATCTTGCTCTGCACTGGTTTCCTGCTCACGGTGCCAGAGACCCAGGTTCAATCCTGAGCTCAGGGGCTGTCTGGGTGAGGTCTGTACATTCTTCCTGTAGCTGCATGTGTGTCATCCAGGTGCTGCAATTTCCTCCCACATCCCAAAGGCATACAGACTGGTAGATCAATTGGCTACCATAAATTAACCTTGGCATGCAGGTGAGTGGAAGAATTTGGAAATGTTGATGAGAATATGGGAGAATGAAACATGGGATGAGCATGGGATTAGTTCAGAGGGGTTGTTGGTAATTGGTGCAGAGCCAGAGGTTCTGAGGGCCTGTTTCTGTGCTAAATCTCTTCCATGAATCTAAGATACACTGCTTACCTTCTCCAGTTCATCGTGCAGTTGGGCCAAGCTGGGTCTAAGCAGCTTCTCGCCGACGCCAGTAACCGTATTGCAGTAGAAGTCTATCCTTGGCACCACGTCGATAGTGTTGTGGCCAAAGGTCCTGCTGTAGCTGGTGCTGGAATGGGTATTGAGGTGCCCTGAACTCCCATCACTGTGCAAGGTGTCTCCATTTGGCCAGATGCCATCCTGACTCTGGTCACTAGAACTCAGGAAATTTGCACCAAACCTATCCTTAGATCCCACATTCGGGAAGGCGTTAGGATAGTCCTGGGAAACAGCGGTTTCCTTCACCATGTCTACCTGGAACCTGCTCAGCATTATTCCACTGATCTCTGCTCCAGCTTACACATCAGCCAGTCTCTCACGCTGCATCACCGCTCGAAGCCCCCAGCAAAGGGATCAGTTTCCATCTCACAGAGTTTCAGCTGTCCAGCCTCCCTGCTGCCTCTGCCTTGGATATGAACCCTCACACAGTAACTAATGTCAAGCTGCACCAGCAGGGTTTCAAAGCTCCCTGCTGAATGGCATTTCAAACAAACCATTAACACAATTCCTCTCTCCATCTCTTCTATTCTTAAATGCCAGATGGGTTCAATTAGTTGTAAAGGGAGTGGATAAATCTCAAACCAAATTCTTGTTGGTTGGTTGGTATTAAGTGACAGGTTACGTAGCTAATTGTAGGTCAAATCCTCCACACCTGATCTTATTGGATAAAGAGATTGCATCAAACTTGGGAGATGACCAGCCCCTAATCTCCCACAGGGCAGATATTGCTGTGATATGCCAATGACAACGTTGCTTAATTGAAATTCCAGCCCAGCATGTGCATAACTGTTTATTTAACAGCTTGAAGCAGAGAGGCTGAGGGTGATCTGACAAAAGTATTCAAAATTATGAGGTTCATAGATAGGGTGGGTGATGAGAAAAAATTTTCCCACACACGAGATGTCTAAAGCCCGAAGGCATAGATTTAAGGTGAGAAGGTTAAAGGGGATCTGAGAAATTATATTTCTCACTAAGAGAGCAGTAGCAATGTATAATATGCTGCCTGGGAAGGTGGTGAAAGTTGTACTCTCCCAACATTTAGTAGGTAATTAGCTGAGCATTTGAATTACCAAGGTAGACTAGGCACCACCAGGCTCAAGAACAGCTACTACCCCACAGCCATTAGGCTCCTGAGCAAAGGGGGTAACTACACTCTCTTGCTCATCCATTGAGATGTTCCCACAACCAATTATCTGACTTTAGACACTAGACACTAGAATACTACAGCACAGTACAGGCCCTTCAGCCCTCGATGTTGTGCCGACCCATATATTCCTTTAAAAAAACGTACTAAACCCACACTACCCCGTAACCCTCTATTTTTCTTTCATCCATGTGCCTGTCCATGAGGCTCTTAAATACCCCTAATGTTTTAGCCTCCACCACCATCCCTGGCAAGTCATTCCAGGCACCCACAACCCTCTGTGTAAAAAAATTTACCCCTGATGTCTCTCCTGAACTTTCCTCCCTTAACTTTGTACATATGCCCTCTGGTGTTTGCTATTCGTGCCCTGGGAAACAGGTACTGTCTATCCACCCTATCTATGCCTCTCATAATCTTGTCCCCTCTCATCCTTCTACGCTCCAAAGAGAAAAGTCCCAGCTCTGCTAACCTTGCCTCATAAGACTTGTTTTCCAATCCAGGCAACATCCTGGTAAATCTCCTCTGCACCCTCTCCATAGCTTCCACATCCTTCCTATAATGAGGTGACCCAGAACTGAACACAATACTCTAAGTGTGGTCTCACCAGAGATTTGTAGAGTTACAACATGACCTCTCTATTCTTGAACTCAATCCCCCTATTAATGAAGCCTAGCATCCCATAGGCCTTCTTAACTATCCTATCAACCTGTGCAGCGACCTTGAGGGATGTATGAATTTGAAACCCAAGGTCCCTCTGTTCATCCACACTCTTAAGTAACCGACCATTAACCCTGTACTCAGCCTTCTGGTTTGTCCTTCCAAAATGCATAACCTCACACTTATCCGGATTGAACTCCATCTGCCACTTTTCTGCCCAACTCTCCATCCCATCTATATCCTCTTGTAACCTTCGACAACCTACAGCTCCAGCCACAACTCCTCCAATCTGCATGTCGTCTGCAAACTTACTCACCCATCCTTCCGCCTCTTCATCCAGGTCATTTATAAAAATCTCAAAGAGCAGGGGTCCCAGGACAGATCCTTGTGGCAACTGCAGGAAACATAAAGTTGTGGTGGTAGGGGATTTTAATTTTCCATATATTGATTGGGACTCCCATACTGTTAAGGGTCTAGATGGTTTAGAGTTTGTAAAATGTGATCAGGAAAGTTTTCTAAATCAATATATAGAGGGACCAACTAGAGGGGATGCAATATTGGATCTCCTGTTAGGAAACGAGTTAGGACAAGTGACGGAAGTCTATGTAGGGGAGCACTTTGGTTCCAGTGATCATAACACCATTAGTTTCAATTTGATCATGGACAAGGATAGATCTGGTCCTGGGGTTGAGGTTCTGAACTGGAAGAAGGACAAATTTGAAGAAATGAAAAAGGATCTAAAAAGCGTGGATTGGGACAGGTTGTTCTCTGGCAAAGATGTGATCAGTAGGTGGGAAACCTTCAAAGGAGAAATTTTGAGAATTCAGAGTTTGTATGTTCCTGTCAGGATTAAAGGCAAAGTGAATAGGAATAAGGAACCTTGGTTCTCAAGGGATATTGCAACTCTGATAAAGAAGAAGAGGGAGTTGTATGAAATGTATAGGAAACAGGGAGTAAATCAGGTGCTTGAGGAGTATAAGAAGTGCAAGAAAATACTTAAGAAAGTAATCAGGAGGGCTAAAAGAAGACATGAGGTTGCCTTGGCAGTCAAAGTGAAGGATAATCCGAAGAGCTTTTTACAGGTATATTAAGAGCAAAAGGATTGTAAGGGATAAAATTGGTCTTGAAGGTCAGAGTGGTCGGCTATGTGCGGAACCAAAGGAAGTGGGGGAGATCTTAAATAGGTTTTTTGCGTCTGTATTTACTAAGGAAACTGGCATGAAGTCTATGGAATTGAGGGAATCAAGTAGTGAGATCATGGAAACTGTACAGATTGAAAAGGAGGAGGTGCTTGCTGTCTTGAGGAAAATTAAAGTGGATAAATCCCCGGGACCTGACAGGGTGTTCCCTAGGACCTTGAAGGAGACTAGTGTTGAAATTGCGGGGGCCCTGGCAGAAATATTTAAAATGTCGCTGTCTACGGGTGAGGTGCCGGCGGATTGGAGAGTAGCTCATGTTCTTCCGTTGTTTAAAAAAGGATTGAAAAGTAATCCGGGAAATTATAGGCCAGTAAATTTAACGTCGGTAGTAGGTAAGTTATTGGAGAGAGTACTAAGAGACAGAATCTACAAGCATTTGGATAGACAGGGACTTATTAGGGAGAGTCAACATGGCTTTGTGCGTGGTAGGTCATGTTTGACCAATCTATTGGAGTTTTTCGAGGAGGTTACCAGGAAAGTGGATGAAGGGAAGGCAGTGGATATTATCTACATGGACTTCAGTAAGGCCTTTGACAAGGTCCTGCATGGGAGGTTAGTTAGGAAAATTCAGTCGCTAGGTATAAATGGAGAGGTGGTAAATTGGATTCGACATTGGCTCAATGGAAGAAGCCAAAGAGTGGTAGTATAGAATTGCTTCTCCGAGTGGAGGTCTGTGACTAGTGGTGTCCCACAGGGATCAGTGCTGGGTCCATTGTTATTTGTCATCTATATCAATGATCTGGATGATAATGTGGTAAATTGGATCAGCAAATTTGCTGATGATACAAAGATTGGAGGTGTAGTAGACAGTGAGGAAGGTTTTCAGAGCCAGCAGAGGGACTTGGACCGGCTGGAAAAATGGGCTGAAAAATGGCAGATGGAGTTTAATACAGACAAGTGTGAGGTATTGCACGTTGGAAGGACAAACCAAGGTAGAACATACAGGGTTAATGGTAAGGCACTGAGGAGTGCAGTAGAACAGAGGGAGTTGGGAATGCAGATACAAAATTCCCTAAAAGTGGCGTCACAGGTAGATAGGGTCGTAAAGAGAGCTTTTGGTACATTGGCCTTTATTAATCAAAGTATTGAGTATAAGAGCTGGAATGTTATTATGAGATTGTATAAGGCATTGGTGAGGCTGAATCTGGAGTATTGTGTTCAGTTTTGGTCACCAAATTACAGGAAGGATATAAATAAGGTTGAAAGAGTGCAGAGAAGGTTTACAAGGATGTTGCCGGGACTTGAGAAACTCAGTTACAGAGAAAGGTTGAATAGGTTAGGACTTTATTCCCTGGAGCGTAGAAGAATGAGGGGAGATTTGATAGAGGTATATAAAATTATGATGGGTATAGATAGAGTGAATGCAAGCAGGCTTTTTCCACTGAGGCAAGGGGAGAAAGAAACCAGAGGACATGGGTTAAGGGTGAGGGGGGAAAAGTTTAAAGGGAACATTAGGAAGGGCTTCTTCACACAGAGAGTGATGGGAGTATGGAATGAGCTGCCAGATGAGGTGGTAAATGCGGGTTCTTTTTTAACATTTAAGAATAAATTGGACAGATACATGGATGGGAGATGTATGGAGGGATATGGTCCGTGTGCAGGTCAATGGGACTAGGCAGAAAATGGTTCGGCACAGCCAAGAATGGCCAAAAGGCCTGTTTCTGTGCTGTAGTTATCTATGGTTTCTATGGTTACTCCACTAGTCACCGACCTCCAGGCAGAATACTTTCCTTCCACTACTACCCTCTGCTTTCTTCCTGTAAGCCAACTTTTTTATCCAAACAGCCAAGGTTCCACTGATCTCATGCCTCATGACTTTCTGGATGAGTCTCTCGTGGGGGACCTTGTCAAATGCCTTGCTAAAATCCATGTAGACCACATCTACCACCCTACCCTCATCAATTTCTTTTGTTACCTCTTCAAAAAGCTGAATTAGGCTTGTGAGGCATGACCTTCCCTTCACAAAGCCATGTTGACTATCCTTGAGTAGACTGTACTTCTCCAAATGCTTGTAGATCCTATCCTTAAGAATCTTTTCCAATAGTTTGCAGACCACTGATGTAAGACTCACCGGTCTATAGTTCCAAGTATTCTCCCTATTACCTTTTTTAAACAAGGGAACTACATTTGCCATTCTCCAATCCTCTGGCACCTCCCCCGCAGCCAAAGAGGATTCAAAGATCATAGCTACTGCTCCAGCGATCTCTTCTCTCATTTCCCACAGCAACCTGGGGTATATCACGTCCGGCCCTGGGGACTTATCAATTTTGATGTTTTTAAGAAGATCCAACACTTCTTCTTCCTTAATCTCCACATTGTCCAGCACACAGGCTTGTTCTATTTCGACCTCACCCTGATCAAAGTCCTTTTCACTCCTCCACCTCCAAGCACATGTTGCCTTCTTTATCCTTTAGTGGCCCCACCTTCATTCTTGTCATCACATCATCACATTCTTCACATGCGCATAGAACATCTTGGGGTTCTCCTTAATCCTACATGCCAAGGCCTTCTCATGCCTCTTTGAGCTCTCCTAAGTCCTTTCTTAAGCTCCTTCCTGGCTACCCTATATTTCTTATGAGCCCCACCTGCTTCCTGCTTCTTATATCTAACATATGTTTCCTTCTTCCTCTTGACGAGTTGCCTCACGTGTTACGTCAGCCACGGTTCCCTTTTCCTACCATTTTTTCCTTGTCTCAGTGGGACAAACCTATTCTGAACCCACCACAAGTGGTCCCTAAACTTCCTCCACATTACTTCTGTGCTTTCACCCTTGAGCATCTCTCGCTAGTTCCTGCCTCATCCCTTCATAATTAGCCCTTCCCCAGTTAAGCACTTTCCCATTGTGTCTGTTTTTATCCTTTTCCATAGCTATGCTGAAGCTAAGGGAGTTGTGGTCATTCTCACCAAAATGCTCCCCCGTCAAGAGGTCTGCCACCTGACCAGGTTCATTACCCAGAACTAGATCCAGTATGGCCTCTCTTCTCGTCGGCCGGTCCACATACTGTGTCAGGAAACCTTCTTGAACACACCTGACAAATTCAGCCCCTTGAAGTCAGGAGGTGCCAGTCAATATGACAGAAGTTGAAATCACCCATAACTACAACCCTGTATTTCCTGCACCATTCTAAAATCTGCCTGCTTATCTGCTCCTCGGTGTCCCGAAGGCTATTTATGGGCCTATAGACTACTCCCAACATGGTGATCGATCCCTTCCTATTTCTGACTTCCACCCACACTGACCCAGTGGACATTCCCTCTGCAGTGTTCTCCCTTTCTATAGCCGTGATACTATCCCTGACCAGTAATGCTACTCCCCCCCACCTTCTCTACCTCCCATCCTATTCCTTTTAAAACACCTAAACCCCGGTACCTGCATCAGCCAATCCTGCCCTTCCTCCAGCCAAGTTTCAGTAACGGCCACAACATCGTAGTTCCACGTACTGATCCATGCTCTAAGTTCATCCCCTTTATTCCTAATACTCCTAGCATTGAAATAGACACATTTCAACCCCTCTAACTGGCTACATTTATGTTTTGTCCCCTGCCTGTCCTTCCTCACCAACTCAGAACACGTAGCATCATGCCCTTGTCCTTTTACCCTAATCTCTGCACTCACATTCTGATTCCCACCCCCCTGCCAAACTAGTTTAAACCCTCCCCAACAGCTCTTGCAAACCCGCCTGCCAGGATATTGGTCCCTTTCCAGTTCAGGTGCAGCCCGTCCTTTTCGTACAGGTCAGACCTTCCCAGGAGAGATCCCAATGATCCAGAAATCTGAACCCCTGCCCCTTGCACCAACTCTTCAGCATAGCTTCCTGTTCCTACCCTCTCTGTCTCGTGGCACAGGCAGCAATCCCGAGATTACTGCCCTTAAGGTCCAGCTTTTTATCTTCTTTCCTACCTCCCTATATTCCTGCTTCATTAAGGATTCTTTATCTTGTTATCTCATGTTCCCTTTATTTATTGCTATTTATTTATATTTGCATTTGCACAGTTTGTTGTCTTCTGCACTCTAGTTCATCTTTTATTGATCCCGTTATAGATAGATACTTTATCAATCCCAAAGGAAATTGCAGTGGCTCAGTAGCATTACAGGTGCACAGATATACGAATTTACAAATATTGGAAGAGTGGTAAGAAAGAATAAAAAAAAGTTATCTCAAACAGGCTACTGGGAGGAGTCATCACCTCCATGGCTACAGGCTGACACATTTTAGAGCCTCGTGGCCGAGGGTAAGAATGGCTTCGTTGGAGCAGTGCCGTTGTCTTGGTCTATTACTAAAAGTGTTCCTCTGTTCAGCCAAGCTCGCATGCAGAGGGTGAGAAGCATTGTAGAAAATTGCCAGGATTGTTACTACTCTATAGATTTGCTGAGTATGCCCACGAGAAAATGAATCTCTGTATTGTATATGGTGACGTGCTGCATATGTACTTTAATAATAAAAGTTATTTTAAACTTTGAACCTTGTACAGTCCAAGTACCAGCAAATGGCATTAGTGTAGATTGCTACATGATGGTTTTCGTGGATGAGTTTCCGTGATACTAAATCCACAGCAGTGCACTTAAAGGACTTAGACCTAACTTCAAGAATACAACACAAGTCAGTTCTCCCAATTAAAGAGGCATTATATAAAAGGGCCCCAAACAGTCCTTCCAGGTGAGGCATCACTTCACCTGTGAGTCGACTGGGGTGATATACTGCGTCCGGTGCTCCCGATGTGGCCTTTTATATATTGGCGAGACCTGACACAGACTGGGAGACCGCTTTGCTGAACATCTACGCTCTGTCCGCCAGAGAAAGCAGGATCTCCCAGTGGCCACACATTTTAATTCCACATCCCATTCCCATTCTGACATGTCTATCCACGGCCTCCTCTACTGTAAAGATGAAGCCACACTCAGGTTGGAGGAACAACACCTTATATTCCATCTGGGTAGCCTCCAACCTGATGGCATGAACATCGACTTCTCTAACTTCTGCTAAGGCCCCACCTCCCCCTCGTACCCCATCTGTTACTCATTTTTATGCACACATTCTTTCTCTCACTCTCCTTTTTCTCCCTCTGTCCCTCTGAATATACCTCTTGCCCATCCTCTAGGTCACCCCCCCCCTTGTCTTTCTTCCCGGACCTCCTGTCCCATGATCCTCTCGTATCCCCTTTTGCCAATCACCTGTCCAGCTCTCGGCTCTATCCCTCCCCCTCCTGTCTTCTCCTATCATTTTGGATCTCCCCCTCCCCCTCCAACTTTCAAATCTCTTACTCACTCTTCCTTCAGTTAGTCCTGACGAAGGGTCTCGGCCTGAAACGTCGACTGCACCTCTTCCTATAGATGCTGCTTGGCCTGCTGCGTTCACCAGCAACTTTGATGTATGTTGCTTGAATTTCCAGCATCTGCAGAATTCCTGTTGGATGGTGTAGGATGTGGGGTTGTAGTCAGATGAGCAGGTCCAGCCGTTTCTGGGGGGAGAAGGCAAAGTGGACCACACCTCAACAGGAAGGTGACCAGCATTGTGACAAGAGGGTGCAATACTGCTGTTAGGGAGGAGTTAGTCAAGGTGGGGCAGAGGGTGAACCCTGAAGGTAAAATTGGAAGGAAGAAAGCCAAACTGAAAGTAGAGGGTTAAAGTATTTAGGAAGGGGAAAAGGAAGGAGAAAGGGGACGACGGGGGTAAAGATAGCCAGCGTGCCACGGCACACGCAGAATTAAGAGTGCACCAGCAAGTAAAGTCAGAGTGGGAAAAATAAAAATGTAAAATTAACAGCAAACCAGAAAGAATGAACAGTTCACCGTTGTTCAGCTCAGCAGAAGGACTTTGCTGGCGACACTGTAGCATAGCTGGTAGCACAACACTTTACAGCACCAACTGGAAAATCGGTGGAGGTTCAATTCCCGCCCCTGTCTATAAGGAGTTTGCTTGTTCTCCCTGTGACCACGTGGGTTTCCTCCGGGTGCTCTGGTTTCCTCCCACATCCCAAAGACGTACAGGTTAGGGGTAGTAGGTTGTGAGCATGCTAAACTGGCAACACGTGTGGACTGCCCCTGCAAATCTCCAGACTGTGTTGGTCGTCGGCAAAAAACGATGCATTTCACTGTACATTTTGATGTATCTGCAACAAATCATGCTAATCTTTAATCTTTACTGAGATTAGTGAACACGGAAATAAAATAACTGAATGTATTTTACTGTCCGCCTACGTGAATGCGCAGAGTGTGGGAAAAAGTTGGTGAACAGTGAGCACTGTCAGGAATTTGATGTGAGGGGGAGGGAAGGGAACGTCAACTCAGACCAAATACATACTAAATATTCCTGGATAAAAAAATGTTCAGGAAAGAAAGAAAAGAGGAAGGGTAGCAGTATTGATAGAAATGAATATTACATGATTGAATAGCGGGGTGGCAGTCAAAGAATCAATTCATTTTAAACTAAGAAACAGTAAAGTGTACGTTTTACTACTGGGTGTGTTTTATATGTAGCCATTGAATGGGAGAATATAAAGCATCAAAAATGGAGAAAGATTGGAGCAAAATATATTAAAAACTGTGGAGTAGTTATTTGGAAGGATAGTAATATTATTAAGCACAGAGAAGGTGAAAAACTTCTAATATACTGTATATCAAGTATACGTGTTTCCTATGGTGGGACAGTCTAGAACCAAAGGACATGGCCTCAGAATAAAGGAGTATCCTTTTATAACGGAGATAAGAAGGCATTTCTTTATCCGGAGACTGGTGAATCTGTGGAATTCATTGCCATAGGTGGCTGCGGAGGCCATCTTTACATATATTTAAGGAAGAGGTTGATAGACTCTTGATTAGTCAGGGCATGAAGGGATATGGGTAGAAGAGAAGAGATTGGGGCTGAGAGGAAAAATGGATCAGCCATGATAAAATGGCAGAGCAGATTCGATGGGCCAAATGGCCTAATTCTGCTCCTAAATGTTATGGTCTTATGGTTTAAAATTTCTATAGCAATATATTTCTAGTCTGGTTCTGGGGAATTAGGTTGATTAAAGGCATTGTTTCAGTTAGGGGAGCATCTAGGAAATAGTGATCAAATCATAATATGTAGGTTAGTTGTAGAAAAGGAGCGGGAGAAATCTTCTGCAGAAACAATGAATTGAATGATGGGCAATTTCAATGAAATGAGAGTAGATCTGGCTCAGGTAGAATTAAAATGAAATGAGTTGTCTTTAAAGAAGAGAATGGTTCAGGTACAGTTTGAGCACGTTCCCATAAGGGAGAAAGGAAGAATAAACAAATACTGCAGATTGGAATGTGTTTTAAGTGTACATGGATGATGTAAAGTTATACTGGGGAAAGTAAACCAAAAGATTAAACTGCATATGTCAAGAGTCACCTTGTAAATATCAACGGGAACCAACCGATCACAAGTGAACCAGAGGCAAAATGAAAATTAATGTAAGAAAAGGCAAGTTGGCTAAATAACAGAAATCTGAAAGTCAGGGTTGTTTTTCAGACTGGAAGAAAATGATAGTGACATCGCCCAGAACTGGAGTTAGGGCCATTGCCTTTTTGACTTACTTTAATAACCTCCAGTAATGATGCAAGCCACAGTTTCTTTGTAAATGAAAGTATTATGAAACTGTGAAGCAGATATTGATAGTTTGCAGCAGCATATAAACTGGCTGGTGGAATGGGCAGGTGAGCGGCAAATGAAGGTTAATGCAGAAATATATGAGGTGATGCATTCTAGTAGGAAGAATAGAGAGAAGGATACTGTTTTAAAAAGAGCACAGGAGCACAGGAGCAGAGGGGCAAATCATTGAAAGTGGTGGGACAAGTTGTGAAAGCTGTTAATAATATGTTATAATATATACACAATTTTGGGCTTAATCAATAGGGGGACTAAGAATAAAAGGAAACTCATGCTTACCCATCATAAAACACCTCCCCCAGCTAAATTGATGTATTATGTTCAATTCTGCTTGCCATCTTATAGGAAACTTTGACAAGTGTCTATAGACATGTGGTGATGCAACACTATCTGCTTGCATCATGGCCTAGTACGGAAACACCAATGCCCTTGAATGAAAACTCATATAAAACGTAGTAGATTCAGCCAGTCCATGACAGGTAAAGCCGTCCACACCATCACAAGTCATGCTGTCACAGGAAAGCAGCATCCATTATCAAGGACCACCACCATCCAGGCGTATCATCGGGAAAGAGATGCAGGAGCCTCGTGTCCCACACCATCAGGTTCACCTGTGGACTCACTTTCAAGAACTCTACAACTCATGTTCTCAGCATTTATTACTTACTTATTTATTGTTTATTTTATAGAGGTACAGCACGGTAACAGGCCTCTCCAGCCAAACGAGCCTGCA
Organism: Mobula hypostoma; assembly: GCF_963921235.1. Classification (NCBI taxonomy): domain Eukaryota; kingdom Metazoa; phylum Chordata; class Chondrichthyes; order Myliobatiformes; family Myliobatidae; genus Mobula; species Mobula hypostoma. Next base: position 20,644,201 of record NC_086120.1, on the reverse strand, counting down.
CTGCCCAATTGTACCATGTGACCAACTAACCTACTAACTCATACGTCTTTCAAATTTGGGAGGAAACCAGATCACCTGAAGGAAACCCAAGTGGTCACAGGAAGAACACGTAAACTCCTTCTGGACAGCAATGGGAATTGAATGCTGTCCGCTGGTGCTGTAAGCGCTACCATGCTGTCCAGATTATGATTTTGTATTTTTTATTTCCTTTCTGTATTTGCACAATTAGTTGTCTTTTGCACATCGGCTGTTTGCTTGTTTTCGTTGGGTGGAGTTTTTCACTGATTCTATTGTGTTTCTTTGCTTTTACTGTGGATGTCTGCAAGAAAATGAATCTTATATGTACTTTGATAATAAATTTACTTTGAACTTTGGAAGGGTGTGAAGGCATTGGACAAGGTCCAGAAAGAATATATGAAAATAGTTCATGAGATGAGGGATTACAGATACAGGAGAAGATCAGGAAGATCGAGAATGTCTTCTTTCCATAGAAGGCTAAGGGGAGATTTGATAGGAAATGAAGATGGCTCTGGACAGAATGCATAATGTGATGGGGTTGCTGTTGGAGATGAGGGCAAGAGATTATAGGTATGAAGGAAAAAGTAAGTGACCTGAGGAATTTTTTCTGCAGCACTGTTGGAATCAGCAGTACTTTGCCTGCACACAAGGCAAGTTCCACTGAAGGCTTCAAAGGGATGATCAGTGGAAAAGAATTAACAAGGCTTCAGAGAAAAGGCCAGTGGGTGGAGAAGAAGAATTGTTCTGGGAGACAGACAGATTGGACATGATAGGCAGAATGACCCAATTCTGCTCCTATGCCTCATGGACTGAGTGGCCTCTTTCTGAGGTACAACCATTTTATAGTCGGTAGGCTGGAAGGAAGGAAGTGGATGGTGAGATTGTGAGGGGAATGGTGGTGCTGAGGTTTTGGAGTATGGGATAATAATAATAACTTTATTTATAAAGCACTTTTCATACAGATAATGTCGTTCAAAGTGCTTTGAGTTCGTCCATTGTTGACGTCGATGAGGACCTCAACACCATTATGATGGTGTCGAGACTAGCACGTGATTTGGATTTAAGTGAGGGAGAGTTTCACAGCATCAGCCTCACTTTCTCTTCCCAATTCCCATCTGGATCCAGTGGCAAGACAGGATCGAGACGGCTGGAGATGGGACTAGGCGCAGTGGATGACCAGGACGCCTTTTGTGTCTTGTCCTGCTCTACACGTTCCACGACGCTTGCAGAGACCGCCTTCTTGACCGTTGGACCTTCCATTGGTCTCGTCCGCTCAATCCGCCCGAGTCTGTCCTCACATGCTGGGATAGACAACTCCCTATCTCACCAAGGGTTTGAGACCTGTCAGCTACTCTCACCTGGTTTAGCTGGCTTGTCGAAGCCCTTGCCCAGGGTGTGGCCGATGTCACATGCAAACAGTTACGTGGAGCCACAGGTGAGAGCTGAGTGCCGGGTGGGGACCAAAGGTGGACTAACGCGACATGTCCCCCCACCAGAGGTGCTACCCCTGCCTGACACCCCACACACCCCAAAGTGCTTTACAATGGAATGATAGTACAAACATGAAAATAAAATTTAAAAAACATGAAAATAAAAGACAAAATGATTCAAGTTAAAAACAAGGTTAAATAAATAGATTTTGAGCTGGTGTTTAAGTGTCAACTGAATCTGTGTTCCTTATAGCTTTAGGTATTGAATACTACAGTTTAGGAGCGTAGTTCAAAAAAAGTTGATCTGTCAATTATCTTTTCAGGGATATTTTTTAAATTTGAGAGACTGGGGAAGAAGACCTGAGAGCCTGGGCAGGATTATAAAAAGAAAATGATCCTATGATGTACTCCTGTCCCAGACCATTAAGAGCTTTAAAAACAAGTAAGAGAACTTTAGAACCATGGAAACCATAGAAAAACTACAGCACAGAAACAGGGCTTTTGGCCCTTCTTGGCTGTGCCGAACCATTTTCTGCCTCGTCCCACTGACCAGCACACGGACCATATCCCTCCATACACCTCCCATCCATGTATCTGTCCAATTTATTCTTAAATATTAAAAAAGAACTCGCATTTACCACCTCGTCTGGCAACTCATTCCATACTCCCACCACTCTCTGTGTGAAGAAGCCCCCCCTAATGTTCCCTTTAAACTTTTCCCCCCTCACCCTTAATCCATGTCCTCTGGTTTTTTTCTCCCCTTGCCTCAGTGGAAAAAGCCTGCTTGCATTCACTCTATCAATACCCATCATAATTTTGTATACCTCGATCAAATCTCCCCTCATTCTTCTACGCTCCGGGGAATAAAGTCCTAACCTATTCAACCTTACTCTGTAACTGAGTTTCTCAAGTCCCGGCAACATCCTTGTAAACCTTCTCTGCACTCTTTCAACCTTATTAATATCCTTCCTGTAATTTGGTGACCAAAACTGAACACCAGATTTGGCCTCACCAATACCTTATACAACCTCATCATAACATTCCAGCTCTTATACTCAATACTTTGATTTTAAAATCAATTCTAAAAGATAGGAAGCCAGAGCTGAGTAGCTAGGACAAGGGTGATATGTTCTCTCATCATGCTTCTGGCTCTAGCATCAGGGCTCTAAATGAGCTAAAGTTTGATATTAGATTTCTTTGTAAGGCCAGAAAAAGTGCATTGCAGTAATCCAGTCTGTTTAATAGGAAGATGGGATGAGACTGCTCGCTAGCAGAGCTGATGCTTCCGTGGAATGGAGAAGTGTAGCACACCTGACACACCTACCAGGCCAGAAATTTCCCATTTTGTTGTAAATCACTCTCCCGTAAACTCCCTTACATGAGGATCTTCTGTTGATTGCTTTCTCATGGTGTTTTCGGATTTCAGTGGTTTAAGCACAATTGCACAAAATGTTGGTTCTTTCTGCCACCTAGTGGCCCTAAACTGAAATTTTCAAATGTCTGGCAAACCTGACATCAATTGGAGGATAATTTATTTTACAGTGGTAAACCAGGGGAGATACCCGGGTTTGTCAGTAGTAGGCTTTGGAAGCACAGGAGATGCCATTACCTGGAGGGAGTGGCGGAGTGTGCAACACTATACATTGCAAATGCATTGATTATCCCATCAACTGGGATATAAGAGGCCTCTACAGCTACAGTAGTGGAGATTAAGGCTGTCTGTCTCTCTCGTTCAGTCTTTGGTCTTCTGTCTCACCTCCTCCTCACTGTCCTTCTGCCTGTCTTCCTTCCTGAGGTAAACATGCAAAGAATTCTAATTTAAAAGTGTGATTGAAAATATCTTCAAATTCATAAGCTCAAACCACCAAATCAACTGATCTTCATATCACAGTTGTTTGTAGGGGGAATTGCTGACTGCAAATTGCATATTTGTGTTTGGTGCCTTGGTCATGATCTTGTTGAAAGGCAGAAAATACTCTAGCTCCCATTTCATATATTTTTTATTATAAGAGATCACATTTCAAAAGTGCTTTAGGTGGGAATGAGTATTTTGCGTTGCTTCACTCAGCACCCTCCTGCTGCTCCTTGCAGCACAAATTTTGATATTTTCAGTGTTACCATAGATTTGTTTTCCAATCCCCAATTAAGTTTCGCATCTCCAGGTACTGCCGCAATAACACATCAGCATTGAAGCAAACTCTTTTTAGTCATTTTATTTCAGGAGGTGGACACTGCTGGCAAAGCCAGCATTTATCTTCCTTCCCTAATCGCCCTCGGAAAAAGGTGGTGAGCCTCAGCAATCCTTCAGGTGAAAGTACTTCCATGTACCGTTGGACAAAGAGTGCCAGGATTTGGACCTGGCAGCAAAAAAGACAAGCAATATATTTTCATGTGAGTATTTTGTGATCGGGAAGGGAAGCTGGTGGCCAGTAAGTCCTGGTGTTTCCATCCACAGGATGAGGTCCGGGTTTAGGAAGGGCTCTCCCAGAAAAGCCTTTCATCTGTGAAATGAGCCGCCAGCACAACTGATGCATGCTTGCTCAATATCAACATTTAAGAGAAGTTTGGATAGATACCTGGATGGTAGGGGTATAGATGGCTACGGTCCCGGTACAGGTCAATGGGTGTAGGCAGTTTAAATGGTTTTGGCATGGACTAGATGGGCCAAAGGGCCTGTTTCTGTGCTGTACTTTTCTCTGACTCTACGACCTTGAGACATAACAAAACACTTTGAAGCTTAGCATTTTTGAAACTGCTGTGATGTAGAAAACTTAACAGGCAAAACTCTACAAAAAGCAAAATGACAATGACCAACAAGAGAAAATCTGCAGATGCTGGAAATCTGAGCAACACACACAAAATGCTGGAGGAACTCAGCAGGCCAGGCAGCATCTATGGAAGAAAGTACAGTCGACGTTTTGGGCTGAATCCCTTTGGCAGGACTGGAGAAAAAAAAGCTGAGGAGTAGATACCTTTTAAATCTACTCTTCAGCATTTTCTCTCCAGTCCTGCCGAAGAGTTTCGGCCCAAAATGTCAACTGTACTTTTTTCAATAGATGCTGCCTGGCCTGCTGAGTTCCTCCAGTATTTTGTGTTATGATAATGACCAGATAATTTGTTTTAATGATACTGATTAAAGAATAAATATCAACCGTGTGATCAGGAATAACTTGCCAGCATTTCTCCTTTCTTTTATATTAATTATATCAGACTAAAACCTATCATAATGGACTATGACAATTTTATTTAATTAATCATGTAAAAATGTTATTAATGAACAGCTACATATTTATTTAAATATATTCAACTTTATTTAAGGTTTGGTTAAGAAATACAACACAGCAACCATTTCCCATGTGCACACATACATCAACCAGGTAAGAAACACTTAAATCTATACAACACTTACATCCACATTTGCACTTTCACCATATTGGTTATTAACCATATAACTATCACAAGATCATCCAGTGCTAAAGATCAATGACCTTCTGATGTCACAATATCAGAAACTTTGCAAAGAACGCAGCGTTACACTGCTGAGGCTTTGAATCAGAAAGCAATATGTAATGAATCCTCCACTTTACCGAGATTTCACAGGGGTGACTACATGGGACTGAGAACCTTTTCATTTCATTGTTCATTAAGACACATCATCTCCTTATATGCGTGCCCACTTCAAACCACCCACACTCTCAATTATTTCTGCATTGGTTGCCATGTGAACACTTCTCGAACTGCACCTCCTTTCCCTGTAAAAATAACAACAGCCCGTTGCTGATGCTGCATGTGTGGAAAAATTAACGCTCTGGTATTTCTGGGATTCTGACTACTTCTCATGCTGTGATCCCAACACAGACACTGCAATAAGTGTCATTTATGATCAGCTGATGTTATTTATTCAGTGAATTAAATCACAAATAGCATCACCAACAGTAACTTAACCAAGCTGCTCGTTGCCACATGTGAGATGGCATCACCACTTGAAATAAATTGACAGAATAATTCAGCTCATTTAAGACTGGATGCATGCAGGTCACTGGGGATGTATCTGGTCTCCAGCTGGTTTCCGTGTGTAATGTGTATGGGCTGAAAATGACCTTGGGTGCTTTGCGTCTGAGATGAGATAAATCTCTGTGTGTACCTACTACATCTAGCTGAGGCTGATCACCGGATGCATACGTCTTGTCCTGATTCTGCTCCTTATCCTGAATGACCCTCTTCAGACTTTCAAATGTAATTAGCAAATGTGCATTATTTGCCATTTTAATCTGATAATGTTGTGATCGACGGGAGGAACTTGCAGAGAGGACACATCAAATCAAAAGGTGGAAATTAGATGGTGCTGAGCGTTGTTACTGGTGGGACGAAGCCAAGACTGAAGGAGATGATGACTTCTACTGTTTGAGATTGCATTGAGTGGCTCACAGTCTCCCTGTCACACTGTGATGTGCAACAAGTTCTTTCCAACATGGCTTGAAGATGGGTGTGTAAAATTGGTCATTGAAAATCAATAAAACTGCAGATGTTGGATACCTGAAATGAAAACAGAAAATGTTGGAAAAACTCAGCACATCAGACAGCAAGAGCGCTACAGATGCTGGGTTTTTCAAGGATGTTCTGTTTTTATTTTAAATTGAAATCACTGTAACAACAGGGCTCACAGTTCTTTCAAGCCAAGCAAAGTCCCTGGCTTGGGCCACATCTGGTTAATATAAAGAAATTTTATTCCATCAGTTCAATAACATTTACAATAGAAAAATAATGTACCTTTCCTATAATCAGCCACTTCTGTAAAAATATTATTGTTGAAATACCAAGGGATACCCTGTTGAACTGCCCTAACTAATATTTAGAAAGATATAAGGAAATTTTAAGAACTTTTAATGGGACACTCTAAATGATTAAATATCACATGCAGCACCATCACAGGAACCTTAAAAAGCAGCTCCCAGAACATCAAATACAAACTGGAGATTCATTAAATTCAAAATGAAACTTTGTCAATTTTTGGGAAAACCCATTCCTACAGCTTATTTTAAAGTAAGCTTTACCTGATTTTGAGGAGAGTCAAAAATAACTTTTCTCCCTAATATGATGTGCAGAACTTGTGAAGCTCTTCGCTATTAAATACCTGAATATAATGCTAAATACTGTCTAAACTACCAAGTTATACATGCAAACCTTATACACGTTCCACAACGAGTCCAATATTTATTAAACTAAATTCATATAAGACTCTTTCTTCTGAGTCTGGTATTCATAACATGAAACTGTGATCTCCAGTTGAATTCATTCAGCTTAAATTTCACTCAGTTTACATTTGCCACAGATTTTTAAAATCAGAACTGTACAGATAGTACAATTGTGCGTTGGCCTTAAATTTAACAATGTGACATTTCTCTTTCAGTTTTGTGGAAGTATTGACCCATTCTCTCCAATATGATATCAAGGCTGGAGATCAAACCATTGTGCATTTATATTCTTTCCTGGTTATCCATTTGGGAATAATATGTGGAATATTTCATACACACTTCAGTTTCTCCTGTCAGAATAAAGGAGCGCAGTTGTAGTAGGCTTGATGGTCATCCTCTGACCCACCAAATAATTGAGACAGATCAAAATCAGCCGCTGGCCTGCTCGAGCCCATTTTTCTGTTCCACCTGGGCAGGTTCAGATATCTGATAGGTTGGACTTTCCATTAACACATCTAACCCAATGGTGGAAATGCGATTCAATACTCTGCTCATTTTAAACATGTATTTTGTTCTCTATGTGAGGAATATACAGTGTTGTCTTTCCTACTCTAACACACACGGCAGACAAAGAAAACATTGGGTGCAGCTTGCCTTCTGCAGCTATACCACTTGTCAAAGTCTGTTACTAGAATTCACGTGTATTATAGAATCTGGCAAAGTCTGCATCATGTCAGATAAGCATATCCCTTAGGCACTATTAGAGGCAAGATGATATGTTATGCTGCAGTATCAGTATCTGTAAAATGAAGAAGCCAGTCAGAGTGGACTACATGGTACTTGGAATTCCAAGATCATAATGGATGCTACATACAGGAACAGCTCAATCCAAACACACAATTAGAGTTTAACAAGCCATTTCTAGGCCATACTGTTCCTAGGACCCAGATGTTTCACATTATCATGGTCAGCACTCCCTAACACATGAAGGCACCAAAAAAAAAATCAAAGATGAAAGTCCAGGTGCCAGTGAGTGAGAGAGAATTGTTCTGGTAGGCTTAGAGAGTTCAAACTGGTGGATCGTTGGGTAAGAAGGATAAGAAGAGGAATGTGGAGTTTGCCAGGTGAAGAAACCCAACATGTCTTCTTTCTAACCTGCAAAAATCTCAAATTGTCTTATCATCTCCCACCATGAGCCAAGCATACTCATTTTAAACATGCATCCTTCAATATAACTAGTCAACACTGTAACATAGAATATCCAAATGCGTATCTATAGATGCCCCAACATCTCATTTAGAACATGACCTAGCACTTGCTTAAGCCAAAACATGTTCAGCTGACCAAAGCATATTGATGAACAGGTGAATTAGGATAAGAGTAAGTGCCAGGATTAGGCCCAGAAGAGTTAAACTTAGAGTTGGTCTTGGTCCTGGGACTTAGGTTAAAAATGTAGATCAAGTTTGCACTCAGGCTGAGGCAAGGTAAAAGGGTGAGTGAGAATATGAGCTGAACTACAGATAAGGTTAGACTGGAAACAGGATTGGGATTATCAGGAAATGAGAAAATCTGTAGATGCTGGAAATCCAAGCAACAAAATTATGTGTGTGTGTGTGTGTGTGTGTGTGTGTGTGTGTGTGTGTGTGTGTGTTGTTGGGATTATTAATGAGGTTTTCATTGCGGCTAGGCATGAGATCAAGCATACAGTTTGGTTATGACTAAAGCTTAGGCTGTTGCAGGAATTAGAATTGGTGTTGTATTATGTATGGGGTATTACAGAAGAAAGTTCACTTTCAAATCACAGGCTTTTAAAGATGAAGAAATTTATTACATCAGCTAAATACCAAATTAACATTGTCACTGACTGATAACCTTTTATTCTTACCAAGCATCATGCACTACCATGACATTATTTATTTCCTGAACGATCCGTGTTTACGATTAACAGACTGTTCCAGCAACGTACATCAAGCAGACAACTTGGCAGTGTGCTCAGGCAACAAAAGCTTGCCTGAACATCAACAACTCATCAAATTGGCTTATCCCACACTTAACCCAAGACCCCAAGAAGGGAAATCAATTGAACATTGTACAAGGAAGAGCCACCCAAAGGCTCACTAAGGGACTCATTCAAATTGTCTGCAAATATTCATTAAGAAGGCCACACAGTGTTTTGGAACCAAATCATTGACCTAATGTTCCTCATTTCACCTTCACAAGTTCAGAAGGGGAAGATGAAACACATTGGGTGACCTTCTTGGCCATCTCGTCAATACTTGAAGCAATATTCTGTAAGTTCTCTGAGAACTCACCTAAAACAGAAAGCTCTGTGTTGCATCATCTCATTGGTCACTGGGTGAAATGGGCATGCTAGATCATCAGCATCTTGAGTTCCTCCATGAAGCACATGAGGACATACAGATCAACAGCAACTGCTCCAAGAGAGATGGACAAGAGGAGGAGGAGGAGAGAGTCCCCAGTGTCCCCCTCTTCTGGGCCTCGTCCACTGCCCTGCCTAAGGACACGTATGCTCTTCCTGTGCCATCTTGCACCATGTGCACACTACATACAGCACATTGCATGGAACGGGAGCCCATGCACACCGCTCTTCAAAACTTGCATCCAATGAACCCTTCCAACTTTCAGATCACAAAAATCAGCAGTGAGGACCAAAGCTGTGAGCTGGATCCAGGCCCTGAAACAGGTTTAGTGTGGCACCCATTTTGCCCAAAGTAGCCCATAAATCTTTAAAGGGTAGTTTGCAAGCAATGTTAATGAGGCAAAGGGGATTTGAGAAAATTACACATTTGACAAGAATCCTGTCATTTCTCAGCTGGGACCCATGTCAATCTTAGACTCAATTATCAGAAAGTATCCCTGAACCTCGTTGACAATCCCATCTTTGCCACCACACCTGACCACACCTGACCACACCTGCAGAATGGACTTTCCTGCAGGGAAGAGAGGCTGGATACTCTCCTTTCTGCTCTCAATTAGTTTAACTACATGAACAATTTCCCTTTTCAGAAGCATCTAATGCTTATTGATCTCATGCATCTCAATTGCTTCGGTACAAAATGAAATCAATAAATTCAAATCAAGGAATCCAATTGCCCAGAAACAGACATTAATGCACAGTAACAGCCTAGAACAGATCCCAAGCAGTATTTTAATAAGTCTGCTCAATCCAGAAATGAATTTGAAAGCTCAATCATTTACTAATGAAAAACGTTGTCTCGTTTTTACTGTGTACTGTACCAGCAGTTATGGGCGAAATGACAATAAAAAATGACTTGACTTGACTTGACTAGACTAATGGCTACAAGGCATGTTCCAGTGTAGACTGAAGCAATTCAACATTGTGCATTATGTTAATATTGTTCTCAATCCTCAAGTCCAGCCTAGAGATTATTGGAATCTTAGCTTTACAGAAAGTAGCACTGCGATTATCAGCTAGTGGATATGGATAAGGATAGGATGTTTCCTACAGTGGGGGAGTCTTGGACTGGAAGGCCAGAATAGAAAGCTGTCCCTTTACTAAAGAGATGAGGAGGAATTTCTTTAGTCAGAGGGTGGTGAATCTGTGGACTTCATTGCCAGAACTGCTGTGGAGGTCAAGTAAGTTGGGTACATTTAAAGTGGAAGCTGATAGATTCTTGATTAGTCCGGGTGTCAAAGGCTACGGGGAGAAGGCAGGAGAATGGGGTTGAGAGGTATAATAAATCAGCTATGATGGAATGGCAGAGCATTCCATGAGCTGAATAGCCTAATTCTAGACCTGTGTTTTGTGGTCTCATTTTTAATAGCCTAATGACAAATAAGCTATTCTAGGGCTTCCAGCCAGGTACAGGTATCGATTTTTACCAACTTTCAATGACAAACTCTGCCATCTTCATCAGGGATTATTCCTGTGCATGTCTAGTCCAGTGGTATTTATACCCCTGTATTCCGTCCCTCCTGATTGGTTAGTCCTCATCCAACCAGGGTTCCACTCTCCCCCCTTGTTTACAATCGAATTTCAGTTCTTACTTAGAGTGAGACCTTCATCTTGGTTAAAATTCAAAGATGACCTGGGACTCAGGATGGCTGGTGTTTACAGGATTGCCTGTGAATATGGAGCAGCGTATATATCGGCCAGACGGGGTGCACAATGGAAACCCGCATCAAGATGTATCCATTTGGGTTACCCGGAGAAATTGGCGGTAGCAGAACATTACATTTGCAATGGCCATATGATTGACTTTGATAGAACAAAACTGTTGTGCCATGCCAATGACTTTTGGGACCGTAAAGGCAGCCATTAAAATGAAACTAGGGAGAAAGGATTTTAGCAAAGATGAAGATCTCACTCTAAGTAAGAACTGGAATTTGATTTTAAAACAAGGTGGGACAACAGAAACCTGATTGGATGAGGATCAACCAATCAAGTGGGACAGAATACAGGGGTAAATATACCACCAGACTAGACATGCCCAGGCATCATCCCTGATGAAAATGGCAGAGTTTGTCATCGAAACATCAGTTATACCTGTACTCGGCTAGAAGCCCGAGAAGAGTTTAATCATCATATATGCCAGGAAAGCACTCGATCCTTTCTCAATGAGCAAAATGTCTGATATATTCCCCCAAAATGACCTTAGTTGTTTTTCCAACTATTCTCTTCCCCAATGACTCCAAGTTGGAAGGGAGGATACGTTCAAGGGATCTCAGATATGTGGGATATTCCGAAGAGATCATTAGGTTCTTGCTGTCATTTTTTTCCATGCAGCTGTGTGTTTTAATCAATAGACCACATTGATCTGGAGTGAGGAACCTGTCTCTGATCCACAAAACATCACTCCCAGAAGCAGAGGAGATTTTCAGTCCATCTGTCTACCCCGCAGGAAACTTGATGATGAAATTAAAGAACACGGGATTAAGAAAGTCATATTAAAGAAGAAAAAAAGGTAGCTGTTGGAGGTCGTTTAGTGGCCAGTGTTGGATGTGAAGGCAATGATGGGCAATGGCATCCAAGACTCATTCCTGTGGTCAAACACCAGCCAGATGGCCTTGCTAACCAACTTCCATGCTTTCTGCACCTGGGAAACCCACAATCTACACAGGTATCAGGTCACTGGAAAGGAAGCAGAATGTTTCTCTAATGAGCATAAGTGACCTTCCTGTGAGACAGAAAACAGCAAACTGTGAGACCTGGTCTGTGCCTCATGCAGGGTTCCCTAAAGATCAACTTGCAGGTTGAGTCAGTGGTAAGGAAGGCCACTTAGGAAGGCCATGTTAGCACTCATTTCAAGAGGACTAGAATACAAAAGCAAGGATGTAATGCTAAGGCTTTTATTAGGCATTGGTCAGATCGCACTTGGAGTATTGTGAGCAGTTTTGGGCCCTTTATCTAAGAAAGGATGTGCTGGCATTGGAGAGACCAGAGGAGGTTCACAAGAATGATTCTGGGAATGAAAGGGGTAATGTATGAGAGGTATTTGATGTATTCGCTGGAGTATAGAAGAATTGGGGGGGGGGAGATCTCATTGAAACTTATCGAATGTTGAAGGACCTAGATAGAGTGGCTGTGGAGAGGATGTTTCCTATGGTGGGTAAATCTAGGACCAGAGGGCACAGCTTCAGAATACGGGGATGTCCATTTAGAACAGTGATGAGGAAAATTTCGTTAGCCAGATGGTGGTAAATTTGTAGAATTCATTGCCACAGATGGCCAAGATATTAGGTATACTTGAGGCAAAGATTCTTGATTAATTAGGGTGTCAAACGTTAAGGGGAGAAGGCAGGAGAATGGAGTTGAGGGATAACAAATCAGCCATGATGGAATGCCAGAGCAGACTCGATGGCCAAATGGTCTAAGTCTGCTCCTAAGTCTTATGGCTCCAGTTCCAGCCTGCAAACATAATGGCTATAGTCAATGTACTAGCCACAGTCCTCGCCCGGTTTTGAGACTGGAATTGTAACTGGAACAGGGGAAGTTTCAGTGAAGATATCTTGCACGCTAATCCTCATTGAGGATTGGTTATTGGGACTGTTTCCAGAACACCCTGGGAAATGGAGGTTCCTTCAGCCTTTCCCAGCTATTTGCCCTGCTCTCCTCATTCTCCCAGCCATGCCATCTCCAGTGGGACTGTCTGTCTGTACCCACAGAGCTGGCAAAGAACTTTACCTCACTGATCAGCATGTCCTGCAGACACTGACAACTTTACCTACTCCAGGAAGCAGCCAATGTTTGCAGAATTACAGCAAACTGCAAGTGGTTGATGATGGCTGGGTCAGGACTGGTGGAGCTTCTCTTGCTTCTGTTTTTTCCTTGGTCTCTCAGATACTGGAAAATGGTCATTTAAAACATGAACAGAGGTACTTCATAAACGAAAATCCAACATGATCTAACATACTACCTCTGGAACTTTCTACACCGAACACTACTGGACCATCAGAGCAACAGGTCACATGATATAATCCTTAAAAGGGTAACAGCATTAAAGCTACATTTTTACTCCATGCACCATACTACACATATTTCACATATTTTACACCCTTCCTTTAACAACAGAAAGGGAAAGGAATCAAAACATCTAACTGACCTTAGCACGGTACGTAAGTTTTCTGCATCCTACCCACTTTTGTCCGAACTGATTGTGGTACTGTTCTCACTATGAGCACCAGTAGTGCATCCTTGTGTCTCTCTATCTGCTTTAGTCCAACAAACCTCTTCCATGGTCTCTTTAAGATGGCACCTGTTCCCCAATAGGAGACTTGGTAACTCCTTATGATGTAATCTGATCCAGGTGTCAAGTCAGTTTGTGTCAAGTCACTCGTGCTTTCTGCTGTATCTGTAGTTGGTCTGATGTGGGCATCGTAGAACAGAACAACACAAGAACGGGCTTTTTGATCCGCCACGTCTGTGCCGGTCACAATGCCAGTCTAACTAATCTCAGCTGCCGTCACATGATCTGTATCCCTCTATTCCTGCTGGTTCGTGCATCTGTCTAAACTTGTCTTAAACATTGCTGTAGTATTGGCTTTCACCACCTCCCCTGCCAGTGTGTTCCAGGTACCCAACATTCTCTGTGTAAAATAAAATTGTCCAAACATCTCTTTTAAACTTTCTCCCTCTCATCTTTAGTATTTTATATGGGGGGGGGGAATACTGACTACTTTTCCTATCTATGCTTCTCATAATTTTATATGCCTCCATCAATCAGGTCACCCCCTCAACCTCCGATGCTCCAGAAAAAGCAATGCAAGTTTGCTAACCTCTGCTTATCATTAATACTCTCTAATCCAGGCAACACTCCAGTAAACTTCTTGGGCACGCTCTCAAAACCCTCCACATTCTATATGCGACAACCAGATTAGCACACAACACTCCAAATGCGGCCTAACTAAAGTTTTATAGGGCTGTAATATGGTTTCCCAACTTTTATACTCAATGCCCCAACTGTTGAAAGCAAGCATGCCCGTACCCCTATGATGCCTTTTCAGGGAGTTATGGACTTGCACCCCGAGATTCATCTGTACATCAATGCTTCTAACGGTGCTGCCATTTACCGTATATTTTCCTCTTGCATTTTCCCTCCTCAGATGCATCATCTACACTTGAATGGATTTAACTGCATCTGCTTTTTCTCCACCCAAGTTTCCAACTGATCTGTATTATGCTATATCCTCTGACGTCCTTCACTTTTCCCCAGAATTTAGATTGAATCTCTGATTAAAAGATGGTTGCTTTTAGTTCTAACATCTGCTCAGGGATAACCTGTTCAGAAAGCCATAATGTTGGGCTCAGCATCTCCTTCACTTGTCTTTTTGCTGGATCTAACCTCAGACCATCTCTGGTGGTCAAATAATCCATTAAGTAAAAGAACTCAATTTTTGCCTTTTCAAGTTTAGTTTCTTTAACCTGCACCTCAATATCAAGGCTTTTAGCTTGAGTCAACGGTGACCTCCAGATTTCATCTCTCCATTAATTGCGTATATGCCCTGCTGTTGCCCAAACATCATTTCTAGCCTTCCTTTTGGATATCTGCATATAATTTTCCGAAATGAACTCTATCACACATAACAACTGTTCCCTCAAGGATTAATCCTGGATTCCATAAATAATCTTATCTCTTGTGAGTGAGCCTTTCCAATCTGCAAAATAGCAAACGATCTGCTATTTATCTTTCCTCCGTGTTGAAAATGCCAAAGCTGCTCCTGGAGGCAAAATCTCGTAACAGTCAACAGTTTCATTTCTAGGCAATTTGCACTGTGCTTGTAGCATTCCTAATGCATTCTTCTGAATCTTATTTGCGGACTTTACGATACAGTGCAATTTTCTCCGCACAAGACCATTGAGTAACAACAACAACAGCTCTTGTCAGTCCTGGTTTATTTACTGCAGCCAATTCAATAGATCATCGTTGAGACAAATTACATGCCTTGTTCATCCAGAGGTTCAGAGAGCTCTATTTAGTGATACAACCTTGTCTTTCAGAATGTGCCAACACTATCTCAATTGGGAGGGGGTCAATATATGCACATTCTGCTCATCCAATATTCCGATTTGAACACGCATATAAATTTCATAATTCTACCAACCGGCCCTTCCGGTACCATGTCTCAGTGTCTCCCTTATTCAGTCCCTAAGATAATGCAAACAGTTAACAATTTAGAATATCAAAGAAGGTACCTTATTAACAAAGGAGCGATCATTGCTAGACAGCATGTATATATTGCCAGTTGGCCTTCTTTGAAACAGACTGCTGCTAAAACTTTCTATACTAACACTGTAGCAACACCAAAAAACAGTCAGTTACACCATACTGTCCTTAAAGGCCTAACAGTATTAAAGCAACAATTATTGTCCATAGATTGACACTACACATAGCACATTCTTGCTACTGAACACTTCTCCAGTTATATTTTATGGCGTTCAATTGTCCGGAATTCCCGACAGCCCCGCATCTGAGTCAGTTTTTCAGCTGGTACGTAAGTCGGGGAGTCCAGGGTACAAGCAGGGTATGAGGTGAGAGCCCGGAGTTGGGTATGTGGGCCTGATCTAGGGCTAATGTCTAGAACACCAAGGGGTGGGAAGGTAGGGAGCTATATCCTAAGTGTTCGTATACCCCCCTCTCCCAAGGTTCACTGGGAAATTTATTATACTATACTACACGTAACCTCTGGAAAAAAAAAGAGAAATAAAAGTGTGTTTGGGTATTAATATGAAATCTAGTGGTCTGGCACTACCGAAGTCCCGGGGTGCTGGAGTATCAGAGTGTTGCTGTACTCCAGTTTAAGAAGGAACCTGCAAATCAACACTGCATTCTAACCGATATCGGGATCCAGAAACTGCTGGAGGAAGTAGTAGAGGTGGACAGGTACATAGATAAGAAAAGTTTCAAGGAATAAGGACCAAATGCAGGCAAATGAGACTAGCTCAGGAAGGCACCTTAGTCAGCAAGGACAAGTTAGGTTGAGGGCCTGTTCCCTTGCTATATAACTAAATGATTGTATCCCAGCGTCAAGAACAGAAACCCTACTCTTTAGCAAGGGGTTAGTCTCACATCTGGAATTGGGACTAACTATTCTTCAGAAAGATTGAGTTGTGGAGGATTTTGTGTTGTAATTATAGACTTAGTCTCAGCCAACCAAAAGAAATGTATTTATATGCTGCCTTTTGTGATAAATTGGACCCATTTGGTGTTTCTTAGACCACAAACCTTTGTCCACACGTTGGAGGTCATGTTGGGATCAATGAGAACCCAACATACTGCAAATAGCATGTAAGGAACAATCACTCCAGCCACAAGTACTCATTTTGTTCATTTAAACGTTCCCTTCAAGGCTATCTGAGGGAAGCCATAGTTTGCCTGAGTGATTGATCCTTGTTATGGCCTTGGTGAATTTTTAAAATTTATTTGATTTCTGTTCTTTAAAGCTCAGGATGTAAATAAAATATCTGATGAAATTCAAGTTATTTTTTGAAAGAGGTTGCATACACTCATAATGTAGTTTGCTTTTTGTCTCTGAGGCTTTATTATAACGGGTGACCTATACAAGCCTTTGTGATTCATACCAACTCACACAAGGACAATATACTTCAAGTCAGTACTGAGAATCATAAGGGTGTAATTTAGGAAGATTAGTTGTATGTACATATATTAATCCTAGTTTTTTCCATTTTAACTAGAAATGTCCCCAATTAACGACCAAGTTTTTCTCAGGAAGGTTGGGTAATCATAGAAATTCGATCCCCCTGCCTGGAAATTCTAGGATTGTCTGTTCATGTTTTGTAGCACATAGAGGAACCAATATATGCCACAACAGAGAAATGAAAAGAGCTTTTAAAAGGTGGAAAAGCAACAGCCTGCTCAAGTAACACTAATTGCATTAACTGTGAAATCCAGTGGAGGTCTTGTAAACCTTTTAGACCACCCATGTGTTTAAGGAACTTGCCATAACTGTCCAGATCTTGGAGCTCAGAACCGAAATGAAGCCGCTGTCTGGGTCCCACTCTCTCCCTTGCACACTCTCACTTTCCAGTGTACCTCTCGGTCCCTCTCGTTTGACAATCAGAAACACCATCCCGGCTTTTCAGTTGCCACAAACTGTGCCCTGCTCCTTGTCAACGCAATTCTCCCTTGTGATCAGGAGAGTCGATTGAGACTGATGTGAGCTATGGGAACAACGACAGGATTTTGGACTACAGCTAATTAAGGGGGTCACGGGCGTCGGTCTGCCAGGCAGCCCCGACAGCTCCACATCCAGGAACTGGGAGACAGTGACTCCGCTGTTAAGTCACAAGCTGATATAACAATGTAACTCACTGAGTAGCAGGCAGCACATCTACAGTGTCCTGAGACACCGTTAGCAAGCTCAGAGACTGTACGTCCTAGAAGGTTACCCCTTAAAATTACAAAGAGGAAAATTATTCGTTAAAATAAAACACAAGAGAAGATCAGCAGCAGAGCAGAGCAAGGTTTGCGGCATTTGACTTCACACCAAGGCATAGTCAAACTGTCCCCTCTCCAGCCCATCTTTACCATCAGACCACGACGAAGCAGGCATCCTGCTATAGGGGTCCAATAATATCCGAAAACATCGGACCACCAGGATTATCAGGAAAACCAATAAGAAAATTACAAATGCAAACACGGTTTTTTGTTCAGCCCCCATTGGAACTGAGTAAGTGGAGTCCCCACTGAGATACATGGACGTTGAAGCCAGCAGCTCATCATCTACTGTAGACATGTCATTCATTGTGGCAGCATTATTCATCGCCTGGTCTTTTTGTGCCGGATTACTAATTAGCTCTTCAAAATGTTAAGAGGAGATCCTGTTCTTTTCATCACACTGCCAAGGTCGCGACAACGATCAAGCTGTTACACCCTCTGCAAAACAACAAACAAAACAGTTAACTCTTTGAGGATTGCTGCGGTGCCTGTGACAAGGTGCCTTATATGAAGTCTCCAAATTAATTTGCAGCTTACAGTCGGACACTAAGTTATCAGATTATGGAGCACTGCGAAAAAACTGTCACTTATAACCATGAGTCTTCCTGTTTGTTGGGCACGTGGCCAAGTGGTCAAGGTGTTCGTCTAGTTACCTCAAGGTCGCCAGTTCGAGCCTCAGCTGTGGCAGCGTGTTTGTGTCCTTGAGCAAGGCACTTAATCACACATTGCCCTAGTGTCTGTGAGAGGAGTGGCGCCCCACACAGACTTCCAATCTGCGCCTTGTAAGGCATGAAAATGCCCGGCGCAGGCCTGTCATGGTCGGAGTCGACGTTCCCTCCCCTTCCCGGTAAAGGAAAGAATCAGCACAGTCAAATGAAATGAAATTCTGTTACCAAGTTTAAGGTCAATGTGTACATGATGGGGCAAACAGAAGCATATACCACAAGACCATAAGATACACCTCAAGCTCTTGAACAAAAGGGGATAACTACACTCATCTATTGAGATGTTCCCACAACCAATGGTCTCACTTTAAGGACTCTTTAGCTTGCTATTTCATGCTCTTGTTATTTATTGCTATTTATTTATATCAGATTGTTGTCTTTTATGCTCTACTTGCTCTTTCATTGATCCTGTTTATAGTTACTGTTCTATAGATCTGCTCAGTATGCCCGTAGGAAAAAGAATCTCAGGGTTGGGTGTGGTGGTACGTACGTACTCTAGTAATAAATTTTACTTTGAACTTTGAATTTTGATATAGTTGCTGAATTAGGCCATTTGGCCCAACGTGTCTGCTCTGCCATTTAATCATGGCTGATCCATTTTTCCTCTCAGTACCAGTTTCCTGCCTTCTCTCTGCATGCCTTCATGCCCTGACTAATCAGGAATCTACTAACCCCTGCCTTAAATAAACCCAATGACGTGGCCTCCACGGCTGCCTGTGGCAAAGAATTCCACAGATTCACCACTCTCTGGCTAAAGAAATTCCTCCTCATCTCTGTTCTAAAAGGATGCCCCTCTTTTCTGAGGCTGCGTCCTCTGGTGTTAGACTCCCCCACCATAGGAAACATCCTCTCCAATCCTCTGCACACCACTCTGTCGAAGCCTTTCAACATTCGATCGGTTTTAATCAGGTCTCCGCTCATTCTTCTGACTTCCAGTAAGTTGAGTACCAGAGCCATCAAACGCTCCTCTTATGACAAGACTTTCAATCCCTGAATCAGTTTCCTTTGAACTCCCTCCAAAGTCAGCACAAGCAGCTTCTTGCTACTTACACACACCTTCACCCTATAATGTTAAGCACTATGCAAGAGGCCTATCAAAAGCCATCAATTTTAAGTTCTGGCACAAGGCCTTGCTTCTTAATTATCTGTAGGCTTACACTCATTCTATCAACTTTCATTCTTTTGTACTTTTGTGGTGCCAACATACTGATGCTGAAAACCATGTCAACAGCACCGTCAAGAATCCATCGCAAGAACTCAGACAATACCAAGCAAGTTTCAAATGCAGGCACCATCACATTTAATCCTGGCCAGTCCAGAGCGGAAATTTGCACACTTGCACTTTTCTAAAGCACTAACAGTAGTGAGACCGTGTGCTCAAATTAGCCATGATTAAAGGGAACAGCAATTGAATGATCACCCCCTATTTCTCTGATCAAGCAAATGATCACAAGATCAATATCTTACAGTGATGTACTTGTCTTGCAATAGAGTGAAGGATTCCAGCCACTGATTGTAAGGAAATATGTAGAAGCCTTCTTTGTTTTATTTTTATTTTCATCAAGATATGATCACTCTTCCGAGAGTGAGACAGCTGCTCAGTGCAAACAGTACATGAAAGCCTTTAAATATTAGTTGTCTTTAAGGGAGCCAAGTAAGAAAGAATTTAAATTAATACTCTTACTGCTTAGTAGGAAAGTTAATAAATGTCAATAATGTAAATAAATTTTAAGAATGTGGTGTCACTTTTGTTAAAAAAAACATGCTCAGGATGTTGTTTAATCTAACATAAGGGTATAGTTTGCATTAAGGGTCAAGGAAATTTTCCTGATTCATGATTCACAGCTGGAGTTTAGCCCAGCTCATCCTGTTTGCAAATGGCTAGCTAAGATACTTTGATCCCATTTTTTAAATTACTTTTTTAAAAAATTCCGGTCAATGTCATCTGACAAACTTTTGTCTTTCTAACACAATGGACTGGATAGGCTAGTTTGTATTGCAGCTACATTTACTGTATATACCATCCAATATTCATTATAAGCACCAAGGTGGTATAGTGGTTATTGGAACACTATTGCAGCTAGGGGCATCGGAGTTTGGAGTACAATCCCAGTGCCCTCTGTAAGGAGTTTCTGTACACCCTCCCCGGGGAGGGCATGGGTTGTCTCCAATTTCCTCCCACAGTCCAAAGACATACCAGGTAAGTTAATTGATCATTGTAGATTGTCCCATGATTAGGTTGGGGATAAATTGTGGTTGTTGGGTGCTGCTGGGTGGCAGAGACTGATGGGCTTACTCCACACTGTATCTCTAAATAAAGAAATGAATAAATTAGGTTATAATGGAAGTAAATGCTAGGATTTGAGTTTATGGGCAAACACTCTGAAACTGTCCACTTTGTACAAACCTCCAAGATAAATTTTTGCTCCTGTTATGTCAAACCCTCAGACTCAATCCCATCCAGCACTCTAACCTGTCACAACCAACAGCATGCTCTGTATTGGCCCTTCAACACATGGGAACCATCATCCCCCTACTTATCTCCATTGCTGGTCTACTTCTTCATCCTTTACTCATCATATTCCAACCTGCCACTTCACATGAAGGTAATTCCAATCCTCACCATATAGTCTTCCAAGCCATTCTTGAATTGGTCTGGTTCAGTTGTCTAAACAAAACTCAGTAGAATGGCAGATGGGTGTAGGTACTGCAAGATGGTCCCAGCCTCTCAAGGATTCGTGGTATTTGCACATGCTGAAACATGAATACAGTGTGAATTCTTTTATTACCCTTCTAGCCAACTCTCAATATCCCTTACCAGCACCACCACTTCATCCTTACCTAATATCAGGCAGTTCCTCCCAAGCTCTGGATACTAACAACTCCTAGGCTCAACTGTACTATTCTATCATCCCTCAATCCTCTCTCTCTGTTTCAGGGCTTCCACAATGCAGTTAATGTTAACATTCCCGCACCATAAAAATACTACACCAATATGTGACCAGGCTGACTTTTTTGGGAGCAAAGAATTTTATGGAAACAAAGCCAGCCATCAACAGGGGTACAATGTTGTTGGGAACACAATATTACATTGTGTTCACCACGAAACTCAAATTATTGCGTGACTTTTATTGCACGGTGGAAAACACATATACCTGCTCAGAATTCTCTAGTCCACATTATACATCACAGCACTGTTAGTATTTGTTCCGTCAACATCCGACATCACAGACCATCTCCTCAATGAAACCTCAGTTTTCTGTCATTCACCTTGTTAAGACTCCATAAACCTATTAATAGCTTATAAAGCACATCAATAATCCAATCACCGACCAACTGCACTGAGTCTCCAATATTCTGAAAACCTACTTCACACCAAGCACACAACAGCGCCCTTACAACGTCTCGTCCATTGGATTAACTCAAGCTACCCAACTGTTGCTGCAGATTGACCCAATCTAAACCTTTAATTTAACAGTAACATTTTGTCACGTCTAGAGCAAGGATGCAGCTCTCTTTGTCCTCACCATCCACCCAGCAGCATGCACAGTTCATGGGCCATCTTCCATAAAGAACAAAGCTTACGTCAAGTCATAGAGAGAGAGATAGAAACAGATTCCTTAGCTCATATCAGCCATCAATTACTCATTTACACCAATCCTATATTAATCCCATTTTTATTCTTCCCACAGCTTCATTAACTCCTGCATGTTCTAACACTCACCTACACACACAGGGGCAACTAATCCACCCATCCACACTTCTTTGGGATGTAGGAGCAACCTAGAATCCCATGCATTCTCCACACATAGAGCACCAGAAATCAGGATTGAACTCCAGCTGTGCCCCTGTATCGTGTGGAGTTGGTAGGCAAAGTCATGCTTATTGTCACCTGCACAGGTACGTGTATGCAATGAAAAACTTACTTACAGCAACACCACTTCTGATACACAGCTTTCAGAAGAATTACATAAAATAAACATAAAATTATACAAAATTAAACAAGAAAGAATACAATTTGAATGAAACAAAGTCTACCATGGTTGAAGTGGTCAAAGTGTTACTTCAGGTTCCTTTAAGATTATTAAAGCCAGGGGAGGTATTGGGGACAAGCTCCCACTACCTATTACCTACTCCCAAAGGTATGTTTTTCAAATAGCATCTGACAACCAAGTCCAGCTCCTGGCCGTCACGTGCCTTAGCCATTAAGCCTGGTGGAATTGGTTCTACTGACAGGAGGAGGGTGAAAGGTGGGTTACTGGCGCCTTAAGACCAGTTGCTTCAGGCAGATGGAGTTCGTCAGCCATGGTTGGCAGATCATCTATAAGATATAAGTTATAGGAGTGGAGGTAGGCCATTCGGCCCATTGAATCTGCCCTGCAAACTCTGAGAAGGAAAACTCTGATCTCGAACTTCCACTGCCTTGCGGCTATACCCACTCATGGAGAGGGCTTTGGGAGCAAACCCAAGGAAAAATCCAGAGCTGG
The DNA here is from genome assembly GCF_963921235.1 of Mobula hypostoma. Taxonomy (NCBI): domain Eukaryota; kingdom Metazoa; phylum Chordata; class Chondrichthyes; order Myliobatiformes; family Myliobatidae; genus Mobula; species Mobula hypostoma. The sequence goes on along the minus strand of NC_086120.1, from coordinate 20,621,409 downwards.
AGTCCCTAAAGCAGTCATGCATTGAGTTCAACACAGACTAGGAACTCTTGCGACACCGCTGGTGCGCAAACTGTGTTGGTCTTTGCCGTTCCTTTGGATTCATCAGCTGCGTGGAGAGGGGAGCCTGCTGCACAGGCAACAGCTTGCCCTCCGTATCGTACTGCCCTGGCTTGCGTATCACATAGACAGCTGGGATGCAGCATTCGTGGCTGACCCCGACCAGTAGTGGGCCTCAGCTTTGCCAGGAACAGGTAGGTGTAAGGAAAAAAATGTGTCGTCAAGGTTCACTAATTACATTTAATTTAAGGTGATTGGAGAAAAGTTATTGTAGGGATGTCAGAGCAGGGTTTTTTTTACACATAGATTAGTGGATGCATGGTATGCACTGTGGTGGTAGAGGCAAGATACATTAGGGACATTTAAGAGACTCTTAGGCACATGAAAGAAAAATGGATGGCTATGCGGTGGGGATTAAAGGGTTAGGTTAATTTTGGAGCAGGGTAAAAGGTCAGCACAACATTGTAGGCTGCAGGACCTGTGTGGTGTGACACTGTTGTATGCTCCATATACTGCATCTGTATTCACACTGTTGCTTCTTTATTGGTCATGTGCCAGGAAAGCACCCTCAAAGGCAACTGTCACCAAGAACGAGAGGACATCGTGTAGCTTGCCAATCCTCCTAAGGAATCTTTGGGGAAAGCAATTAACTGAACCTAGACCGATACATTAAACAGTGCATTAATTGCCTGCCTGCCTGTATTAACTGACCTTTGTCAAAGTAATACACTTGGTTTCCCAGAGGAAGGAATAAAGAGAGACAGGGGCAGGGATTTCAGGATCAAACTTGGATGGATGAGATAAACGGGATCACCTGGAGGAGCCGGGACTGAAAACGCACTCTCCGTGACACAGTCCGTCCGGGACCCAGCAGGCGGGCCACTAATGAGGCCTGATTGGGAATGTTAGCTGCCCCCCTTCACCGGGATCTTCCTGTTATCTCACGCCAAGCACACAGAACAGGTGGGGAAATGGCTATGGCAGGAACTGCTAAGCTGTGGATATTGCCTTTACCGAACTGAACTGGATATTTTGGAAATTACTTGTAAAAACTGGTAAACTGCTGTATCCTGAAAGGAAAACAGTATGGACCTGAACTGAAGGAGCACAGAGTGGGTCCTGCTTGGCAGAAGTCTATTTGGCCCATCAGGTCCATGGTAGCCCTATGTAAAGTCATCCATCTATTTCTTTCCCCCACCAGCTACACACTCACTCCTTCCAGACACTTATCAGCATCTTTCCATCACTCCTACTGAATCGCCCAATACTGCACCCAGCTGTGCAATTCAGACTCTCGCATTTGCTGTGCAAAAAAAAATCTCATAATGGAATTGTTTCTTTTGCTGATCACCTCCATTCTCTTTCCCATTGATCCTGATCATCCCTCCAATGAGAACAGTCTCACCTCAACAGATACTACATCTTTCATGATTATACATGTCTCTATCAGATCCCCCTGCAAACTTCTCGGTGCCAAGAACAGCTCCATTTTCTCCCGTATATCTACCTAGTGGCACCCTCTCCAAAGTCTTCACATCTTTCTTAATGGGTGATATCGAGAGCTGGGCACAAGGTGCATGTTGAACCAGTGATTTAGATAGATTCATCAATAACTTCCATTTCCTGCTGCTAGTTCCTCCAGCATTTTGTGTGTGTTACTCTGGATTTCCAGCATCTGCAGATTTCTTGTGTTCATTATAACTTCCTTGATTTTGTACTCTATTGTACTCTATTTATGAAGCCCAAGATTCTCAATGTATTTTAGCAACTTTCACAACTTATTTTGATCGTTTTAGTGACATTTACCTCAAGATATCTCTATTTCTGTACTCCTCTTAGAATTCTGTTCTCTGGTATAAATTGCCTCTTCTTGTATTTTCACATCACTCACTATTGAACTTCATCTCCCGTACTGTATATCCACTGGTCCCACCAGCCTGTCTTTATCTGCCTGAGGACTGTTACTATCCCTTTCATAGTTCACTATGACTCCAGGCTCTGTATTAAGTTCAAATTTTGAAACTATGTTCTCTACAGCAAAGTTCAGATCATTAATATACATCAGGAAAAGCAATTGTTCGAGTATCAGCCCCTGGAGAACTCCACTGTACACTTCCAATAACCTTCACCACTACACTCTGAGTTCTATTTGTCAGGCAATTTTCTATTCTAGCTGTTGCAACCCCCTTTTATTTAAAGGGATATTTTTAGCACTTGAATATAAATAAAGCAAAGCAGCAAGGCATCTAATTATCTTTTTTTTTAAAAGAGTTTAATTTACATGACGTTTTAGAAACTTAAAATCTCCCAAAGCGTATTGTAGCCAACTTTCTGTTGTCACAGTAGCACTTTTAATATAACAAACCAAGATGTTCACAGGAATATTATCAAGCAGAATCTGACATCCCGTCACATAAAAAGAAAAAGAGACATGTGCCAAAACATAGCTGAAGAGGGACATTTTAAAGGGGATATATAGCAGAGAGATTTAATGAGAAGCTTTTCAAACTCTTTGATAAAGCAAATGATAACCCAAAAGAATTGATTAAGACTTGGGAGATCATTTAGGAAGAGTTTGGATATTTTAAGCTCTGGATGACTTGAACATAACGATCAGTATATTAAAAAATAGAGATTTACAGGTTATCTAATTGTCAGCCTCATCTACAGAACTTTGTCCTTTCACCAATGTTTGGAGGAAGACTGGAAGAAAATGGTGCTGGCAGATCCCAAAATGGCCATCGGTGAGTACATTACTGGTAATGGTACCTCTTAGCACTGGCAACAATTCCTTCCATCACATTCCTGACTGGCTGGAAGGAGGCAAAGTGAGTGGCAATTGACATTGACCAGTGAGCACAAGGATTGTAAGTGAACATCATTAGTATTGGAAAAGCAAAGTGTAGTGTAAATTCCAATGTATGAAGTGTGGAATACTGGAAACTGAACAATGACTACAGGAATTATATGGATGAGGGTGTCATCATTCCCTCATTCGCTATGTGCCGTGTCATACATAGCGATCATGGCCTTTCCATGATCTTGGCAAAATTTTCTACAGAAGTGGCCTTCTTCTGGGCAGAGTCTTTACAAGACAGGTGACCCCATCCATTATCAATAATCTTCCGAGATTGTCTGCCTGGCGTCAGCATTCACATAACCAAACTTGTGTTATGCACCAGCTGCTCATACGCCCATCCACCACCTGCTCCCATGGGTTCCCTGTGACCCTGATCAGGGGGAGCTACACCTTGCCCAAGGGTGACCTGCAGGTTAGCGGAGGGAAGGAGTGCCTTACAGCTACTTTGGTAGAGATGAATCCACAGTGTGTCATCAGATGAGGTAAGCAGAGAGGGGGGGTGGCCCTACTGAGGTTTATAACAGCAGCATATAGAAGGCAGATGGTCAGTCTTTTTCTCAGGGTAGGGGAGTCCAAAATTAGAGGGCATAGGTTTTAAGGGGAAGGTGGGGGGAGGATGTTTTTCACACAAAGAGTGGTGGGTAAGTAGAACGAGCTGCTAAAGGAAGAGGTAGAGACAGTTACAATTACTGAGTGTAAAGGTTCATGGAAAGGAAAGGTTCAGAGTGAAGTGGGCCAAATTCAGGCAAATGGCACCTCGGTCAGCATGGATGAAGAGACTGTTACTGTACTCTATGACCAGGAGTCAGGGAGCAGAGCAGAACTGGAAATATTAGCTTTGATAACAGCAAATATAGGACCTGAAACATAGTAGATGAGTTAATTGGCAGCTGTAAATTACCACGAGTGTGTAGCTAACTGCTAGAATCTGGGGGAAGTTGGTTAGAATGTAGGGAGAATAAACCGAAATTAGCGTGGGAATAGATCAGAATCAGAACTGGGTTGATTCTCACTGACATAGGTCGTGAGATTTGTCGTTTTGTGGCAGAGCACAGTGCAGTACATAAAAAGTGCTTTACATTACAAAAAGAAATATCAAAAATTAAATTAAATGAGTAGTGCAGAAATAGTGAGGTAGTACAAACAAGAGAAAGTCTGCAGGTGCTGGAAGTCCAAGCAAGACGCACAAAATGCTGGAGGAACTCAGCAGGCCAGGCAGCATCTATGGAAACAAGTAAACAGTTGCTGTTTCGGGCCAAGAGCTTTCATCAGGACTCATGAATGAAGCGTCTTGACACAGTGGTGTCAAGAAAACAACCTCTCTCTCAATGTCGCAAAAGCAAAGGAGCTGGTTGTGGACTACAGAAGGAATGGAGACAGGATAACCCCTATTGATGTCAATGGATCCAGGGTTGAGAAGATGAACAGCTTTAAGTTCCTCAGCATACACATCATCGAGGACCTCACGTGGTCTGTACATACAGGCTGTGTGGTGAAAAAGGCACAACAGTGGCACAATTGAGAGCATCCTGACTGGCTGCATCACTGCCTGGTATGGGAACCGTACTTCCCTCAATCGCAGGACTTTGCAGAGAGTGGTGCAGACAGCCCAGTGCATCTGTAGATGTGAACTTCCCACTACTCAGGACATCTACAAAGACAAGTATATAAAAAAGGGACCAAAGGATCATTGGCGACCCAAGTCACCCCGACCACAATCTGTTCCAGCTGCTACCATCTGGGAAACGGTACCGCAGCATAAAAGCCAGGACCAGCAGGCTCCGGGACAGCTTCTTCCACCAGGCATCAGACTGATTAAATCATGATGACACAACTGTATTTCTGTGGTATATTGACTGTTCTGTTGTACATACTATTTATTATAAATTACTATAAATTGCACATTACGAATTTAGACAGAGACGTAACTTAAAGATTTTTACTCCTCATTTATATGAAGGATGTAAGTAATAAAGTCAATTCAATTCTTGGCCTGAAGTGTTGACTGTTTATTCTTTTCCATAGATGCTGCCTGACCTGCTGAGTTCCTCCAGCATTGTCTGTGTATTGATTGAATAGTGAGATTGTGTTCATGGGTTGGTTCATTGTCCATTGAGAAGTCTGATGGCAGAGAGGAAGGAAATGCTCCTAAAACCTTGAGTGTGTGTCTTCAAGCTCCCATACCTCCGCCCTGATGCTAGTAATAGGAAAAGAGCATGTCCTGAGCGATGGGGGTCCATAATGGTAATTGGTTAATTGGTTCATGGCTACTCATGAATAGATAAATGGGGGCTTAATGGTTGACCTGGATTCTGTAGGCTAAAGGGCATATTTCCACTCTCTTTGACTGCATTGATTCCCTATCACCTTAGTTCATGGCTAAATAGGATGGGATGAAACTGTGAGTGGTCTGTTTCAACTATGGACGGTGGGCAGGAAGAGCGATGAAGTCAGCAGATGGACAATGGAGGTGATGCTGCTGGCCAAGGACAATTACGTCGTTGGGTGAAAGTTCTTTTCATTCAGTTCTGGATGTTGGAAAAGCAACATAATGCACTGGAAAGAACAAAAGAGAAGCAAAATGCTTAAGGAATTCAGCAGATCAGGCAGCATCCGCGGAGGGAAATGTTCCAGGTGAGATCCTTCATCTTGACTGGAGGAGAGGAGGGGAGATAACCATTATAATTAGATGAGGGGAAAGGGACAGGAGATAGGTAGAAGCAACAAAGGGCAGCAAATTATTCTAATAACAAAGACTGGGGCATGGAGTGGGCAGATAGCTACACTGGGTGGGTGGGGGAGGAGACCCAGTGGGCGGGGTATGTATGTGGGGCTGATGGAGTAGGTGGAAGAGGGGAAATAAAGATGGCGGCCGGATGCCAATGGTGTGTGTATTAAAGGAACTGAGTAGACCAGGAGGAGAGAGAAAGGGACAGAGGGGGTGCAGGTTATCTGAAATTAGAGACTTCGATGTTCGTGCCATTGGGTTGTAGGTGGAATACGAGATGGAAGGTTTGAGGAGAGATGCTGGATGAGACTAGATAGGTGTCCAGATAACATAAGGAACTAGCATAAGAGGGGAAGAATGAGGAAATTCCAGTAGGAGACGTACACAAACAGAATGAGAAAATATGTCGAATGATTGATTGGCTATGAGTGATGGAATTGAATTCGGCGAAGGCAGACTGACACAGCTAGGTGATGGAAAAGGAACTTTGGGTGCATCGAAGGTTGAAGATTGATTGAGAGGGGTAGGAGGAATAGCTTAGCAGGGTCACATTACAGTGGATGCGATTGCTGTTTTGGTCAGTGATAACTTTACATTTTTTGACATTAAGAAGATCAAGGGATATGGGTCAGGTACAGGAAAGTGTTGCAGAAGTAGAAGATTAATCTTGGTCTTGCTGAAGGGCAGGGCAGGGCAGATGCAAGGAGCCAAGTAGCCCTCTGCTGTTCCTAACTTCCATGTTTCAGGTTGGAGCAAGGAGTAAAACCCTTTCAAATCAGGAGAGCTGCCAGACTGTAAATGACAATGTATTGGAGGAGCTTGGAAAGGGAAAAGGGAGGAGATGAATGTCTTTGGGTGGGGGGGGGGGTGTGAGTTGGTGATACAGAGGCTGGAGAGGTAGGGAGGTGATAGGTGGGGTCAGATGCGGAGGGGATGGGAGGAATGAACAAAGGAAGAAGAAAGCTAGGTGACAGGTTGGGTGCGGGGGAGGAGTGCACTGAAATTCCGTTGCCATGGCGAGGCCAAACACAAATTGGAAGAACAATATCTCATGTTCTGCTTGGATAGCTTACAATGCAATAATATAAACTGTGAATTTTCCAACTTCAGGTAACACACATCCTCTTAATTATCATGCTTAACCACACTCATACTTTAATTATCTATGTTCAACCATTTTAATGAAAAGTCACTGATCTAAAAACATTATAGCCCTGTTTCTCTTTGAGCAGATGCTGTCTAACCCACTACAGATTTCCATCCTGCCATTTTATTCCAGATTTCCAGGATCTGTGATGTTTTATTTTTGGTTTATACATTACAGAGAGTTGACTGAGCAATAAAGTTGTTAAGAGCAAACCCTAAACCCTTTTACAAATCTTCCAGTTCCACTTCTGACATTTAGTCATTGGTAAACTTAAAATTTGCTGTATTCATTCTCAAACACTGTAGCAGGCAGCATTCAACAACCTGTCAGTAAGCAATCCAAACTCAGAGAGTTTCAATCCATCAGTTCCTCTTGATTATATTGTATAGGCCACGCCATGGTTTTCCATGATTGACGTGAATGAGGTTATTTGCAGTTACTTCCTACCACAAGTTAATAAGTTAATCAAGTTAACAAAATGATCTTAAAAGAAAAATACATCCCAAACCCATTTCCTACTCTAGTGGCACGAGTTTGAGACAGCTCTTTACTACCTTATTGAGACAACATAAAAGTAGATTTTGTTTATTATTGTCAATTAGGAAATCACTTTTAATCGCGCAGCTGTTTCGCTATCAGAAATGGAGAAGAAAAAAGACGTAATAAAAGTAAAGATGCATTTGTGTTTAAAACTGACTGATTTACAGATGATGAAGTGCCAGAGTTAGCTTGTTTTGTGAAGTGGCACATTATTGTCTTCTCTGAGTCAGTGCGCTGAAGTAAAGTGAAACCCTCAGCCAAGGTCACTGCGGCTGCACCCACAGGGAGATGTTGCATGGAAGCCAAGATCACCGCCTAACATAAAGTTCAGACAACTGCAATGAATGGGTATTGGGAAAAGAAAGGTGCATCAGTGAGTCTGATCATTCCATAAATAATCAGCAGCTCCAATGACAGGCTTACACATTGTGCTCCATAAGTGACACAGGAAACAGAACAGCACAGGGAAAGGACATTCAGCCTTCAGTGGCTGTGCCAGCCCTGATCTAAACTAATCTTATTTGCCTACACATGGTCCATATCCTCCATCTCCTATCTGCTCACAGGCTATTAAATGCCTCTTAAATGTTGTTGTCACATCAGGATCTGCCACCTCCCTTGGCATCACATTCCAGGCACTTATCACTCTCTGTGTTTAAAAAAAAACAGCCTCACAGACCTCCTTTAAATATTCTCCCTTTCACCTTAAAGTTATGCCCTGCAGCATTTGATATGCCCACCCTTGGAAAAAGACTGACAATCTACACTATCTCTGCCTCTGATAATTTAATATACTTCCATCAGGTTGCCCATCCGGCTCTGCGCACTCCAGACGAAACAATCCAGGTTTGTCCAATCTCTCCTTATAACTAATACCGTCTGATCCAAGCAATATCCTTGCTGAACCTTTTCTACAGCATCCCCACAGCCTCTACAACCTTGTATTGACCAGAAATGCATGCGATGTTCTGAACATGGCCTAACCAAATTTTGACTAAAAGATACAAGAGACTGCAGATGTTGGAATCTGCTGCGATATTTTATATTTGTTGCTCCAGCTGATTTTGGCATTTATGTCACATATTTGTGTAGCCTGCTTTTGGGAGCTATGAACTTGCGACCCAGGGTCCCTCTATATATCAATTTTGGAAGGTTCCTGTCATTTATTTTATACTTCCCTCTTACGTTTGAGCTCTCAAAATGCAACACCTCACATTTGTCCAGATTAAACTCCACCTGCTATTTCTCTGTCCAGATTTCCAAATGATCTGCCTCTTGCCATTGCAATGGCATGGGTCCATGATGCCTGCCCTCCGCACAAATCTGTTCGGTGTACCACCTGTCAGTGGCGAAATTTCTCCCAATTTCCACAAATTCAGGTTTGCCGGGTGAAATATTGACTTGATTTCAAAGACCACCCCTAGAATACAGCACAATGTTTATATTTGGAGCAAGGCTGCAATGAGCTCTGAAACGGAGCGGTCCTGGCAAAGCCCAAACTGGGTGTCAGTCAGCTATTGGGGAACGAGCAGTGGTGACAACCATCCTTATGACTGACAGCAGACGGGAGAATATAGATCGCAGGATAAAGCAGTGGAAGTGTGACACACCTACGACTGTGTGGCTAAGCACAGCTCCAACACCATAATCAAGTTTGCTGATGACACCACCATCGTGGGCAGAATCGAAGGTGGCGATCAGTCAGCGTACAGGAGAGATATTGAAAATTTGGCTGAGTGGTGTCATAATAACAACCTCTCCCTCAATGTCAGCAAGACCAAAGAACCGATTGTAGACTTCAGGAGAGGGAAACCAGAGGTCCATGAGCCAGTAATCATCGGAGGATCAGAGGTGGAGACAGTCAGTAACTCTAAATTCCTCAGCGTTACTATTTCAGAGGGTCTGTCCTGGGTCCAGCACCTAAGTACAATCGTGAAGAAAGCATGGCAGTGCCTTCACTTCCTCAGTAGTCTGCGGAGATTCAGCAGGACATCTAGAACTTCGACAGACTTCTACAGATGTGTGGTGAAGAGTGTACTGACTGGCTACATCATGGCGTGGTATGGAAACACCAATGCCCTTGAACGGAAAAATCCTACAAAAGGTAGTGGTTACGGCCCAGTCCATCACGGGTAAAGCCCTCCCCACCATTGAGCACATCTACATGAAACGTTGTCGCAGGAAAGCAGCATTCAGGGTGCGAGCAGCTGATGCCAAGAAGACTGATAAGCTTGTTAGGAAAGCTGGTTCTGTTCTGGGGGTGGAACCGGATTCCTTAGTGGTTGTGTCTGAGGGGAGGACACTGCAGAAACTACGGAGCATTATGGACAATCCCTCTCACCCCCTGGATAAATAAAGTAACAGAATGATTCCTCTGAGGTGTACCATTGAACGCCACAGGAGATCCTTTCTCCCTGTGGCTATAAGATCTACAGCTCCTCCTCCTTAACTATATAAGTATATGGTTTCATTGCACGCCTGTATTTTGCTCTATTACTTTTTAATGCATATTTTGTATTTTGTTTCATATCTCAATGCTTACGTTTTGTATTTTAAAGTGTATATTTCCGACTGAACAACCTTGCAACAATAATTTCCTTTGGGCTAAATAAAGTTTTATCTTATCTTATCTTCATCATCAGAGATCCCCATCACCTAGGTCATACTCTCTTCTCGTGACTGCTATCAGGAGGAAGGTACAAGAGCCTCAGGGCTCACGCCACTAGGAACAAGAACAGTCACTACCCCTCAACCACCAGACTCTTGAATAAAAGGGGATAATTACATTCACTTGCCCCCATCATTGAGATGTTCCCACAAGCAATGATTGCACTTTAAGTATTTTTATCTCATTATCTCATGTTCTTGTTATTTATTGCTATTTATTCATTTTTACATTTGCACAGTTTGTTGTCTTCTGCACTCTGGTTGATCTTTCATTGATCCTATTATTGTTACTGTTCTATATATTTGCTGAGTATGCCCACAGGAAAATGAATCTCAGGGTTGTATATGGTCATATATTTGTACTTTGATAATAAAATTTACTTTGAACTTTGAACTACTCTTACTCTGCCGATCAATACAATTGCTGTTGATCTAGGCTTCAGCATCGTGAGCTACAGTAACTCATCCCTATAATCTTTCAGTGCTGTTAAGGCTAAAACAAAGTCTGTAACTGACTTGAATTTATTTAGCTACCACAGCCCTCTGGGACAGAGAATTCCACCCTGAGAGAAGAAATTTGTATTATAAATGCATAACCCTTTGAAAGGCTGGCACTGGATAAACTGTACGTGCTTTGCCTGTGAACAAGACGTGAGTAAAATTAGGCATCATTTAACTGCACCATTATGAGCCTCTTCCTCTTCAGCCGGTCTTCCCACAGTGCTGTCCTGTGCTACTGATCGCAATCAACATCTTCCTTGTTCTTTGCACTCTTCCTTCTGGCCAGACAGTGCTACAGGACCAGGGACATTATTGCCACATCGGTGACAGATTCCCATTCTTAATTTTACCAGCTGGACATCCTGTAACATTCGAGAAGTTGAACAGATTTTAAGGAATCAAAGGTTAGGGTAGGAAGGTGACCCCAAGATTGAAGATCAAAAATGGCCATACCGAATGCCGGCTTAGCCCTGAGGCACCAGTCTTTTGTCCTTAATTCCTTTCGACTCAGTTCCCCCACTCAGACTGTTTCTGCACTGGCAGCAAGGGTACTGGGCACAGGGTAAGTGCTGCCATTTAGCAATCAATATTACATATGACTTTCCAAGGCCCGCCGTGGCTGATGTGCACCTGGGGAAGAGAACACTTTAATTCCATTACAGATACGAGAAGTAATTGAATCATTACAGAAATGAAATGGAAAGTTGAGATAAGGGTCCAAGATCACAATCCAGCCAGGGGATTTCATCATTTGGAAGAGGTCAAGGAACGCCTGTCTGTCCTTCAGCTGTTTGCCAAGAACCACACCAAGCTGTCAAATACATTCTCATGGTGTGGTGATGCTGTGCAACTGAGACACTGATGTCAAGAGGAGAATTATTATCCTGTGGAGAGCTAATACTGCTTCAGCAATCACACCAAAGCTCCGCAGACTGCGTGCCTGTGTCAAACACTATTGATGGAGCCTTAAGCTCACAGGGTGACTGGAGTTGGGGTTCTGACAACAACATTGCCGGTAAAGGAAGTGCATATTTATCTCCTCATTGCGGTTAACAGAATGGGCGTGGGATTTCCAGCAACCCTGAACAAAAACGTTTCTGTCTCAGGAACTTAGAATGTCTCTTTTCACATAAAGCAATTTATGCAAATGCAGGCTCCGCACAGCAGGTGTATCTGTAACTAAAAAAAAGATATGACAAATTCAGGCAGCAAATTTTCATCATTATCAGTTTACTCAGCACAGCAGCAACACAAGATGAAAATAAAAATACACTGCAGATATTGGAAATCTGAAATAGAAACAAAAGAAAAATGCGGAAACACTCAGCAAGTCAGGCAGCAAATGCAGAAAGACAAACAATTAACACTTCCGGTCTGAGATACTGCATTGGAACGAGCAAAGAGATGAAGAAAGTTAGTTTTTAGTAGCTAGTGGACTAGGGTGTGGCTGAAACAACTAACTTGTGTTTTCTCTTTCTCAGTTCTGATGAAGGGTCTCGGACTGGCAATATTGACTCTGTGAGACCCGTCATAAATTGGGAAACCGATTCATTGCGCACCTCTGCTCCATCCACCAAAAGCGGAACTACCTGGTTGGCCAACATTTTAATTCCCATTCCCAGTCCACAGCCTCCTCTTGTGCCATGATGAGGCCACCCTCAGAGGGGAGAAACAACACCGTATACTCCGTCTCGGTAGCTTCCAACCTGATAGCATGAATATCGATTTTTCCTTCCGGTAAAAAAGGATTTCCCTCCCTTTCCCCTCTTGTTCTATTCCCCACTCTGGCCTCTTACTTCTTCTCACCTGCCTATCACCTCCCCCTAGTGCCCCTCCTCCTTCCCTTTCTCCTGTGGTCCACTCTCCTCTCCTATCAGATTCCTTCACCTCCAGCCCTTTACCTTTCCCACACACCTGGCTTTTCCTATCACCTTCCACCTGTCCTTCTTCCCCTCCCTGCACCATTTTATTCTGGCATCTTCCGCACAGTCTCAGCCCGAAACGTCAACTGTTCATTCATTTCCATGGATGCTGCTTAACCCGCTGTGTTTCTCCAGCATTTTGTGCGTGTCACTTTGGATTTCCAGCATCTGTAGAATTTCTAGTGTTTAACATTGACTCTGTTCCTCCCATACAGATGCAGCTTGACATGCTGAGTCTTTGCTGCATTTTGCTTTTAAACCAACGGCAACACCTACACTTGTACCAAAACCAGCACCAAAACAATGGCATTCACAACACTTGCAAAATCACCTGCACCAATTTCAATACCAGCACCCACAAAAACACCAACACCAACTCCAATGCCAACACATACAAAAACCAGATTAACACCAGCAGAAACGGCAATGTATCAGCCTCCACACCATGAGCAATGCCAACATAATCAACAGCATCAACCCATCACCAACATCAACCCCAGAACAACCATTAATGTCAGCACCAACTCAGCTCAAGATCAAAAACGCGGGGAAAGTTGTATTTAACCAGTCCAGCACAGATCTAAAAGGATGCATTAACATCTCCACCAACACCTATACCTGCACAATAATATCTGGGAGCTACCTGTCCCTGTTGATAATGGGGAACAGGTGGGTCCAATATATATTAATTTCTAGAAGGCATTTGATAAGGAATCACATTAAAGCTTTCTACATAAACTAAGAGTGCATGATATTGGGTATGTCATATTAGCAAGAATAGTGGAGTGTTGGTTAACAGAAAACAGAGTCAGATGAAAGGGTTATTTCTGGGATGGCAACCTGTAACAGAAGGAGTGCTTGTAACTAGAAAGAAAACAGCAGCTTTACCAATATTAACACTTGCACTAGTGCCAGCATCTTCACCAGAAACAATACCTGTACCAGCCACATACCCTCACAAGCACTAACACCTTCATCAGTAACAACACCTTCACCAGTGCCAGCACCATCACCAAAAGAGCAGTCAATAAGTTGGCAAATAGAATATAATGGGGAACAATCTGTGATTATTCTCTGAGAAAGAACAAATGAAAGAGAAAATTATTATTTAAAGCAAGTACAAAATGTTATGGTACAAAGGGATTTGGAGGTCTAGGTACATGAATACAGAATATTAGCATGCAGGTTCAGCAAGTAACTAGGGAGGCTAATGAAATCATTGCCAGTGCCAACAAAGATACCAGCTTCTGCACCAACAAAAGCCCCAACACCAATGCTAACACACAAACGAGCAGCAGTGCCAACACTAATACCAACTGCATCCACATCAACACCAGCACCAAATACAAAACCAACAATATCACCAACATCAGAAGTGGCACAGGTAGTCACAAGAAAACAACATAAGCAACAGCCCAATATACACTGCTACACAAAACCATGGAAATATAGGGAAGTCAGACAGCAGCCACAATTCCTCCTCATTATTAGATTTACTGGTTTTTCCATCAGCCCTTTAAAGGGCCCGATTGAGTTCCCTCACCTTGTAGCCATTCTGTAGGAATGTCGCAGCATAATCATTTTATTTTCTCATGGAGACTCTTTGGATCCAAGATGGTTTTTGGCGGTATATCAAAGTAGACAGAAATGCTCTGTGTTGGGAGGCGTGATGGTGGCTGCTATTGTTGAGGTACAAGTCAGTGTGAGTGGGGTTCTGACGGATACCATGCACAAGACTACCGTCCCATTTCCGTCGTATTAGAATGTCCAGGAACGGGAGGCAACCATTCATCTTCTAGATCCTTTTTCACCTTCTATCACTTGAGAATTTTTTCAGTGAATACCTGGGCATTTTTCCACAGTGCTGGGTGAATGCCAGTGTTATAATTATATTAAATAATTATTTTATTAAAATGGAAAGATGTTTCTGCTCCCACTTTGATATAATGGTTTTCCCAGGTGACGTTATGTCTTAGTTTGGAGAAAATCAGAAGTCGAACTTTTGATCCTTGATTTGACTTTGAGAAAAGGTGGGGCTCTTTTGCCTGCTACTATCATTTGATCTGAGTTAATTAAGATGGTCCCCTTCTGATCCTTGGGGTAAATGGATTTGGTTGGCGGATTGACGTCTTTCTTTTATGGAAGCTTGTATGGTGTATAGCTCCAGGTTTGTGCTCCAAATGTTGTGTTTTTTTTTTCGTTTTTTTTTGTTAGGGTTTTTTTTTGTTTTAGTTAGTAGGGATTCTTTTTCCTTCTTTCTTTTTTCCAAAAAAAATAGCTTTAACATTTTGTTTTTTATTATTATTATTGATATATTGTTTAACTTGGTTGATAGTTTATCTCTTATTGTACATATTGATATGTTGACTTTATTACTTCAATGTATTATTTTTTGTTGCTGATTTTCAATAATAATTAATCAAAAGATTTAAAAGAGAAAAAAAATAAAATAGTTATACTGAAAAAGCTCATCTCTGTAACAGTAAATTCTGGAACACGGGCTCACTTGCTGTCTTGTTTCATGCACAGCTTTCATCAGTTGTTTTGATATAACATGGACCAAACTGTCCAAAGATGGTACGATAGTGGAGTTCCCAGGAGGAAGCTGAGGTGCTGCATCAGCTTCAGACTTCTGACTAAACATAGTTGTGAACATTGAGGGACTCACGTGCTGGGCACACCCACCTTTGAGGACGGGAATGTTCTTGGAACCTGTTTCATACTCCTTCACGACAAGATGCAGCAGGACTGCAGAGATTTGACCTGATGTATTAGTTGTGTTACTTAACTCTGACTAATACATGCTGTTTAGCATGATGTAATCCTGTAGTCCAACAGCGTTTGCTGAGTATGGCTGGCAAGTCCTTAGGCACTCCTCGTTGAACCAGGTTGATTCCCTAGCTTGACAGAAATGTTACAGTGAGATCTGATAGAGGTTTACAAAATTATGAGGGGTATATATAGACAGAGTAAATGCAAGTAGACTCTTTCTACTTAGATTAGGAGAGATAAACACGAGAGGACATGGCTTTAGGGTGAAAAGGAAAAGATTTAGGGGGAACTTCTTCACTCAGAGAGTGGTGGGAGTGTGGAATGAGCTGCCATCTGACGTGATAAATGTGGGCTCACTCTTAAGTTTTAAGAACAAATTGGATAGATACATGGATAGGAGAGGTCTGGAGGGTTATGGACTGGGTGCGGGTCAATGGGACTAGTGGAATAATGTTTCAGCACAGACTAGAAGGGCTGAATGGCCTGTTTTCTGTGCTGTTGTGTTCTATGGTTCTATCTGTATGCCTGACCATGACCTTACAGTTTGCACTGATGTACATTTCGGCTGACGTTCTACAGTATCTCTGTTACGAGCTGCCAGAGTTCTTTTGCACATTGGTTGTTTGTCAGTCTTTATTTGTGCATAGTTTTCATAAATTCCATTGCATTTCTTTATTTTCCAGTAAATGCCTGCAAGCAAATGAATCTCTAAGCAGTCCATAGTAACTTATAGGTAGATTGATTACAAATTTACTTTGACTTTGACCTTGACACCTAGCTCCTGGTGACATGCTGCATAATGGAGCATGTCTTAGATATGAACACAGGACTTTGTTCTCCACAAGACTGTGTGATGATCACTTCTATGAATGCTTTCATGCGATGATCTTATCAGAGATTCAAACGCCCAGTGATATCCTTGAACATTGAAGAGCTCCTCTCAAGGACAAAATTGAATGGAAACTAGACTGTGATCAAATCCTTGGAGAAGGGCTTAAGAATACTAGTCATTTGAAAATGAGGAGTCGCTGAAATCAGAGTTAAGGAAATGGAGGAGGGAGAATGCCTTAGTTTGGAATGCAGAAAAGAGTTTTGCAGAGTGGTGCCCCAGAACTGTGAACAAGATGTGGAAGGTCTGGCTCAGGGTGGAGTTTGTGTTAAGTTTGGTGAGCTTAGTTGATAATTATCCTCAACATCTTAGCTTAGCTGCTGGTCACTCCCTGCAGAAAGTATATGTGAATGAGGTGATATGCCATCGTGTTCAGTGTGATGTCTCTGTGAGGTAGATGGAGAGCTGGAGGGCTCATATTGAAAGTATTCACACGCACTGCCGTGGAAACAGGTCAAGCTCAGTCCCAAGGGTCTGCCTAAAAAGAAGATGCCTTTGAAGTTAAATATTCTTCCTCATGCAGAAAGGCAAATGCTGAGGGCAACATGGCAGCGTAGCAGATCAGCAATTGCTTTGCAGAGCCTGTAATTACCGATCGGGGTTCGATTCCCGCCACTATCTATAAGGAGCATATACCTTCTCCCCGTGACCGCGTGGGTTTCCACCAGGTGCTCCGGTTTCCTCCCACATTCCAAAGACATACGGTTAGGGTTAGTGAGTTGTGGGCGTGCTATGTTTGGTGCCAGAAGTCTCGTGATCCTTGCAGGCTGCCCAGCACAGTCATTGTTGATTTGATTTCACCTAATTGACACATTTCACTATATGTTTTGATGTTTCAATATACATGTGACAAACAAAGCTAATCTTTAAAAAAAGCCACAAAGTAATTTGGAGGCTAGAATAATTATTTTCAGACCAACGCATTTAAATTCATAAATTATTGTGATGGCCAGCATTAAAAGGAGCTAGCTATGAGGAAAGCACAACTCAAATGGCTGCAATTTGAGAGTTTGGGAAATGGGCCTGTCCCATTTTGGTCTAAGTAGAGAATACTTCTGTTTCAGTTTTAAAATAGGTTTGGTTTTGTTTTCCAGTGGATGGATTTCACTCGTATGTATATAAACTGAAGGCAAGTTGCTAAATAAATCAATCAAAGGATGCTCTGGAAAATCCTGGCAGTTCTGGACAATGTTTCTCACCCTCTACATGCCACCTTGGCTGAACAGAGGAGCACTTTCAGTAATAGACTAAGACATCTGCGCTGCTGTAAAGAGGGCTGTATGAGGTCATTCTTACCCACAGCCATCAGGCTCTATAATGAGTCAACCTACTGCCGGGGAAGTGATCTTGTAATCTTTGACTTGTAATTTTTGTACACCTTATTTTTAAGGTAACTTATTTTTATTCTTTTTTACTTCTCGTCTAATAGTTGTATATCTGTGCACTTGCAATGCTACTGTGACAGTGATTTCCTTTGGAATCAATAAAGCATCTATCCATCGAAATAAATGACCATACAATTTTCATCCAGTTCCTTTGATGCTGACCATTTCTTAAGTTTTGTTACTGTAAGCTCCTCAAATACTTTGCCACATTCACAAGTGGAATTCCAATTTACCTTCTTGAAACCAAGTTTTTAACTTGCCTTTAACGGCCCCATCTCCTTGGGATGATTCCCCCTAATTGCCACTGAATCTAGAGAACACGAGCCCAGTGCTCCTTTACTCCATTTTAAAATCTTTTCATTTACCAAGCTTTAGAGTAATTCAGCACTCGAACAGGTTCTCTGGCTGAGCGTAACCATGGCAACCATCACGCCCATTTTCACTGATCCTACGCTAATCACACTTTATTTTCCACACGCTCCCATCTGCCTCTAGATTCACACCTGAATACTGGGGCTAATTTACAGAGGCTAAGAGTCCACCGATTTGCATTCCTTCTGGGATTTAAGAGGAAATTGGAGTTCTAAGGACAATCTACACGGCCACAGGGAGAATATGCAAACTCCACACACACACGGACAGCGTTGGAGGATCGAACACAGGTCACTTGAGCACTGGAGCTATGAGGCAGCAGCTTCACCGCTACATCACTATGCAGCCCCTATTATTTTTGTTTTCCTCTTAATCCTCTGAAAACTGCTGAACTCCTCAATTTGGAGTGGCCAGTAAATTTCATTAACCTTCTTCTAATCCCTAAGTCATCACCATTAACCCATATGAAAACAAATTGTACTTATAAGGCATCATTACCATAGCAGAACTGCCCATTCCTAAAGAGTTTCATCGATCGGAATTTGACACCAAGCCACAGAAGGTGATATCGGGAGTGGTAACCAAAGCTTTATCAATTCGGAAGGAAAAGTAAAGGAGCAGAAAAGTTCAGGAAAAAATGCAGAGAGTCAGGGCCGCTGAAAATACAGCAAAACTGATGGCGCAATTAAAATCTGCAATGCACAAGATGCCAAAATTTGAGGAGCGAGGATATCTCAAAGGCCTGTCAGGTTGGAGGACGCTACAGTAAATAAGGACCAGCAGCAGAATCTCTTGTGTCTCCGATTACGGCTACTTTTGCACACTATGTCATTTCATTCCAGTACATCACAATTGTACCTGTCACTTGCTGGCCCATCAATGCCTCCTCAGTCTATTTTAAAGTAACATTTATCACGAAGTTTCACCCATTTTGGAATTGGAAGTAAATTTCAATGCTGTTCCCTCATATCTTAACTCACCAGCATATACGCATCAGTTAGCCAAAATCAAAGCATCGAAGATCCCCACCCATGTGACTTTTCATATCTTTCCAATTACTTTTTAATCTTATCCTCTGTGTTCTGCATTGCAAACATTTCGCTATTAATATGGTCATATACCTTGCACCTGGAAGTTTTACGTGCGCACTCAGTCAGCAGCTGGCTTCCGAACAAGAGCACTGGTTCGAAACCCTCATCTGCCGAATGAAGTTGCGCCGTGTTTCCCATTAAAATCAGACTGGTCTTTTAGACTGTATAATGACTTTGCTTTGCCAACTGCAAGGCAGCTTTGGTGAAGTGCCAACCCTCTCACCAAATACTGCATAATTGGAGACAAGAGGCAACTAGCAAAACAAAAAGAAAATCTTCATGCTCTCCAAAACAGAAAGTGCTAGATTTTGTTTGGAACAGCGGCGTATGTACGTTACTCACTTGTAATTGGTTGCAAATCTACCCACTTATCTCACGTTTCGGTCTGTACAAGATTTGGGTACTTGCCTGCGGAGTGTAGGTACCACCACAACTTGCTGAGATAGACCGCACGCTCCCCAGCTCCACGAGCTTCTGGCTGCAACACCACAAGCAGGACTTGACAGGAAAATGAAGCCTTGTGGAAGATGGTATAAATAACAGAGAGAGGGGAATGAGTTCAAAACTGGTCTAATCCTACAAAGCACTCAATTGATTCTAACCCTGATAAAGGATTTGAAAACATATTGCAATATTCATTCCATGCTGCCTAATTGATAGAAGTATTTTGTATTACGCAGTATTTCTAATTGCAAGCAGAGTTAGCACAAAGGCAAATACTTTCTTCTCCACTTATCTCAACTGACATTAGAGTTAACAATCCCATGCACCAAACCTGGAGATTAAATCACTGCTCAATGTGTTGATGCAACAGATGGCATTTGAAGGCTGGCTTTTGTAATTGGTTTTACTGGACCAAGCCATGTATTTAAGCGTCACTGTCCACTCCCACTGCAATGGAAGTCCAGGATCTTCAATCACTCCAAGATGTTTAAATCTCAGAGCACCAAGTAGCAGGATAACCTCAGCCAGCAGTCCTAGGGACAGTATGTGCTGTGCTGATCTCAACAGACCCGTCAGCTTTAAAATGATATTAAATATCGGCATTTTCCCATATGATGAATAAGCTCTACAACTACCATCTGAAGTCAAAGGAAGGGGAACAAATCATTTCACTAAGTATTAATAATGTAAGGGACATCATGATATTCTGGTCCACAAGCCAAGTATCTTTCAGATTCAGTTTGTCAACATTCCATGTTTTTAAGAAACCCAAAATGCTATTACTCAACATTTTTACTGTTTAATAAAAAAAAAGGAAACGTGGAAAACACTCAGCAGGCTTGGCAGCATCTCTGGAAAGAGAAACAGAGTTAACATTTCAGGTCTGAGAGAGTTTCTCATTCCACAGAAAATCTTCCAGCTCTAAATAATTTTATTTCAGATTTCCAGCATCTGCAAGTTTGTTTTCATTTTTTGGGGGGTACTTTTTAGGTTAATTATTATAATTATTTGGCCATGAAGAGCCACCACTTTCTCAGTTGAGCTCCACAGAAACACACCGGTGGATAGAAATCAGAAGCAAGAATCCTTCCATCAAGTCATTCCCGAGTGCTCTGCTAGGAATTAGCTAACTCAAGATCTACTGGGGGTAGACTTAGTCCCCATCAAAGGGTACCCCTGACAAAGCTGTCATTCGACAGGTTTGAGTTTGGAGAATCCGTGAGTTAGACCCAAGCGACCTGGCTTTTCATGTACAAAATCCCACCATGATGCTCAACTCCTCAGCCCACTTGCTTATATCAACCAAGTTCAAATTCAAGCTGTAACAGCGAGGTCAAGGGTTAAACAACACTATTCCAATCAGACCATCCACTCATGGAGGAAAGGAACAATAGCTGGCCATGCAGAAATGTGTGTTATAGCAACGCATCACGGCAACCAAATGGCTTCTCGATGTGGGAGGAAATATACTTACAAAAATACCAATTGCCAACCTAGACATCGGTCTCTTCTAAATTTGTAGATGTTTACTCCCACCCTGTGACCAGCCTCGCTGGCCCACATCGCCTGCCACTGTCTTTAGACATTTTCTGCTTATTGATAAAGAGGTTAATTCCAGTTACAAAGGCAGATTCAACGCAATGAGTTAATGGGTTCTAGCTAACAACACAGGACTTTGTTTCAGATTTAAAATGAGCATGAAACAGCTAAGAGGTTAGCATTCGTTGACCGCAAATCAACGCACCTGAGATCTTGAGCCAAGCTGATACTGCCTGAGTTCCTGGTCACAAAGCAAGCACACATTCCGTTCACAGAAGTATTTTTAATCACCAAACATCATTCTGACGCCACTTATTTCCCCGGATTCATTCAGAACGATATTAGGGTTAAATTTCCCCCACACTTTTCACGTAAAAGCACTTCAGAAAATTAGGAAATTGCACGCCCAAATTAAAATTATAAAAACCTATGAACTGGAAGTATCCAGGTTGAAGCTTTCTACACTTAAAGCCAATGAAGAAAGATAACATGATAATAGACCGGGGAGTATTATTCCCTAAACCCACCTGGTTTTAACGCAGCCGTTATTCCTTCAGTGGCAGTGAGCAAAGTCTTGCCCAGTCAGTACTGTGGCACACAGTATGGGTAAAAAGGTCTGATAAATTCAGGCGTAGTGTTAAAAAAACACACACACACACTCACCAGACACCCGACAGTGATGAGAAAGCAGTAATCCTGGGCATCAGACCACAATGATCACCCACTCAGACTTCAGACTGACCACTTATGATACCAATTATATCCCTGAGTGACATTCCCCATTCTCCCCCCGGCATCCTCTGGTCTATTAGTTTAATAACTGTATTCACTCAGCTACCAGCCCCAGCAAAGATCTGTGGCAGTTCCCTGGTAGGGAAGCAGGTTACTATTAGAAAACCTACTCAGTTCCCATCTGAACCCAACCCCACAGTGATGTTGTACAAAGGCAAGGTGATTGGAGACTGTCACCGTTCTCGCAAAGGTTTAAAGTATAAGATAACGTGGACTGTTTTTTCCTGAACTGGAAAATAATCCGCATAAAGGAAGTTAGATATGAAAATCTCACCTTAATCGTCTTTATACTTCGCCACTAAGTTTGATGAGAAGAGAAATCCAGGAATCGCCAGATGGCAACAGTGTGGGGAGAAGACACCGCCTACCAACAGCCTGAGCGAATACAGCTCCAGCCAGTTCTAGATATATATATATATATATATATATATATATATATATGAAAAAAACAGGCGATTACATCCACGCTCCAGTCCCGCCGGATCCCGAGGCTGTTGGTTTTAACCCAGTCATTGCATGGGATTCCGGCGGCTTTTTCCTGGTAGTTCCATGCTGGGAACTGTTGATTCCCGCGGCTCCGGCTCAGACTCTGTGCTTTCACACACGGAGATCCGCAAAGCGTTGGCAGCCCCGGCAGCCGGAGCAGCAGCGCCCGCACATCCAAGCAAACTCTACAGGTTCTGTGTCCGGCTCTGCTTCTAGTCACAGTCAGCCCGCGCCGGCCTCTTTGTGCCTTTCAGACCACGTCCCGGTTCCACTCTATTCGGACCAAATTCGACCACCGTGCCTGGAAAGCGGGCGGACCATGACAGCGAAAGAGGGAGCACTGAGCGATGGCTGGCGAGCCGACCAACATGTCAGTTTTTACATCACAAATGTCTCGATGCTGTGGATCGAAAAACAGAAAATTCACTTGCACCCTTCGGTTACATTTTCACACGACGGATAGCTAAGAACAGTGAAGTTATTTATCGAAAAAAAAATAGCGTTCGAAGGATTATTTGTGAATAGTTTATTACTCATTGAAGGATTACATCAGTTTCTTTTCGCCACACAGTTAGGTAAAGTGCTAAAATGCATTGAAAGTCATTGATTATTAAGCAATTATCTGACCAGCAAACACTATCCACAATCTGTTAGTTACTCTCGCTTTAAAATAGTCAGCAGGTCAGTCAGCAGCTGTAGAGGAAAAGTAATGTTCAAACTTCACATCCATAATGTTTCATCAAGTCAAGTTTACTGTCATTTAACTATGCACATGTATATAACGTATATAACCATATAGAAAAGTATATAGAAACGAGATAACGTTTCTCCGAACACAGTAGTGCTCATAACACACGACAACTTATGAAGGTAAGAATAAAATCTACAGATGAATCACACATAAGTAACAAACTGAAGTGCATAAATTAAACACTGTAAGGTACGGAACAGGTTAACCAGTGACACTTCGAATGTGATGCGGCAGGGAGTTCAGAAGCCTGGTAGCCTGGGGAAAGACACTGTTCCCCACCCTGACCGTTCTTGTCTTTATGCATCCGAGTCTCCAGCCTGATGGCACAAAGTCAAAAAGCCTGCTGGATGGATGGGTGGAATCTTTGATAATGTTCATCTTTTCTCTGATGTTTTAGAGAAATGTGTGAATGACATTCGTGAATGGAAACCAAGTACAATCTCAAGTTTTGTGCCTTGAGATTTCTTCAGATCTGACCTGCACACTAACAGGGATGGATGGTTAACATTTACAACGTGATAATACTGCCACTTCATACCACCAGCCATTACATCAGCCGGCTGCCCACAGTTTACAGAAAGGTGGCAGGGGCTTCCCAGCAGCTCTTCGATTTTCACCAGATTTGGGAGGTGGAGGCATCACTGTGTCTTACCTTCCTGCACCTCAAAGAAACTGAAGAATTAATCAGCTTCTTGAGCCACTCAAGTGAATCATGTTTGATCAATACCATTTCCTCAACATTGCTCTAGATTCATTGATGCTACTGATGAGCTCAACAGTAATTTGTGTACCCAGAATACTGCTCCACCCTTTCCATAGATCAATGATGTTTTGTGTTGAAATGTTGCACTGGGTCCATTTTACTTCTCCCGATTCCAGCATCAGTAGTCCCCGGTGTATCCATGGTGATTGCCAAAGCCCACGTTCTTCTATGCAGAGTCTGGCATTTTTCCCAGTGCAGTTCTTGCTTGAGAAACAACTGTCATCTTATCTTAAGCATTGTGATACATTGGGGAAATGGGGCTCATAATGTTGCAACGGATCAACAACAGAAATGCACACATTCCTGTAGCAGCTTTCAACTACCTATCAATACATTCCAAAATTTTTAGAGAGACCAGGAAGAACTTTTGAAGCGTAGTCACAATTGCCTTCTTCTTTTTCATCAGCAGCCCCTTTGCATCAAAGGCGTCTTTTTTCCAAATCTGTGTTTCCGGAGTCTGGTGCTGGGAATGCAAGCAATGTGGTTTGCCCGTCAGAGTTGAAGGAGTGTCAATAGAGCCTCAGAGCTAAGGATATTGGTCTGGGAGAGGACGCTGATCATAGCTTATGTATCCTGCCTGTGAATCTGAAGGATGTTGTCGAGATAGCATCAGTGGAATCTCAGCAATGTTTGAGGTGCCTTCCATAGGTAGTCAATGTCTCAGAAGTGTATAGGGCGGAAGAGATCACTACTGCTCACTAGACCACAAGCTTTATCCTGCATTTGAGATCTTCAAAGATCCTTTTTCCACAGACTCTGCATGTGCATTGCTGGTGGTAGTGCATTTCGACGTCAATCTCTACCTTGACTGAGAAGCAGCCCTTCAGTGCGGTCCATGTTCTCCAGGGTCTACTCATGGATTTTGATTGGATGGAGTTGTACATAGGAGGCAGCTTGGGAAATGACTTCTGTTTTGTGGATGTCCAATGAGGCTCATCAAACAAACAGTATCTTGGATCTCCACCACTAATGTGCTCTTATGCAAGTGTACTCTGCATTCTGAAGTTCAAGTATTAAGACTGGGTGACCTCAATTCTAGAGTGGAGGCAACATTGTAATAAGCCACTGTGGTAATGCAGGAAAATCAGCAGCCAACTGGGACATAGCAAGTGTCCATGCACAGTAAGTTAATAATAGCTAAGTGATTGATTTTAGTCGTACTGACTAAAGGATAAATATTGGCCATAATACCTACACTTTAAGGTGCCACATTGTCAGACAGAGCAAACAGGGTGTCAGTTAGTTGGAAGAAACATTTCAGACAGTGCAACATTCCCACAGCACCACACTGGAGTGTAACCTAGGTTAAATACAAGTAGATCAGCCCAGGTAGATATGTAATCAGTCATTTTTGAACCCAACCATCATCCTGTTCTCTTAATCCTAAATTATAAATGTAAGGTCTGTACCTGCTTGGAAAATACAACATTCCTGACCCAAATCAATAGAGAAAGATTGAATTATGGGCCAGACTTATTGTACGGTACTCATCAGATCACAATCTTTTGGACTGATTGAATATTGCACAATGCAAGGCAACATGAATGCACATTATTAAAAATAAGTCAAGATCAGACAATAGATCTTGACAATATTATATGACTGGTGACGCTCAAAGTGGCATATAACAGTATAAATAGAAGCAGTATTCAATTTCTGCAGGGATTTCCTGCTCTCTGACTTTTACTTTCACACAATATTAGCACAAACCCTCTGGAAACGGGATGCTTGACAGGAACAAAAATAAGCTTTAGTTGTGCAGAAACTTTAAAATGATAAAATGCTGCGAAATGCTTCACAGGAACATTTTCAATCAAATACTGCCAAACTTTTATTAGTTTAGGTAACCAAAACAAGATGAATAGTGCAAGGTGTGTAGGAGACATTGGACTGTTATAGGTTTAAAAAGATACATTTGGCTAGATAACATCAGTTGGAGAGTTAAATAAATATTTACCACAAAAAGAAGCCATTTGTCCTATTAATTCTACAATGATGCTTTCAATGGTTAATCTTGTGGATCCCACTGCTTCTGTTCTTTTCACATCTCCCTATACTACTTTTAACCATCATACAATTATACAGTTCTTCAATGAAGAATACAATTGAATCAATAACTCCCAGCCAATTAACTAGTGCCCTTGGAGTCTTACCTGCTTCTTGCATAAGGAGGTTTTCCCTCATGTCATTTTGGTTCTGTTTTCAGTCATTTTCATCCTGTGCCCTCTGATTATTCAAATCATCAGCCACTGGAAGAAGTTTCTTTTTATTTTACTCCAGCTAAGCCCTTTGTAATTGTGAGAGGTACTACAAAACCTCCTCTTATCATTTACCACTTTTTAACCTTAACTCCAGCTGCTGTAACCTGTCCACATTATCATAACTCTGTCCTCCTAGAGCCAGTCTAGTTAATCTTTTCTGAGCCCTCTCCAATACCTAGTCATCTATTTCTGTGCTTCACTGATGCATTGTAAGAAATGTGTTTTGCCATGTACCTGAGGGTTGTGATAAGATGGTGCATTTTATAATACCTGAAATATATAGACAGCATATATTTTTTGAGGTGGGTGACAGATATTTAGCACTGGTTGCAGTTATCAGCTTATTTTGAACAATTTCACTGTTCTGTGTGTTTTTCATACATTACATGAGATCTTTATCTTTGAGCTGAATGACTGGTGGATTGTAAGATTGGCAGAGGATTCAGATCTGTGTTCCTGGATTAATCTACCAAACATGCCACACAAATCAGGCAACAGCGACAAGGTGAACATGGTTGATGGAGGCTTAGCAACACATCTCTCCTCATCCAAAGAAAATCCTCCACAGCCTCTCCATCAGGACGTCCAACTCTTTCATGATTTGGTTAGTGGGGGGTTGCCTGGTTTTGCCTGTTCTACCTACTTCCTCTTTCTTCGGATGAAGATGCCTGTGATATGCAAGCTTTTGTTTAGTGGATTGAATGAGCACCCAGCAGGTAATATAGTTATATATTCTCCTCTGATATATCTCATAGTCCACCAGGGATTGAATAAGCATCGTTCACAAACAAGGACACCCCATTCTAATCAGATGTGCACTAGTCACCTCAGCACATTCCATCTTTATTTCTCCAATAGATCAGTAGTATTAGATTACTAATTAACACTAAAAATGACTTTTTTTCTAAGTGTAATTTTTCTTGTAAAAATTTGTACGTAGCTATGTTTATGTTTTTCTTGTGAATGATGCTAGGTGCTGCAACTATCTACTTGTGCATATGACAATAAACTCGACTAAACTTTGATTTGATAGAAGTCACCTATCTTTGAAGCAGTGTCAAATTACCTGCTCTGGCTGCTATATTTTTTCATTTAGTAGACACTATTCAGAGTCTTATTTATCAAGAATACCTTCCCTCTTAACAAAGGTTGACATTTATATGAAAGCACAGGCAGTCTGATATCTGAAACATTCCAAACAGACCCAAACCTTATCTCTTCGGCTTTGGGTATCATTTTGAATGCAAGTACAATTCCTGAATTTAATGCAACAGGCTCCTCAGATACTCTTTGCTGGATGGGGAACTGAGAACAAAGAACCACTCTGACATTGAGCTGTGATGCAATAATCACGCCAGGTGTAAAAGACATTTGGAGTGTTAATTCACTGGAAAGTCATCATCACAACTGTGTCTGAAGTAATCCTACAAATATGCTCTAAAGAGTAAATATGGATTATTTCATGTTAAGACCATAACACATAGGAGCAGAATTAGGCCATTCAGCCCATTGAGTCTGCTCCGCCATTCCATCATGGCTGATCCCAGACCTGACTCAACCCCATACACCTGCCTTCTCGCCATATCCTTTGATGCCCTGACCACTCCGGAACCATCAACTTCTGCCTTAAATATTCACACAGACGTGGCCTCCACTGCAGTCTGTGGAACAGCATTCTAAAAATTCACCACTCACTGGCTAAAAAAAATTCCTCCTTACCCCTGTTCTAAAGAGTTGCTCCTCAATTTTGAGGTTGTGCCCTCTAGTTCTGGACACTACCACCATAGGAAACATCCTCTCCACATCCACCTATCTGGTCCTTTCCACATTCGGTAGGTTTCAATGAGATCCCCATGCATTCTTCTAAATTCCAGTGAGTGTAGACCCAAAGCTACCAAATGCTCCTCATTTGTTAACCTTCATTCCCAGATCATCCTTGAGAACCTCCTCTGGACTCTCTCCAATGACAACACAGCCATTCTGAAATACGGGGCCCAAAGGGGAGGGGAGGGGGGCAGGGGAATGTCGACTCAGACCATGAAAGGCCTGCATGAAAGGGGGCCCAAAACTGTTGACAATACTCCAAGTGCGGCCTGACTAGTGTCTTATAAAGGTTCAGCATTTTCTCCTTGCTTTTATATTCTATTCCCCTTGAAATAAGTGCCAATATTGCATTTGTCTTCTTTACCACAGACTCAACCTGTAAATTAATCTTCTGGGAGTGATGTTTGAACCTTCCTCCCATTCAGATAATAGTCCAGACTATTATTCCTTTTACCAAAATGCATTATCATACAATTCCCAACACTGTATGCCATCTGCCACTTTTTTGCCCATTCTTCCAATGTGTCTAAGTCCTGCCGCAATCGCCTTGCTTCCTCAGAACTACCTACCCCTCCGCCTATTTTTGTATCATCCGCAAACTTTCCCACAAAGCCACCAATTCCATTGTCTAAACCACTGACAAACAATGCAAAAAGCAGCGGTCCCAATTTAACTCTTTGCTCTGTCTGCATTGGTACCCAATCTTTGGCTTGTCCTTCCTTACATTCATGTTACACCCATCATCTACTTGTAAACCTACTGGCTCATCCTCAGCTCTATCATCCTGGTTCCCATCCCTCTGCCATATTAGTTTAAACCACTCCCAACAGCACTAGTAAATCTGCGCAAGAATATTGGTCCCCCTCGGATTCAAGTGCCACCCATCCCTTTGGTACAGGTCCCACCTGCCCCAGAAGAGATCCCAATCATCCAGAAATCTGAATCCCTGCCCCCTGCTCCAATCCTTCAGCCACGCATTTACCTGCCACCTCATTCTATTCCTATCCTCACTGTCTCTTGGCACAGCCAGCAACCCTGAGATTACTACCCTTGAGGTCCTGCTTCTCTGCTTCCTTCCAAACTCCCTATATTCTTCTTGGTGGTCATCAGGTTCAGGAAGGCTGTCCCCAGCTCAGCAATAATCTGAGCTAGTTGGAGTTGGCCTATATATCCCTCATCAGACTGTTAGACTCTGTGACTTTTGTACCAAGATTTGCTGAATTGAACATGCAACTTCAAGTTTCAAGATTATTTATTGTTATTCATCAGTACACGAGTGTTATGGAGAACAAAATGATTGTTTACTCTGGATCTGATGCAACATTAAAAAACACAATAAGCATAAGCAAGACAATAAAAGAACCTCACAAAATGTAAATAATGATTCACAATAAATCCTTGCTGCATTTACACAGAGCCTTTATCAGGTAGCTACATGAGCAGGGTTAAAAGGGAGGGGGAATCACAAGAACACAGAAAATAGGAGTGGAGAAGGCCTCCAGGTCTCTCAAGCCTGCCCCATCATTCAATGTGATCGGTGCTGGCCTCCACTCTCTTCAGTGCTGGTTCCCCATGGCCCTTAGTTCCTTGATCTTTCAAAATATGTCAAACGGCCTGGCTTCCACCCAACCCAGAGGCTGAGAATTCGAGAGATCCATCATCCTCTGGGTGAAGAAATTTTCACTCGCCTCACTTTTAGATGACCAGCCCCTTATTTTGTAGCCATACCCCTTTGTTCGCAACTCTCTGCTCGTGGAAACAGAGAGTTTTCTCCCAAACAGATAGACTGAAAAGACAGGTTCAGGATGAGAGCTGATTTTGCTCATTCTCCGCGATGGTCATCTCCATGGGCCTGAGGCTCTGAAGACTGCCCCGGCTGCTGTGCTTCATGTCTAATAATATGATGAATCTGCTCCAGGGTTCAGATCTGAGAACTCATCTTTGATTCGGAATGCTGTCATTCACTTCATTGACTGCATGACTTGTATTTTTTTCTTTCTCCTGCACATCAAGTGTTGGTCTTTTATTTTTATTTCTATTCTTTTTTTTTTCTTTAATTGGGTTCTTTCAAGTTTCTTGCTTTGTGGCTACATGTGAGCAAGCAAGTCTCAAGGTTGTATAATTTCTTCGATAATAAATGTAC
Organism: Mobula hypostoma; assembly: GCF_963921235.1. NCBI lineage: Eukaryota > Metazoa > Chordata > Chondrichthyes > Myliobatiformes > Myliobatidae > Mobula > Mobula hypostoma. The sequence continues at coordinate 20,591,475 of NC_086120.1, read as the reverse complement.
TTGAATCTCGAATGCCTAGTGCTGAAATTAAGCTTGGTAAGCTCCTCACAACTGAGTAATTTCTAAGGATGCTTTTATAAAACTGGGCCACTAGAATAAGATTTGTCCTCCCACACCTCTAGCCCAGCATGAGGAGCCAGCTCCACCACTAGACAGTGCACCGGTCTTCAACTACCTGAAGTATTTATTTTATTTTATTTTTTAATTAATTTTTTAATGCATTTCTACAGTGAAACTACAGGGAGAAAACCCAACAACAAAATGGAGATTTATACAGTGTGAAAAAAACAAACCCAATATGTAATTCATAACAATATGAAAAAGCACCCAAAAGAGAATTATGTAAAATTAGTATCCACCCCACTGAAAAAGAAAAACCCAGGCCAACCATTTCTGCATATAAAATCTGCATAGAAAATTTCTGCATAGAAAATCATGTCTGACGAATCACATAGAATTTTTTGAGGATGTAACTAGTAGAGTGGATAGGGGAGAACCAGTGGATGTGGTATATTTGGATTTTCAAAAGGCTTTTGACAAGGTCCCACACAGGAGATTAGTGTGCAAACTTAAAGCACACGGTATTGGGGGTAAGGTATTGGTGTGGGTGGAGAATTGGTTAGCAGACAGGAAGCAAAGTGTGGGAATAAACGGGACCTTTTCAGAATGGCAGGCGGTGACTAGTGGGGTACCGCAAGGCTCAGTGCTGGGACTCCAGTTGTTTACAATATATATTAATGACTTGGATGAGGGAATTAAATGCAGCATCTCCAAGTTTGCGGATGACACAAAGCTGGGTGGCAGTGTTAGCAGTGAGGAGGATGCTAAGAGGATGCAGGGTGACTTGGATAGGTTGGGTGAGTGGGCAAATTCATGGCAGATACAATTTAATGTGGATAAATGTGAAGTTATCCACTTTGGTGGCAAAAATAGGAAAACAGATTATTATCTGAATGGTGGCCGATTAGGAAAAGGGGAGGTGCAACGAGACCTGGGTGTCATTATACACCAGTCATTGAAAGTGGGCATGCAGGTACAGCAGGCGGTGAAAAAGGCGAATGGTATGCTGGCATTTATAGCGAGAGGATTCGAGTACAGGAGCAGGGAGGTACTACTGCAGTTGTACAAGGCCTTGGTGAGACCACACCTGGAGTATTGTGTGCAGTTTTGGTCCCCTAATCTGAGGAAAGACATCTTTGCCATAGAGGGAGTACAAAGAAGGTTCACCAGATTGATTCCTGGGATGGCAGGACTTTCATATGAAGAAAGACTGGATGAATTGGGCTTGTACTCGTTGGAATTTAGAAGATTGAGGGGGAACTGATTGAAACGTATAAGATCCTAAAGGGATTGGACAGGCTGGATGCAGGAAGATTGTTCCCGATGTTGGGGAAGTCCAGAACGAGGGGTCACAGTTTGAGGTTAGAGGGGAAGCCTTTTAGGACCGAGATTAGGAAAAACTTCTTCACACAGAGAGTGGTGAATCTGTGGAATTCTCTGCCACAGGAAACAGTTGAGGCCAGTTCATTGGCTATATTTAAGAGGGAGTTAGATATGGCCCTTGTGGCTACGGGGGTCAGGGGGTATGGAGGGAAGGCTGGGGCGGGGTTCTGAGTTGGATGATCAGTCATGATCATAATAAATGGCGGTGCAGGCTCGAAGGGCCGAATGGCCTACTCCTGCACCTATTTTCTATGTTTCTATGTTTCTATAAAAGAAAAAAAATCAATCGGAGCATTCAACCCCAGAGAACTGTAAATATATATAGGAGTAAAGCAAGTATAATGCCGACTACCAAAAGTATAATGTAGTTCACAACAAAAAACCATATAACTTACAAAAAAAAGCTGAAAGTAGGGGATTGTAGCATACAAAAAAAAGGATAAACTTACCCTAAAGAAGAATTATGAAAATATTCAAGAAAAGGTCCCCACACCTTATGAAACTTTATGTCCAAATTAAGAAATGAATAATTTTCAAGGTCTAAACAGGCCATGATATCACTAAGCCATTCAGCATGAGTGGGTGGGGCAGCATCTTTCCATTTAAGAAGAACCAACCGTCTAGCCAAGAGAGAGGCAAAAGATAATGTCCGACATTTAGTCAGACTCAAGTGCATATTTACTTCACCCAAGGTGCCAAAAAGAGCAACCAGAGAGTTAGGTTCTAAACTGCAATTAAGAACATGAGAAAGGGCTGAAGAAACTTCTCTCCAGAATTTCTCTAGACTAGGACAGGCCCAGTACATATGAATAAGGGTAGCCTCAGCCCCTTTACACTTATCACAGACAGGGCTAATGTCAGGATAAAGCCGTGATAATTTAGTTTTGGACATGTGAGTCCTGTGTATAACCTTAAACTGCAAAAGGCAGTGATGAGCACATAGAGAGATTGAGTTGACTGACTTAAGAATTAAATCCCAAACTGCATCAGATAAGGAGATATTTAGGTCTTGTTCCCAGACAGTTCTAATTTTATCGAAAGGTGCACACCTCAAAATCACTAACTTATCCCGAATAGCAGATATTAAACCTTTACCCAATGGATTGATACAAAGAAACAAGTCCAGAACATTTTTCTCAGGCATCTCAGGAAAGTTTGATATCAAAGGGTTAATGAAATGTCTAATTTGAAGATATCTAAAGAAATGAGTAGCATTTATGAATTCCTACATTCCTTTAGTTGATGTCATCAACCCGCCCCAGGTTGGTTAACTCCCCGTTAGAAGGACTGGAGTAAATAAAATGGTAGAAGGCAGATCCAGATGCAGCTTGATAGTGGGCTGAAAACCTTCATTAGCTCGAACACAAATTCAATAGCTGCCAAGAAAAATTGACTGTGATTTAACTCACCTTCATTCACCCTATCACTAAGCCAAAACTACTTCTGTTATAGGCAGTCAGTTCCCTGGTTTGGATACTCAACAAACCTGTGACAAATGAGGAATGAGGAACACCTTCCCCCTTCCCTTCCGGTACGGAGAAGGGTCTTGGCCCGAAATGTAGACTGTTTATTCATTTCCATAGATGCTGCCTGGCCTGCTGAGTTCCTCCAGTATTTATCGTGGGTTGTGTGGGATAAATTTACTGTTCTGCTGAATCCCATCAGTTGTCGAACTGGACTGTTAGACTCAAACAGCCACCAGAAGAATTTCATGCACACTCCACCAAGCAAATATTTGCCCTGTTCACAAGCACGGGCCTTGCTTTCGGAAATACAGTGGAAATCATCATCAGCTAAAAATAGAAAGTGAAAGTACATTTGAGCAGATTGCAGCCAGAAGCTGACAGATAGTGGAGAAGATAAGAATTTTTTAAATACTATTTTTCACAAACACAAAATGATCAGAGTAAGCTCCCACAAACAACACAGGAAGAATCTGATGACTTTCTGAAGATTTATTTTAATGACCACGAAACCAATCCTTCTGTCAACTTCCCCACATCCTGATAACTGTTTAGTGCTGTGAGGTGAGGAATAAATATTGTCCAAAATGCAAGGGGGTCTTTTTCTTGCTTTGAAATAATGTCTTGTCAATTTACACTAACAGGCTTACCCCAGCACCTCCAGCTGCAAGAGGATTGTTGACTTCCTGACCGACAGACTGCAATCAGTAAGTTTATGCAAGTAACGTCATGACCATGCTCAACTCTGATGCCCCTCAAGGCCATGGTCTCCATTCTTTAAGCAAATGTCACTCCACTCTTTAAAAGGAAAAAGAGACAGGAAATTGTAGGCCTGACTCCAGTAGTTGGCAAGGTTTTAAAGTCCATTAATAAGGATGAGATTTCGGGGTAGGTGGAAGCATGAAAAAATAGACCAAAGTCAGCACGGCTTCCTAAGAGGTGAACTTGTGATCTTTCGGTCTACCCCACCACGGCTCTAGCATTTTATTTCCCTGCCTGCACCTCACTGACTTATTTACTTCGAGATACAGTGTGGCCTTGCGGCCCAACCTGCCTGCCAGCAACCCACTTATTCAACCCTATCCTAATCACAGGACAATCTACAATGACCAATTAACCTACTAACTGGTACGTTTTTGGACAGTGGGAGGAAACTGGCGCACCCGGGGGAAACCCCCGCAGTTCACAGGGAGGAACGTACAAACTCCTTACAGGATGACATCAGAATTGAACTCCAAAGTCTGATGCGTCAAGCTGTAATAGCATCACGCTACCAGTAACCATAACATTGCAGTCCGTGGCCACTTTATTTGATACACCTGAACACCTGCTTGTTAATGCATGTGTCTGATGCACCATCAATAACTCCAAAAGACTGGAAGTAGAGTAAATACTGAAAGGCTTTTATTAGCAGTAAAATATGACCTCCACCATGCTGAGTGTCTACCCCTGGACTGAGAGGAGGAGCAATGGCACAATCGCCTTTATTCAGGGTTCTGTGGGAGGAGCCACAGGGGCAGTCAGCAGAGGTGTGTGTCCAGACAGTTAACCCAGTTACAACATATATACACGGTTTACCACATTCACCCCTCCTTTTTTTAAAAAGAGTCCCGCGGGGTGAAGTGACTGACAATATTTACAAGAAGTATATTTACAGGTCAAGTCTATCAGGCGGTCGAGTCCGTCGCTATGATCTACGTAGCACCGGCGGTGATTGCACCGGCGATGGCGGTTGTGCTGGCTCCGGCCTGACTTGAGGTGTCAGCACGTTAGGCGTTGGTAATCCCTCGTGCGTGTGCGTCACGCCCAGTATGGGAGTGTTGTGTGGTGTCTGTGTAGGGCTTGGAGTGTGTGGTGTCTCGTGGGTAAACATATCGGTGGATACGGGGTCAATAGTCACCACGGAGTGTTCAGGGTAGGGGCCCGGTGCTCCTGCGAGCGCCAGGTCGCGGATGGAGACTGTGTCCTCCCACCTATCAGGTAAAACCACATAGGCATACTGGGGGTTCGCATGAAGTAAGTGAACCTTCTCGACTATCGGGGAGTATTTATTGCTCCTCGCATGTTTCCAGAGCAGCCCTGGCCCCAGGGACATCAGCCAAGTTGGTAGGGTGGTTCCAGTGGTCAACTTTCTGGGAAAAGAAAAGAGTCGCTCATGAGGGGCGGCATTGGTGGACGTGCATTACAGGGAGCGGATGGAGTGGAGTGCCTCGGGAAGGACCTCCTGCCAGCGGGAGACCAGCAGTCCCTTTGACCTGAGGGCTAAGAGTGTGGCTTTCCACACCGTGGCATTCTCCTTCTCCAGCTGTCCATTCCCCCGGGGATTATAGCTCGTGGTCCTATTGGTTGCAATTCTCCTAGCCAGTAGATATTGGCACAGCTCATCACTCATAAACGAGGACCCTCTGACACTGTGGATATAGCATGGGTAGCCGAACAGAGTGAAGAGCTTGTGCAGGGCTTTTATAATTGACATGGTAGTGGTGTCGGGGCAGGGGATGGCGAAGGGGAACCGCGAGTACTCATCGATAACGTTAAGAAAGTACACATTGCAGTCGGTGGAGGGAAGGGGGCCCTTAAAGTCAACACTCAGTCGCTCAAAGGGGCGGGTGGCCTTGATGAGTTGAGCCTTTCCGGGTCAGTAGAAGTGAGGTTTGCACTCTGCGCAGACTTGGCAGTCCCTGGTCATCGTCCTGATCTCCTCAAGGGAGTAAGGCAGGTTCCGGGCTTTCACGAAGTAGAAAAGCCGGGTGACCCCCGGGTGGCAAAGATCTACAACGTTCCCCGGGATAGGGCATCGGAGGGCTCATTGAGCTTCCCAGGCCTGTATATGATGTCATAGTTGAAGGTGGAGAGTTTGATTCTCCACCTCAGAATTTTATCATTTTTTGATTTTGCCCCGCTGCTGATTATTAAACATGAATGCGACTGAGCGCTGGTCAGTCAGCAGGGTGAACTTTTTGCCGGTGAGATAGTGCCTCCAGTGCTTAATAGCTTCCACTATGGCCTGGGCCTCTTTCTCTACCGCAGAGTGCTGAATTTCAGGGCCTTGAAGGGTACGGGAGAAGAACGCCACCGGTCTTCCTGCCTGGTTGAGGGTAGCAGCCAGTGTGAAGTCAGAGGTGTCACTCTCTACTTGGAAGGGAATGGCCTCGTCCACCGCATGCATTGCTGCTTTGGCAATGTTCCCTTTTATGCGGGTGAAGGCCGCGCAGGCCTCGGCAGAGAGGGGGAATGTGGTGGACTTGACCAGGGGGCGGGCTTTGTCTGCGTAGTTAGAGACCCATTGGGCGTAATATGAAAAGAAGCCCAGGCACCTCTTGAGGGCTCTGAGGGTATTGGGAAGAGGGAGTTCCAACAGGGGGCGCATACGGTCGGGTCAGGGCCAATGACTCCGTTCTCCACGACACACCCAAGGATAGCAAGTCGGGTGGTTCCGAACACACTCTTGTCCTTGCTATAGGTGAGATTGAAAGCTTTGGCTGCTTGGAGAAATTTTTGGAGGTTGTTGTCGTGATCCTGCCGGTCATGACCACAGATGGTGATGTTATCCAGATATGGGAACGTGGCCTTCAGTTGGCACTGGTCCACCATCCGGTCCATTGCCCTCTGGAAGACAGATACACTATTCGTGACACCAAAGGGGACGCGCAGGAAGTGATAAAGCCTGCCGTCCGCCTCGAAGGCGGAGTAAGGGCGGTCCTCCCGGCGGATGGGGAGCTGATGGTAAGCCGATTTTAGGTCTATGGTCGAGTACACCTTGTACTGTGCTATCTGATTGACTATATCCGCGATGCGGGGTAGAGGGTACGCGTTGAGCTGCGTGAACCTATTGATGGCCTGGCTATAGTCCACGACCATCCTATTCTTCTCCCCGTTCCGAACAACGACCACCTGCGCCCTCCAAGGACTTGTGCTTACCTCAATGACCCCCTCCCTGAGCAGCCGCTGCACCTCCGACTTAATGAAGGCTCTGTCCCCCGCGCTGTACCTCCTGCTTTTAGTTGCCACAGGTTTACAGTCGGGGGTCAGGTTGGCGAACAGCGGTTGGGGAGGGATCTTGAGGGTGGAGAGGCCGCAAGTGGTGTCAGTAGTGCAGCTATTGGCATGGTGTTAGGTGGGATGTGCGGGTCGGTGTGTGTGGGGGTGGTCAGTAGCGGGGTATGTGACGTATTCCTACAAAATTGAGGATTTCCGACAGTGATTGGTGGGAGGGGCCCACCATACTCCATTGTCACACTTTTCATGTGGCTCTGGAAGTCGAGCCCCAATAGCACAGGGGCACACAGTTGAGGCAAGACCAGTAACGTAAAGTCCCGATATTCTGTGCCCTGCACCACTAGTGTCGCTACACAACCCCCCCGGATGTCTGTTGTATGCGACCCAGAAGCCATGGCGACCCTCTGGCTTACCGGCCGTATCGCGAGTCCGCAATGCTGCACCGTGTCCGGGTGGATAAAACTCTCCATGCTGCCTGTGTCAAACAGGCAGCTTGTCCTGCACCCCTCCACCAGGATGTCCATCATTGACCTTGCGAGCTGGTGGGGAGCGCTTTGGTCAAGAGTCACGGAGGCCAGGGTTGAGTCACTGTCCTGGTCCGGCGCGGTGGGGTGCCCCGTGAGCACCCGTTGGTCGTAGGCGGTGGGAGGTGGCGCCGACCAAGATGACCGCCCCCATGTCTCGCACGTGGTGGCGGCGTGCAGGGAAGATGGTGGCAGGCAGGATGGCGACCCCCATGTCTCACACGCGGCGCTCCTCGATCCCACTCGCGGTTTGGACTCACAGACCTTGGCAAAGTGGCCCTTCCTTCCGCAGCTGGAACAGGTAGCTTGTCGGGCCGCGCAGCGTTTCGGGGGGTGCTTCTCGAGTCCGCAGAAATAGCACTTCGTGGACTCGCGACTGGCAGCAGCTGCGGTCAATTTGCCAGCGGGTTGCGGGGTCTGTGGCGCCCACGAGGCCATCGGGGGATCGCATGCCTGGAGAGCCTTGGAGTTGTGCAGAGTGGCCTCCAGCATGTCGGCCAGCTCGATCGCCGAACGTAAGGTAAGATCAGCTTGTTCCAGCAGCCACTGGCGCACATACACTGACCTGGTCCTCATGACGAAGGCGTGTCTCACAAGGAGTTCCGCATGCTGTCCTGCCGTCAGTTCTCGGCAGGCGCAGGTCCGCACGAGTGTCTGTAGTGCCCGGACAAACTCAGCGCTCGACTCCCCGGGCCACTGGTGCTGTGTCGTTAAGCAATGTCACGTGTAGACGGTGTTTACCGGCCACAGGTATTGTCCTTTGAGGGCGCTCATCGCGCCGTCGTAGCTCGGCTGGTCTCTGATCATCAAGTAGACCCGTGGACTGACCCTGGAAAGGAGAACTCTGTGCTTCGCTGTGGAGTCGGTCACTTCAATCTCCTCCAGGTATGATTCGAAGCCGGCCAGCCAGAGTTCGAAAGCGTTTCCAGCTTCAGGTGTTTGCGGGTCGAGGTCTAACTTGTAGCTCAGAAGGGCGGGGAAAGGAAGAGGAGGGCAGTAGTAATAGGGGACTCAATAGTAAGGGGGTCAGATAGGCGATTCTGTGGACGCAGTCCAGAGACCCGGATGGTAGTTTGCCTCCCTGGTGCCAGGGTCTGGGATATTTCTGATCGTGTCCAAGATATCCTGAAGTGGGAGAGTGAGGAGCCAGAGGTTGTGGTACGTATAGGTACCAATGACATAGGTAGGAAAAGGGAATAGGTCCTGAAAGGAGAATATAGGGAGTTAGGAAGGGAGTTGACAAGAAGGACTGCAAAGGTAATAATCTCGGGATTACTGCCTGTGCTACGCGACAGTGAGAGTAGGAATGCAATGAGGTGGAGGATAAATGTGTGGCTGAGGGATTGGAGCAGGGGGCAGGGATTCAAGTTTTTGGATCATTGGGACCCCTTTTGGCACAGGTGTGACCTGTACATAAAGGACGGGTTACACTTGAATCCGAGGGGAACCAATATCCTGGCTGGGAGATTTGCGAGGGCTACTGAGGTGACTTTAAACTAGAATGGTTGGGGGGGGTGGGAATCAAATTAAAGAGACTAGGAGAGAGGAGGTTAGTTCACAACAGGGGGATGGGAACCAGTGCAGAGAGACAGAATGGGTGTAAAATGAGGGTAGAAGCAAAAAGTAGTAAGGTGAAAAGTAAAAGTGGCAGGCCGGCAAATCCAGGGCAAAAATCAAAAAGGGCCACTTTTCAACATAATTGTACAAGGGCAAAGAGTGTTGTAAAAGCAAGCCTGAAGGTTTTGTGTGTCAATGCAAGGAGCATTCATAACAAGGTGGATGAATTAAAAGTGCAGATTGTTATTAATGAATATGATATAGTTGGGATCACAGAGACATGGCTCCAGGGTGACCAAGGATGGGAGCTCAACATTCAATATTCAGGAGGGATAGACATGAAAGAAAAGGAGGTGGGGTAGCATTGCTGGTTAGAGAGGAGATTAATGCAATAGAAAGGAAGGACATTAGCCGGGAGGATGTGGAATCAATATGGGTAGAGCTGCATAACAATAAGGGGCAGAAAACGCTGCTGGGAGTTGTGTACAGGCCACCTAATAGTAGTAGTGAGGTTGGGGATGTCATTAAACAGGAAATTAGAAATGCGTGCAATAAAGGAACAGCAGTTATAATGGGTGACTTCAATCTTCATATAGATTGGGTGAACCAAATTGGTAAGGGTGCTGAGGAAGATGATTTCTTGGAATGTATGCAGGATGGTTTTTTGAACCAACATGTCGAGGAACCAACTAGAGAGCAGGCTATTCTAGACTGGGTATTGAGCAATGAGGAAGGGTTAATTAGCAATCTTGTCGTGAGAGGCCCCTTGGGTAAGAGTGACCATAATATGGTGGAATTCTTCATTAAGATGGAGAGTGACATAGTTAATTCAGAAACAAAGGTTCTGAACTTAAAGAAGGGTAACTTTGAAGGTATGAGAAGTGAATTAGCTAAGATAGACTGGCAAATGATACTTAAAGGGTTGACGGTGGATATGCAATGGCAAGCATTTAAAGATCGCATGGATGAACTACAACAATTGTTCATCCCAGTTTGGCAAAAGAATAAATCAGGGAATGTAGTGCACCCGTGGCTGACAAGGGAAATTAGGGATAGTATCAATTCCAAAGAAGAAGCATACAAATTAGCCAGAAAAAGCAGCTCACCTGAGGACTGGGAGAAATTCAGAGGCCAGCAGAGGAAGACAAAGGACTTAATTAGGAAAGGGAAAAAAGATTATGAGAGAAAACTGGCAGGGAACATAAAAACTAACTGTAAAACCTTTTATAGATATGTGAACAGAAAAAGATTGGTTAACACAAATATAGGTCCCCTACAGACAGAAACAGGGGAATTGATTATGGGGAACAAGGACATGGCATACCAATTGAATAACTACTTTGGTTCTGTCTTCACTAAGGAGGACATAAATAATCTTCCAGAAATAGTAGGGGACAGACGGTCCAGTGAGATGGAGGAACTGAGGGAAATACATGTTAGTAGGGAAGTGGTATTAGGTAAATTGAAGGGATTAAAGGCAGATAAATCCCCAGGGCCAAATGGTCTGCATCCCGGAGTGCTTAAGGAAGTAGCCCAAGAAATAGTGGATGCATTAGTGATAATTTTTCAAAATTCTTTAGATTCTGGACTAGTTCCTGAGGATTGGGGTGTGGCTAATGTAATCCCGCTTTTTAAAAAAGGAGGGAGAGAGAAACCAGGGAATTATAGACCGGTTAGCCTAACATCGGTGGTGGAGAAAATCCTAGAGTCAGTTATCAAAGATGTGATAACAGCACATTTGGAAAGCGGTGAAATCATCGGACAAAATCAGCATGGATTTGTGAAAGGAAAATCATGTCTGACGAATCTCATAGAATTTTTTGAGGACGTAACTAGTAGAGTGGATAGGGGAGAACCAGTAGATGTGGTATATTTGGATTTTCAAAAGGCTTTTGACAAGGTCCCACACAGGAGATTAGTGTGCAACCTTAAAGCACATGGTATTGGGGGTAAGGTATTTATGTGGATAGAAAATTGGTTGGCAGACAGGAAGCAAAGAGTGGGAATAAATGGGACATAGAAACATAGAAACATAGAAAAATAGGTGCAGGAGTAACCATTCGGCCCTTCGAGCCTGCACCGCCATTCAGTATGATCATGGCTGATCATCCAACAGCATCAGTGAGGAGGGGACCTTTTCAGAATGGCAGGCAGTGACTAGTGGGGTACCGCAAGGCTCAGTGCTGGGACCCCAGTTGTTTACAATATATATTAATGACTTAGATGAGGGAATTAAATGCAGCATCTCCAAGTTTGCAGATGACACGAAGCTGGGTGGCAGTGTTAGCTGTGAGGAGGATGTTAATAGGATGCAGGGTGACTTGGATAGGTTAGGTGAGTGGGCAAATTCATAGTAGATGCAATCTAATGTGGATAAATGTGACGTTATCCACTTTGGTGGCAAAAACAGGAAAACAGATTATTATCTGAATGGTGGCAGATTAGGAAAAGAGGAGGTGCAACGAGACCTGGGTGTCATTAAACACCAGTCATTGAAAGTGGGCATGCAGGTACAGCAGGCGGTGAAAAAGGCGAATGGTATGCTGGCATTCATAGCAAGAGGATTCGAGTACAGGAGCAGGGAGGTACTACTGCAGTTGTACAAGGCCTTGATGAGACCACACCTGGAGTATTGTGTGCAGTTTTGGTCCCCTGATCTGAGGAAAGACATTCCTGCCATAGAGGGAGTACAAAGAAGGTTCACCAGATTGATTCCTGGGATGGCAGGACTTTCATATGATGAAAGACTGGATCGACTAGGCTTATACTCGTTGGAATTTAGAAGATTGAGGGGGGATCTTATTGAAACATATAAAATCCTAAAGGGATTGGACAGGCTAGATGCAGGAAGATTATTCTCGATGTTGGGGAAGTCCAGAACGAGGGGTCACAGTCTGAGGATAAAGGGGAAGCCTTTTAGGATCGAGATTAGGAAAAACTTCTTCACACAGAGAGTGGTGAATCTGTGGAATTCTCTGCCACAGGAAACAGTTGAGGCCAGTTCATTGGCTATATTTAAGAGGGAGTTAGATATGGCCCTTGTGGCTAAAGGGATCAGGGGGTATGGAGGGAAGGCAGGTACAGGGTTCTGAGTTGGATGATCAACCGTGATCATACTGAATGGCAGTGCAGGTTCGAAGGGCCAAATGGCCTACTCCTGCACCTATCTTCTATGTTTCTATGTTTCTATGTTTGTCAGGTCTCAGGACGTGTTCCATGCTTTAAAATTACTGCTAATAAAATTGATGCACCATCAATAACTCCAAAAGACTGGAAGTAGAGTAAATACTGAAAGTCTTTTATTAGCAGTAAAATATGACCTCCACCATGCTGAGTGTCTGCCCCTGGACTGAGAGGAGGAGCAATGGCGCAATCGCCTTTATTCAGGGCTCTGTGGGAGGAGCTACAGGAGCAGTCAGCAGAGGGTCCTGTCCAGACAGGTAACCCAGTTACAACATATATATACAGTTTACCACAGTGTCTAATCAGCCAATCATGTGGCAGCAACTCAATGCATAAAAGCATGCAGACATAGAAACATAGAAAAGTTACAGCACAGTACACGCCCTTTGTCCCACAAAGCTGTGCCAAACATGTCCTTACCTTTGAAATTACCTAGAGTTACCCATAGTCCTCTATTTTTCTAAGCTCCAAGTATCCATCCAGGAGTCTCTTAAAAGACCCTATCGTATCCGCCTCCACCACCATCGCCGGCAGCCCATTCCACGTACTCACCACTCTCTGTGTAAAAAAACATACCCCTGATATCTCCTCTGTACCTACTTCCAAGCACCTTAAAACTGTGCCCTCTTGTGCTAGCCATTTTCGCCCTGGGAAAAAGCCTCTGACTATCCACAAGATCAATGCCTCTCATCATCTTATACACCTCTATCAGGTCACCTCTCATCCTCCGTCGCTCCAAGGAGAAAAGGCCGAGTTCACTCAACCTATTCTCATAAGGCATGCTCCCCAATCCAAGCAGCATCCTTGTAAATCTCCATGGTCAAGAGATTCAGCTGTTGCTCAGACCGAACATCAGAATGGGGAAGAAATGTGATCTAAGTGACTTTGACCATGGAACGATTGTTGGTGCAAGATGGAGTGGTTTAAATATCTCAGAAGCTGCTGGTCTCTGGGGATTTTCGTGCAACAATTTACAGAGAATGGTGAGAAAAACGAGAAAACATCTGGCGAGCGGCAGTTCCGTGGGTGACAACGCCTCATTAATGAGTGAACAACAGGAATTCTGCAGATGCTGGAAATTCAAGCAACACACATCAAAGTTGCTGGTGAACGCAGCAGGCCAGGCAGCATCTCTAGGAAGAGGTACAGTCGACGTTTCAGGCTGAGACCCTTCGTCAGGACGAACTGAAGGAAGAGTTAGTAAGAGATTTGAAAGTGGGAGGGGGAGGGGGAGATCCAAAATGATAGGAGAAGACAGGAGGGTGAGGGATGGAGCCAAGAGCTGGACAAGTGATTGGCAAAGGCGATATGAGAGGATCATGGGACAGGAGGTCCGGGGAGAAAGACAAGGGGGAGGGGGGGAACCAGAGGATGGGCAAGGGGTATAGTCAGAGGGACAGAGGGAGAAAAAGGAGAGTGAGAGAAAGAATGTGTGTATAAAAATAAATAACGGATGGGGTATGAGGGGGAGGTGGGGCATTAGCGGAAGTTAGAGAAGTCGATGTTCATGCCATCAGGTTGGAGACTACCCAGACGGAATATAAGGTGTTGTTCCTCCAACCTGAGTGTGGCTTCATCTTTACAGTAGAGGAGGCCATGGATAGACATGTCAGAATGGGAATGGGATGTGGAATTAAAATGTGTGGCCACTGGGAGATCCTGCTTTCTCTGGCGGACAGAGCGTACCTGCTCAGGTTGGAGGAACAACACCTTATATTCCGTCTGGGTAGTCTCCAACCTGATGGCACGAATGTTGACTTCTCTAACTTCCGTTAATGCCCCACCTCCCCCTCGTACCCCATCCGTTATTTATTTTTATACACACATTCTTTCTCTCACTCTCCTTTTTCTCCCTCTGTCCCTCCCACTATACCCCTTGCCCATCCTCTGGGTTTCCCCCCCCCTTGTCTTTCTCCCTGGGCCTCCTGTCCCATGATCCTTTCATATCCCTTTTGCCAATCACCTGTCCAGCTCTTGGCTCCATCCCTCACCCTCCTGTCTTCTCCTATCATTTTGGATCTCCCCCTCCCCTTCCCACTTTCAAATCTCTTAATAACTCTTCCTTCAGTTAGTCCTGACAAAGGGTCTCAGCCTGAAACATCAACTGTACCTCTTCCTAGAGATGCTGCCTGGCCTGCTGCGTTCACCAGCAACTTTGATGTGTGTTTGTTAATGAGTGAGGTCAGAGGAGAATGGCCTGGCTGACAGGAAGGCGACAGTAACTCAAACAATCACCTGTTACAACAGCGGTGTGCAAAAGAGCATCTCTGAATGCACAAAACCTCAGCCCTTGAAGTGGATGGGCTACGGGCAACAGAAGACCACCAGGTTCCACTCCTGTGCCGAATAAAGTGGCCACTGACTGAATATTCTGCACTTCGGTATCGTTTTTTCCTTCCGTACTTCCTCAAGGTACTTGTGTATAGAATGATTTATTTGGACAGCATACGAAGCATTTCATTGTATCTCAGTACATGGGACACCAATAAACCAATTATCAAATAATTTAAAGTCCTTTTGAAAGATAGCAACAAGGCAGCGTTCCCTGTGCTGTCAGTCTTGAGTTTAGACATTGGAGTGCAGGCTGAACGCACAAACTCGTGACACAGAGTTGAGAGTGTTACCATCTCACAGCAGACAGCTCTAATTGTGTAACATTCTGCAAGTGCCTCGCTTACTGTGGTGTGCGATACTCCAATTAAAAGTGAGTCCCACTGCTTCGATTAGCTAAACAGGGAGATACCCAGTGAGACAATCAATTTGTTTACACCAGCTGGTGCTCCTCACCACTCTTTAATCCAAATGTTGCTATGCATTTCCAACCCACAGGTACTCGGTCTCATGCAATTGAGCTTGACTTTGTTTGCATTATAAATTTTAAGAAGGATGGAAAAGTAAAATGGCTTAACACAGTCAGTTTAATTTTACCTTAAGTTCGGAAACTATCAGGCTGAGTATGGTGAGATTGGAATGTTAGTGCTAGGATGGGACAGAGCACAATAATTCTGGAACTGGGAAGAACATTAATTTTGGGACTGGGAAGAAGGAAGCTGTTAATGTTTTTACAGGGGTAAGAGACGTGAGGTATCAGAATACTTTAACAAATCGATCACTTGGATCAGCATTATTAGTAAATAAACATGGATATCAAGTGTATACATATGGTCCTGGGTTCAAATCCGGCTGGCTCCTTGCACACTTTCCTTCTGTGCTGGGTTGACTTGGTCTCGTATAAAGCAGACAAAGTGCTCACAAAATGGCAAGGTTGCCACCTGGTGTGCCACAGGGCACAGGGAGGGATAGCATAATAGCATTAGTGGATTCCCACCCACTATCAGTCATTGAGCATAATGATATACAGTCCCAAACTTTGCAAGTCAACCAAGTCAAGTCACTTTTTATTGTCATTTTGAACATAACTTCTGGTAGAGTACACAATAAAAACGAGACAATGTTTTTCAGGACCATGGTGCTACATGAACAATACAAAAACTACACTGAACTACGTAAAACAACACAAAAACTACACTAGACTACGGACCTACCCAGGACTGCATAAAGTGCACAAAACAGTGCAGGCATTACAATAAATAATAAACAAGACATTAGGCACAGTAGAGGGCAGTAGGTTGGTGTCAGTCCAGGCTCTGGGTATTGAGGAGTCTGACGGCTTGGGGGAAGAAAACTTTACACAGTATGATTGTGAGAACCCGAATACTTCGGTGCCTTTTTCCAGATGGCAGGAGGGAGAAGAGTTTGTATAAGGGGTGCGTGGGGTCCTTCATAATGCTGTTTGCTTTGCGGATGCAGCATGTGGTGTAAATATCTCTAATGGCGGGAAGAGAGACCCCGATGATCTTCTCAGCTGACCTCACTATCCACTGCAGGGTCTTGCGATCCGAGATGGTGCAATTTCCGAACCAGGCAGTGATGCAGCTGCTCAGGATGCTCTCAATACAACCTCTGTAGAATGTGGTGAGGGTGGGGGGTGGGAGATGGACTTTTCTCGGCCTTCACAGAAAGTAAAGAGACCCTGCTGGGCTTTCTTTGCTATGGAGCTGGTGTTGAGGGACCAGGTGACCCACTCCAGGTCACCCACAGCATGTACTGTATAAAAGTACAATTATCTGCACATTCTCTTTTAAACACTACAAAGAAACGTGCTGCACAGAGCAACAGTCATCTCCTGCTGTCCTATACATTTTACACATACATATTACATATACATTTTACATATACATATTACATAGAATGACAGTAATAACAGCCACATATCTATAGGATTAAACCCATCAATGCAGATTATCACATGCGTATTACATTATTTTACAATGTACATTTGATGATAGTAACATAGAGTACCTGTAAAATATCATAATGTACATGGGAAGAAATTTTAAAACTTTTACAGTATATTCTCTATTGCAGAAGGGGAAACAGCTGTCAGAATGCTTTGCATACGATGATAAATTAAGTGGATTCCCTCACATTGCAATATTTTAAGTGGATTCCCTCACATTGCAATATTTTGGGAGGCTAACAATAAGATGACTCTATCCTGCTGACCGTGCAAAGCATTCTGAAAATATTTTTCTCTCTGTTAATCTATTCATTAAAAAAAACAGACGGGGCTGTCTTTAGCCTCCAGGTCCCATGTGGCTTGCTTGCTTCTAAGGACTGACAACAGTTGTACTACCTCTGTGGTAGACACGCAAAGAGCAGATTTCTTAT
This sequence comes from Mobula hypostoma, assembly GCF_963921235.1. Lineage (NCBI taxonomy): Eukaryota > Metazoa > Chordata > Chondrichthyes > Myliobatiformes > Myliobatidae > Mobula > Mobula hypostoma. Next base: position 20,574,575 of record NC_086120.1, on the reverse strand, counting down.
TAGGCTGCCTAGCAACCGAAAACACTGACCACCTATCACCTCACTCAGCAGAGTTCCATCTTGCATCTGTTATATTATTTATCCTTTTATAAATTAAGTGCTAATAAGGTCTGGAACTTTCTCAGACTCCCATGACCTTTCCCATCCAGACACATATGTCACAATATTTTCTGTTTTGACTTTAATGATGTCGTGGTTGATTTTACTTCCATTATTTTAATTGTAAGCGGAGCAGTAAAACCAAGTGAATTCAGCTCATGAACCAACCCCTCGCTTCTCTGCCCCCCTCCATCCTTTGGAGTTTAACTAGCTTGTTATTGTGCTTCGCTTTACTGAATTCCTTGATTGTTTCCAGATGAAGGATGTCTGTGAGTAAGGGGGGGGGGAAGAAAGTCTGGGTGATACTTCAATTCACAGCCAGCCTCTGCAAATCTCACAACAAACAAGAAAACACAGACAGAAATGCTGGAGGGACTCAGCAGGTCAGGCAGCATCGATGGAAGTGAATAAACAGTTGACCATTTGGGCCCAGTGGGTCAGACAGCTTCTTTGGAGGGAAACTATCAGCCCATGTTTCGGGTTGAGAACCTTCATACGGGCTGAGTGATACGGGGGAGACAGCTACTATGAAGAGATGAGATTAAGAGGTGGAGCAAGAGCTGGCATGTGACGGGTGCAGAGGGGTGAGGGGCCAATGGAGAAAGGGAGAGTGGAAATGGAGTAGAAGCTGGGAGGTGATAAACTACAAAGGGCTGCGGATGACGGATAGGAAGACGGAGCACAGAACCGAGTGAGGGAGGGAGGTGGAAACAGTGAGGGGAGGGGAAAGAGCAGAAGGAGTGTGCAGGTGACGCAAGGAGCCCTGACCCGAAACATCCACTCTCCATTCTTCTGCCACGGATGCTGCCTGACCTGCTGCTTTCCTCAGGAATCTTCTTTACTGCTTCAAGTCCCAGCACCTGCAGTCTCCTGTGAATGCAAAGCAAACACTAAACAGCAAGCAGTGACTTTGTAACCCTCCCACGGGACGTACTCCCAAGAACAGGAGCACTAACGGACTCCTGGCTCATAAACCATTATATGCAGCGAGTCACCTACTGTGCCGGTGTGGAGGGGGTTGCCTGTGGTTGCGTGGGCTGAGACTTGGCACTGTGATGCAGAGGTCAGGGCTACAGCCTGGTGGTACTGTCAGTGTGTGTACCATTGCTGGGACTGGCAGGACCGGCTCCATGTACACGGGCCCTTCGGCCCATTGGGTTCCTGCTCACCATCCAGCACCCACTGATACTATTCCTCCGCTAACCCATTTTATTCCTCTGCCCCTCCCATCCCACCCAATTCCTGTCTCCACCCCTACCACACATCTGCAAGCCAGAGGCAACCCACTGTGACCAAGTCACCTACCAGCCAGCACGTCTCTGGGATGTGGACAGAAACTGGGGCACCCACAGCCACAGAGAGAACATGCCAACCCCACACCAACATCACTGGAGGTCAAGATCGAACCCAGGTCGTTGGAGTAGTGAGGCAGCGACTCTACCGGCTGTGCCAATCTGCCAGCCAGACATACCACCAGACATTACGGTCTCTCTCATCGCCACCCTTCTCAGTACTTAGCTGTGTGGTTGTCTTTACCTCAGAGACTTCCCTGCTGCACCCCCGTTGGGATTATTACAACGGGGAAATCTCTGAGCTGGGAGTAGTTGTACAAGGAGAGCGAGAGACAATGAACTCCATCTTATCTGAAGAGTCCCAGCAAAGGCACACACATTCAACATGCCCGCTGGGGTATGGCACCGAGCCTTACATGGCAGCACTGACTGGCTGCCCACCTAACCACCATCAGGCCTCACGGGCAGCCTCTGCGCGCTGGGCTGCAGAGAGGCCAAAAGTGCGTGACAGCTTCCCAACACCCAGGATTCCAGCAGCAGGCCCCCGACACTACGATCTAAGCAAGTTTGTTTTTTAATGCCACAAACAAGAGAAAACCTCCAGATGCCGGAAATCTGAGCAACATGCACAAAATGCTGGAGGAACTCAGCAGGCCAGGCAGCCTCAATGGAGAAAATTACAGTCGATGTTTTGGGCCGATATTTTTTCCATAGATGCTGCCTGGTCTGCTGAGTTCCTCCAGCATGGTGTGTGTGTTGCTTCTTTTTTAATGTACTGGGGGAGAATTAGAGTCCTTGGGCTATAAGACCATAAGACAAAGGAGCAGAAGTCAGCCATTCAGCCCATCGAGTCTGCTCCGCCATTTTATCATGAGCTGATCCATTCTCCCATTTAGTCCCACTCCCCGGCCTTCTCACCATAACCTTTGATGCCCTGGCTACTCAGATACCTATCAATCTCTGCCTTAAATACACCCAAAGACTTGGCCTCCACTGCCACCTGTGGCAACAAATTCCACCGATTCACCACCCTCTGACTAAAAAAATTTCTTCGCATCTCTTTTCTGAATGGGTGCCCTTCAATCCTTAAATCATGGCCTCTCGTGCTCGACTCCCCCACCATGGGAAACAACTTTGCCACATCCACTCTGTCCATGCCTTTTAACATTCAAAATGTTTCTATGAGGTCCCCCCTTGGACTGTACTCCTTGGAGTTTAGAAGAATGAGTACAGTCCAAGAGCGGTCAAACTCCCTCATACGTTAACCCTCTCATTCCCGGAATAATTCTAGTGAATATTCTCTAAACCCTCTCCAATGTCAGCACATCCTTTCTTAAATAAGGAGCCCAAAACTGCACACAGTACTCCAAGTGAAATCTTACCAGTGCCTTATAGAGCCTCAACATCACATCCCTGCTCCTATACTCTATTCCTCTAGAAATGAATGCCAACATTGCATTCGCCTTCTTCACCACCAACTCAACCTGGAGGTTAACCTTAAGGCTATCCTGCACGAGGACTCCCAAGTCCCATTGCATCTCAGAACTTTGAATTTTCTCCCCATTTAAATAATATTCTGCCTGTTTATTTCTTCTACCAAAGTGCATAACCATACACTTTCCAACATTGTATTTCATTTGCCACTTCTTTGCCCATTCTCCCAATCTATCCAAGTCTCTCTGCAGACTCTCTGTTTCCTCAGCACTAACGGCCCCTCCACCTATCTTTGTATCATCAGCAAACTTAGCCACAAAGCCATCTATTTCATAACCCAAATAATTGATGTACTACGTAAAAAGAAGCGGCCCCAACACGGACCCCTGTAGAACACTTCTGGTAACCGGCAGCCAACCAGAATGGGATCCCTTTATTCCTACTCTCTGTTTCCTGCCAATCATCCAATGCTCTTTCCATGTACGTAACTTTCCCGTAATTCTATGGGTTCTTATCTTGTTTAGCAGCATCATGTGCGGCACCTTGTCAAAGGCCTTCTGAAAATCCAAATACAGTACACAACATCCACTGCATCTCCCTTGTCTACCCTACTTGTAATTTCCTCAAAAAATTGCAATAGGTTTGTCAGGCAGGATTTTCCTTTAAGGAAACCATGCTGAGTTCTGCCTATCTTGTCATATGCCTCCAGGTACTCCGTAAACTCATCCTTGACAATCGACTCCAACAACTTCCCAACCACCGATGTCAAGCTAACAGGTCTATAATTTCCTTTTTGCTTCCTTGTCCCCTTCTTAAATAGCGGAGTGACATTTGCAATCTTCCAGTCCTCCGGAACCATGCCAGAATCTATTGACTTTTGAAAGATCATTGCTAATGCCTCCGCAATCTCCACAGCTACTTCCTTCAGAACACGAGGATGCATTTCATCTGGTCCAGGAGATTTATCTACCTTTAGCCTATTCAGCTTCCTGAGTACTTTCTCTGTCGTAATTGTGACTGTGCACACTTCTCTTCCCTGCCACCCTTGAGTGTCCGGTATACTGCTGATGTCTTCCTCAGTGAAGACTGATGCAAATACTCATTCAGTTCCTCCGCTATCTCCTTATCTCCCATTACAATTTCTCTAGCATCATTTTCTATCGGTCCTATATCTACTCTCATCTGTCTTTTACTCTTTATATACTTGAAAAAGCTTTTAGTATCCTCTTTGATATTATTTGCTAGCTTCCTTTCATAGTTCATCTTTTCCCTCTTAATGACCTTCTTAGTTTCTTTTTGTAAGCTTTTAAAAACTTCCCAATCCTCTGTCTTCCCACTAATTTTTGCTTCCTTGTATGCCCTCTCCCTTGCTTTAACTTTGGCTTTGACTTCTCTTGTCAGCCACGGTTGCATCCTCTTTCCATTCGAAAATTTCTTCTTTTTTGGAATATATCTGTCTTGCACCTTCCTCACTTCTCGCATAAACTCCAGCCACTGCTGCCGTAGAGCACAGAAGCACACCCTTTGACAGTGTCAGCCTTCAGCCCATCTACACTAATCCCATTTGCCTTCACTAAATTTAAGTTACCTATTCAAGTCAGGGGAACCAGCAAAGGTACAATGAAGCAGTTTCCTGCAGGGTAGTGTTTTATTATTAAAGTTATTTGCACCTGATGTCATCATACCTCTTCTCTGTTCTTTGACATCAGTGGATTAGCACTTCCAAGAACTGCATGCGTTAACAAGAACGTGTTAACAAGTGTGCTTAAAATAGAGCAAAGGAATAAAAGAATATCACTCAGACAGGAAAGCATTTCTCAAACAATTAAAAGCTCTCGACTCCTGCCATTTATAGTCAACATGCTGTGTAAAGTTCTGAGTATGAAATTGCGACCAGGAGAAGTAGGGAGCAGGAGAGGGCTGTTTGACCCCTTGGGGCTGCAGCTTCATTCAGCAATTTCATGGCACCTCAAGCAAAATTTCCCCGCCCAATCTCCATAATGCCTGCTTCTAATAATATCTATTAATAGCAGTTGGCAGCTCATCTAGGAGAAGGAAATCTCTGATCTCAAATCTCTGCTATCTTGCGGCTTTACCCACTCATGAGGAAGGCTTCGGGGGTAAACCCTAAGGAAAACTACGGAGCTGGAGTCCGTAAGGCAGTCCCACATTGAGTTCAGCGCTGACTGGTAGCTACTGTAACGTCGCTGGTGCCAAGTTGTATTGGTCTCTGCCGCTCCTTTGGATTCATCAGCTGAATGGAGATGGGGAGCCTGCTGCACGGGCAACAGCTTGCTCTCCCTGGCTTGCCATTCACGTAGACAGCTGGCACACAATATACATGGTCGGCTCCAACCAACAAAGGGCCTCGATTAACATCCAGATCTCCGTTCAAACATGCTCATTGTCCTAGTCCCTGGAAAAGAGGATTTCAAAGATTCACACTCTTTAACTGAAGAGGTGTCTGCTCATTCCAGTCCTGGGATGGTCTACTCTTATTTCAACACACATCTCCTACGTGTACATCTGGGGAGACACTCTCCCCGCACCCGCCTGTCACGCCTCTACAAGATCACTTCATTCTTCTTAACTCTTAAAAGACAGAGGCCTGGTCTATTCAATCCCTTCTTGTAGGACGGACCTGTCATTTCAGCAGCATTCCATGTTCTATACCACGTATATTTATAAATTGAACCAGAATTATAAGACCATAACACCATAAGGTATAGGAGCAGAATTAGGTCATTGGCCCATCGAGTCTACTCCACCATTTCATCATGGCTGATCAAATTTTCTTCCAGACCCAATTTCCTGCTTCTCCCCATGTCCCTTCAAGCCCTGGACAATCAAAAATCTATCAACCCCTCTCTTAAATATACATGAAGACTTGGCCTCCTCAGAGAATTCCACAGATTCACCACTCTCTGGCTAAAGAAATTCCTTCTCCTCTCTGTTCTAAAAGGACGCCACTCGATTCTGAGGCTGTGTCCCCTGATCTTAGACTCTCCCACCATATAAATTTTTGTATTTATTATATGTAAACATTGGGCAGACATAGAAGGGAAGGACAGTTTCACTTTCTAATTGTTTCGTTGATGTTGTGCTGTCTGTGATGTTTCCTCCTTTTCTCTGTTCTATTTTAAGCACATTTGCTAATGTGTTCCTGGACATGCCAATTTACTAATGCCATTAACACCTCGGCAGATTAGCAACGTTTCTCAAGTGAAGCACATTTGAGATCAGCATACTAACCAGCACACTAAAAATGTTACAGACAGGAGATTCTATGCCAACAAAGTGACAAGAGGTTCTCAGACTATTTGGATGCATCTCTGAAAGCATATGGAAGAATCAGCCAGTGTATTCCTCCCCGTCCATCACATCTTCTTGTGTTCCATCCCGAAAGGACCAATCTACAAGAAGCAATAGGACTGAGGAGAAAGAAGTACATTTTCTTCAATTCAAATGTCTTTCCTGTCTAGGTTATCTCTTGAATTAACGTAGAATTAGTGCAAATGGTGGCTCGTGATCAGAGTAAACTCAAAGGACTGTGCCATATATTTGCTTGAGAGACTAAAGTTCATCAACACACAAAATGCTGGAGCAACTCAGCAGACCCGGCAGCATCAATGGAAAAGAGTACAGTCGATGTTTCGGGCCCAGATCCTTCGGGGATTCCAGCATCTGCAGATTTTCTCCTGTTTGAGCTCAGTTTATCAACTCTGATCAGAAAAAATCTGAATGCATAGTAGACCTCTCTGTTATCTATCTCTCCTGAAGGCTGCTTTGAGAGAGATGGATAACAAGTCCCTTATTCAACCTCGCCTGCTTTGTACTATCACCTAAGTACCTGGAACCTGCTGGTGTTTATGAGACTGGAAATGGGCGGAAGTTTTGGGTGATAGGCACAGAGAGAGCTCCTTCAGTCCATCCAGCCTTCAACCACTTATTCTAAACTTACATTAATCGCATTTCTGGTCAAACTCCTCACACTCAGGGCTTGAGAAGCTTTCAAAGGAAAGCAGGCGTGAAAAGACAGTCGAGAAAGGAACAACGAAGAGCAGGTCCTATTGTTGAGGCATCTTTTCCCAAATTTGGGCTCCTTCAGGATGTAGCGTCCAGCATTTCCAATGTACAGCCACAGGTAGGAGCTCTCGGCAGGCGAGTTAAGTTCAGACCCAAGGGACTCAGGGCCAATAGACTGAAATAAAGAACCAAGTACTCAAAGCTGGGGTGAGTTGTTTCAGTGAGTTGCTGATGAGGAAATAACCTCCACCCTATTCCAGCCAGTCACTCATAGTCTAATGGACCCAGGTTTCAACATTTGCAGTCGCCAGTTGGTTGCTCCACTGTGACGTCTCTTCAGAGTCTGCTGTCTTTGAAGAAGGTTTTCTCCTCTCTTCAATGGGATTTCTGAGAAACCCTCTCTCATTACTCCACTTTGGTGTTCTCTGCTGCCCTGCTCCTCCTTGATCATGTGCTCCATACGTCTCCTCCCAGCTCTAGCTCCATCCCTTCCCTCTAGCTTTATACACTGCCTATCTTCTCTCTATCTTTCAATCCAGATGAAGGGTCTCAACTGGAAATGTCAACTGACTATCCAGTGTACTGTGCATTGCCCCAGTCACATTATAAGACCATCAGACGTAGGAGCAGAATTAGGCCATTTGGTCCATCGAGTCTGCTCTGCCATTCAATCATGGCTGATCCTTTTATCCCCTCCTCAACACCATCCTCCAGCCTTCTCCCCAGAAGCTTTGATGCCATGTCCAATCAAGAGCCTATCAATCTCTGCCTTAAGTACACCCAATGACCTGGCCTCCACAGTGCCTGTGGTACTAAATTCCACAATTATCTGCAGTGAATGCTGGTTACAATATACAGGACTGGATTTCACTCACAGTTAGCTGGACTGAACCGCAGTTACAGTTAACTGGAGTAAATCTCAGTGTGCGGTAACCGTTTACAGTAAACTAGAGTGAACTTTAGTTACAATTATTGTTAGGTTGAGTCGGCAATGAGGAAGGCAAATGCAATGTTTGTATTCATTTTGAGATGACTAGGATATGAAAACAAGGACGTAATGCTGAGGCCTTATAAGGCACTGGCGAGGTTTCAATTGGAGTATTGTGAGCAGTTGGGCACGTGGCCAAGTGGTTAAGATGTTCGTCTAGCGATCTGAAGGTCGCTAGTTCGAGCCTCAGCTGTGGTAGCGTGTTTGTGTCCTTCAGCAAGGCACTTAACCACACATTGCTCTAGTCTGTGCGAGGAGTGGCACCCCACACAGACTTCCAATCTGCGCCTTGTAAGGCATAAAATACCCAACACAGGCCTCTCATGGTCTGAGTCGACGTTCCCTCCCCTTTGGGCCCCTATTCTAAGAAAGGTGTGCTGATATTGGAGAGGGTTGAAAAGGAGGTTCACTACAATGATTCTGGGATCGAAAGGCTTATGAGGAGCGTTTGATGGCTCTGGGCCTGCACTCGCTGGAATTTAGAAGAATGAGGAGGGATCTCACTGAATTCTATCGAAAGTTGAAAGGCCTTGACAGAGTGGAAGTGGAGAGGATGTTTCCTATAGCGGGGGAGTCTAGACCAGAGGACACAACCTGAGAATAGAGGGACGTCCATTTAGTACAGAGAGGAGGAGGAATTTCTATGGCCAGAGGGTGGTGAATCTATGGAATTTGTTGCCACAAGCAGCTGTGGAAGCCAAGTTATTGAGTATGTTTAAAGCAGAGGACGATGGATTCTTGATAAGTCAGTGCGTGAAAGCTTAGTGGGAGAAGGCGGGAGAATGTGTTTGAGAGGGAAATGGAACAGCCATGATCAAACGGTGGAGCAGACTTGATAGGCCAAATGACCTAATTCTACTCCACTGTCTTATGGTCTTATTGGAGTAGCTCCTGATTATAGTCAGCATGCCAAGCAGATGACTGTGGAATACTTCATATCGCCCTTGGATAGCATTAATTTTTACTCCCGAAAATCTCCCAGGGAGGTGTAACCACAGCACAGGTACTATATAATTGCAAGCTATTGTGGTTGCTATTCCATAAAGTTAGTGGATCTTAAAACTCAGTAAGGCTTGAAACAGCTGCAGTTTTGGCTCAGCAGCAGGTACCAGAGGCTTGGAGATGAAAGGGCCCCTGTGCTCTCTGTTCCTCCCACCAGAAGACCGATAACAAGCTATCCTTATTCAATGCAGTCTGCATAGCAAGAGAAAGGACAACATGGAAAACAAACAAGATTGTATTTTCTCAGTTTAAGCTCCCTTTGTACCACAATCTTCTGCCTCCCTCTCTGCTCACTGGCCCTGGAATTCTGACTTCTCAGCCTCAGACTCCCACTTCGCAACCCAGATACTTCAGTCTCCCCTTGCTTCAGATGCAGTTCCTATTTTCTTCTTTTTTCACTGTTCACTCATTTCTAAATTGCATCTCCACATTGTTTCCCCCACACGCACTGCTCCTACTTACAGATGGCCACAACACACATACACACACACACACGCATTACCTCACCACACTCTCGCAGAGACACACTGTACAAAGAGCATTTCAGGCAAACTCTAATACGCAGATACATACTGCATCATACATACACACAAAAGTTCACACCTCACATACAAACACACATAGACACCTGACACACATTCATACACACCTCGCACAGACACAGAACTTCACACACACACTCACACAGATATACTTTACACACACTTCACACACAAGGCACAAGACCTCATACACAGATGGATCTCACACACAAACAAAGTACCTCACACACACAGATACTCATGTTGCTCACTAACAGGTGTGACTCATGCCTTATACACACAGATATTAGTGCAACCTCTCTCTCTCACACACACGCACACTTGCCATCACTTACACTCATGTTCAATCATTCACTCACTCACACATGCGCACCTCATCTGCAGTACAGTACATGAATCAAATCATCTGCTCAGTCCTGTGTTCTCACCACTGTAGGACAGATTTAAGGAGAGGCTTCAGTAAGTTATCCAAAACTTTTAGAAATACTAGTTGTGTTACGAAATATTCACTATTTTATGCATGCATCACCATCTCAATAAAAATAAATACAACTCCCAATGACACACTGAAGATTTAACAAAATAAAAATATCCCATAATGCTTTAAAGATCAATATCAGACAGAACATGCTACTGAGCCACATGTGGGGAAATTCAGCCAGATATGCAAAAGTCTGGATAAAGTGGGAGGCTTCAAAGAGCATCCTCAAAGAGGAGAAAGATGTATATAAAGAATCACAGTAGGAGTTCAAGAGCTTAGGAACTTTTTAACTGAAAACATTCAGTATCTGCCAGTTGTAGAATGATTAAAATGGGGGCAACATGCCGAGACTGTGGGGGAATGGTAGGTGAATTTTCCTTGTTCTGTCTATTCCTCCCCCACCCTCTCTGCAACCTAAAACCAACCTGTTTTCTCCATGTTGGACCTGAAACATTAACTGTTTCTCTTTCCACAGGTGCTGCCTGACCTACTGAGTATTTCAAGCACCTAATGCTTTTAAATTGTTCCTCAAGCCTGCCGTGCCATTTAATAAGGTCATGGCCAATCCTGCATCAATTTCCCATTTAATCCCCAAATCGCTTGGCCAAAAACATATTCAATAGCTGGTCACCCTGGAGACAGAAGAGTCAATAGACGTGACCTGGAACTGACAGGAACTCAGTAGGCCAGGCAGCATCTGTAAGACCCGCTGAATTCCTCCTGCATCGTGTTCTTGCAGCTGATCGTCCTGACCCCCCCTTAAGGTAATAACCTTAATGATTCACAGCTCGTGCGTCAAGAAATTTCTCCTCAGTTCTGACCCGAATCCTCAATCCCTTATCCTGAGAGAATGCTCTCCATGTCTCTGCAACCAGACGTTGGCAATGATGCAGCTTTTATCAACACCAGGAGTGGTGGGTAATACAAAATCAAACGAAGGATTTCAAACATCGAGAAAGGTGGAAAGAATTACAAAGGCATGAAGGATCAGGTCAGAAGTCTAAGGGGGGGGGGATGAGGCAGAATTCACAACAGATAACACTAAAGTTTTTTATTACAAAAGCTGTGGGAATAACAGGATAAAATGGGACCTTTCATGACAGACTTAAGAGAAGTGACACGAAGGATTGTAACATCGGGACAGGGAGCTGCTGATGTCCGCTCTCGTTATTGCAAGAGCGCTCTCTCTTTCGCCCTCGGTGGAGATACCGAAGTGCTTGGACATGGGCTGTGGTTTTGATGGGTTTTGGATCAAGGTCTCTTTGAGGGGTTTTGCTGTTGCTTGCATGGTGGGCGGGGGGGGCACATGTCAGTGCTTTTACTATCACGGGTCGGGAGGGGGCTGATGCTTATGTGAAGGGTGGGAAGTGAGGTTTCAGGGCTTCAATGTTCTATCATTCATTCCATGGGGTCTCTCGTTTTGTGGATGTCTGTGAAGAGTACGAGTTTCACGTTGCGTTCCCTGATATTAAAGGAACGTAAATCTGAAGTCTAACGTAGTAAACCAAGAAATGGAAAACCTACATGGACCATCCTTGTGGCTTATCTGTAGAGGTCAAGGATAAGGTATCTGAGGTGGTATGGTTGATCGTGAGGAAGAAAGCTGCAGACCCTACGAGCACATCAACAGATAGGTGAGGTGGGCAGAAAAGTGGCCAAATGGGTTTCAATCCAGAAATTCGTGGGATTAGTGGAAAAGTGTGGGGTGGGATAAAAGGCAAGGGAATACACAGCAAATCTAACAAGCATAGAACAAAGGGTTAGATCACAAGATCATAAGATATAGGAGCAGAATTAGGCCACTTGGCCCATTGAGTCTGCTCCACCATTTTATCATGGTTGATTTGCACCATCTATTCCCAGAAGCCTTAAGGGTGCAGCACAAATAGGTAAAATGAACCAGAAGACTTTTGAATTAGTTGCCTTTTTTTTTTGGACAAGGTCAAGAGTTGCAGCTGGTGTTGCTGCTGCCTCACAGAACAAGAGGTCCTGACCTTGGGTGATGTCCATGCGGAGTTTGGCCCTATGGCCTTGTGGATCTTTCCTCTGGAAGCTCCGGTCTCTTCCTACATCCCACAGACATGCAGGTCGTTACGTTAATTGATCGCCGTAAATTGTCATTTAATGTGCAGGTAAGGGTGAGGAGAAGCTGTTATATGATATTCATAGAATAAAAAGTGGGATTGATAGGATTAATGTCGAGCAGGTGTTAGATTGTGGGCACAGGCTCAACGGGCTCTCTAAGAACCCTGCAAAGTATATGGTCAGGCCACAGCTAAAACTGTGTATCATTCTGGTCCCCACACAACAGATAGGATGTGATGTGACTAATAAAGAGCACATGGGAGATTTCAGAAGGTGCTGTCACTGCTCGGGAAACGTATCAATGAGGAGACAGTAGATGGAGTAGGACTGTAAATTTGGTGTGCATTATAAAGGGAATAGATAGAGTGGATTAGAAGAAGCTATTTTCCTTGGCAAAGGGTTCAATGACTAGAGACATAAATTTAAAATAATTAGTAGAATGATTAATGGGGAATAAGGAGAAACGTTTTCTCCCAGAGGCTAGCGAGAGGCTGGAACTCTGTCTGAAAGCTCAGACAAAAACATTTCTGCCAGTTAATAAGCATTTAGATGTGAGTCTGGAGGGCTGGAAGCAGCAAAGACAGAAAGCAGGAGAAGGAAAACTATTTCTGGCTGGATAGGTTTTTGCTGGTGCACACTTGATGAGCCAAGTCACATCCATCTGTGGTGTAAGTTTCTGATTCAGAGCGTTAGACTGATCACGACATCACCCACCAATCACTACGTCACACACTGATCACTAGTCAAGTTAAGTTCATTGCCATTTAACTATGTACATGTATACTGCCAAGTTTGACATTTCTCCAACTAGAGCACAGCAGTACACATAACACACAATAACTTAGGAAAGTAAGAATTAAATCTACAAATGAATTACCACAGAGATAAATAAAATTAAAGTGCATAAATTAAATATTGTAGGGTACTGTTCAAATTATCGGGTTACACTTTGAATGTGATGCGGCTGGGAGTTCAGAAGCCTAATGGCCTGAGGGAAGAAGCTTGCTTTCTCATCCTGACTGTTCTTGTTTTTATGCATCGGAGCCATCTTCCTGATGAGAGAAAATCTGAGGATACTGGATAACACTAAGGGCCCTGCGTATGCAGCACTCCTGATAAATGTCCCCAATGGACGGTAGGGAGACCCCTGTGATCCCCATTTCACACACTGACCACTACGTCACAAACTGACCACTACGTCACACACTAACCACTACGTCACACACTGACCACTACGTCACAAACTGACCACTACGACACACACTGACCACTACGTCACACACTGACCACTATGTCACACACTGACCACTACGTCACAAACTGACCACTATGACACACACTAACCACTATGTCACACACTGACCACTACGTCACAAACTGACCACTATGACACACACTAACCACTACGTCACACACTGACCACTACGTCACAAACTGACCACTATGACACACACTGACCACTACGTCACACACTGACCACTATGACACACACTAACCACTACGTCACACACTGACCACTACGTCACACACTGACCACTACGTCACAAACTGACCACTATGACACACACTGACCACTACGTCACACACTGACCACTATGACACACACTGACCACTATGACACACACTAACCACTACGTCACACACTGACCACTACGTCACAAACTGACCACTATGACACACACTAACCACTACGTCACACACTGACCACTATGACACACACTGACCACTATGACACACACTGACCACTATGACACACACTAACCACTACGTCACACACTGACCACTACGTCACAAACTGACCACTATGACACACACTAACCACTACGTCACACACTGACCACTATGACACACACTGACCACTATGTCACACACTAACCACTACGTCACACACTGACCACTATGTCACACACTGACCACTATGACACACACTGACCACTATGTCACACACTGACCACTACGTCACAAACTGACCACTATGACACACACTGACCATTACGTCACACACTGACCACTATGACACACACTGATCACTATGTCACACACTGACCACTATGACACACACTGATCACTATGTCACACACTGACCACTATGTCACACACTGACTACTACGTCACAAACTGACCACTATGACACACACTAACCACTACGTCACACACTGACCACTATGACACACACTGATCACTATGTCACACACTGACCACTATGACACACACTGATCACTATGTCACACACTGACCACTATGACACACACTGACCACTATGACACACACTGATCACTACGTCACACACTGACCACTACGTCACAAACTGACCACTACGTCACACACTGACCACTATGTCACAAACTGACCACTATGACACACACTAACCACTACGTCACACACTGACCACTATGTCACACACTGACCACTATGTCACACACTGACCACTACGTCACACACTGACCACTATGACACACACTGACCACTATGTCACACACTGACCACTATGTCACACACTGATCACTACGTCACACACTGACCACTATGTCACAAACTGACCACTATGACACACACTAACCTCTATGTCACACACTGACCACTATGTCACACACTGACCACTACGTCACAAACTGATCACTATGACACACACTAACCTCTATGTCACACACTGACCACTATGTCACACACTGACCACTACATCACAAACTGACCACTATGACACACTCTAACCACTATGTCACACACTGACCACTATGTCACAAACTGATCACTACGTCACACACTGACCACTATCACAAACTGATCACTATGACACACACTGACCACTACGTCACACACTGACCACTATGTCACAAACTGATCACTATGACACACACTGACCACTATGTCACAAACTGACCACTATGTCACAAACTGATTACTGTGACACACACTGACCACTATCACACACTGACCACTGTGACACACACTGACCACTATGTCACAAACTGACCACTATGTCACACACTGATCACTGTGACACACACTGACCACTATGTCACACACTGATCACTGTGACACACACTGACCACTATCACACACTGACCACTGTCACAAGCTGACCACTATCACACACTGACCACTGTCACAAGCTGACCACTATATCACACACCGACCACTATGTCACACACTGACCACTGTGACACACACTGATCACTATGACACACACTGATTGGGGAATTTCAGAGCTTTGGGGAAAGTGGAGTTACCCCTTAGTCATTCATTGCTCCTAGGGCCACCCTAACCTGGAACGGTAGCACCTGCAAGGGTTCCTGCTCAGGATACGAGCGAAGGCCAACGGCAGATCCGGCAGCTTCAGTAACTGAACTTATGACGGAGAAGGCGGATGAGCTACAACCTCAAATGTCAACGGCTATAGTATAGGTGGATGAGCATTTGGGAAGAGAAATGGCGATTTCTTTAGTTCGCCCAACGGTAGGCAATAGCAAACCACCATTGCTATTTGCTAAGAAAACCATGGTCAAACTCACAAAATGTATCACACAACAACAGCGTCAAGAGGATCTTCAAAACAATTCTGAAGACACTTCGCTGGGTAGGGTTGATCTGGTCAGCAGGAAATCCCTGACCGTCATCAAGCTACTGCTCATAAACTTCAAGTAGCACAAAAGAAAATTATTGCCACTTGCAATGTGAGAACTCTATCTAATCTTCCTGCTTGATATAATGTGATAAATGAAATGGAACGACTAAAGATTAACATCATGGGAATTAGCAAAGTTCGTTGGATAGGTGCTGGAACATGTCAGAATAGAAATAAAATACTAATTTATTTTTGTGGAACATCCCATACTAATGGAGTAGGAATTCTTATGGATGAAAACATGGCAAAAAGTGTTTTAGGACATTGGGCAATATCAGAAAGAATGCTCCTTGTTAGATTCAGAGGACAACCATTTGATTTAGCAATTATACAGGTATATGCACCAACAACAGATGGAACAAATGAGGATATAGATAAATTCTATGAAGAGCTTGAACAAGCAAAGAATGGATGCGAATCTCAAGATATTGTTATTGTCATGAGAGATCTAAATGCTAAAGTAGGACAAGGTGCTGGTGGAAATATCGTAGGAAAATTGGGACCAGGGGAAAGAAATGAAAGAGGTGAGAAATGGGTAGAATGGTGCAAGGTGAATAATCAGGTCATTATGAATACCTACTTTAAAAACCATCCAAGATGCTTGTGGACCTGGAAAAGTCCAGGTGATAACACTAGAAATCAAATTGACTTTATTACTATAAACCAAAGATTTAGAAACTCAGTGACTCAATGCAAAACATATCCAGGTGCAGACTGTAATAGTGACCATAACCCAGTGGTATGTCATGTAAAAGTAAAACTTAAAAAACTAAAGAAGAAAACTTAATACAAAAATTTACAATTGAAGTAAGGAATAGATTTCAAAGTCTAGAAATAGAATCTGTTGAAGATGATAGCAATCATGTAGAAATGAAATTTAACTCTCTAAAGGATGCCTTGGTAGAAACAGCAAAGTCAGTGATTCTTAAAAAAGAAAAAGCACAAAGAATAAATGGATGACAGATGAAATCAAAAATCTAATGGAAGAAAGGAAATGGAAGAAAGCAAATCCTATAGAATATAAGTCCTTAGATAAAAAAGTTAAAAGCTTATGTCAAAGAGCCAAAGAAGAATGGTTAAACCAGGATTGTGAGCAAATAGAAAGAATCCCTATTACTGATCCAAAAAGGTTACATCAACAAATCAAGAATATCACTGGTAAAAAGCTCCTCTGTTCTTCAGGTGGAGTGGATGTTTGAAAGCAAAGGACAGTACCATTATCATGGAAAAAGATGAGATTATGAATAACTGGACTGAGTATAGTCAGGAATTGTTTGAAGATGATCGAGGTGAAAAACCAGAAATTAAGAAAAACATTGAAGGTCCAAGTATTTTAAAATCTGAAGTTCATCATGCAATAAATAAGATGAAGAAAGGAAAGGCAGCAGGTCCTGATGAATTAGTAATAGAACAAATTATCACCCTTGAAGATTATGGAATTGAAAAACTTACTGATTTAATCAATGACATTTATGAGACTGGAATAATACCAGAAGAGATGAAAGAAATCAGTATTTATCACTCTTCCTAAGAAACCTGGAGCAATAGAATGTGAATTACATAGGACCATAAGCTTAATGAGTCATATCACCAAGGTACTTCTAAGAATTTTGATGACAAGAGCTAAAAGTGAGATACAAGCTGAAATAGGTAAAGAACAATGTGGTTTTGTGAAAGACAAAGGTACAAGAAATGCAATATTGATGTTAAGGATACTATCAGAATGAGCTATTCAAGTGCAAAAACATTTGTTTGTTTTATTGACTACACAAAAGCATTTGATAAAGTGAAGCGCAATAAGTTATTTGAAATATTACAAAAAACTCTAGATCTAGATTCGAAAGACCTCCACCTAATCAGAAATCTGTACTGAGAATGAACTGCCGCTGTAAGAATAGATGAAGAAGGGAGTCAGTTTATGAAAATCATGAGAGGCGTTAGACAAGGGTGTGTTTTCTCCCCTAATTTATTTAATGTGAAACAATATTACAAAAAATAAGAGGCATCTTGGGAATCAAAGTTGGCGGTGAAAACATCAATAATTTCAGATATGAAGATGACACTGTGTTAATTGCAAGTACAGAGGAAGAACTATAAAACTTAATTGATATAATTGTTGAAGAAAGTGCAAAAATGGGTCTATCTTTCAATTGCAAAAAGACAGAATGTATGGTGATATCCGAAAAGAAGGAGAATCCTATCTGCAGGCTGAGAATAAATGGGGAAGACATAAAACAAGTACAGAACTTTTGCTACTTAGGAAGCTGGGTGACATCAGATGGCAGGTGCGACTTGGACATCAAAAGAAGACTAGGGATGGCAAAAGACACCTTTACGAGAATGAAGAGTATACTGACCAATACTAAACTAGGCATGACAACCCGCCTCAGAGTATTGAAATGTTACTTTATCCAGTTACGTTATATGGCTCAGGATGTTAGACAATATCTAGGAATATGAGGAAACGAATTGAAGCAGCAGAGATGTGGTTTTTGAGGAGGTTGCAAAGAATATCATGGATGAAATGAATATCTAACGAGGATGTCATGAACAGAGCAAACACAAAAAGAGAAATAATGAAAAGGCAACGTAACTTCTTTGGACATGTGATTAGGAAAGAGGAGTTAGAATGCACGGTAATTATGGGAAAGATTGAAGGGAAGAAAGCAAGAGGAAGACAAAGACAAATGATGATGGAGACAGCAGCCAGAGAACTGGAAATGAATACCAATGAATTGATCCACTTGACCCGAGTGTGTGGGCCATGGCATTCAAAGCTCAAACTGGGCACGGCACCTGATGATGATGATGACACACACTGACCACTATGACACGCACTGACCACTGTGACACACAGTGACCACTGTGACACACACTGACCACTATGACACACATAGTGACCACTATGTCACACACTAACCACTGTGACACACACTGACCACTATGACACGCACTGACCACTGTGACACACATAGTGACCACTATGTCACACACTGACCACTATGTCACACACTGACCACTGTGACACACACTGACCACTATGTCACACACTGACCACTGTGACACACACTGACCACTATGACACGCACTGACCACTGTGACACACATAGTGACCACTATGTCACACACTGACCACTATGTCACACACTGACCACTGTGACACACACTGACCACTATGTCACACACTGACCACTGTGACACACACTGACCACTATGACACGCACTGACCACTGTGACACACATAGTGACCACTATGTCACACACTGACCACTATGTCACACACTGACCACTGTGACACACACTGACCACTATGTCACACACTGACCACTGTGACACACACTGACCACTATGTCACACACTAATCACTGTGACACACACTAACCACTGTGACACACACTGACCACTATGTCACACACTGACCACTGTGACACACACTGACCACTATGTCACACACTGATCACTGTGACACACACTGACCACTGTGACACACACTGATCACTGTGACACACACTAACCACTGTGACACACACTGACCACTGTGACACACACTGACCACTATGACACATACCAATCTCAATTCCATACTCCTGGTGACTACATAATAACTCATATTCTCAGCTTTCTGCCTCGTCATAGCTCTCTACCCTTACGCTCTGAGGGGCACAGATTCCTGCTCTGTCCTCCAAGTATCCATTTACCAGAAGTCAGCCACTCCATGGAAGACAGCCTGGAGGTAACAGAAACCAGACAGGAAACCTCAAAACACTGTCCACAAAGGACTGGCTGAGGAGAGGGGGACATGATTGTCCTAATGGGGAGAGAGAGAAGAGCCTCAAATAACTCGTTGGAAAGAGCCAGTAAGCACTGTTAGGAGCTGACAGAGTTGAAATGTGTAACCTTGCACTATGTGCTGCAGGACCTTGTTCCCTCAACAGCAGGAGGCCAACAGTAGAGATTAGCACTCACGGCATCTCTACACAAGCACGCATTGTCAAAGTGGACTTCTGCTGGGAAAACATGTTTTCCTTCTGACCAGATGGTGTCAGAGAATTTTTTTACGTTCCAACAGCATGCCGGTGCTGATTAAGAAGGGGTATCCTTGCTGGGAGCAATAAGTTTAAGGCAGAGGGTCACCATCTGTCGCTGTCACATAGGATACAACAGACTCCACAACAGGAACCAGGCTGACAGTCTTCTGGGGAGTGAAGCAGACCGAACCAATTAAAAAGGAGCAAACCTGCTGCTCAGCCTCAAGGTTTATTTTATTTTCAGCAGGTGAATATCTGAAGAAGTCTGTCAAAGTCCAGAATCACATAACCCCAGAGCACCACCAACATCAGTCTGGCTGGATCCAACCTCTGCAAGCCCACACCAGTGAAGGGAAGTCAGGGTCAGATCAGCTCCCACACCCAATCCCAAACCTCACCCAAGACCCAACCCCTCATTCCCATACTCAACTGCCTCACCTCAACACTCAATCCTTCACACCCACACAAAATCCTTCTCTCCCACACCCAACCCCTCACTCCCATACCCAACCGCCTCACCCCAACACTCAATCCTTCACACCCACACAAAATCCTTCTCTCCCACACCCAATCCCTCACTCGCACACACATCTCCCTCATGCCCACAACCAATCCCTCACTCCCACACTCATCTCCCTCAGCCCACACCCAAACCCTGACTCTCAAAACCACACCCACACTCCCACACCCAATCACTCACACCCATACCCAATCCATCACTCCCACACCCAATCCCACACTCCCACACCCAAACCCTCAAACCCACACCCAATCCCTCACTCCCAAACTCAAACCCTCACTAGCACACACAAACCTTCACTCCCACACCCAATCACCCACTCCCAAACTCAAACCCTCACTAGCACACACAAACCTTCACTCCCACACCTAATACCTCACTCCTGCTACCGTCCCCTCACTCCCACACCCAATCACTCACTCCCACACCCAATCCCTCACTCCCACTCCCAATCCCATCACTCCCATTCAATTCTTGACAATCCCTCATTCCCATACCAAGTTCCCTCACTCCAAACCCCAAACCCTCCCTTACTCCCACATCCAAACCCTCACACACACCCATACAATCCCTCACACCCTCACACACCCACACAATCCCTCACACCCTCACACACACCCACACAATCCCTCACACCCTCACCCAATCCCTCAGTCTCACACCGTTCCCTCACTCCCACATATATCCCTCTCACTCCCATGCCCAATCCCTTACTCCCACAGCCATCCCTCACTCCCTCATCCATTCCCCTCAATCACACAGCCAATTCCTCACTTCCACATCCATCCCCCTCACTCCCACACCCTCTCAATCACACAGTACGCCCCTCTTTACAAACTGCTCCTCACACTCTCTTCCTCTGAAACCTCCCCAACTCAGATTAACTCTCCTTACACCACCACTCTACAATAGATCACCCCCCATCCCCACCCACCTTCACAATTCCTGATCCCTGATCTCTGTTACTACTCCCCATTGTCTCTATTCCCTCTCCTTGTTCCTCTCTTCACCTTCTATGTAGACTGATTACCCTTCAATATTTGCTCCCTTACTCCTGGGGTATAATTTCAAGGAAGCTTGACCACACCCTGTGGCCCTCAGATGTGATTCTCACATTTTAGGCACGCTGGAAGATTTGGCCGAGCCTGCCGTACAACCCCAGAGCAGAGGTGATACTGATCGTCATGCAATGCGCATTTGAAGCCTCTCCTGTCAGACTGATTCTTTCATATGCAATTACCACAGCGTGCAGCACACACAAGAGATCAAATGTGAACAGCAGGCAGAGCTCTGCACCTGAGCTATTTAAAGCGACCATCAATTACTTACAAATATATTGGAGAGACAGTTGGATGAGAGCTCAGTTTTTGCCCCTTGAGTATTTTTGAAATCTATTTCCATAAAACCATAGGACCGAGGAGCAAAATTAGGCCATTTGGCCCATCGAGTCTGCTCCACCACTCAATCATGGCTGATCCTTTTTTCCCCTCCTCAGCCCCACTCCTCCTCATAACCTTTGATGCTATGTCAATCTCTGCCTTAAATACACCCAACGACCTGGCCTCCACAGCTGCCTGAGGTAACAAATTCCTCAATCATCCACCCTCCGCATCTCTGTTTCAAATGGACGCCCATCTATCCTGAGGCTGTGCCTGAGTCCTAGACTCCCTCACCGTGGGAAACATCCTTTCCACATCTACTTTGTCTAGGCCTTTCAACATTTGAAAGGTTTCAATGAGATCCCCCCCCATTCTTCGTATGATAACCCTTTCATTCCCAGAATCATCCTTGTGAACCTCCTCTGGACCCTCTCCAATGCCAGCACATCTTTTCTAAGGTGAGGAGCCCAAAACTGTTCACAATACTCAAGGTGAGGCCTCACCAGTGTCTTATCAAGCCTCAGTGTCACATCCCTGCTCTTGTATAAATAAAAGCAAACGGCAGCCTTTAGCAGTAAACCATCTCGGCTGCTGGGTAACAACGAAAGAGATTAAAGGTCTAAGGAGGGGGAATGAAAGAGTTCTAGTGGGGATGACCTTACCATCAAAACCCTGCCAGTGACGTAGTTCCCGAGGCACCCTGTGCAAAGCAATTGATCCAGAAGCTGTGGCTTCTTGTCCAGCCTGGCACCTCAGCCTTGGTCACTCTGCTGGAAGAGGTGACTTTCATCCTGAAATCCAGATTATTCCGGCAACAGAAAAGCCGCCTAGGTCGCAGCTCAGACCTGCAAGCGCAAAAATTGAAGGAGGCTACTCAAGGGGTGAGAATTTATCTCTTTCTCTGGAGCGAAGCTTGCTTTGGAGCTTCCACCAGCGACAATCCACACTCTGGGCTCCTCCCGCCCACCGAAGGGGCAGCGGTGTCAGCCTCTCCTGCCAGGGAAAGGGAGGGTTATAGGTGCCATCATATTGAACCGCTGGAGAGGTGCATAACAAGCGTATGAACATGTAACTATGGTGACGAGCACATGACCATCCAAAGCTAATGCGCTGTTTAAAAAAGGATGGTCTCAGTGAGTGATGGCTGAGCCTGCCTGCAGCTGTCAGGCCTTAGCAGATTGTCTTGTTGAAAAGATCACTAATTTTGTCCACATGTATAAGGATGTCAGGCCTGCACACGCCGGCACCTCCCAGTCTCTACCCAGCCAATAAGAGGCTCCTGCCACTTGTTTCCAACTGATCACCTGCAGCCTATTTAAACCCAGCTCTCATCGACTGTCCTTTGCTCCCCCATCGAACCAGCCAGCCTCAACCAGTTGCTCCTAGCCCTCAGTTACCTCGTTGCCTTGTCGTGTTAAGTATCTGTTCTCTCTTGCTCTGTGGTCCCTTGTGGCTTGTTATTTTATAGTCTATTTGTAAAATATCATTCAAGATGGTGCCAGCGAACAAGTTAGTCAATCATTTCAGTTTTTCTATGTCTTCTACTTATTCTTTTTATCTTAATTTTGTTTTTGAAACTGTTGGAGCCTATGAGTTACACTCTGTAGTTTGATCAAGTGAGTTAGCGCTCTGCTGACCTGAGAAAACTCCAGAAGAGAAATGCGAGCACGAGATACCAAGGAGAAGCCCTGAGACGAAATGAGGAGCCGTGATCGATTACACTTCTCGCCGAGTAAAGCATCAAGGAAGATTGAAACATTTTAGGCAAATGCAGAGGAGAGCGACTGTTTCTCGGAGAGGCGACTGGTTCATGTCACTGTCCTCAGAGGAGCCACTGGTTTGTGTAGCTTCCCTCAGAGGGCCGCTGGTTCACGTCGCTGTCCTCAGAGGGGTCACTATTTCGTGTCGCTGCCGTTGGAGTCCCAATGCTCTTGGAGATGCTATCAAATTTCTGAGATTTATGATTGGACTGCAGTTTGTATCAGCCTCTTTCATTTTTATGCTTATTTTGTGCTCTCACGCAATCTTTCTTGTTGCTGATTGGCGGGCTGGTGGTTTGGGTGATCTGTTAGTTTTTGTGCGAGGGAGGGGTTGGGGGGCAATTTGTGGGTTGCAAGTTTTTATTTCTTTTCTTTCTCATGCGGGGGGAGGTATTGGTGTCTTTCAGCTACTTTGATTTTCTGCATTTCATGGCTATCTGGAGAAGACAGATCTCAGAGTTGTATTCTGCATACATATTTTGATAATGAAATGAACCTTTGAACTGTTGACGTACTGCTATATCACCTCCCCTGCTCTGCTTTTGAGTCCAGCCTCCTCCACATTTCCTCAGCAAAGGTCCCAGAAGTTTCCAAGTCCTGGAGGCAACACTCCACAAGTTTACCTTCTCCCATTGGTTCAGCATCTGAAACCGCTGGGGTTTCCCAAACCAGCGTCCCAACCCTCACCAGACATACAATGGCTTCCAGCACTGGGTACGGTAAGTCACTTCCCAAGGCACAGGGTCAACGTGAATTCACACTGTTTGGCTGTCGCACTGTCACACCTGACTCCAGGAACTATTTGCACTTGGCCTGAAGTAAGGGCAAGGCAGGGAAGAACACATTTGGTACTATTCAAACATAAGAATCTTTGCCAGAATTGGCCACAGGTAAATCCTTGCAAACAGCATCAGAGCCATCACAACATTGTGATTGAATTTCAAGACCATAGTGTCTTGTCATGGCACTTGACCACGAGGAGATTCACTGTTGTGTTCAATAGTTCTTGCCAATGTGCATAGAGCACAAAAAACAGGCCCTTTCAGCCCAGAGTCCACACCCAATTACATTAATCCTACAATGACTCCATTTTTCAAATTCTCATCAACTTCCCCAGATTCTGCCCACTCACCAACACATTAGGGGCAATTTACAGTGGAAAAGTTAATCAACCAGCCCACACACCTTTGGGATGTGGGAGGGAACTTCACAGACTCAGCACCGGAGTTGATGACTGAAGCCGGGTTACTAATCACACCACTCTGCCACCCACAAGCCAGTCGACACGGTTACCTTTTGGCCGCAGGAGCCGTGCCTGATCTTCCCCGATTCACTGCAGGGAAAACTTTCATCTGACTCACCCCATTCCACTGTGCTATCAGCGAGGAAGCTTTGAGGATCACACAGCAGGAGAACATACCTGATGGAGATAGATAAGATTATGAGAGGCACAACGGGGTAGATAGTCCAAATCTGTTCACAACGTCATGGCTATCAAAAAAAAAGGAAGAAATTTTAAATGGAGACACAAAGACCGCAGGTGGCAGACTCTGGAGCAAGAAGCAAGGTCTGGAGGAACACAGCAGATCAGAGGACATCACCGGAGGGAAACGAATGGTCAATGTTTCATGTTGAAGGGGCTGGGCTTTTAAAGAGGATCTGAGGGCTCAAGTTGATATTTGGAACCAGAGGAGGTGATGAACTCAGATACAAATCACGTTTAAGAGGCATTTGTTCAGATGCTTCAATAAACACTGCACTGGGGGATATAGTCCTGTCGTAGACAAATGAGATTAGTGTAAGCGGACAAAGTGGCCATTGTGAATGAGAAGGTGTGGAAGCTGCAGCAAGGCAAGAGCTCAAATGGTGCGCTGATAGAACGGAGTGCGGACATTTTGTATAGTCTTTACCATGCGTGGAAGTTCAGTAAAAACAAGGGTCAAGATGAGAAGTCGACAGAGTCAGTGTTCAGAAATAGTGCAGCCATCTATCTGATCATGGCCCCTGGAAATCCAGTTCCCCTTTGTACAGCCTTTCTGTTCAGGCACACCAAGGCAACATGAAGCTGCAAACAAGAATTCTGGAGCAACAGTACTATCGGACTGTTGTTTTTGCTGACTCTCAAGTATTATTGGCCTTTAACATATAGATTTAATTGGTTATTAATACTTGAAATATATATTATGATTGAAATTATGGAACTCAGAAGTGCACAGATTTCTATTGGATCAATATTTGTATCCATGAAGTCGATCTCTGCGCAAAAATGGCATTTCTTTGTTCAAGCTTCAGCACATTCAGAACAGTTTGGCGACAGGGCCCAGGCTGCTGTCTTTGTGCACAAGAATAGAAAGTGTGATTGAGGAACAAGTGCAAGTCCGGTTAATCTGGCTGGGTTGTGCCACAACAACAACCTCCTACTCAATGTCAGCAAGACCAAGGAGCTGATTATTGACTTCAGGAGGAATAAACCAGAGGACAATGAGCCCATCCTCACGGGGGAAACAGAGGTGGAGAGGATCAACAACTTTAAATTCCTCAGTGTTATCATTTCAGAGGGTCTGTCCTGTGCTCAGCATGTAAGTGCAATGATAAAGAAAGCATGGCAGCACCTCTACTTCCTTAGAAGATTTGCAAAGATTTGGCATGACGTCTAAAACTTTGACAAATTTCTATAGATGTGTAGTGGAGAGTATATTGACTGGCTGCATCACAACCTGATATGGAAACACCAATACCCTTAACAGAACATCCTACAAAAAGTAGTGGACATGGTCCAGTCCATCAGGGGTAAAGGTCTCCCCACCATTGAGCACATCTACATGGAGTGTTGTCACAGGAAAGCAGCATCCATCATCAGAGACCCCCACCACTCAAGCCAGGCTCTCTTCTCGCTGCTGCCATCAGGAAGAGGCTACAGAAACCTCAGGACTCACAGTACCAAGTTCAGGAACAGCTATTACCCCCAGCCATCAGGCTCTTGAACCTAAGGGGATAACTTCACAGAACTTTTCTCACCCCATCACTGAAAAATTCCCACAACCTAGCGACTCACTTTCAAAGACTCTTCATCTCATGGTTTCAATATTTATTACTTATTTAATAATAATAATTATTATTTATTTTTGTATTTGCACAGATTGCTGTCCTTTGCACACTCAGTCAGTGCCGTCTTTCACTGATTCTATTGTGCTAGTGATTTTATTATGGAGTCATTGAGTATGCCCAAAAGAAAATGTATCTCGGGGTTGTATATGGTGGCATATGTACTTTGAACTTTGAACTCTTCACAAGAGTCCGAAGGGCTCATTTCTGTACTGCGCAACTCCATGACTCTATTAACCCACACGTCTACTAATCCTGATTATCTCCCATCCCACCAAGGTCAAGCAGCAGAATGCACAGGGCCTGAGAGAAATACCTGAATGGAACAACCCTGGAAACTAAATCTCCTCCAGCTGCTATAAACAAACCAGTATTAACTCATCTTCAACACAGTTATGGAGAAAAACAGCATGAAAAAAAACTCTTGAACAGCAGCTCATTGAGTTAACTCAAACATTAGCTTCTGTCTACAATTTATATTTAATGGTGCATTTTGGGAAAGTGATCCAAATCTTATTTTCTCTATTAATTGGTTTAGAGGTTTGTGAACTGAATCCCAGGTGCAAAAACTTAATGTCCTTTCTTTTAAACATTAAATCATTGCCAATATTCATTTAATGGTCTCAGTCCTTGCATTGATTTATGCATCATGAAACATATTATGTTAATTAAATCAGAGAATGCTAATTAAAATATGTTTGTAATCTGTCCACCCTGAAACTATTGCTACACTTCTTCACTAAGTTCCTAAGTACGTTATCATTTTAGTGTACTTAATTAAAGATGCAAATAAATACTTCTGTATCCTAGCAACACAGAGCTCCTGCAGGGCAGGAAGTGGGACAGAATTCAAATTCCAAATATTGAAATGCTAAAGTTGCTTGCAATCTGCTGCAGTGTCAGTTTCGACCCTGGCTATTTAACACAAACAGCTCGCAGCCAGACCTTGTTACTGAATGGGAAGACCCAGCCCTGCCGGTCACAGACACAGACTGAGCAACAGCTCCCCCTTATCAATGCGAAGACAGCACAGAGAGTGAATGCACAGTTCCCTCGAATATACTGAAAACAAACAAACAATAGGACAGACACTGACAAGACGGAATTAACCACTACAGTCACAGAAGCTTGGACAATCTGGAGGATTGTATGACGTGTTAAGTGTCCTCCCGTTGAATGTTGCAATACCTTAATGAGTCATTTATTAATAATTGAAAGAGACGAATAATTGCTGATTAATATGCAATCGAATATCAGATTGGGTTAATTGAATCGAATTAAAAATTAAACTGACGAGCAGAAATAAACCGGAAAATAGTTATTCGGTACTTCAGTTTGCTTCCCCTTCGTAGACCAGACAGCAGCACAGAACCAACCAGGTAGTCAGATAAGTCTTTCAGCTGTCCTAGAGCCAGCTGTAATGGTGAGCAATGCACCAGTAGGCTAAACGCACACGCTTGTGCTCTGAATGCACTCACCCCTCACTGCACACAGCGAACACACCGCCCACCCTCTGTCTGTGCTTGGAATGCACTCGGTCCATGTGCTGTCCCAGTCTGGCCTCTGATCTGACCACATGCTCTGGTCATAGGACGGTAAGAATTAGGGGGAGAAGCCCTGAAGCTGCCCCACCGTTTAATAAAGCATAGCAGATCCAGCTTTCCTCATTCTCTTCCGCCACCACCCTGGATTTCCTGACAGATGTCACAGATTCAGTCTCCACAGTTTTCTGGGACAAAGAATTCCAAAGACTCACAAGCCATTAGAATGAACTAGTTCTCCCTCGTCTCCGTCTTTAACAGGTGCCTCCTGATAGTGAGACTGTGGCCTCCAGCTCTACACCCTTCAAATGGGTGGAAAAATCCTCTTTGGCAGACCCCTGAGCAATCTTATGTTTCAACAGAATTATTGCTCATTCTTCTAAACTCCAGTGATTACGGACCTGAAATCTCTAAGCTTCCCTCTCTCCCACACTGCCATCGTTCTGCCCCTGCTGTTATCAAACTGCGCATACCTTCTGAATGCAGTCCGGGCACATTTCCCCTGCTCTCTGCCCATCTTCTGGATGCACCCCTGAATTTAGCCAAAGATATGCTGTCCTTTCTGCAAGCATTGCAAACTCTTTGCTGCATGCTCCCAGTCCACAGGGGCTTGACATTAAACCTCTCATCTACTGTTTGTAAAACATGCTGTCCTATCTTGCTAAGTGCTGGCTTTCACATATTTATTCATCTGAATGTAATAGATCAGCAACTCTTGCCTGTGAGCATTAAAACGCAGGCTGTAGAACAGTTAAACATTTTACCTTGAGTATAACTGACAGTGCTGAATGTAACGAATCCTGTCAATGGCTACTGTGGTGCCAACGGCTCTAGTGTCCTGATACTTTTACTCTACATCTGTCACAGGACTGTATTTATCAACATGGAGCAGAGAGCGCGTTTGTAAATCTGGCGGGAGCAAAGGACGTTGAGAATGGCGAGGGTGGAGTGCTGCGGTAGGGGTGTGTGACAGGGAAGGAGTGCCGGGAGTGCAGACACGCCAAGTCCTGAAATACCAGGCAAGGCGGGTTGATTACAAACAATTGGTTTATTGATCATGAGAGAACGTCTCTCACTCCCTCCCCTCTCCCTTCTCCTTTTCCCAACCATGATTTCCCTTTCCCTGCCCCTTTCTCACTCTTTGTCTACAACAGAGACCCATATCAGAATCAGGTTTATCATCACTCACATACACCATGAAATTTCTTGTTTTGCAGCGGCAGCAGTGCAATACATAAAATTACTACAATACTATGCAAGCATCTTATTCTCCCTAGCTATACTTACGTGCCTAAGACATTTGCACAGTACTGTATATAATAATTTTTACTCCAAAAGCACAATAAAGATATTTGGCAGGTTTCAGAGTTTAAGAACACAGAACTAACTGAAAGTTTAAGAACACAGAACTAACTGGAGATCAATCAAGGAAACCAGTGTCCTGGCGGAGAGGTTCACTGGGTCTACTTGGGAAGGTTTAAACTAGTTTGGCAGGGGGATAGAAACGAGAGAATCAGGTCAGAAAGCGGAGGGATGGAGAGGAAGGTACGTGTCAGAGCCAGTAAAAACAGGCAGGAGCAAAGTTATAGATACGACGAGACAGATAGTTTGAAGTGTGTGTGTTTTAATGCTAGAAGTATTATGGGTAAAGGTGATGAACTTAGAGCATGGATCAGTACACAGAACTATGATGTTGTGGCTGTTCTAGAGACATGGTTGAAGAGAGGGACAGGACTGGGTACATAATGTCCAATGATTTCAATGTTTTAGAAAAGATTATATATATATATACACACACATAGAGTGAGAGAGAGAGAGAGAGAGAGAGAGAGAGAGATAAAAGTGGGGGAGGAGTTAGTCATAGTCATAGTAGTCATGGTCATACTTATTGATCCCGGGGGAAATTAGTTTTTGTTACAGTTGCACCATAAATAATTAAATAGTAATAAAACCATAAATAATTAAATAGTAATATGTAAATTATGCCAGGAAATAAGTCCAGGACCAGCCTATTGGCTCAGGGTTCCAAGGGAGGAGTTGTAAAGTTTGATGGCCACAGGCAGGAATGACTTCCTGTGATGCTCTGTGTTGCATCTCAGTGGAATGAGTCTCCGGCTGAATGTACTCCTGTGCCCAACCAGTCCATTATATAGTGGATGGGAGACATTGTCCAAGATGGCATGCAACTTGGACAGCATCCTCTCTTCAGACACCACCGTGAGGGAGTCCAGTTCCATCCCCACAACATCACTGGTCTTACGAATGAGTTTGTTGATTGTGTTGGTGTCTGCTACCCTCAGCCTGCTGCCCCAGCACACAACAGCAAACATGATCGCACTGGCCACCACAGACTCGTAGAACATCCTCAGCATTGTCTGGCAGATATTAAAGGAGCTCAGTCTCCTCAGGAAATAGAGACGGCTCTGACCCTTCTTGTAGAGTTGCACTATTAATCAGGGACAATACCATGACCGCACTCAGAGGGGACAGAATGAAGGGCTTGTCCACTGAGTCTCTATGGATAGAACTCAAAACCAGGAAGGGTGCAATCATTCTCACAGAATTGTGCTACAGACCCTCCAAACGCAACCGGGATATTGAGGAGTAGATTTGCAGGCAGATTAAGGAAAGGTGTGAAAACAATAGGGTCATTGCAATGGAGGACTTCAACATCCCTACTGTAAACTGGGAACTTTTTAGTGCAAAAGATTTAGATGGGGCAGAATTTGTTTGGTGCATCCCAGAGGGTTCCTTAATTGAAAATGTAAATAGTCCAACAAGAGGAGGGCTATATTGGACCTGCTGTTGGATAATGAGCTTAGCCAGCTGACCGATCTTTCAGTTGGAGAGCAGTTAGGGTAAAGTGACCACAACTCCTTAAGTTTTAAGATGACTATCAGTTTCAAAGTAAATATGGAAAAAGATAGGTCTGGCTCTTGGGTTGAGATTCTACCCTTGAGAAGGCCAATTTTCACGCCTTAAACAGGTGTCTAACCCAATAGTTAAATATATCTTACGTATTTGGTTTCAATTCAGAAAATGTTTTGATCTTAACCAATTTGGGCTAGCGATTCCTATTTTAGGGAACATATTTTTTCCTCCCTCTTTTACGGATCGTGCTTTTCAAATTTGGAAGACTAAGGGTATTTCACGGTTTTTGGATTTATTTTTAGATGGTTCCCTTATGTCTTTTGAACAATTATCTAATAAATATAATTTATCAAGAATACATTTTTTTAGATATCTACAAGTTAGAAATTTCCTAAGTACTATACTTTCTTCCTTTCCAATGCTTCCTCCTACATACATTTTAGATACTATAATTAACCTTAATCCATGTCAGAAAGGCGCATCGGCTATGATTTATAATATTATTATGAAACTTAGGAAAGCTCCATTTGATAAGATTAGGGTAGATTGGGAACAGGAATTGGTGTTTATCATTTCCGTGGATGACTGGGGGCAGATTTTACAATTAGTCAATACTTCCTCTATTTGTGCTAAACATTCCCTAATTCAATTTAAAGTTATTCATGGAGCACATATGTCCAAAGATAAATTAGCTCGCTTTTATTCTCATATTAATCGTTTTTGTGATAGATGTCTGGGGCAGATAGCCTCTTTAACTCATATGTTTTGGTCCTGTCCTACTCTGGAAACTTTTTGGAGAGACATTTTTAATATTATCTCCAAGGTATTGAATATAGATATCTCTCCTCACCCTATTACTGCTATCTTTGGACTACCTAAAATTTCCAGTAATCTTTCTCCTTCAGCCCGTAGAATGATTGCATTTCTTACTTTAATGGCGAAAAGATGTATCTTACAACATTGGAAAGAGCTTAATGCTCCAACTACCTTTTTTTGGTTTTCTCAGACGATATTATGCTTGAATTTGGAGAAAATTAGAAGCAATCTTTATGACTCTTCATTTAAATTTGAACAGACCTGGAGATCTTTTATTCAATATTTTCATTTAATGTAACATATACCCTTCTTGTTTTTTTTACTGTTTTTAATGGAGGTCGGGATTGAGGACGTGATTTTAAGTTTTTTAACTCTGTTTGGTTTCAAGTTAGCCCATTGCTTTGCTTTGCTTTTAGTTAGTTGCAGGGTGGGTTTTTTTGGGGTTTTTTTTCCTTTTCTCTATTGATATATATATAAAAATTAGTATACTATTATGTTACCTTGGTATGTTATGTTTAAATTACATTGTTTGTATCATTTTTTTTGTATTAATATCTCCTGTAATTTTATTATATTCTAACAGTGTATTAGTGCCTATATGGCTTACCTTTTTGTATACTTATTCAATAAAAAGATTTAAAAAGAAAGAGAAAGCCAATTTTCATGGTATCAGAAAGGATCTGACAAGTGTGGAATGAAGCAGGCTGTTTTCTGGCAGAAGTGTACTTGGTAAGTGGGAGTCCTTCAAAAGGGAAATTTTGAGAGTACAAAGCTTGTATGTACCTGTCAGAATAAAAGGTAAAGATAATAGGGTAGGTAACCTTGGTTTTCAAGAGATATTGAGGCGCTGGTTAAGAAAATAAAGCAGGTGCATAGCAGGTATAGGCAGGTAGGAACAAATGAAGTATTTATGAAGTATAAGAAATGCAAGGAAACACTTAAGAAAGAAATCAAGAGGGGTAAAAGAAAGCATGAGGCTGTCCTAGCAGACAAGATGAAGGAGAATCCTAAGGGATTCTACAGATATGTTGAGAGCAAAAGGATTGCAAGGGACAAAATGGTCCTCTGGAAGATCAGAGTTGTAATCCATGTGTGGAGTCAAAAAAGATGGGGGGGATCTTAAATGGATGTTTTGCTTCTGTACTTAGGAAATGGACACAGAGTCTATAAAAGTGAGGCAAAGCAGCATCAAGTTCATGGACTCTATTGAGATTACAGAGGAGGAGGTGTTTGCTGTCTTGAGGCAAATCAGGGTGAATAAATCCCCAGGGCTGGGTGTCCCCTTGGACCCTGTGGAAGGCAATTGCAGAAATTGCAGGGGCCCTAGCAGAGATATTTAAACCATCCCTAGCCACAGGTGAGGTACCAGAGGATTGGAGGATAGCCAATGTTCTTCCATTGTTTAAGAAAGGCTCGAAAGTTAAACCAGGAAATTATAGGCTGCTAAACCTGACGTCAGTAGCAGTAAAGTTATTGGAAGGTATTCTAAGGGGCCACGTATATGAGTATTTGGATAGACATGGATTGACTAGGGATAGTCAGCATGGCTTTGTGCATGATAGGTCATGGCTAACCAGTCTTATGGAGTTTTTAAGGAATTTACCAGGAAAGTTGATGAAGGCAAGGAAGTGGATGTTGTCTACATGGACTTTAGCAAGGCAATTGACAATGTCCCACATAAGAGGTTGGTTAAGAAGGTTCAGTCATTCAGCATTCAAGATGAGGTAGTAAATTGGATTAGACACAGGCTCTGTGAGAGAAGCCAGAAATGGCAGTAAATGATCTTGACCAGCTGGAAAAATTGGCTGAAAAATGGCAGATGGAATTTATTGCAGACAAGTGTGATGTGTTACACTGCGAAAGGACCAACCAGGGTACACAGTGAAGAGTAGGGCACTGAGGAGCACTGTAGAACAAAGCGATCTAGGAATACAAGTCCATAATTCATTGGAAGTGGCATCACAGATACATTAGGGTAGTAAAGAAAGCTTCTGGCACATTGGCCTTCTTAAATCATATTGAGTACAGGGGATGGGATCTTATGTTGAAGCTGTATAAGACATTGAAGTGGTCTAATTTGGAATATTGTGTGCAATAATGCTCACCTACCTGCAGGAAAGATGTAAGTAAGGTTGAAAGTGTACAAAGAAAATTTACAAGATGTTGCCAGGACTGGAGCATCTGAGTTATAAGAAAAGATTGAATACATTAGGACTTTGTTTCTTGGAACATTTAAGATTGAGAGGAGATTTGATGGAGGTATTCAAAATTATGAGGGGTATAGATAGGATAAATGCAAGCAGTCTTTTTTCCACTAAAGTTGGGTGGAACTACAACTAGAGGTCATAGGTTAAGGGTGAAAGGTGAAAGGTTTAAGAGGAACATGAGGGGAAACTTCTTCACTCAGAAGGCTGTGAGAGTGTGGAACAAGCTGCCGGCGCAAGTGGTGCATTTGAGTTCGATTTCAACATTTAAAAGTAGTTTGAATAGGTACATGGCTGGTAGGGGTATGGAGGGTTCTGGTCCCGGTGCAGGTCGATGGGAGTAGGCAGTTTAAATGGTTTTGGCATGGACTAGTTGGGTTGAAGGGCCTGTTTCTGTGCTGCCCTTTTCTATGGCTCTATAAAAGTAAGAATGGAACATTTGGGAGCAGGGCAAATTACGAGAGCATTAGACAGGAGCTAGGGAGAGTTAATCGGGAACAGCTATTTTTGGGCAAGTCCACATCCAACACATGGAGTATGTTTAAAGACCAACTGCAGAGAGTACAGGTATATACCAGTCAGAAGGAAGGACAAGGATGGCAAGCTAAGAGAGCCTTAGATGTTGTGAGACGTGAAGAAAATCAAAAAGTATGTAAAGCTTAGGAAGCTAGAATCAAACAGAGCCCTTGAAGATTTCAAAAAAGCCAGATAAGAACTCAAGAAGGGAATTAGGAAAGCTGGGAGAGGCCATGTAATGTTGGCAAGTAGGATTACAGAGAATCCCAAGACATTTACATACATCACGAGCAAGACATTACCATAAACAGCTGTGATGTTTCTGCTGCTGGACCGTCGAGTCATCAGCCGGGTCCATCCGTCTTCAGACGTTTCATCCCCTAACCCGGAACATCCTCGGGATGGTGGCAGAAGGTGATCAGTCTTCTACCCCCAACGGTCAGACATCCAGCTGCTATCGTCCCTTCGCAGCCAAAGCCAACTGGACGCGCTCTCTGCTGCTTTGGCCATGGTGTTAATGGCTCGCTTCCTGGTTCTCCCTTGTATCCCTAAAGCTGCCATCATCTTCCAGCATGACATGGCAGGAATTCCTCCTGCCCCCACTTCGACAGGGAAGTTCCACATCTGCCAGCCTTGCTGTCTGCAGTCCGCTACTAGGTCTCCGTACCTCGCAAGCTTCCTCTCGTGAGCCGCTTGGCATCGGGTCTCCCATGGTACTGTTAGCTCTATCACCACGAGCTTCTTTGCACTGTCGGACAATAGTAGAATATCTAGTCGAAGTGTGGTCTCTGCTATTGGTGGGAAGACCAGCTTCTTTTCAAGATCGACCTTCATCTCCCAGAAGGGAGAGGGTAGAACAACTGAAGGATAAAGGTGGGAATGTTCATTTGGATGTGGAGAATGTGAGTGAGGTCCTTAATAAGTACTTTACATCAGTAATTACCAAGGAGAGAGACATGGAGGATTGGGAGATGAGTGCTGAACATATTAAAGTGCTAGAGCATTTTTAGGTAAAGGAGGAGATAGTGTTGTGCCTCTTAAAGAGCATTAAGGTGGATAAGTCCCAGGGCCAGATGGAAATCTGGGATAATCCTGGAAACTAAAGACCAGTGAGTCTCACGTCAGTGGTAGGAAAGTTACTGGAGAGAATTCTTATGGATAGGATATATGAGCATTTGGAGTCCATGGTCTAATTAGGGAGAGCCAGCGTGGCTTTGTGTGGGGCAAGTCACGTCTTACTAATGTAATGGAGTTTTTTGACTAGATGATGAAGGTAATTGACGAAGGTAGAGCTGCAGGCTTTGCTTACCTGGATTTTAGTAAGGCGCTTGACAAAGTCCTTGGGAAGCTCATCCAGAAGATTAAGACACATGGGATCCATGGTTAATTGGCCAATTGGATTCAGAACCAGCTTGCCCAAAGAAGATGGAGGGGAGCGATCGAGAGGACTTATTCCAGCTGGAGGTCTGTGTTTAGTGGTCTTCCACAGGGATCAGTACTGGGACCTCTACTGTTTGTCAGGTATATAAATGGCATGGATGAAAATGTAGATGGGCGGATTAGTAAGTCTGCAGATGATACAAACATTGGTGGTGTTGTTGGTAACGTAGAAGGGCTAAGAATAGAGTGGATATAGATCATCTGGAGATATAAAAGTGGCTACACAGGTTGATAGGGTGGTAAGGAAGGCATATGGGCATGCTTGCCTTTATTGGTTGAGGCATTGAACTCAAAAGTCAGGAATTCAAGTTGCAGATTTATGAAACTCCAGTTAGGTTACAACTAGATATTGCATACAGTTTTAGTTGCCCCTATCTTAGAAGGATCTTTGGAGAGGGTGCAGAAGAGGTTTACCGGGATGCTGCCTAGATTAGAGGGCATGTGCTATAACGTAAGGTTCGACAAACTTGGGTTTCCTCTGGACTGGCAGAGGCTGAGGGGAGATCTGATAGAGGTTTAACAGATTATGTCTATATAGAGTAGACAGACAGTATCTTCTTCCCAGAGAGCATGCATTTAAAATGAGAGGAGGAAAGTTGTGTTAGACAAGATTTTTACACAGAGATTGGGGGTGCCGGGACTATTCTGCCATTGGTGGTGGCAGAGGCAGATATATTAGAGACTATTAAGAGATGTTTAGATAGGCACATGAATACCACAGACTTTATAAAGACACTCGTGAAATAGTGTGTCCCCACAAGAATGTTCAGGGCGTTCCACAACCAGAAGCCCTGGATGAACCAAGAGAAGATCCACAATCTGCTGAGGGCAAATTGGGTGCATTCAGGTCTGGCGACCAAGGTAAGTACAAGATGTCCAGGTATGACCTCTGGAAGGCCATCTCGCATGCAAGGTGGCAATTCCAGACCAAATTTGAGTCACTGAAGGATGCTCGACAGTTGTGGCAGGGCTTGAATGCTATCACCTCCTACAAAGTTAAACCAAGTGACATGGGTGATAACAAGGATTCGTTCCCAGATGAGCTCAATGCCTTTTATGCTCACCTTGACTGACAAAACAAGGAGGCACTTCGCAAACTCCCGCAGCCCCCAACAACCCTATGATTTCAGTCTCTGAGGCCGAATTGAGAGCATCCTTCAGGAGGGTTAACCCACAGAAGGCATCTGGCCCAGGCAGTGCACCTGGCCCAGCACTGAAGGCCTCTGTTAATCAACCCGTTCAAAAATTCAAAATAAATTTATTATCAACATACAC